>NC_092876.1:124044095-124647428 GCF_028372415.1 Notamacropus eugenii
GTGAGGAAACATGGTGGAATCCAGGATCTGAAATTGACTAGAGGTAAGAGGTAAGACTTTGAACAAGTCACTTCCCCTTTCTGAGACTTAGTTTTCTCATTTGTGTAAGGGAGACTGTAATAATCACACTCCATACCTGTGGGGTTGTAAAGAGGAAAATGCTTTGTAAGCCTTAAAGGACTGGGTAAAAATTAGAATTATTAGTTGTTTTCTTTTTATTTACCGCTTCGGTGTATCAGAGTAGCTGCAGTTATGTAAAGTGTCAGATTCCCCCAAGCATTTAGTCAAGAACTCATACTGATTTGTTAGAGGAAAAGGAAGAAATAAGGACTAGATCCCTAAACGCTCTGCTTCAGGCCCTGGCTGTGGCATATCTATCACACGATGATATGTCTTCCTGTTCTGACTTTTGGAGATATGTGAGTAGGACAACCCCCCACCCCAACACCTGTGCCCTTTTCTGTCATTTCAACATCTCTCTTATCCAAAAATGTTTCTTCACTCATAAAATCACCCTTTTACTTGAGTTCTTTATCACCTGTTAACTATATTATGGCAGCAGCTTCCTTATTGTTCTTCTTGCCTAAAGGCTGACCCCATTCCTGTCCATCCTATGCACTTTTCACAAAGTAGTTTTCATTAAATGGGGATCTGACTATATTACTCCCCCATTCATCCAACTCCATGAATTTCCTTTTGCTTCTGGGCTTTTTTTAAACTTCTAAAGTCCTACACAACCTGGCACAAACCCATCTTCCCAATCTCATTGGACATTGTTCCCTCTCTCCCACTCTGTTATCTAGACAGACTGGCCTTCTCTCCTTTCCTCACACTCAACGTTCCGTCCATCTTCCCATCTCTATGACTTTTCACTGGCTGTCTCTCATGACTGAAATGGACGCCTTCCTTACCTTCATGTTTTAGCATCTCTCATTTCCTTTGAGACACAGCTCAGGTACTATCTTATGCAAGACACCTTTCCTGATCCCCTCAGTTGTTAGTGCCCTCTACCCGAAACTACATTGCATTTACCTTGTATTTTACTTTGAATATATTTGTATTCACTCACTTTACATTTATGCTATGTATTTTTCAGTTTATACATGTAGTCTCTCCCTCGATTAGAATGTTAACTCATTAACAGTTGGAATTGTTTCATTTTTCTCTTTTGTGCTTGTATCACCAACTCCTAGCACTAAACCTGATAATTAATGCTTGTTGATTCAGCTATTGATTGATCAGATTGATGCAATTGAAGGATGATGACTTGAGTTACTAGGGTCCTATGTTTAGCATAGAGAACAGAAGACATCAGGGCTACGTAGTAACTGACTTTCAGCTGGTGAAAAGTTGTCCCATGGAAGGCAATATAATATAGTGGAGAGAGGTCTGGCTTTGAAGTCTAGAAGACTTCTGCTTACATCCTGCCTCTGACAGCAAAATGTGGTATCTAGCTGCATGACTCAGAGTCAGTAAACTATTATAATGTGGTAGATAGAGGCATGAACTTCAAGTCAGAAGATCTAGATTTGAAGCCTGGCTGTACATGGTAGGTGCTTTAATGAATGCTGATTGACTGACTGCCACTTAGTACCTATGTGATCTCAGGCAAATATCTTAGTCTCCTTGGTTGTCAGTTTCTTCATCTATAAAATGAAGGGGTTGGATGAGAGATACCTTCAAGCTCTAAATTTATATTCCTTCTGCAAGTCTCAAATGAATTGTTGGTCTGAGTCTGTGGAGATTCCATATAAGAAAGCTCAACAATGACATCGTAGATCCATGCATCATTCCCCTCTATGTACACACACACACACACACACACACACACACACACACACACACACACACCCCAGCTTGAAGAAGAACAGTTAATTATTCCCTGTGGTCCCAAAGGGCAGAAGTAGAAGTAATAGATGGAAAGTACAGAAGGGTGAGGAGTCATGAAGGGTCAGACACAAATAAAATGACCAAACAACAAAAAAACAGAAGGGAGATTTTAGTTTGATATAAAGAAAAATTTCCAGACACATCAAACTGTTGAATAGTAGAACTGATTGCCATGGGGAGGAACAGATTCCCTGTTGCTGGAGGTATTCAAATGAAGACTTTGTCATAGATGATACAGAAGGGATTCCTACTCAGGCATGAAGTCAACTGGATGATTTCTAAGGAGCAAGCCAACTTGGTGATTCTGTGATTTTAAGTACAGTCACCCCACACACATATATAACGTGGCAGACCAATGTTACTTTCCAATATCATCCCTGATGCTATATACCAAAAGGCTACTGTAACAATCCACAACCCTACCATCACATTCTTTGCCCCATCAAGAACAATTGGATCCCATTAGTTAGAGATGATCCTAGCTGACTTTCCTGTCCTATTGTTTCCCATGAAGAATTTTCAAGGCAACAGGAGGTGAGCTGTACCCATGCAAGGCCAACGCTGTTCTCTCTTCCCTTAAATATCTAACCACTTTTGCCAGGTCCTTGAAGCAGAAACAGGGAAGCCAACGGAGTAAAGGAACCAGACAGCTAGTTTGACATGAAGACAACAGTATTATTTATTCTTTTAAATGCTTCTTACCATGGAGCTGTAGTGACAAATGATCATTTTTACGTAAAGCAGTGACAGGGTGAAGCACACACCTCCCACGTTATTGTATGTTCATGTTGAGCTGAATTACAGCTGAATTAAGCTTCTGTTGGGTGATAATGACATGTTAGACAAGGCTGAAGATACACAGGAGAATATGGAAGTGGTTATCTGCTTCTTTTCCTTCTTCGAGCCCACATTCATAGAATTCTCATAGGAGTTAGATCTGGATAGAACATTGAATATCAAGTCAACCAAACCCCTAATTTTAGAGATAAGGGAAATGAGGCCTAGAGAGATTAACGGATTTGTCCAAGTTTACACAGGTGGTATGTGTAGCTGATTTGGATTTGGACCCACTTCACCTGACTCTGAAGCTAACGTTCTTTCCATTTCACTACCCTTACAATTGTTTTCTCAGAGCATTCATTGATGGGCTGGATTTAGGAGAGTTAATTCCCATGGCCTGGATTAGGCTTGGTTTGCTCAGGAAAAGATAAGACAAGTGGAGATTCAATGGATGGAGTTTTCCTTCCAGCATCTTTGTGTTTACAGGACTTAATAGTAGGAGGAGAAGGGGCATGGAATCTTGAGAGGAGAGACAAGGGAATTCCAGAGGGATGTGTTCAGCTAAACCAGTCAGTGTCCAAGTTTCATTGTTATCTCACATATTTCATAATCAAACTAGTATAGGTTTGTCCTTTGTTTCATCTCCTGTTATCCCACAAAGACCAACAGACCCTTCTCTCGGAGTACACCACTTCCATGTATATACAATCAGGCTTCAGACCACATCCAGTCTCATGGGAACCCCAAAACCACAACAATCCACACAGAAGGACCAGCAGTAAGTAAATTCCTAGGTTTCTCTTAGTGAAGAAAGCCTGTAGTTCCATAGTCCAGAGCCTGTCTCCCACCTGCAAAATACATAGCATCCTACAACACATTTCGTGAGAGAGTAGACTGCTTCTGTTCTACAGATCACCGGGTCAGAGTTGCCTCTTTCACTGGTTTTATTCTCTATCAGTCAATTGATTACATGACAGAAAGAGTGAAAGAGAATGGCCTCAGTTATGAATGATTAAATAAATAAATGAATGTACTTACTATGTGCCAAGTGCTAAGAATACAAATAGAAGAAATGATGCACACTCTACAGCTTAGAAATACAAGCAGAAAAAACAAGAGACATGCTATAGCTGATTTCTCTTATATGTACTGTCTTCCTCTGTTCTCAAGGAGCAGCAGAAAATTCTTGTGAGAAAATTCAGCTATTGGATGGATAGAAGGACCTGGAAGTCCTAAGGGAGAAACGATAGATCAGATGGCAAGGTCCAGGGGTCCCTAGCAAAACAAGAGACCTAATCTCTCTTTCATATGCCAGTCCTTGAGATATTTGAAAAAGAAATATCACCACTTTTGTTTTTACCTCCAAGGTAACACTCAGAAGGCTTTCAATTAGGCCTCATATGAATGGCCCTTCCCCATTCTGATTGTCTTTCCTAAAAGGTGGCAGCCAAAATTTAACCTAGCACTTCAGATGGAGTCTGACCAGAGTATAGTGAGACCATGACTGCCTTCCTGTACACACTATCCTTTTCTGGATCCAGTCTATGTTCTCTTGGGGTTTTTTAATTACCATGTCCTTCTGCTGACTTATTCTGAGTCTACAGTCCTCTAAAACTCACTGATCTTTTTAAGATTCACTTAGAAAAACTAACTCCTTGCGTCTTGTATTTGTGAAAGCCATTTTTACCCAAATTCTAATATTTTACATTTCCCCATAGTTAAAGTATGTAGCCTCTGTTACCTATATGCAATCTCTCAGCATCTCCTCACATTTAGGCTTCCCTAAAAATAAAACAAACAAACATTAAAAACCCAGTAGTTTGTCTCTAACCAATGAGAATGGGTGGGGTTTGTTCTTATTCTACTCCAGGGCTTCACCTTCCCTTATCAACTCTTGGTCACTTCATATGGTAAGTGGTGGATTCAACTTAAAATGTACAGTCATACAGTAATAGAGTTAGCTTTAAAGGGAACATTAGAGGCCATAGAGTCCAACTTCCTCTTTTCATAGATGAGAAAATTGAAACTCAGAAAGGAAAGTGACTTACCCAGTGTCTGTGGGCAGATTTGGCCCACAATCTTCCTGACTCCGAGTCCACTATACTGTATCGCCTCTCAATCCCTCCCAGACAACTTCTGGGACTCATTTATGAGAGACCAATGAAACATGAACAATGGCAGCTCACATCAACACAGACTGTGATTCTACTGCCAAGCTATATAATTGCATTATCCAATAATAATTGTCAACAGTATTGATAGACTGCATGCCTTTAGCTGAGGTCAATGTGGACATTCCATGAAGTTACCATAAATAACAATTTTTATGGGCTCCATTAAAGCCAATTTTTCTACTGAAGGTTAATGTCAGCATCTTTTATGTCAGTGTTTAATATCCAAAATAAATATAATATTGACTTGGTATTGTAAACTCTTGAAGCTCTGTGGTAAAATACAAGACAAGCTAGAAAGTTAGAAGATATCTTTTGAATACAGGCTTTGGACAAAATATGGATCTTAACTGTCCAAGTCAATAGCTTCATCTTCTATTAATGGTTTGAGTCACAATGAAAGGGCAGCCTCATCATGTAGCATTTCTTGCCTCTTTGATCCTCTGACATTGCCAACAGCCTTGCTACAGGCTGTCATCACCTCATTCCCAGGCTATCACAATAGCCTACTGATTGATCCCCTTGCTTCAAGTGCCTTCTCACTCCCCTCCATCCTCCACTCACCTGTCAGATTGACCATCCTAGATTGTTGGTTTGACCATGTCATCTCATTATTCAATAAACTCTAGTTACTTCCTATCACCTTCAGAATCACATATTACATCCTCTGTTTGGCATTCAAACCTGCACACATACACACACACACACACACACACACACAAAATGATCCAGTGAAGAATCTGGCCTTTTTGTTGTTCTTTGAATAAGACACTCAGTCTCTTGACCCCAAGCATTTTCACTGGCTGTCCCCTAGGCATGGGATATTCTTGTTCACCTCTGTCTCCTGGCTTTTCTGACTCCCTTTAGGTCCCAGATAAAATCCAACCTTCTTCCATAAGTCTTGTATTACCTTCCTTAATATTAATGCTTTGCTTCTGTTGATAATCTCAATTTTTTTCTGTATGTGTCTTGTTTCATGTAATTGTTTACTTGTTTCCCCTATTAGATTATGAGCCCCTTGAAATCAAAGGCCATCTCTTGTTTTTGTTTGTATCCCCAAGCACTTAGCACAGTGCTTCCCCCTTCCCCCTTCCTTTTCCCCCTCTCCTCCCCTCCCCTCCCCTCCCCTCCCCTTCCCTCCCCTCCCCTTCCCTTCCCTTCCCTTCCCTTCCCCTTTCCCTTTACTATCCAGTGCCTAGATAAAGAAATGCTTAATAATTGCTTGTTGAGTCACTGATATGTGCACAGTTTGGTCAGGAGCAATAGTCTCACCTTGATCTTTGCATCCATTTCAGTATGCCCACAGATATTAATCATCCTGAATTGTATGATTGTTTATTAATGTTTATTACAGAGGAAGGCGACCTATATATGAGCTGCATAGAACAGATATTATAGGTGAGCCATGTGGGAGGCACCCAAAGGAGTATGGTGTTCAACTATCAAGAGGAGAAAATGGTGTGGCAGTCTGGTCACTTGGGAGTTCCCCAGCTCCAGCACTTTATTTGCTGTGTAACCTTAGGCAAGTCATCTCTATGGTGGTCAAATATCCCCCCTTTGTAAAATGAGAGGCAGGACAATTCTGGCTCTAGGATCTAAAGATCCACAGGTCAAAGACATCCTCATTCTGTAAAATCCAAATCCAGTCCCAAGCCATCCTCTACTTAGGTGACCTTGCGCAAATCAGCCAGCCTTTCTGAGCCTCAGTTTTCTCTTAGATTAAATTGATTATATTATATATCCACTCAGTTTATAGGGTTTTATGAAGATGAAATGAGAAGTTCTGTGTAAACTTCAAAATACTATTTAAATATGGGTTATTATTGTCATCTCTCACCCAGTCTCCCGTGGTTGAACTCGTTTGGTCTTTGCGTCTTTCCTCTCCTTCAATTTTTTATATGCAATCAGTTACCAAGTGTCATTCTTCTACGTATGTTTTATCTCTTCCCTTGGTCCCTTTCACTCTGATACTTCCCCTTGATACTCATTGCCTTCTTACAGGTTGCCATTGCCAGCAGCCTGGACTCTTGTGGTAGCTACCATAGGGATCTTTCCACATTTCTGTTCTCCCTAGTCCAGTCTGTCCTTCGTACCACTGCCAAGCTAATTTAGCTTATGCAAAACCTGGTGGGTTTCACTCTTCTGCTCAGTAATCCTAGGTAGTTAGTTCCTTATTGCCTATCAGATAATATTCAAACCTCTGATACCAGCAGAGACAGGACTCAAATTCAAGTCTTGGGACTACAAATCCAGTGACTTTTCCACTACATGTTGCCTTTACACATAGGAGCATGGGGTGGGGAGGGCCAAGCGGGTGGAGGGGAGGAATCACCCTCCCATTTTGGGGAAGAGAATAAAGCTGAGTTGATGGACTTGATTATACAATAAAAGGATGAGGAGAGAGGATATAGTTAGTCCCCTTGGTAATCATCCCTGATCCTCTAATGGCCTCAGCTGTTTACTGGCCAGGAAGCACAGAGGTCTTCGAATTCCTTCTCTTTCCCCTAAGTGCCCTTCAAAAAGAAAATGCCATTTCCTACCATTTCTCTGAAGGCAAGACACTATTCTGCTAAAAACTCTGGCATGGCAGAATTGAGAATGCTTCTACCCTTGCATGCACTGACCTGAGAGAGGTTGTTGAGTGTTTGCAACCAACTCCAAATGTGTTCTTGATTTTTAAAAAAGAAAGATGGAAAAAAAAAACAACAACAGGTGCTTTCTGAAAGGGCAAGGACACTCTGAAAAATATTCCTATGCCTTTAGGAAGTTATAGCAAGCTCACATTTAAGAGGCACAGCTCCTAAGATTAAATTATAACATCACAGTAAAAGCATTGTAAGTAAAAGATGGTAGTCAGAATCTACTTCCTAGTACAGTTAGGTCACTGAGCTCTTTATCAACTGGGAAAAATCCCTACAGTCAGAAGTAGGAAGCTTGGGTTTGGACGCCAGCTCTACAGACTCCTAGCAGATTGATCATGGTCAAGACAGGTAATATCTGAGCCTGAATTTCTGCATCTATAAAATGGTAATAATTCCTGCATTGCCTACCTCTTGGGGCTGTTATGAAAAAAGCATTTTGTAAACCTCAGAGGAAACTAAGGGCCAAATGGATAGGTGCTGGACCTGGAGTAAGGAAGACACGAGTTTGAATCTTGCTTTAGATGTTTATTACCTATATGAGGCTCACTTAATCTTTTTCTTTATCTGTAGAAATGGGATAATAATGACACCTACCCCACAAGGTTGTTATAGGATAATGTATGCAATTTTGTTGAATCATTTCAGTTCTGTCTGACTCTCAGGGACCTCATTTGGGGGTTTTTTGGCAGAGATACTGGAGTGGTTTGCCATTTCCTTCTCTAGCTCATTTTACAGATGAAGAAACTGAGGCAAACAGGATTGAGTGATTTGCCCAGGGTCATACAGCTAGTAAGTGTCTGAGGCTGGATTTGAACTCAGATCCTCCTGACTACAGAATCAGCACTCTATCCACTGAACCACCTAGCTGTCTGGCAACATTTGCAAAGCTCTTTGAAGACCTTTAAGGGCTTTATAAACACCAGCCATCTTTCTTGTTCTTGTTAGGAGATAATCCCATGAAGTGAAAAGAGCCTCTATCTTCAGTTCAGAGATCTGTCTTGTCAGTCACTTGCTCAGTCACTAACCAGCTGTAAGACTTTGAACAAGCTGCTATGCCTTGTGAGCCTCCATATTCTCCTCTGTACAGTGGAGATGGTGATCTTGGTACCATCTACCTCACGGGTTTGACAAGTATGAAAATTAAATCAATATAGGAAAAGCAATTTGTAACCTCTGTAGAAATGTGTCAGACCATAGTATGTACAACTGGAAAAGACCTTAGAGTCTTCTTATAGTCCAGCCTGGGTCCCTTATAGAACATTCCAGAAGAGAGACCATGTGTGTGTGAAGAACTCTGGTGAAAGGGACTCTCTTGCCCTCCCCACAGGTCCAGAACATGTTTGGACAGCTCTGATTGCTAACAACCTTTCCCTCATGTTCAGCCTGTTGAGCTTCCAGTCTTTGCTCTTAGGGATATGAGAAGGGAAGAAGAAGAAAGCCAATTTCCTTCTTTTACTGAAGAAATTGGGTTCAGAGAGGTTAAGGGCACTTGCCCCAAATCTCACAGCTTGAAAACATCAGAGTCAGAATTTGAACCCGCATCTTTGGAGTACAGATGCAGGGCTTTTTGGACTGTCTTTGCTCTTATTGTGCTTGCCTTTCGTAGTAAAGAGCCTGCAGTACCTTTCAAAACCCAGTGTTAAATCTGGAGGAAGAGGGAGTGGAAGGGATTCAAAGCTGTGCTAATTTAAGATAGATTGCATTTTCAAAACTAGGTTAAGACCTGCTGTGTGCAGAGGTGCAGAAAAACAAGGTTTTGCTTTTAATTTAAACAACCATGATTTACAATTCCAGAAGTGACGATGTATAGAATGACATACTCTCATTTAAAGGTTTTGTTGTTGTGTTTAACTCATTTCCCCCTTTGGGAAATTCAGTTCTGCTTTGGAAGAGTGACTTTTCGGGGCCACCTTGATCGTTTAGCAGACCCAGAGTGAGGCTGATAAAAGTGGGGGGTGGGGTGTATTCAAACTCATCCTTTGTGACCTTGGACAAGTTGCTTTCCCTATCTAGGTTTCAATTTCTTTGTCTATCAAGTGAGGATAAAAACACTTATACAATCCACTTCTCCAGCATATGAAAGCGTTGTTGTAAATGCCAATGATTTAAACCAATTCACTCTTGTTTTTCAGTGGTTTCAGCGGTGTCTGACTCTTCAAGACCCCATTTGGGGTTTTCTTGGCAAAGATACTGGAGAACTTTGTCATTTCATTCTCCAGCTCATTTTACAGATGAGGAAACTGAGGCAAACAGGGTTTAGTGACTTGCCCAGGATCATACAGCTAATAAGAGTCTGAGGCCAGATTTGAAATCATGATTAAGTCAGCCAGGCCTGGCATTCTATCAACTGTACCACCTAACTGCCCCCAAATAAATCAGCAGTTAGTCTTTATTTGTTTAATCAATAGTCCCTCAACTGTCTGGTCCCTCTCTAATCTGTCTTTTGTCTTTCCTCACTCCCATCCTCAGCTGTATGCAGACTGATCTACTCACTATCCCTCCCACAGTCCCAGATCATGGCATTCCCACCACATAAAATGGCTTCCCCCTCCCTCCTTTCCTAATCATTCTTAATGCTAGTGCCTTCCCTCTGTTGAATCTCTGATTTATCTTTTCTGTATCTTGTTTGTACCCAGTTGTAGACTTGAGAGCCAGGACTGTGATTTGCTTTTCTTTGTATCCCAAACACTTAGCACAGTATCTGTCCAAGTGAGCTTCATTAATGCTTGTTGACTGACTGACCAACCTTTTCCTATGGACAATAGATAGCCACCCACCTTGAGAGATACCTTTTCCCAGAAACTTTCTCTGACCTCTGAAAGTCATGGTTACTCTTTCTTCCTCTATATTCTTTAAGTACAGTCAATAGTCAAGAAACCTTTATTAAAGGCTTACTTTGTGCCATGCACTGTACAAAAGCACTGGAATAGTTGTAAGCAGCCTTGAAACTATGTTAGATTTAGATTCAGAAGACCTAGGTTTGATCATGGCTTTATTGTCTATCAAATTAGATGGCCAAGGTCAAATCTCTGAACCTCTGCTTTCTCCTCTGTATTCCCTATTTTATTAAATGAAAAATGTATAAATATAAAAAAAATTATCTTATGTTGTCCTGTGGTACAAGTTTTCTTTAAATGCAAACACCTCAACTTCCTAACTGAAGTGCCTGCCTCAGACACTCACCAGCTTTGTGACCCTGGGCAAGTCATTTAACCTTTGTCTGCCTCAGTTTCCTCATTTGTAAAGTAGCTATAATAATAGCACCTACCAGCATGGTTGTGAAGATCAAATGATATAACATATTTCAAGTATTTCTCATACCTCAAGGAGCTACATAAATATTAGTTATCGTTAGTATTATTGCTATGTGACGGACCCCTAATATGGTGAAAGGTACAGTGCTTCCAGCACCCAATCAATATTTGATGATAGCAAGTAACAGTTTTAAAGTTCAGAGAAATCCTTAAGTTTATCTAGTACACTCTCTCAATTTGTAGATAATGAAACTAGGGACCAGAAGAGTCACGTGATTTGTTCAGTCACATATCTTATTTGATAGTGAATCCTATGCTTCCTATAATAATAATTGACATCCCTATAGTGCTTTTCTAACAACTATCCTGTGAGTTGGGTAGGAAAAGTAAGAGTTTGACCGTGTGATAGATAAGGAAACTGAGATCCAGAAAGAGAAAGTAACTTGGCCCAGGTCACACAGCTAGTAACTATCTGAGGCTGTATTGGAAGTTGAGTTTCCTGATTCCAGTTCAATGCTTTGTTTCCCTCCTTACTCCCTTCTTTCGTTACTCCACTATCTAAAATGGAGAGTAAGTTTCCTGAGGGCAAGGATTTGTCACTTTTGTGTCTTTGTCCCCAGGGCCTAGCAGCTGTCCTGGTACATTTTAGCCACTTAATTTATTGATTTGTTTGTTGATTTGAATTGGGAATTCTGGAAATGGTTGGGACAGCCAAGAAAGAAAAGAAACTGAGGCAGGAAAAAGTAGATGAGTGGGGTGGGTTGAACATTGTTTGCCTTGTCTTGGTAGATGGAGAAAAAGGTGGTCATAGGGAGAACAACACACACACATAACTGGAAATTAATGTGTCAAGTTAATTTTGTACTCCCACCCAACCTCCGGCTAATTATCGTAAATTTAATTTCACGCTAATCAACCTGAGCTGTGTGACAGCCATACAGAAAGATCTATTATTTCCATAGGCTGTGGGAGGAATGCTTTGGTACTGCCTGGGTGGAGGCACAAAAAATTATGTCAGAGCAGAAGAGGACTAACTTGGAGTAGGACCCCCAGGTGAATCAGGGAAGGATGATCATCCGTTCTGATGGTCTAAGGTGGAAATGCATCTGGGAAGTAGTGCAGGTGCATCAAGCTACCAATCTTAATAATGAGGTAATAGACTCAGGAGTTAGAATAGGTGGGAAGTGGATATATTCAAATACTACCAATGAGGAAATTTCTCCTGACCGTGAATATTGGTTGAAAAGGTTGTTTGTTTTGTTTTTGTATTTCAAAGTGAGGCATTAATGTGTGAGAGGAAAAGAAAATTTTGTTAAATGACGAAAAAAAGAAATTTAATTTTTTTTCCTTAAAAGAGTTAAGGGCATCCTTTTGACCTGGCTTGCATGTTGCAGAATAGTTTAGTAAGAACACTAAACTGGGCATTGGAAGGTCAGACTTCTAAACCCAGCTCTGTCGCTAAGTTGCTCTTTGATCTTAGGTAAGTAGATTTCCCTCCGTGGGCCTCAGTTTTTCAAAACCTGAGTTTAAAACTCAGTTTCCTTCATTAATGACCGTCTTGTCCTTTGAGGGGACCTTGCCTCTATCTCTTTAAAAAAATTATTTATTTATTTTTAATTTTCAACATTCATTTCCACAAGATTTTGAGTTCCAAATTTTCTCCCCCTCTCTCCCCTGCCCCCATTCCAAGACACCATGCATTCTGATTACCTCATCCCCCAATCTGCCCTCCCTTCTATCACACCCCTTCCCTTCCCTTGTCCCCATCTCCTCTATTTTCTTGTAGGGCAAGAAACGTTTCTATACTCCATTACCTATATTTCTTATTTCCCAGTTGCATATAAAAATAATTTTTAAAATTTATTTTTAAAACTTGAATTCCAACTTCTCTCCCTTCCTTCCTCCCCACCCATCCACACTGAGAAGGCAAGCAATTCAATATAGGTTATACATGTGTAGTTCTGCAAAAGACTTCCATAAAAGTCATGTTGTGAAAGGCTAATTATATTTCCCTTCATTCTATCCTGCCCCACATTTATTCTGTTTTCTCTTTTGATCTTGTCCCTCCCCAAAAGTGTTTGCTTCTAATTACTCCCTCCTCTCATTTGCCCTCCCTTCTGTCATCCTTCCCACACTCCACTTATCCCCTTCTCCCCTACTTTCCTGTAGTGTAAGATAGATTTTCATACCAAATTGAGTGTGCTTGTTATTCCCTCCTTAAGCCAAATGTAATGAGAATAAGCTTCACTTTTTCCCTCTGAGCTCTCCCCTCTTCCCCTCCATTGAAAAAGCTTTTTCTTGCCTCTTTTATGAGAGATAATTTACCCCATTTCATTTCTCCCTTTCTACTCCCACTATATTCCTCTCTCACACCTTAATTTTATTTTTTTTAGATATCATTCCTTCCTATTCAACTCATCCTGTGCCCTGTCTATATCTATATAATCCCTCCAACTACCCAATACTGAGAAAAGTTTCAAGAGTTAGAAATATTATCTTTCCATATAGGAATGTAAACAGTTCAACTTTAGTAAGTCCCTTATGATTTTTCTTTCCTGTTTACCTTTTCATGCTTCTCTTGATTCTTGTGTTTGAAAGTCAAATTTTCTATTCAGCTCTGGTCTTTACATCAAGAATGCTTGAAAGTCCTCTATTTCATTGAATAACTACTTTTTCCCCTGAAATATTATACTCAGTTTTACTGGACAGGTGATTCTTGATTTTAATCCTAGCTCTTTTGACTTTTGGAATATCCTTTTCCAATCCCTTCGATCTCTTAATGTAGAAGCTACTAGATCTTGTGTTATCCTGATTGTATTTCCACAATACTCGAATTGTTTCTTTCTGGCTTTTTGCAATATTTTCTCCTTGACCTGGGAACTCTGGAATTTGGCTACAATATTCCCAGGAGTTTTTCTTTTCAGATCTCTTTCAGAAGGTGATCAGTGAATTCTTTCAATATTTATTTTGCCCTCTGGTTCTAGAATATCAGGGAAGTTTTCCCTGATAATTTCATGAAAGATGATGTCTAGGCTCTTTTTTGACCATGGCTTTCAAGTAGTCCCATAATTTTTAAATTCTCTCTCCTGAATCTACTTTCCTTATCAGTTATTTTTCCATTGAGATATTTCACATTGTCTGCTATTTTTTCATTTCTTTGGTTTTGCTTTATAATTTCTTGATTTTTCTTGAAGTCATTATCTTCTGTCTGCTCCATTCTAATCTTTAAGGAATTATTTTCTTCAGTGAGCTTTTGGCCCTCCTTTTCCATCTGACCAATTCTGCTTTTAGGACATTTTTCTCCTCATTGGCTTTTTGGATCTCTTTTGGCATTTGGGTTAATCTATTTTTTTAAAGTGTTATTTTCTTCAGTATATTTTTGGGTCTCCTTTAGCAAGCAGTTGACTCATTTTTCATGATTTTCTTGCTTTGCTCTCATTTCTCTTCCCAATTTGTGCTCTACTTCTCTTACTTGATTTTCAGAATCCTTTTTGAGCTCTTCCATGGCCTAAGACCAATTCATATTTTCTGGGAGGCTTTGGATGGAGGAGCTTTGACTTTCTTTTCTTCTCTTTGCATGCTTTAGTCTTCTTGTCACCAAAGTAAGATTCTATAGTCTGATTCTTTTTGTGGTTTTTGCTCATTTCCCCAGCCATTTACTTGACTTTTGAGCTCTTTGTCAAGGTAATTCTCTGCTTCCAGTGGGGGTGGAGGGTGTACTGTCAGCCCCTTGATCCCCCCACAATCTGAGCCTAGAGCTCCAGAAAGAGTGGCTGCAGCTGCCCCTGCTGCTGCTGTGGCTGTTGAGGGTTCCTCTGCCCTCTCCCCACTCTGCTGCCCTGAGGCTGAGGCCAGACCACTCCACTCTCTTGCACTGGTCCCACAGACTTTTCCCACTGACCTTCCAATTTATCCTCAGCATTTTGGGGTCATGAAGTCTGGAAATCACCACAAGTGTGAGAGAGTTAGTCTCCCCAAGGCCTGCTCAGGTCTTGTTTGTGCTGGTGTGGCCCATGCTGGACTGCACTCTGCCCCCTGTGTGGCATGGTAGACACTTCCTGGCAACCTTTCAGGCTATCTTGGGCTGGAGATTTGCTTCATTCCATCATTCTGTGGGTCCTGCAGCTCCAGAATTTGTTTAGAGCCATTTTCAAAGATGTTTGACTGGGCTTGGTGGGAGCACTCTAGAAAGTCTGGGCTGCCATCTTGGCTCACCCCCCCCCCCCACCCTTACCCCCCCCAGCCTTGCCTCTCTTGAAGAATGTTATCTTATGTATCATAGGGCTAAGAACCTAAGAGCTATAGGGGCTATGATTTTTCATCACTGGTTACTTGGGTTTTCAGTTTCCAGAGACATTGATAATTGGTTTGTTTGTTGAAGATGGCACTTTGAGAGTCATGTGGTAGTCAGGACTCTAGAGCAGCAAGCTTTGAGGGAGAAGGAGGATGTTGGTCAGGAAACTTTATGATCAAGCAGGGTTTGGGAAGTTCTCAGGGATCAGCAGCTCAGAATCAGAAAATTATAGAATTTCTTAAAAAAAATAATCTAGCATCCATTGTATCCCCCATATTATGGAATCATAGTTGTAGAATCTTAGATTGTAAGCTGGAAGAGATGTTGAAGGTCATCAAATTCAATCCCCTCATTGAATGAAGAGAGTTCTAATGGGGTTAAGTAACTTACCCATGGGACATAATTAGTAAGGGGCTGAGGTGGGATCAAATGGAGGTCTTTCTAACTTGAAGTCCACTATCCATTCTGTTGCTTTGAATTTCATTGTACTACAAACCTTCTCTTCCCTCCTCAAGTCTCCTTTGCCATCCCTTCCTCCTTCTCATTAACTCCTATTTTATCAAAGCCATCTGCCTCAAGTTCCCTTTTTTCTCATCCTGCACATCTCAAAGTCCTTGAATGTCATCATTCTGTTATTCCCCCTTTGTTATGGTTTCCAAGGAAGAGGTGGCTGCTTTCTTTGCCAAGGCCAGTCCCTATGTATGTGCCATTGAATACAACTCTCAATCTTCTTGAATCTTCTTATTCACTGACTTCTTCTCTACTGACTACTAACAAGCCATAGTCCTCTCGAGCCTTAAAAATCTTGACTTGACCCTTCTGTCACCCAAAACTTCTACCAGCCTATATTTCTTCTCCTTTTCACAGGTGAGGTCCTATAAAAAGCTTCTTGACTTCTCAGTTATTTCTCAACCCTTTGCAATTTGGCTTCTGAACTTAAGATCTGGCTGATTATCTCCAAGTCTGCCGACAATTTCATAACTGTTAATCAAATTATTCTATATTTATTCATCTATGTGCATTTTTTTGATGTAAGGAAAAAAGCTTTCTAACATTAAAAAGTTTCTAACAAAGTGATCTTTGAGGTCCCTTCCAAACTGAAATGGATTTCTAGAAAGACAATAGCTTCTTCCTCACTAGAGATTATGAAACAAACATCAGATAACTATTTATTCCTTGTATATAACATGAGTTATGAGGACTTTTCACAAGGTCACTTTGGTAATAAGTAATAGAATTTGTATCTTTTGAGTCAACTGGGTGGCACAATAGGGAGACTACTAGACTGGGAGTCAGGAAGACCTGAGTTCAAATCCATTCTCAGACATTTCCTACCTCTGTGATCTTGGGGAAGTCACTTAATTACTGTTTTCCTCAGTTTCCTCAACTGTAAAATACGTCACAGGGCTGTTTTGAGGACTAAATAAGATGTTTTTGTAAAAACACTTAACACAGTACCTGGCACATAGGAGGATCTCAATAAATGTTTTTTTCCTCCCCCTTCTAATCAAATGCTATTTTTACTACTGTATACACCTGCCTCTCACTGGAGGTTATCCAGTGAAGGCTGTAATAGCTGTCACTTTAAGGTTTGCAAAGCATTTCACCCATGTTTCACCCATTTGAGCCTCATAGCAGACCCTGGGAGAGTGCTAGTCAGAGATGTCACAGGGGGAATTCCTATTCTGGTATAAGATGAACAAGATGACCTCTAAGGTTTCTTCCAACAAAGATTCTGTGATTTTGTGAAATGAGTTAGCTGCCAATCCGTTCATCCTATAGCTGCAAAAACAAATTGGTTTTCTGAATGAATCCCAGGAAAAGAAATGTCTGCACGTGGAGGCTTAAACTAACTTAAAGACTGGAATAAAGCAGGAGAAATCTTTCACTATTTGAATAGGTTTCCAGAATGAAAGTGGGGCAGCAATGGGGGGAGCCAGAAGGCAGCACCGACTCTATGGGCTCCAATTTGAAAGAGGATTTTGAAATTTCATTTGGCAGACCATTCAAATGAGAGTGGCATTGAAGAGGAAGAAATTAGATATCCCATTAAAAGGCAAGAGCCGGGAGAGACACTCTTCCCCTCAGGAGTAATGAGGGATGCCTTCTTGCCTCTTTCAAAAATGGAGAAAATGTATTTGAATTGAAAAGGATTTGCTCTTCACCTATTCCTCTGATGAATTTATTCAGTGTAATGCTAAGGTGGACCGTATTGGAAAATGAGTTTTATTTGGGGGGAAAAAATCAAGGCAATTTTTCTCTCAAGCTGGATTCTAAAATATCACCCCTCTAATTTCCCTGCTATCATGTTATAGACACACTGTGTGTGCACATATGGATATACACAAACAATTTCTGTTTGTGTGGCACTTTTTACTGACTAGTTTCATATCTACCATCTCATTTTATCTGACCGTTCCATAAACCCTGTGACATCTTAAGGAATTAATAATGATTAGAGTACAGACTCCAGTAGCATCACACTAGAGGCAATGTGGCAGAGTAGAAAGAGCACCAGATTTGAACCTTGAACACCTAAGTTCAAATCCCAACTCTCACACATAATACCAATGTAACCTTAGGCAAGTGGTTATACCTCTCTGGGCTACAATTTCCTGTCCTGAAAACAGGGTATGGAGTAAGTTGATATCTAAGGACTGGTTTAGACTTAAAGCAGTAGTCTTACAACCATGACTTTTAATATGTATGATCTCATTCAGTACTCAAAAAACAAAAATCTTTTGAGTTAGGTAGTGCACAATGGATAGAGTGTTGGACTTGGAGTTGCTGAGAACCCGAGTTCAAATTCTACTACAGGTACTAACTAGCTTTGTGACCCTAGGCAAGTCAATTTAACCTTTCTCAGCCTCAGTTTCCTCATTTGTAAAATGGGGATAATAGAGCTCTTACCTGACAGGGTTGTTGTGAGGATCAAAGGAGATTACACACACATACGCATATGTATAAATGTGATATATGTAATATGTATATATGTAAATATTTGTATATCTATAAAATTTTGCAAACTTTAAAGTTCTATATAAATACTAACTCTGATTATTATATTTTAAAGAAGAAAAAAAATGACTTTAAGCCAAGTTCTCCTAACTCTAAGTCACATGCTCTTTATAAATGTGAACACATAGAGTCACTTTCTGTTATAATAAAATGAGGGTTCTCTGGCAAGCCCCTTAATTCACAGACATGCTTGCCTCACATCTGGATAGGCTTCTGGATTCATTTTAGTGGAATTTACTGTACTTTAATAAATCGATAAATCCTACTGCTTGACCAAAAAGAAAAAAAAACCTTTATAAGAATGGAGAAAATGTCTCCTTTAAAGTCCAAGCTTTCTCTCTCTCTCTCTCTCTCTCTCTCTCTCTCTCTCTCTCTCTCTCTCTCTCTCTCTCTCTCTCTCTCTCTCTCTCTCTCTCTCTCTGTCTCTCTCTCTCTCTGTCTCTGACAATTCCTATGTCTTTATCATTAATAGCAATCTTTGGAAAGCATGGATATCACCACTTTGAGGGAAGGTTAAAGTCCTATCAGCCAATCAGGCTGCTCTTCAGGCAGACTGGTAGATGTTAAGATTGGTCAATATAAATGTCCATCTTATAAGCAGGAAGTACCATAGTGTCATGGAAAATAATTAAGCTAGTAGTTCTGGAACATGGATTCTTTCTAGACCTCGTTCAGTTGAGAACTAGCTGTGACACTCTGAATAAGTGACTTCATCTTTCTGAGTCCTCATTTTCTTTTTCTGTAAAATAAGAACATTGGTCTAAATAATTCCTAATGTCCCTTCCAATTCTGGTTGAAAGTCCTTTCCAAGTCTGACTTCCAGAGTTCTAACATTTTTTGTTCTAGGGGGTCCTCTAGTTCTGACATTCAGTGTCCTTGGGTCCCATCTACCTCAACATATCTGGATTCTATATTCTAATAGGCAGTATCTTTCTATATGAGGAGTCTTTGAGTTCTCTCATTCTATGGTCTTATCTTCCCTCTAGCTCCGATATTTTGTGTTTTAAGGTTTGTCCAGCTCTGACATTCTATGCCATTCCTGCCAGCAGAAATACATGATTTTCTAAAATTATTCTCATATTTCAGCTTTTCCATAATTTTATCATGTGTTTTATGTAGTAGGAGTGTGCTATAAGGAAAAGCATAGATGGGGCACAAAGTAGACCCATGTTACATTGGGTTCTTGTCATCAACTCACCAAATGACCTTAATTAAGCAAGTAATTCAGCCTCTCTCTTTCTCCATGCTACTTTTGGTCAACCCTTCCTTTACTTCCATTACTGCTCTGAGACTCAGATGGGATATTGTTGGTGAAAGTATAACCGAAGGTATCAGGCCCCATATGTTGAGTTCATCTCATATGTTATTATGGTTAGGATGACAGTGTCCCAATGTTGTTAATAACTTTTTTTTAAACTATGTCTCTCTCAGACGCATCTTTAACTCTGACTTCATGTACGGCTGAGACATTTATACTCCTGCCCTTTCCTGGAATGAGATCTGATAGAACCATGACCCTGAATACCAAATTTGTCTTGTATCCTTCCTTGTAGATCAGGGAGCTGATATGTCTGTCCTATCAGTCTTCCTAATGTACTGCCCAAGCAGGAGACCATCTAGCATGTTCAAATACCTATGGTAGCTCCCTGTGTCCTACCCAACCTTTTAGCTGGCCTTTAAGTTCTTCCATAGCTACAGCCCAACCTACTTTTCTAGGCTTATATCATAATAGTCTCATGTAGCTTATATTCTAGCCAACCTGGACTATTGGCCATCTTTCAAAATTGTTCCCACATTCTCCCACCTCTTTCCTCAAGCCAATTACATTCATTAAGAACACAAGCTGCTTCTTTCATCCCTTCTTTTACACCTCTGCCAGGATACATCATTGCTCACTTATACCAATATAACAGTCTCCTAACTGGTCCCCCTATCTTCTATCTTCCCCTTCTTTGCTCTCTACCCTTCACTTTGCTGTCCAAATAATTTCTGTTATCTATAGAAAAATGGTGGTGGTGGTGGTAATGGTGATTGGATCATTTCAGTCATGTTTGACTCTTTGTGGCCCCATTGGAGGTTTTCTTGGCAAATATAGGGGAGGGGTTTGCTATTTCCTTCTCCAGCTTATTTTACAGATGAAGAACTGAGGTAAATAGGGTAAAGTGACTTATTCACAGTCACACAATTAATATGTATCTGAGGCCAGATTTGAATTCAAGAAGATGAGTCTTTCCGACTCCTTCTCTGTATCCACTGTGCTACATTATATCACTCCTTAGCCTGGTATCCATTGTTCTTTAAATAACCTTTCCAACCTTATTCCGTACCATTCCTTTTTCTACTTTCTACCAATTTGGACTACTGGTTGTTCCCCAGTCTCAATCTGGCTTTTGCTGACTCTATGTAGTTTCTCCCAAAGCTCCCCATGCTTAGATTGAAGTCCTCTCCATGCCAGGTCTGTTGAAATTCTCTTTTTTTTTTTTCAGAGCCCAGTTCAGGTACTGCCTGTTCCAGGAATTCTACCATGTTCTCCCTCAGTCAAAATTTTGAATCTCTTCATACCTTTTGGGAAAACCCATGGTAGGATTCCTGGAAGAGGTGGCACTTGGACTAGACTTTGAAGGAAAAAGAGAATTTCAGAGGATATGCTCTTCTCAGGGTTACATTCCAAAGTTTTTCTGAACCTGTTCTCCGTTCTCTCACTGCCTTTATGTATATTTCCTTTACATTTATCATGGTCAATTATGTTGAAGCCACTTATATATTTGTCTCATCCTCCTATGCCAGAGTATGAACTCCTCAAGAGCAGATATTAGGTCATTTTTCATCTTTGTGTATTCTCTAGCATCTCTCATAGGACCTTGCATGTAGGAGATGCTTAATAAATGTTTGTTGAACAAAATGTGTGGTGGACCCACAGGCAGATGCCTGGCTCTTTCCCTTAGAGAAGTGAGTTGTTCTTTAAATGTCAGCCCTCTCAAATTCAAAGATCTAAATATTTCCCAAATTCTTGTTGGCATGAAATCTATGACACTTTCTTGTATGCTACTCATTAGTAAAGCTAGACCCCAGTCCTGACCCTCTCCCTCCTCTCTCTCTCCATTTCTCTCCTCTCTTGCTATGTCTGTTTTTCTCTTCCTCTCCTCCCCCAAAGCACCTTGTAACCTAGGTAATAGCATGGCATTTGCCCTCTCCAGAACTCACTCCATTTCCCCAAATTTAAGATGGAAGAATTGGACTCAGTATTTCCTGGGATCTTTTCCAGATCAAAGAGCTTTGCTCTTGTGATCCCTAACTTAACACAGCATTTTTGTGAGAGTCCCCACTTTTCTAGGACTTTGGAGATTATAAGATACTTTCCTTACAAAAATTAGTACATGTTACATTATGTCATCAGAAGAATGCTTGGTTCAAAGCACCAGCTCTGGTACTGAAGACATGACTTTAGGCAAGTCACTTAGCATTTTTCTCCCTTATTTGTAAAATGGAAGTAGCTCTACTTGTATTTCTCACATCATAGAGCTCTTGTAAGGAAAACACTTTGCAAACCTTAAGCTGATATAGAAATGTGAGTAATTATTATTGTGCCCATTTTCCTCCTCTAGGCATGAGGCAAATTGGCTGCACTCCATTGGCCTCATCCATCTTGCCATATTTCACCCAAGTGTCTCATTTAATGGCAATTCAGATACCAAGAACAATTGAGTTTGTGCTGACTTGGCCAAGTAGACAGAAGCAAGATGTGATATTGATTCTCTAAATGTGATGAAAAGAAAAAGGAAAACACAACCTGAGAACTTGAAAAATTCAACTTGTCCATTCAGTAAACATTTACTATGTACAGAGTAGTGGGCTCAACACTAGGACATATTCAGATTTAGAAAAGAAAAGTCATTGCCCTCAGTTAACTTTCATTAGTAGAATAAAACTCAGGCATACATAATTCTAATAAAAATAATACAAGTTAAGTGCCATTAGGATAATATGATGTTAGGGCAGCTAGGTGGTACAGTGGGTAGAGCACTGGGCTTAGAAATGGGAAGACTCATCTTCTTGAATACAAATCCAGCCGCAGACACTTACTAGTCATATGACTCTGGGCAAGTCACTTAACCCTGTTTGCCTCAGTTTCCTCATCTGTAAAATGGGCTGGAGAAGAAAATGATAGACTGTTTGATTTCATGACCCCGAAGTGGGGTCATGAAGAGTCAGATACAACTTAAAACAACTCAATAACAAACAAGATAGGATAGTAAAGTTGGGAAAGACTTTAGAAATTGAATGTCAGAACTGGAAGAGGCCTTTTAGAACACAGAATATCAGAACCTAGAATATAGAATATCAAATATCAGAATTTGATGGAACCCTAAAAATCAATTCTAACCCCTTGGTTTTATAGATAGGATAACTAAAATGTAGAAATATGACACAGAGAATAAGTTGGCAGGAGGGCTTCTTGACAGCAATTGAGTAATCTTGTTGTTACACCACCCCTATTAAAGGTCCTGGGAGAAAGGAGAAAAGAAAATCTTCACTGATGGGGGTGTATGGAAGGGTTCTTAGAGAAGAGTCATGAATATACAACATATTATCATGACTACAATAAAAATGGAAGGAAAAAAAATGAAATCAAATACCATGTGATTATAATGACCCAGAAGTCTGGCCCTAGAGGAGAGTGGAGGAAATTCATCTCCCTTTCTGCATAGGTGAGGAACCATAAGTAACCTGTTGGTTTTGCTGAAATACTTTTTTTCTTTCTTTTTTAATTCTTTTTTTACAATGACAGGGAAATGGAAAGGAATATACTCAAAACTGAAGATATTCAAACAAAAGATATCCAATCCTTTTTTTTTTCCCTCTAAATTCTGTCAGGGCATTATTTTAAACTAGACCTGTTTTTTCACTTGTGAAGTAGCCATTATTGAAATTCCCTCTCCCAATGCATATCAATAGTTTGTCGGCCATTCATAGTCTTTAGAGAGTTTCCTAGAGCACTGAAAGCTTAAACAACATGTCCAGGCCCATACAAGCTTTATGTGTCAGGTGAAGGGCTTGAACCCCATGTCTTTCTGACCCAAGGTCAGCTAGAGAGCTGATTCACTATGCCGTTGAGGACACATAAAGGATATATCACTAAATGTCTTGACTAGAAGTCTTCAGTCTAGAGGAAGACCAGAAACTGATGCATTTTGTGAGTATAATGACATGGGATAGACACAGGAGCCAAGTACCCTAAGAAATTCTGAATAATTAAATTATTGAATCAAAGCCAAATGATCATAACACCACATGTGCAACCAAATGGGTAGAGAATGGAGGCCATCTCCCAAACACCAAGAAAAACACTAGGGAGCCTAGCTTATAAGCCAGAGCAAGGAATAAAATGTCCCTAAGCTTCAGTAAGGAAGAGTGGGATGTTTAGACCAAAGGCAAGTTTGGGGAATCAACAGAGAACAAGTGAAGGAGAAACCCAACCAGTGAGTCCTGGAATCCCAAAGGCACTTAAAGATGTATTCCACGGAGTCTATGCTAAAACTAAGAAATGGCTTGGGCTTGTACCAAACAAGGGATCTGTTGAAAAGATTTTTAATTAAGCAAAGATGGGAGAAGGCAAAGAGAATGCAGATAAAATTCTACCATAATCCTAGCACTTGGAATTTTAGAAAGCACTGTCCTCATCACATCCCTATGGAATCCTTTTACGGATGAGAAATGTTTGGCCCAGCACTTGTGATTTGCTGATTTTCTTATAACTAAGAGGTCAGGATTACAAGCCAAGTGACCCAACCTCATGCACAGCTCAATTTTCACTATACCTCATACTATAATGTATCCAATACATGTCCATTATTGTGCAAGAATGAACCTGAAATCCTTGCTAGAAGCCACATCCACAGCCTACGGATTTTGAAGATGAAAACAGAGCTTCTCTGGAGCACACAAAGTAGCAACTAAAATAAAATTTTCTAAACCCAATAGGGGAAAAGGGGAGGTGATATAAATATGAGTTATTATCATGGAGCATTTTCAAGCTCACAAAGCATTTTCCTCATACCTCTTTAAGAAGGAAGTGCAAATATTCTTATTTTCTCTTTAGTGATAAGAAACCTATAGCTAGCTAAGGTTTAATGACACACAGCTTCAGAGCCACTATATTTCAGATTTAGAAGGAACACCACCCCCCACCCCCACCCCTGCTCCAGACCTGATCAAGAATGCCATTTACAACACAACTATGGCATGGTTGTTCATTCTTCCTTGAAGACATCCAGTGAAGGAGAATTTGTGCTTTCCCTTAACTATCTGTGGGTTGTGCAAGTGGGCTGAGTCAGGATCAAAGTCAATAGCTATCACTTGGGAGCCACTTAATTTGAAAATATTCCTCCCAAGGTCGACCCAAATAGCTTTATTTGAGTTGTCCTCATATCAGAAGGATGGTTGTTGAGAGATATGTCTTATTGGCCAACATAAGTGAGGAAATAGCTTAGTTATAAAGAACACTTCTTTGTAATAATATACAGTGAGTTTCTTGGCATTAGAGGTATTCAAGTGAGATTGGACAACTAATTGAGATATTGTAAGAAGGAATTTTTTCATCTGGCAGGGGACCTCTGAGATCCATTCCAATGCAGAAATTCTAAGTCTCTGAGAGGGCAAATGGAATTGTTGCTATAACCTTCCAAGAACCTGTCTAGCCAGCTTTCTGCAGAAGAAAAAGCATCAGGTTTATAGTCAGAATGCTGGACTTGAATTTAGGATTCAAATACTGCCTCAGGCCCTTATTAGCAGGGTGACTTTAGCCAAGTCCCTTAATCTTTCCTTATCTCTAAAATAAAGAGATTGGGCTTAATGACCTCTAAAGTCTTTTCCAACTCAGAATCTTTGATACTGTGATCTGACTCCAATACTCTACCCAGTACAGTGAAAAGAACATTGGGTCTGAAGAGAGAAGACCTGAATTTAAATATTGGCTCTGTTACATACTGTCAGCATGACCTTAGGATAGATTCATCTGTAAAATGAGGAGATGAAGTTAGATGACCTTTAAGGTCCCTCCTAACACTAACCCTGTGGCCCTATGGTCTTCTCTGTCTGAGCCCTAGTTTCCTGAAATAAGATCATAGATAGAATCATTGATCTAGAGTTGAAAGGAACCTTAGTCCAACCACCTCATTTTATAGATAAGGAAACTGAGGACCACAGAGATTTAGTGACTCGCCCACGGTCACATAGCTAGTTATGGAGGATCAAAACTCAAGTCTGATTCCAAATACAGAGCACTTCCTTTACTCTCTGACCTTACATAGCAGTAGAGAAAAAAATACTTACAAAAGCTTACAGATCATTTTATAAAATGTAAAGCAATGTGTCCTGTTATTATCAACAAAGATCCGGAAGAAATAGGCAAGCTTCTTTGAAACGGAGGTAGGTTTTGTTGTTGCAAAGCTAGGCCATGTAGCAGCCCCTCAAGTAAGCGCTCGCCAGGTTGGATGTATTAACCTGTCACTCTCACCTTTTACAAGGTCAATAGCAGCCTTGCTTTCCAGTGCGATTTCCTCCTTGTCTATAAATCTCAGCTGTTCACCTCTAAATTATCAAGGCATCTCATCACTTTTCTTCAGGATGCCTTGATTACTGTGAAGGGTGAACAAGCAGGGAAAAGAAATTCCCAGGACAACTCAGGGATTATTTTCCACTTCCAAGGCTACATGCAGGAGGGTGAGCTCAGTTCATTAATTCATTTGGCGACATTTCTTGAATGCTTATTGCATGCAGGTCAGCCTGATGTGTTGGGGATACCTACCAAGAGAAATCATGCAGGATTCCTGTCCCCAAGAAGCTCACATTCTGCTAGGGTGAAATTACACCAATAGGATCAAATATCTATAATTCGTTCAGTATAGACAGTCTCTCTCCTAAAGCAGACAGCTGTCCCTCTGAGTGGCCTTTGAAAGAAGTTGTGATTGGAAATGTCAAATACCTACAGTCAACGTAGTGGTATCTTAGTACTTAGCTAGGATGATCCTCAGAAAATGGGCACTATTCATCACTCAAAATTGTTCTCCAGCTTGGTAGAAACTAAAGAAGTTTACACTTCACTGACATAGTTCTTGAGAACTCAGGATCATTCCGTGTCTCCAGGACACATTGGAGTAGGACTCTGGACAAAGAGAAGGGGGAGGAGGATGGAAGTCAAACATGAGTTTACAGATGAGCATAACCTAAATTAGAATGTATTTAAAGGATTGTGACTTCATTGGTAGCAACCCAAGTCTACCGGTATGCAGGCAGTCTCTTTCCCTGTCTCCCGACAATGATTGTTCCTTCCATTTGCATGGATCAGAACTTCTCCAAGCCTTGATAGTCTTCCTGAGTCACTAGGGCTGAAAAAAAATCAAAGAAAATAAAACAAGACTCAGGCTAGGAAGTGATGGGATCAAGTTGGGCTGGGGGTCATGTTGGAGCCTAGTGCTTTTCTTAGATTCTTTCTCTGTTGTACCCACACTCCCTCACTGAGGATGAGAGAGATGGAGAATGATATATACATCAATAACAATAACAGCTGGTATTTTAATAGCACTTTACATTTTGCAAAATATTAGACATGTATAGTTTCACTGAAGCCTTGAGACAATGCTATGGGGTAGTTGACATGATAATTCCCATCTTTTCAGAAGAGGAAACTGAGACTGAGAGAAGAGGTAGTGACTAAAATATTATGATGACAGGTGAGTGGGACTTTCCTTCCAGGTGTAGGCATTCTGGAAACCTTCATAGAGAAGGCCTTAGGTAGTAACCTGAATGAAAGGAAGGGAAGAAAGGGAAACAGAGAACATAATGTAGGCAAAAGGGAGAGTATGATATAGAGAGAGGAAAGCAAGGGATATGATTTCAGTCATGCAAACATCATGAATGTTCCTCATTTGTTCAGTTGTGTCTGACTCTTTGTGACTCCCTGAATCATACCACACCAGTTCTGTCCATGGGGATTTCTTGGCAAGGATACTGGAGTAGTTTGCCATTTCCTTCTCCAGTGGATTAAGGCAAACAGACGTTAAGTGACTTGCCCAGGTTTACACAGCTAGTAAGTGTCTGAGGCCAGATTTGAACTCCTGTCTTCCTGACTCCAGGCCCAGTGCTCTATCCACTAAGCCACCTAGCTGTCTCCAAACATAGGAAAGAAATTTCCATTCATCCCAACTGTTGATTTTGCTGGAAAAGGTAGTCATGGAAGGCCTGGTCAGACTAGAAATTGAACAGAGCCTTGAAGGGAAGGTGGATTTGGCAAAATATATTTAAACAGGGAGGGCATTTCAGGCAGGGGACAGCCTTACTCTCAGGAACCCTGGAGAACTCTCAGTCATGTTACTAAAACTCCTGCTGAGACACTGTGAGGCTCTGCAGTTTGTTGAAACAAATTTCCTATTTGTGGTCGAAGTGAAAGCTGTTTCTCAGTAACAGGGTACTTTAAGATGGACCCTGCCCCGCCTCATTTTTCTTTATCCATGATTCGTGCTCCTCAGTGAGAGTTAGTCTAGTGTTCCCTTGAGAATGCTAAAGTTTGAAACTTTTCTCTAATCTAGGAAGACAAGTGTGTTTGTCCCCTTTTTTGTTATTGTACATCAAAAGTAAGAAGATTCAGCTTTTTTTCCCTATAGAGGAGAAATCATTTTGTGTTCCACATTACAATAAATGGTACCATGTAATGGTTCCATGGTAGAATAAGCACTGAATTTAAAGTGAATTCAATTCACCAGGCATTTATTAGACACCTGCTGGGCACCAGACACTCAGCTTGGTGCTGATGATACAAAAATAAAATTGAAAATAGGCCTTGACCTCAAGAAATTAATGTTACACTGGAAGTTAGAAACCATAGTTTTGAGTTTTGGTCAGAATGATTGAGCTGCCATCTTGACTTACTTGTGGTGTGACCTGAAGTAATTTCTCTGGATCTCAGTTTCCTTCATCTGCAAAAGGACTGGGACAGATTAGATCAAGGATTGTTAACCTTTTCCATGTGATGGACACCTTTGGTGATCTGATGAAAGATAAGGATCCCTTTTTAGAATAATGTTTTTAAATACATAAAATAAAATAATAGTGTTAGAAAGAAAATTAATGAAATTGAATTGTTTTTTTGAAGTTCACAGATCCCACATTAAAAAACCCCTTGATTAAATGTTAGCATCATTCTTACCTGTTCAGAGTAGTTTCTCATTGACTCAGGTGAATGTAATGGAACATTATTTACTCTGCCATAAAAAAAGATGACTATCAGTACAGAGAATCATGGCAAGACCGACTCATGGGTTAGCCACTTCCCAATCATCAAGAGATGCCAAGAGAGACAGAAAGTTCATTTCTTATGTAGCCATTTTTGTAAAAATAGTTTTATTGATATTTTTTATTTTTATATTACCTACATTTCCCAATATCTCCCAGAAATCCATCCTTTATAACAAAGTATTGACAAAGGAAAAATACAATTCAAGAAAATTAATTAATACATTTTAAACATCTGCCACTATAGGCAGGATTCCACATCTATTGTCTCCTACATCTGCAATTGCTTTCTCATTGCATCGTCATTTTAACACACTTCAGCCAACTTGATCCACCACTAATGCTTCCCTAGACCCAGGCCTCCTCCAAGCTTTCCCTTACTTCCCCCTGAGTGCAGACTATTTCCTTGCTTGGTAATGCCCTGGACATATCGACTGATTGTGCTATACCTTCTTCAACATGCTTATCATTTTTTAATTGTTTCTTATATCTTTTGCAAGGTGTAAATGTTTATACTAGAAATTTAACAACTGGCCCTCCTAAACCATTGTGAGATGGGTCCAGCACACTTCTGCTTGTACAGGTCCAACAGCATAATAGATACGAGAGTACTCTACATAAATGGGATTTATTGCTAAATATGTGGACCTGTACAAGCAAAAGCATGCTAGACCCACCTCACGATAGCTTAGGAGGGCTGGTTGTTAAATTTTCAGTGTGAACATTTGCACCTTGGAAATCTGCAAAAGTTACAAATCAGAGCCCAGCTGATGGTCTTGTTTATTATCTGAACTTAAGAAAATGATGGAGAAAACGTTAATAATGTAGATCAAACTTATAATTGTGTCATGGGTATGTCTCCCCAGTTGTCAAATGCTTACCACCACACTTCTACACACAGATCTGAGAAACACTGGGTAGAAATTATTTACAGATAAAGTAAAATTTGGCTTGGAGATGGGAAGGACCTTGCCCGATGTTAGGCAGTTCCCCTTGTCAGGGAGGAAAAGTGAAGACTCAGATCTTGAATTTGTGACCATAATAAGTCCCATGTTGTTTTCATTGTACCTTTGCCTGTTCTTATGCTTGTTTTGTCTCCCTAAGACAATAATCAGCTTTAAGTCCGAGTGGTTTTTAATTCCTTTTGTAGACTTAGGATGCTTTAAAAGCTAAGTTGAATTAAATATCTATGTATATGTATATGTATGTGTGTGTGTACCTATATATGTGTATGTGCTTATGTGTGTATACACACAC
Organism: Notamacropus eugenii; assembly: GCF_028372415.1. Classification (NCBI taxonomy): domain Eukaryota; kingdom Metazoa; phylum Chordata; class Mammalia; order Diprotodontia; family Macropodidae; genus Notamacropus; species Notamacropus eugenii. The sequence goes on from NC_092876.1 coordinate 124,073,692, forward strand.
ACATCTATCTATCTATCTATACACACGTGTATATGCCATTATTGGTGTCATAGGTATTAGTTGTAGAAATATCCCCAGGAAATCCTGTGGTCTTTGTAATAGGTACCGATAAAAGTACATACTGAACTAGGGAATGAATGAATCAGGACCAGTGTAGGGTGCTGAGGAGTTAATAGGTAAGCACATTTCAACAAAATAGCAGGACAAACTTACTGTCAGCGATGCTGTGTGATAGTAGAGCAGGCCCAGTTATTCATTTCTAAGCACTAGAGATCATTGGGATCAAGGACTTGGCAGGGGCAGCATTAGTGTTCATCTCCACTGATGACTCCTGCACAATTTCATAAACCCTAATAGCTAAGAAATATTCACACATGCTTAGTCAGAGAGGATAGTGAGTTCTAGGAAAATGGAAAGGTAAGTAAATACTAAAGTGTCTATCACTTCTTTTCTTTTTTTGGTTTTTTTTTTTTTTTTGAGGTGATCAAGGTTAAGTGACTTGCCCAGGGTCATACAGCTAGTATTTGAGTCCTCTTGACTCTAGGGTTGCTACTCTATCTTACGTGCCCCTGAGTCTATCACTTCTAACTCCCTCCTCAGGACCTGTAGAAATACCCAAAGAAACAAAATCTATCAAAGTGTGATATAATGGAAAGAGTCATAAGATGTGAGTTCAGATCCTGATTGCTACCTGTGTGACTTTAGACAAGTCACCTAATGTCCTTGGGTCATCTAACATCACCTAACAAGTCACCCAGCATCACCTAACATTCCTCATATGGAAACCGGAAAGATTGGATTAGATATTCTCTGAGATATTCCTTCTAGTTCTATGTCAATGATTTTACGGAGGCAGCTAGGTGGTGCAGTGGATAGAGCACTAGTGCAGGAGTCAGGAGAACCTGAGTTCAAATCTCACCTCAGACACTTGACACTCACTAGCTGTGTGACCTTGGGCAAGTCCCCTAACCCAAACTGCCTCATCCTGGGTCATCTCCAGTCATCCTGATGAATATCTGGTCATTGGATTCTGATGGCTCTAGAGGAGAAGTGAGGCTGGTGACCTGCACAGCCCTCCCTCTCTCAAAAAAAAAAAAAAAATAAAGTCAAGTGCAAGTCATGTCATCATTTCTCTGATGGCATGGTCTTCTTCAGCAATGAAGGATGAACACACAATGATCCTAAGTGTTTTATTTTTATTCTTGTTGTACAAAAGGCATGAGATCAAAGAGAAAAATTCAATTTAGAATTTCTGCCATATAAAATAAATCAGGGACAAAAATACTTGCTTTAAAACAGCAGCAAAAATGTTTCCAGGCAACTGGGGGGTACAATGGATAGAGTCCTGGAGTCAGCAAAACTCATCTTCCTGAGTTCAAATTCAGCCTTAGACACTTACTAGCTGTGTGACCCTGGGCAAGGCACTTTACCCTGCTTGCCTCAGTTTCCTCATCTGTACAATGAGTTGGAGGAGGAAATGGCAAAGCACTCTAGTATCTCTGCCAAGAAAACCCCAAATGAGGTCATGAAGAGCCAGGCAGGACTGGAAAACAATAACAAAAATGTTTCCAGGGATAAACCAAGATGTAAACTCCTTGAGGGCAGGAAGTGATCTGTTTTTGTTTTCATATCCCCAGAGCTTAGCAAAGTGCCTTTCATAGATTAGGTGTTTAATAATTTTTTTTTTTAAATTCAGGCAACTCTCATTTAGTCCAATCCCTTTCAGTCATCTGTAAAAGGAGGGCATTAGAGGCTATGGTTTCTGCAAGATCATACAGGCCACGTACTTGGCATTACTGATGTCCAAGCAAAGTCTGGAAGACCACCTGCCAGGGATGCCTCAGAGGGGATTCTTATATGCAGCCAGGAGGGTGGAGTAGATGCCCTTGGAGCTCCTTTCAAAATCTAAGGCTTTAGGATAATGATCAGGGGATAAAAAAGGAAGAAGAGGGGAAGGAAGGAAATATGCAAACTTAATTTCAGGATTAACTCCACCACCCCTGTCATTAGGATGTGAAAGGACTGTGCTCATTAGCAGAATAATTTTACTAAGTACATTTCGGTAGAAGATGCTTGAAAGGGTTATCTCAGCGTGTCATTCCTCAGGAGTGACTTGGACTATGATTTCCCAAGTCCATCACTACCCATGCACCTTGTTATTCAAAGAAGTAGAAGCCAAAAGATCACTTTCAAGGTGGAATAAATATCATCTCATGGTCAAATGTTAGGATTACTCGGTCATCATGAGGTCTGGCACTTCTGTTCTGCCCCCCACTTACCATGGTCATGTAATTTTTATCTCATCATGAGCATTGTCTGGAGAGGGATCCCATCTGTATGCCAGCTGATATCCAGAACCCTTGTAGGTGAAGGGTCAGAGTGGTCCCTGTCAGTTGCCTTGTGTTTGCATGAAGGGAAGGAAGGAAAGAAGGAAGGAAGGCAGGGAGGGACGGAGGGAGGGAGGGAGGGAGGGAGAGAGAAAGAAAATTTTACCTTGGGTAAATCAGTCAGTCAGCAAGCATTTAATCATTTCATCTCAGTAAGCCTCAGTTTCTTCCTCTGCTAAATGGAGTTGGCACAGATGGCCCCTAAGATTCCCCCTTCCACCTCTGAGATTTTAAGACTCTGGGTTGCACCTGACCTAGGACCCTGATGCCTTTCTCACTCAACCTACCAACATGCTGGCAAAATATGTTGTAGGGTTGTTGGTTGGATACCTCTTTGAAACTCATTCAGATACATAGGGCAGTCAATTTTGCCCATTCATCTGGATGGTCATGGCAAGGAGCTATGGGAAAACATGAAAATGAATCATTCTCAGTAGTCCAAAGTTAGCAATATATTTATTTCCAGGACTTGGAGATCATATAAATTCATAAATTTGGGATTGATAAATATTTGTCTGTTTGTATGTTTTTGCTGTGGATTTGTATTTATTAATATGCAAAAGAGTTCACAATTATTGATTAACATTCTGTCAAGATTATTTATGTCAAGTTCAATATCAGTAACTCAAAATCTAAAATAAAAGCCAGGAACAGGGGCTAGGGTTAACTTTTAGAGTCATCCTAAGGATATCTGTATCATTAAAAGAAACAAAGAACAAGAAATATCGTATTATAAACTCTATTCTGATTACTTCCTATGGGAAGATGTTAGCCTTCTTTTGTAAAAAACCACGACAGGCAAGAGCTATGGAGAGGCAGGATAGAGCTAGTTCTTTTAATATCATAGAATCATGAAATGTCATTAGTGGAAAGGTACTTAGAATATAGGATGTCAGAGCTGGAAGGAATATTAGAACATGGTATTATAGAAAGGGGGAACTTAGAACTGAAGAGAATTTCAAAGGTTGTCTAATCCAACCCCCCTCATTTTACACGAAACCTGGAATGTTGATGTGGCTTTTCCACAGTTGTACAGTTAGTTAAAGGTGGAGCTGAAATTAGAACTCCTGTCTCCCGACTTCTACTCCAGTGCCCTTGTACCCTCCCCCTTGGGAATTTGAAATAATGGCACCTGTTTGTCAAAAGGGAAAATGGAGTCCCAAAGATGAATTTGACCAAGAAAATGGAGGAAGAGCATGACACAGATGAAATTCACACCCTGACCCCCAGCCACCTCTTTCCTTTTAGACTTTGTTGCCATGGGCAACTGTTTGAAAGCTAACATGAAATCAAGATTGACATCTCTTAAGGGTGTAACAGTCCCAACTCTGGAGACCTATAATAACTACAATAAATTTATCATCACTACGCTCATACAAAATGATGTATATAAAAGCTCTTTTTAACCACAGAGCACTACATAAAGTTGAGCTATTATCATGAAAAAAATTTCAAAGACAGGTAGAGCTAGAAAGAGATTTTCAGATATGGAAAGTAAAAATATAGGATACAGAAGTCAAGAGGGTCTTAGACACCTCCTTCCCCATTCTTGGAAGAGGGGGGGTCCTATGGGCAGAGAAGACTGCATATACTATTGATCTTTTTCTATACCTAGGTTAGTTCTAAGAAGTTATTATTTCCCCCTCTTTTTAAATTATTTCTCAGAATTTATAATATTATGTAATATAGTAATTTACATAATAATTACATGATGTTATATAAGAATATATAATCATTTTATTTTAATTATTTATTATCTCGGAGGAATTGCCCTCAGAGGAGAGGCTAAAAGGATTCACCAGGCAGTTGTAATAACAAAAGATATCAAAGGTATATATTAAAAAAATAAAACCAAAGCCACAGAAATCATCTGGCCTAGCTCTCATTTTTGTTTTATTTCTAAGGTTACACTGCAAGTTAGTGGTAGAACCAGTGCATGAGCCAAAGTCTCCCAACTCCTAGCCTCATATAATTTTCTTTTTCTTTAAAAAAAAATTATTATTTTTTAACATAATCATTTCTGATATACTGCCCTTGACCTTGCCAAGTAAGCCCCTGGAATCATCAATTAAGATCTCAAGACTGTTAGGCATTGTAGGTAATATACACACTTGTCTCTTCAATTTTTTTTTTTTATGTTGAGAGTTTGAAATGGATAACATTAATATGGATATAAAAGACCAGAAAATAAAAATTAAAATATACAAAACAAAGCAAATTTGAGTCAATGTGTACCCACTTTAGAGAATAAACCTTTTTATTATTAGGCTGAACAGTTGATGACAGCTCCTTTATTTTGGGAGAAGATGAGAGGAGGGGAGACCTATATAAACTTAAGGAAAGCTCCGTCTTAGAATTTATTGTAGCCCAATTTTCCTGCACCAAGTTCTCCCCTTTTCCCCCATGCCACTTATACCAAGGCCAGTTTCTTATTTGGTAAATTCAAAATTTCATATTTGGTGTTTGTTCAAAGTAAGAACTGTATGTAAATATGTCAAGGGTTAATTAAAATAATCCTCCCTCAGGGTGGCACCCAGGGTGGGTTACAAGATCCTCCCCAGGAAGACCTCTTGCTGAGTCCCCAAAATGCAGGTTTTAGGCAGGTATGCTTTTGTCTATTTTTATGTTTCTTGCTTCTGGAAAGTGGGTTTATTCATATTAAAAAAAAAAAAAGAGCCAGTAATTAATGATTGAATTGCTGTTCTATTGAGATTATTTTTTGGTCAAGTTCAATATCTTTAACTCAGAATTTTGGCTGAAGCCAAGATGTGACTCCCCAGGTCTGACTGCCCATGCCACCTGTACCCTCACCCCTTTTTCCATCCTCAGCAAGCACGATTTACTGTTGAGCTTGTTTTCACCTAACCCTTTAAAATTCCTCATCCATTATCATTAGTCCTCTTTGTCTTGGTGGGGAGGTTCCCGCAGAATTTCCCAGTTAGAAAGTGCTTCAGGGCTAATCTAGTCCAACCTATAATGGAGTACAAATCCATTTTGCCACAAACTGGGAAGTAGCTGCCCAGCCTTTGCCTGAAGACCTTCAGTGGCAGGAAATGGGAGAGCTCCCAAGCTTCCATTTCCTCTTCCCTCTTCCATGTCTCTGCAACTCTTCTCCTTAACTCTAGTTCTGCTCTCTAGGTCCAAAGAAAACAAATCTAATCCCTCTTCTACGTGACAATCCTGAAAATAATTGGAGACAACTAATCCCGTCTCCTCTGCTTACCAACTGGAATGACCCTAGGCAAGTAGTTTCACACCTCTGAGTCTCAGTTTCTACATTCTAAAATAAGGCAGCATAGGGTTGTAAAAACTTGGAATTCACTTTGCAGTTCTGCCTCTAACATGGGATTATAGAAATGGGGAACTCAGAACTGAAGAGAATTTCAAAGGTTGTCTAATCCAACCCCCCTCATTTTTACATGAAACCTGGAATGTTGGTGTGGCTTCTCCACAGCTATAGTTAGCTTTATTTGTTAAGCTTGTAGCCTTGGACAATTCATCCTGTCCTCCCCCAAATCCCTGCAAAAAAAAAAAAAAGTTTTTCTCCCAGGTTAAAATATTCCTAGCTCTAAAGTAATTTAGTTCTAATGAACTATTAGGGAATTGCTAAAGACTTGGCCAAAGAGATCATTCCCTCACCTGCCTGTTGAATTCCTGTTCATCCCTTTAAAGCTCTTTCCCCATCACACTCTCTCTGATTCCCTACTTGGTGGATCCCTTTCTTCATCATTTCTCTGAGATCCTTGTTTTGTACTTCCCCCGTGTAGTTACTGTGTGGTATTTTATAATATAATTATCTCATGTGGTGACTTATTACCTCTCCTTTCTGCCCCCCTCCACTAGACTAAATTCTTTGAAAAGACACTATATTTTATCAAGAGAAAGCTTGATGCAATGAATAGAGCCCTGCACATTAGAGTCAGGAAGTCCTAGGTTCAATCTGAACTCAGACTCTTATTAACGTTGTAACCTCAAACAAATCATGTGACCTCTCTGAGCCTCAATTTCCTCACTTGTAAGATGTAAATGATAATTGTACCTTCCTCATGACTCTATTGTAAAGTACCTTAAAGCATGCTTTATAAATGTCCTCTTTGTTTTAAATGTTATATTTCCCCCTAGCACAATGTTCTTAATAAGTGGTTGTGCAATGAGTAAATGAGTTAACTGATGGTTTGAATTCTCTCTTTAAAAAAAAAAATCTTAACTAACTCACCAGCAAGCTGTAATATAAGTGCTCATGGACCATTAGTTGGCCTATGCCTAACTGATATTGGTAAGACAGATAGTGATAACTATCTGTTAGGGATAGTAGTTAGAAAAGGGAAGGGTTGGGCTACCACAGGGGTCATTTGAGCATGTGATCCATAGATGTAGGACACAGCACTAGACCAGGAGTCAGAAAACCAGTCTGGCTCTCCTCCAGGGTTTGATGCTGATTTGTATGATACTGGACAAATCCTTTCCCTTCCCCAGATCTGTTCCTTCATTTATACATGATGAGGTTTAAATTAAAAGATCTCTAGACTCCCTTCTGCCTCTGGCATCGTCTCTGTATTATTATTCTGTATTCTAGGGACCTTTCCTGCGCTAATGTTCTAAATTCTGTATTCACTTCCAGCCCTTGCAATCTAAATGCTATGGACACCTTCAATATTAGAACATGGCATGTTGATAGGTCTCATGTCAGGGTGTTTTTTTTCCTTTGAGATTTTAACGTGTCTCATTTCTTCCCCTTCTTCTAATTCATCCAGCAGGTTAAGATCTGTCCTGTGATTTCTGACATTCACTTTTCTCAGTGAAGCATGAACCTTAGTATGCCTCTGCTATCTCTGAATGATGATTCAGGGCTGCTGGATGACTCTGCCTGTGGTTATGCCTAACATTTGCCCTCAGACCACCTGATGTGCAAGAGGGAAGCTAACAAATAAAACAGAATCTTCTACCAGGAGATGATCATTCCCTCTTGTTGGGGCACATTAGGAAGTGACAGTATTATAAAGACTCAATTACCTCCATTATGAGAGTTGTATATTTGGAAAGTAATAACATGGCAGTTATAAACCCAAGTCTGCATTTTAGAGGAGATGAGGAGATTGTATTTTAATTGTTCCTGAGTTCTGACTAAGCGATGATTAGTTACTTCCAAAGCAATAAACACTTACCTGAATGGAAAGAGGAGAAAGGCAAGAAAAATACAAGCTGAATTGTTTCCAGATTCCCACTGGGCTAAAAGAAGGAAATACTGTAGTGACAAGGTAGGGTAATAGAGTGGAAAAAGTACTAGGGTTGGAGTCAGGAGATTAGAATTCAAATCCTGGCTTTGCCTCTATTTACTCTTTGACCTTGAATCAGTAATTTCATCTCTCTCCATCTTTGCTTCCTCATCTGTAAAATGAGGGGATTCAAAATTTGAAAGGGCCAAAGAAAGAGAGGTGGACTTGGACTTCGATTCTAATCCTGACTCTGGCCCCTTACCATCTGCGTATGACTTTTTACAAGTCACTGGACCTCTGTGGGCCCCAATGTCATTCATAAAATGGGGAGGTTAGACTCAGTGACTTCTCTAGATGTAGACTAGGTAATCTTTAAATTTTCTTCTAGCTGTATATCTTCAGGTCAGTGCATGACTCAACCCTCCCCCTGCCCAAGTTACTAGCTCTTCAAATTCAAGCTTCTCTCTCCCACCTTGATGGGATATCTGAGTTTGTTTCCAGCTCTGTGTCTTAAAATTAGAGCATACCTTCACCAACTTCCCATTTACCTCTTCTTCAGACTCTCCCTTCTCTTTTCTACCATGATACCTTTTACCATGTGATGCTCCATAGTTGGAAGTTCTTCCTTTCCTCCCTTTTCTTCATCTCTCTCATCACCATCTCAAGCTATTGACATCCTTTCCACCCTCTCTTCCATGAAGTCTTCCCTGGAAGAGCTTTTATCATTAAATCCAGAACTTTTCAGATCAAAGTATAGAGAGGCAAGTGATAGCCTTTTTACAGAGAGACAGAGAGACAGAGACAGAGACAGGGAGGAAGAGTTAGAGAGAGTTCTGTACAGACTTAGATGTGTTCATGATTTCATCACTGTGCTGTCTCTACCAGAGCAGATCAGGTATCCATCCTCAACCTTCTCATTTTATATGAGCCTTGTCAGTTATTTTCATTATATTTCGTTGTTTTTCAGTTGTGTCTAACTCTATATTGTCCAAGGGATACTGGTTTTTGCCATTCACTTTTCCAATGTGTTCCCATTTTATAGATGAGCTTATATGAGCATTATACACACACACACACACACACACACACACACAGAGATAAACATTAGTCTGAGGCCAGATTCTAACCCAGATGTACTTGATTCAAGGACAGTGCTCTATTCACTATGCTATCTAACTGCTGTCCTTTCAGTCATGTTGGTGACCCCATTTTCTTGGCAAAGTTACTGGAGTGATTTGCCATGTCCTTCTCCTACTCATTTTATAGATGAGGAAACTAAAGCAAACAGGGTTAAGAGACATGCCCAGGATCACACAGCTATTAAGTGTCTGAGACTGGATTTGAACTCAGGTCTTCCTGATTTAGGCCTGGTACTCCATCCATTGTACCACCCAGCTGCCTATCCTTGTCATTATCCTTCCATAAGTCCCCCAATGAAAATCACCTCAAAATGCTGGAAACCTTCCTCTGGTTCATAGGATTATAGGATCATTTAATGGGTGTCATAATGCAAGAGACGGTGTGGTAGAGTTGCTAGAAAATGATGACTCGGCAGAGTTGGATTCAAGTCTGCCTCCAACACATATTGGCCATGTGAACCTAAACAAATCATTTAACTTCTCCACATTTCAAGCCAACTCTCTAAGACAGTGATTCTTAATCTGGATTCTTGGATAGATTTCAGGACATCCATGACCTAAAATGGAGGTCAAAACACATCTTTATTTTCATAACTTCTAAATTTAGCATTTCCTTCCATTACAAATAGAAGCAACAAACATTATTCCAAGAAGGGACCCACTGATTTCACCAGAGTGCTAAAGGGGTCTATGAGACAAAAGTGGTCTCTGCTCTAAGAGTACAGTTTCAGAGCTGGTGTTGAATTGCGGTGGTAGAAAGAGTTTCTTCACCTGGAATTTCCTACACTGTTGAACTGGCAGGTCCAGTGCTACACAATTTTCTTGTCTCCGCTGACTTCACTTTTCAGTTCATAGAAATCCTCCCATGATTCTTGGTATTTTTGATGTTCATTTCTTCTTATGCTGCCATGGTATTCTATTACATGTATACACCACGGTTTATTTAGCCATTCTACAGCACCTAATTTGTTTCCATTTCTTTGCTACCAAAGGAAGTGATGCTCTGAATGGAGCCTTTCTGTCTTTGAACTCCTTGGGGTATATGATCAGGAGTGGTGTCTCTGGGTCAAAGACCATGAGTATTTTAGTCATGAAATTTAGAATAATTCTAAGTTAATAATTCACTTTTCTATGGCCCCTGGATGTTTGTAATATCCTTTCCTCACTATAAACTTATGAGGGAGACAATGCATGTAATATTATCCGCATTGAACAGGCTGAATTAACTGGGCCCAAGAGAATTGAAGAGATGTGCCCCAAATCCAAGCAGAAGTTCAAGCTAGGGTCAGAACTCAATTCCAGGTCTCCTGATACCCCAACCCAGTGTTCTTCAAATGCTGTCTTCCAGTGTCTTTCCAGCATCGCTGAATTGGTAGGTCCTGTTATAGCACTATTAATGTACATACCAGGACCATATGTAGCACTATCCATTGTGGTCCTGGGCCTCCAACACATTTAGCAGATGTTTGTGTTAATGTATTTCCTCATTTTCAGTTCATCCAGCTAGCCGTCTAATAATTTTTTCTATATTTTTCAAAGCAAAAATTTAATTATAAACACAAATAAGAGATTCTTCAATAATGAGTGGATAATGGAAGACTCGTCAACTCCGAGGTAGACAAAAGAGGCAACTGGAACATAAAAATCAACAGATTGGAAAGATATTTTGTTAAGAGAGTTAGTTGGCTAAAGAGCCTTCCAGGTTAACTTGCAAAAAGCCCCAAAGGGCTATGGAGAAAGACCAGTGATCTCAATATGCTGATATGATGACAGAAGAAGGTAGAAAATATGAAAGAGAGGCAATCCCAGTCTTTAATAACCTACAAAACTTCTTTAAATTCTAAGTATCTTAATTATAGTAGTTCCCATTTTTAGAGATGGGTTAGGGTCATAGTGAATAAAGAGTCATTCTCAAAGCCAGGAAGACCTCTATTCGAGTCCCATCTCTGACACATGCTTGCTGTGTGACATTGAGTGAACTGAACAACCTCTCTCTCCTCTAGGCAACTCTCTAAAACTCTGATAAAAAGTGATGAGCTGCTTTGGTAAAGGGAGTTTTCTCATGTGGGAGTCCCCTCTACCAGTGAAATCCTAGATTCTGTGCCTTGTAGAGCACTTGCCAAATGGTTTGCAATAATATAGTGAAAGTAGTGATAGACATGAAGTCAGGAGACTTGGGTTGAAATCCTGGCTCTGACAGTTACTAAGTGTGTGATTATATTTTATTATGGCTTTTTCGTATGCCATTTTAAAGGTATAATCATATTCCATTACATTAATATGTTACAGTTTTTCGCTTCACATTCCCCAATTGTTGTTATATAGATTTTTATGTTTTGATTTAATCAGATTTTTTTACTTTTACAAGTGAAAGAACTATGAATGTTATTAATCAGAAAGGCCAATTTTTAGCCTCTTTAAATGTCACCCTTAAGATGTAGAACCAGTGATGGGATGATGAGGTCAAAAAGCAATCAGTTTTGTCTTTTTGTTGTATTTGTCCAGAGCTTTCTCAAAAAAGATTTCATCGATTTATAGGGGGAACAGCAAAGAAATACAATGATCTTATCACTTTTTTATAGCCTCACCAATATTGGGTTTTATGGTTTTCAAATCATTTTGCCAGTTGTATCAAGTTATTTTCATTTGTATTTTTCTCATTACTAGATTGAACATTTTAAAGTAATTATTAATAATTTGATTGTATTGTACCCTTGAAAATGAGCATTTCTTGTACTTGGTCCATTTATCTTTTGGGGAATGTCAGTTACTTGTGTAATTGATTCTGGACATTAACATTTATCAGACATTGATGGCAGAGTTTTTTTCATAATCTGTTTCTTTTATTTTAATCTTGAATAGTGTGCTTTTTGTTGTGCAAAGTTATTTTTATTATATGAGGTTGAATCTGTTGACTATGCCTCTAATGATTTCTTCCTTTTTTAGATAAAAATTTCCACTTATCAAAAATTGAGATAAATATGTTTTATTTTCTTCCACTCTTTTTACATATTTAGTTTATCAGTCAAGTTGGAATTGCTTTTATTACATGGTATTTGAAGTAAGGTCTAAACTCAATTTTTGTCCTACTTCTGGCAAATTTTCCACACTCTTAATGAAAAATAATTCTCTTCCTCTATGTTTTATAATCCTTAGCTTATCAAATACTAACCTCTTACATAATCTATATACATTGCATATCACATATAGCTATACATATGTGTATATACAAATAGTATATATAACACATAAGTGTCATCTCTGTGTTAATGTATTTCCTTATTTTCAGTTCATCCAGCTAACAGTCTGATCATTTTTCTATATTTTTCAAAGCAAACATTTAATTATAAATACAAATAAGAGATGAATGGATAATAGAAGTCTAATCAACTTAGAGGTGGACGAAAGAGGCAACTGGGAGATGAAAATCAACAGATTGGAAAAATATTCATCTTGTTAAAAGAGTTGGTTACAAAGCCTACACACACACACACACACACATACACACACACACACACACACACACACATACATATTGCAGGGCCCAGGGCCATATGTACTTCTCTGTGTATAGATAGATATTTAGCTCTATTTTTTATCCAGTAACATAAAGTGTTGATCATTATAACAATAAGCAGAATTATGTTTTATGCTATTAATTCTGTTGGCCTCAATTTCCTCTATCTCTATAATACAGATGATAATAATGGTGACTACCTCACAGAGTTGTTGTGGAGATCATTGAGATAATGCATATAAAACCTTAAAGTACTTTATAAATACTAATTCTTATTATTTCTCTGCCTTTTGGCCCTTATCTGTAAGATCTATATCTGTATATTACACCTTTAAGTATATGCTACCATTTCTGTATATTCTTTGTCCTTCTATTCCATATATATGTATATGTATGTATGTATGTATATGTATATATGTGTGTGTGTGTGTGTGTGTATTTGAAATCACCAAAACAATATGGTGGTTATTTTATCACTCAGTAAAAGTTCTTGTACTAAGATTCTGACTAGTTAATTAAAGAGCTGTAGGATCACACAGTTATCTTTCTGAGCTGGAAGGGACTGCTAAGACCACCTACTTCAAACCCCATAATTACTCAGACGAAGAAACTGAGAATCCGTACATTTAGCTGACTTGCTCAGCTAACGTCCCAACAGATAGTGAGCAGAGGCATGATATGAAATTGGATTCCTTAACTCTAAGCCTAGTTCTTTTTCCACTGTGCCAAACTCCCCAGTTCAGACTCTAAGCATTCTGAGGGAACATCAAAGCCACCTACTCCTACGCATGCCTGAGAAGGAATCCATCTCTAGCCCCACAAAGTGCTCTTTCAGCTTTATCTTAAAAACCTCTCAAATTCCCCTCACTGACAGAGGGGTAATAGACTTGGGGCATAGAATGAGACAGATAGTTTTTGGACACAGCCAGTGCTGGAATCTGGTTTGCTTGACAGTGTATATGTCACGATGACTTGTCTGTTTGTTTATTTAAATGGAAAATGGGATGAGAAAGAAACAATTGATTTTTGTTCATTGATTTTTTTTTAACAAAAGGACAACCTCTAGTAAGGGGTAACCCATCACCTCTAGGGCAGTCCATTCTAATTTTTGATAGCTTTTAGTTCATCCTTTCGCTAACATAAAAATCTGTATCCCTGAAATTTCTAGCCATAACTCTCCATTTCCTTCCAAGGGCCAAACAGCACAAATATAATCTCTCTTCCATGTAGCAGCCTTTCAAATACTTGAAGACAGCTAGTGTGACCCCTCTAAGTGTTGTCTTTGTATACAGGTTCACCATCATGATTCCTTCAACTTAGCCTTATGCAACTTGCTCTCAAAGTTCCTCATCATTTTCCGTGCTCTCCTTTGGGCATTCTATAGCTTGGTTTTTTTTTACCCTTATTCATCTATCTGTCTATCTATCTATCTGTCTGTCTGTCTGTCTGCCTGCCTGCCTGCCTGCCTGTCTGTCTGTCTGTCTGTCTATCTATCTATCCATCTATCTATCTGTCTGTCTATTTATCTATCTAGCCCCTTCTTAAACCATGATGACAGTAAATGGACATAGTGTTCCAAATGGTATCTGACCAGGACAGTATACCCTGGGACTATCATTTAACCTTAGGTAGACTGTTGTTTTTTCAGTCCTTCTTGACCCCATTTGTGGTTTTCTTGACAAAGATACTGGAGTAGTTTGCCATTTCCTTCTGTAATTTATTGTACAGATGAGGAAACTGAGGCAAACAGAGTGAAATGACTAGCTCAGGGTCACACAGACAGTAAGTGTCTAAGATCAAATTTGAACTCAGGTCTTCCTGACTCCAGATCCAGCACTCTGTCCATTGTGCCATATAGCTACCAAGATTGCATTCTTTTTTGTTTCTGTTTCCATGTTGCACCAAATCAGGTTGAATTTGTGGTCCACCAAGACCCCCAGATCCTTTTCAAAACTGTTATTTAGCCCTGCCTCACCATACTTGTTCTTGTGAAGATAATTCTGATGATTTCATCTAACAATTTAAATTTACCTCTCTGCAGTTACATTTTATTCCTTGTAGATCACCATTTTAGCTTATCAAGATCATTCTGGCTCCTAAGTCTGTAATTCAGTAATGGGAGCTCTCCGTCCCATTTAAGTATATATCTATTGCTCTGAGTCCCAGGTCATATGGCTAATAGCTAAATGAACCTAAACCCAGACTTTGGCTGCCTAAGATTTTGATTATTTTTCTTAAGTCTATAGTTTTAAAAATAGCTATAAAATTTGAACTACTAAGGTATTGGACACTAACTGCCTGTCTTCCACTCTGCTACCAGGTATCATGCTAACAACCACTTAGATTGCTTAGTAACTCTCATTTTTTTAAATTTCATGTTGCCTGCACAAAATGGATTTCTGATCATGTGGTGTTGATAATGCCCATATTCAGTAAACGTGGTTGTGTCTGTCCTAATTGTTGTACCTTACCTAGGAGAAAGGGCAACACATATGCCATTGATTAGGAAAAATAATAGAGCTAGAGACAAGCAATTCCTGTAGGGGCTGAGGAACAAGGATTTATTAAGGTGTCTACTATGTGCCAGGCATTATGCTAAGAACTTTTCAGATATTTTCTCATTTGACCCTCATAAAAATTCTGGGAGGTGGGTACTATTATGATTCCTACTTTACAGCTGAATAAACTGAGGAAGACAGAAATTTAAGTGACTTTCCCAGGAAGGCACTGAGCAAGTACCTAAGGCAAGATTTGAATTCAGGTCCTTCTGATTCCAGGCACAGAGCTCTATCTGCTGTACTACCTTGCAGCTCATTCTTCAAAAAGAGGAAATGGCTCTGAATCAAACCACCTAAAATCAAAAGAACCATTCGTATTTGTACTAGGATTTCTTTAGAACTCCATCATCCAAGGTAGAGAAAAGCATCTGGAGAGGCAGGGATTTGGACAGGGAGAGAGTATCAGATCAGGATGAAGGCTAAAATGATTGTCAGGAACTGATTGTTTGCCAGACTCCACCTGTACCCCCAGATTCTTTGCTTTCTGTAGTAGACATGTTTTCCCCCTTCTCAGGACTGTATTGATATGGTCTTGGGTCAGATCTGCCTTGTCTCCTCCTGATCCACCCACATCAATAAGGCCTGGTCTCAGGCCTTACTGTGTTCTCAACCTTGTGATTGTTTCTCCAGCACAGTTTGAAGACCTTTTTGAAATGTGGCTTTTATGAATTCCTAAGATCCTCTTGGTTTTAAATATCTATCTCTGCCCCTTTATCTTACAGAAAAAAACAAACCTTCGATTTATTGTGTAAAACTGATTCTGGAACCAAAGTCCATGTTTTTACATAGGTGTGTCTTTTTAAACATTTCTCTAACATTCCAATTTCTTTAGTCATTTCAGTTTTTCTGTAGAAAAAGTGTATGAGTTCCTAATTTGCGATCTTTTTTAAATGTAGGCTTTTTTCCTTCAATAGCAGAAAGTGTTTTTCTTTGTTGTTATTTTGAGATTGGATAACACTGTCCTTGAATGAGATGAATTTTGAATCTCTTCTCCTTAGGAGTCATGTGAAATCTTTCCATTTATAGAATTTCCCTTGTTTTCTGATCAAAACACAGCCAAACTCACCTCTAACCTAGCTTCCTATATCTTCTCAACCTATAGCCCATCCAAGAAGCATCACTCACACACACACACACACACACACACACACACACACACACACACACAAAAAGACAAGATCTTTACCTCATTGTCATCCTAGGGTTCTAGTTTTTTATGGTTCCGGTAAATGGAACTGCAGCCTAGAAAATCACCCCTACTCAGAATCATATACTGATTGGAGTAGCCTAAGGAAGTTGGGGTCCATTTGGTTTTATACTTTGGTACACAAGGGGAACAGAATCCTTGTACAAAAAATGTGCCACTATATGGTAAGCAGACCTCCAGCATCTTTGAATCCAGCAATCATGAATAGACTAGATAAGGATAATCCCAGAGGTTAATAGAATTTCTTTGGTGTCAGGTGCTCCATCCACAGATTCATCCATCTTTTTGGCTAATTCTGTCTCCATGCCCCACCTTTTCCCTCTGGGAAAAGGCCATTTTAACAAACCTGCATCAACCATAATCAAGGGAAGTTTTCTTATGCAGTTTCCTGACATAAAAGTATCCGATTCTTTTCTCTTTGAATATTTTTGGATTCCCAGGAATTCTGAGATTTTTCCCTATTCAATCTGTGTGTCACCTTCAGTTTACTCCCTATCTCATTTCAACCTTCAATGGGGGCTCACCATATTGGTGCTTGACTTAACACATCTCAGAACTCCCAAGTTCAAGCATTCCTCCAGCCTCAGCCTCCTGAGCAACAGGGATTTCAGTATGCACCTGCAACCCACAATCCCTCCACCCCATCTCCAACCTCCTTGCTTGCATTTCTTCTGGATCTATTTCTTTTTTTTCATTGTTTCATGATCCTGTTTTTCCATTTCAGTATTTTTGCCATTCAATCTTATATTATTTTACTATATTTATTAATATTGAATTATTTAGCTGCCTCCATTGATACTTTCAAATTATTTATACTGTTTTCTGGTCTGCTGAATTTCATCATTGTCTCCTACTGACATTTTGCATCTTCATTCAGATTTTTTAGTTCTTCTCATGATTTGTTTTTGCTATTTTTGTTATTGAGAGGAAGTATAATACATCAGAAAGAGCACTGGATCCAGGCATGAGACCTGGATTCAAAACTCACTTGGGTGACGTAGTCCAAGTAACTTATCTCTCCATGCTTCTTTTCCCTCATCTGTCAAAAGAAGTTTAGTTGTCCTTCAGAAGAGAACTATGTCCTCTGAAGTCTCTTCTTGCTTCTACTCTAAGATTCTACAGTCTTCTAATTTCAATTATTCAATTCCTTGGGTTTTTCTGTTATATATTCAAATGAACAATAAGTGCTAGCATTTATATAGCACATTAAAGTTTGCAAAGTGCTTTAGAAATATTAATTAATTAATTAACTTATTGTATCCTCACGACAACCCTCAGAGGTAGGTGCTATTATAATCCACGTTTTACAGATTAGAAAACTGAGGTAGTCAGAGGTTGAGTGATTTGCCTAGAGTCACCTGTCTAGCAAGTGTTAGAGGCCGTCTTTGAAGTCATCTGCCTGATTTCAAGTTCCTCACTCTATCCAGTAGGTCATCTAGCTCTCTCTAATGGTCTTTCTTAAGATTTTATCATATTTTTTTGAGATTGCTATATTTTAACTATTTCTGGTGTTGTTCTTGTATGCGTTTCTTCAGATGGATCTTCCCTGTTTTTTTTCCTTTGAGATAGCTTTCCATTCTTCCAGAGGTCTTCATTTTGATTATCGTCATTTTAGTGAGTTTTGATTTTCTTGTGTGTCTATTTCTTCTCAGTGTGTCTAATGTGATTGTTGAGTGGAATTATGAGGAGCCAGGTTCTCTGGTAACATCTCAATCTATCATTCCATCAATTAATTGGCTATTTATTAAGAGGTATTATGTGCCAGACACTATACCATTCTCATATACACAGTCTTTGCCGTCATCTGTCTTATACATTGGTCATAGAATATAACTCATCCACACAGATAGCAGTATTATACAATATGACGTCAATCCATCAATTAGTATTAGTTGAACAGCAGCTATGTGCCAGGTCCTATGCTGGAAGCGGGATTAAAATACAAAGAATGAACATATCTTTAATGCCAAGGAGTCTACCTTTCAATGAGGATATGAGTGCTTATATTTGTGTATTTGTTATGTTTTCTGTATTGTGTTTTGTGTATTGTGTTATTTTTAGTATCTATGTACTAATATATATATACATAGCCTAACTATGAAGTTAAAAATACACACATATATATTTATACAAACAAAGTTAAATACAAAGCACTATGGAAGGCAGAGTACTAACAGGTGGTGAGATCAGGAAAGCCTTCACATGCACTCAGAGAGTGCTTGTTAATTGAGGAATGGTTGAACAAATTATGGTACAGGAATGTAATGAGATACTATTGTGCCATAAGAAATGATCAAAGACACTATTACAGTAAAACCTGGGCAGATTTGTATGAACTCATGCAGAGTGATGTAAGCGGAAACAGAAGAACGATTTATATAATGATAACAACATCCCCAAAACAAACAACTTCAAAGACTTGACTCTGATCAGGCAGTGAAGAGCCATGGCTCTACAGAACGAGTGATGACAAATACAACCCACCTCCTGACAGAGAGAGTGATGGGTTCAATCTACAGAATGAGAAGCACATTTTTGGACATGCCCCCAGTACAGGAATTTGTTTTTGCTTTCACCAAGCATATTTGTTACAAGTATTTTGTTTATTCTTCTTTCCTCTCAATGGTGGGAGGAAGAAAAATATTTTTTTCATTAATTGAAAATCTAAAATTTAAGTTAAGAAAAATAAAGACCAGGCAGAAGATGGTGTCTGTGCTACATCTTGAAGGAAGAGAGATTTGAGGTAGTCGAGTGCCCCTTAGCTATCTTTATGAGATAGACATAAAAAAAGGATTACATCAGACATAAGGGATGTGCAAAGGTGACAAAATGGGATATGGGCTGTTGTAAGTGAAGGAGAGAGGGCTAGTTTCACTAGATCGGTAGTGTCAACTGAGTACTAAACTGAGACCATAGGGTATCTTTTTTGTATGGTGTGTGGATAGAATCAAGTCTAACTAAAAAGCGCTGAATTTGGAATGTTCTTGGACAAATCACTTAAACTTTGGAAATCAGAAGGCCTAAGTCTTTGCCTAGAATTGTCACAACTTCAGAGCAATCTGTACTGTGAGAAGTCACTTGACTTTTTAACTCAGTCTCAATTTCCTCATCTGTGAACTGAGGATGTGGAATCAGATGACTTCTATTGTCCCTTCCATTTCTGTAACCTATGATCTCATGGCACATTTCTGTCTTGCACCCCCCAGCTATAGTGCTCTCAACCCAGAGTATCCATGGTTTAGGGGAAAATACACTCTTTCTGAAGACAAAGGACCTGGGGGTCAAATCTCCTCATGATGTTTATTTTCTGGCTGGTGTTGACAAGTCATTTAGCTTTCTTGGGTCTTGGTTTCTTCATCTTCTGCATGGAGGCTTTCATACCTCTCAAACTACTTTGTATTTTACTAAGTAGTATTTATTTATAATTAGTCACTTAATATACTTATACTTTATGTTCTTGTCTCTACCATTCAAATGTGAGTTCGTTGCATTTTGGAATTGTTTTCCTTTTTTTTTTACTTTTATCTATAACACCTAATACAGCACCTACCATATAACAGGTACTTAATTCATGCCTATTAATTGATTAGTTGGGTTAGAGTAGATGACTCTGGATCCTGTGACCCTCTCCTAAACAAGAAAGGACTGCCACTTGAAATCCCAAGGTGGCCATTAGCCTCTTTATACCCAAGGGCAGCTGTCTAGATGTGAAATCTGTGCCTTGCCCCCCAGCCCTCCCATTATGAAGCTTTAGTTTATCAAAACTGTGGGAAGAGATAGTTGGGGCAGGGGAGAGAAATCTGGAGAAAACAACCCTTTACATCATGGATATGGTGACTGCCAACTCTTCCTGTCTTTCTGGAGGTAGAACAAGCCCTAGAGGAGAAGGGTTTGCTACCAGGAACTGGGGTTGGTGCCAGTCTGAGCCCTGCCAGGTTCATTTGGCCTGGTCCCATTCAAAAGTCATTAAGGTCGTTTGGCGCTAGTCCAGCCAGGAACTGGCCTGGGGAGAACGCAGATTGTCCTTGGCTAAGAAAATATTGTAAGGTAAGAAGAAACCATTGCAGGAACCAAGGCATTTTTAACTATGTGTTGATGTTTTTCCCCCCTTGACTAAGGATGTTAAGCTGCAGGGGTGGGGAACTTCAAGACTGCACGTGGTCCTCTAGGTCTTTAAGTGTGGCCTTTTGACTGAATCCAAACTTCACAGATGACATTCCTGATTTGAAGTTTGGATTCAATCAAAGTGCCATATTGAGGACCTAGAGGGTCACATGTGGCCTCAAGGGTGCAGGTTCACCATCCCTGGGTAAAGATAAACACACACACACACACACACACACACACACACGCACACAACACATGCACACACAAAAACTGGAGAGGCTTATTCTGTGAATAGAAGGAAAATAGAAGGAAAAACTGTTACCCTTGGAGGGAAGTGACTTGGAGGAAGACTGACTTTCAATTAATCAACAAGTGTTCACTTCACTGTATTCCAGGGACTATGCTAAGGGCTGGAGATACAAAAGCAAAAAGTGAAACTTATATTCTAATGATAGGAACAACACGGAGCTATGGAAGTAAGTACAGAATAAATGCCAGATGAATATAAGGCCGTTTGGGGATAAAGGGCCAACGTAGAGGGGAGGCTTGGGAAAAGCTTCATGTAGAAGGTGGGACTTGGGGTGACCCGTGCAGAAAACCAGGGATTCCAAGGTGAGGGGGGGAATATCCCTTCTAGGAATGGAGAACAGCTAGCGCAAATGTATGATATGTGTGTGAAATGACAAGTAAGACCCTACAGCTGAATTAGAGTCCATGGAAAAGAGTATTCTGTAGGGAGACTGGCATGGTTGAAAGGAGCCTGGTTGTAAAGAATTTTAAATGGCTCCAAGGCAATTCCAAAGGACCCATGACAAAAATGCTATCAACCTCCAGAGGGGGAACTGATGGACTCTGAATGCAGATTGAAGCCTACTCTTAATACCTTCTTTATTTTTCTTGGAGTTTCATGTGTTTTCTTTTGCAATGTGGCTAATGTGGAAATGGCCTTTGTATGAATTGACTTATATAATTGAGATATTGCTTTTTCAAGGGGGAGGGGAGGGGCAGGAGGGAAGGAGAGAATTTGGAATTCAAAATTTTTAAAGATGGATGTAAAAAAATAATTTAAATCAGAACTGGTAAATATTTAATGAAATAAATAAAAAATATATTTTTAAAAGGATTTTGCATGCCTGATAGAAGAGATATTATTTGATCCTAACAGTGGAAAGGGGCAGCTAAATGGTACAGTAGATAGAGTGCCAGGTCTGGAGTCAGGAAGATGAGTCTTCTTGGGTTCAAATCTGGCCTCAGACACTTACTAGCTTTATGACCCTGGGCAAATCACTTAACTCTGTTGGTCTCAGTGTCCTCATCTGTAAAATGAGCTGGAGAAGGAAATGGCAAACCACACCTTGTCTTTGCCAAGAAAACCCCAAATTGGATTGTGAAAAGTTGGACATGACTGAAAAAATTACTTACTTGACAGTAATGAAGATACACTGGAGTTTATAGAGTTGGTGGCTATTTGGAGGAAGGATTGGCATGAGGAGAAGCTTGAGGTAGGGAAAGCACACAGAAGGCTTTTGCCATAATCCAGATGGGTGATGAGAACCTCAACCACGGTCATTGGCTATGTGAGTAAAGAGAAGACAGTAGATGTGAGAATTGTTGTGAAAAGAGAAATGAGAAGATTTGGTGACTCTCTGGACGTGGGAGGTGATGAGAGGTGATAGGAGTTGAAGATAACACCAAGGTTCTGAGGATGGATGACTGGAAGAATGTCAGAGAATTTCATAAGAGTTGATTTAAGGGTAAAGATAATTAGTTTTGTTTTGAACATGTGGAGTTTGAGTTGACTACATGATATCAAGTTCAAAATGTCCAATAACCAACTCATGATGTGAGAGTAGACCTCAGAAGAGAGACTGGAGCTAGATATATTGATATGTGGGTCAGTCATCTACATCTAGATGATAGTTAAGCCCATAAAAACTGAGGAATTTATCTAATGAAAGGGTATGTAGAGAAAAGGCCAAGAATAGAACCTTTAGGGTATCCCACAGATCATGAGCATGATGAACTAGCAAAGGAGAATGAGAAATTGATAGGTAGGAAGAAAATCAGGAGAGAGAAATGTTGGGAAAATCCAGGCAATTAAAATTAAATAAAATATATTTTATCATATTACAATGACTCACATATCTATGGGTAAGAGATGTTGGTATATGGGATTTTACTTTTTAGCAACTTAGTGGCTGGTACCTCTTTTTCTTTATCAATAAAATGGTGAGAGAAATTAGTATTATACTGTTATATTAATAACTAGTGGGGGCAGCTAGGTGGCACAGTGAGTAGAGTTCCGGTCCTGGAGTCAGGGGGACCAGAGTTCAAATCTGGGTCTCAGACACTTGACATAGTTACTAGCTGTGTGACCTTGGGCAAGTCACTTAACCCCAATTGCCTTACCTTCCCTCCTTCTACCCCCCACCCCAAAAGGACTAATGGTTAATTTGTGACCCTTCCTTTTCCTTCTGTGTTGAAGATTCCATTCCTAAAAAAGTCAGTCTCTGAAGGGTGTAACTGTGTAAAGCAATCTTCTCCCAGCTCTAGGGCATCTACCTGGGCAGGGACCCTTCCTTCCATTTGTTTTGTTTACTCTGTAAACAAAAAGCTGACTTGGCTAGATCTTTTCCCCAGGGCCATGTATCCTGTTCCAGGATTCCCTCCATGGCAGCTTAGGGTGACCCAGCTCATAAAGGAGAAAACCAGACAGAGAGGTTAGGATGGAAATGGCTTCCCCTGCTCAGATTACTGGACGCAGCTGAATTTCAAGATCAAACCCCATTCTTAGTAGTAAGAGCTGAGGAGTTTTAACTCACTTCCTCATTAAATATTCACCAATCATGGTTGAGTTTAATTTGAAAGGAGAGTTTCCTGTCAGAAGGTATACACCTGATGGAAGGTGTTTCAGAGTCTCCCTTGGATTCTTTGGTTACCAAGAGAAGCTGCTGATCATCAATTTTTTGATTATTGGCTAGCCTAATTAACAAATTGATTAATAATACCTGGAAACTTTGTTTTATTCACAGCAGTGGAGATAATGACATTTGCTCTCATGACTTCATGTACAAGAGTCAAATGAGATTACTTACTCATTGTGTGACCTTGGGCAAATCAGAACCAATTCTCTCTGATGTAAGACAGGGCAATTTTTGATGCACTGTTGTTGTCCAGTCATGTCTGACTCTTTCAGATACTATTTAGGATTGTTTTGGCAAAGATCCTGGAGTGGTTTACCATTTCCTCCTTCAGCTCGTTTTATAGCTGTGGAAGCTGAGGCAAAAGGGTTAAGTGACTTACCCAGGATCACACAACTAGTAAGTGTATGGGGGTGGATTGGAATTCAGGTTTCCTGTCTCTGAACCTGGTGCTCTATCCACTGCACCACCTAACCGCCTACCTTTTAAAGAGCTGTTTTGAGGCTCAAATATGATCATGCTTATAAAAGTGTTTTCATTACAAAATTTTATCAGAGGTCAGTTCTGCCTATGCTAATTTTTTTCCACATATGTTTCTTCCCTTCCTTCACATTCTCTCACAGGAATAATATTAGTGATAATGGCATTTACATGATTCTTCAAGGTTTGTCAAGTCTATATGTATCTAAGTGTTAGAATAATCCTGTTATGTAGGTACTGCATATATTACGAACTCCTTTTCACACTTGAGGAAACAGAGGCTCAAGTTAAGTGACTTTCCCATGATCATACAATCAAACACAAAGAATAACAGACATTGTGCTAAACACTGAAGATATAAAAAAAGGTGAAAACTCTCTCTGGCCCCAAGGAGCTTCCACTCTAATGGGAGAGACAGTAGGTACGTACAAAGGAATGTGGAGGAAATTTCAGAAAGGAAGGCACAAGCAGTCAGGAAGGGCTTCCTACAAAATGAGAGATCTGAAATGAGTCTCAAAAAAAAAGTTGGAGAAACTGAGAGGAAGGAGTTGAGGAGGGAGAAATTGCAGGCATGGAGGAGAGCCAGCAGAAAGGATATGTGTTCAGCGCTAGCGGTGGTGAGCCAGCCAATGTGGTTGGATCCCAGAGTTTATGTAGGGTAGCAAAGTGTAAGAAAACTCAGAGGAGAGAAAAAGGCCAAGCTGTAAAAAGCTTGAAATGCCAAACTTTGCAAAAAGCTGATAATAAGTGCTGAAATCAGGAATGGAGCCCAGGTCTTCCTGGCTCTAGGTCCAGCACTCTCTGTACTGTGCCCATACCGCCTCTAATGACTTACTCACTAATGCTTGGAATTTCCTTTTAATGAGGACATCCTCAAGCTTTAGCTGCTCTCCTGTTCATAGCCCCTCTGCACAATATGAAAAACAAGTCGCATTTGTACTACACTTTCAGGTCTACAAAACTCCTTCCTCCTTGTGTTATTGTCAGACTTTTTGCGATCCCATTTAGGATCATCATTTTATTGATAAATCTTGGCAAAAATATTGGAGTGCTTTGCCATTTCCTTCTCCAAATCATTTTACAGATGATGAAACAGAGGCAAAACAGGGTTAAGTGACTTGCCCAGGGTCACACAGCTAGAAAGTGTATGAGGCTGCATTTGAAGTCAGGAAGATGGGTCTATCCATTCTATCCACTTTGTCACTTAGCTGCCCCGCTCCCCATCCTCTTGGTAATCCTATAAGGTAATAGGTGCAAAGATTTATCATCCCCATTATATAGATGAGGGAAATAAGGCTCACTTATAGCAACAAAGGACTTACCTAGGGCCACAGAGTTAGTAAGGGTTGTGTAACTAGACTATTAACTCTTGTCTTCTGACTCCACACCTGGTCCTCTTTGTACAATTTCTCACTGTCTCTCAGAAAGCTGAGGAATTCTTTCCCACCTCCTCTAAACCTCACCACTCCCAGGGGTGTATAATTGCTGTCATCCATCTGTTATTAAGCCCCTAAATCTCCCCCCTCTCCCCTTCTTTTATTTGGAAGAAAACAAGGCTTTATGATTGCCCTTGCTGATAGCTGTCTGCTATTGAGAATGGCCCTTGGTTGGGTTGGAGTGAGGAGGGAGATAAAAGCGGAAATTGATGTAAATTGGGATCATAGGACCCTGAGCTCTTTGAAGCTGGAATTTGGGCTGTGGCCACAGGTGAAGCCTTTCTTATTCTTTGACAGAATGAAAGGAAAGAGCTTAAAAAAAAATCAGGCATGGTCTAGTTAGTGGTTGTTAATTAAGAAATGATCCCAAGGAAACCTGCTTCCCTTTCTGCTCTAATAAATCATTCCATAAAAGGCCATTTCAGTGTGTGCTTGTGGATATTTAAAGCCCCTAGTACTGCATTGGGGGGGTTTCAGTTGGCCAGACAGGATGCAGAGTAGAGAGGTGAAAACTATTTAAGAGGCTCTTGTGACCACAGAGCTCCAAGGAAGCTGCTCTAAAGAGCCCCAGGCCCTTCTGACTAGATTCTTGTGTGTCTTAGAGGTACTTCTTTTTCTCATTCTGTTATAAGGGGAGCTGCTAGCTCCCTGAGGTTCAGCCTGATGGCTTAAAAAGAACTCCGGAGTTGTATTCAGAGGATCTGGGTTTGAGTTCCAGCTCTGACACTAATTAGCTATGTGACCTTGAATAAGTCCTAGCTTTGAAGCTTCAGTTTCCCCATCTGCAAAATGAGGAAGTTGGTCTAGTTTAGGGGGTTTAAACCTGGAGTCTATAATTTTTATAATATTTTAATGATAAGAACACAGTGTCAATGACACAAAAAAAGATGAATCCCTTTACTGAATAAGCTTACTGCCTTCCTCCCACCTCTGACTTCCAGTGCTCCTGTGAAGTAGCTGTGTCTGAATGGACCCTCATCCCAAACAAGCCTTGGCATTTTCCTGACCCATCTTCATCTGTTATGGAAATGGGCACATGAGCCTTTAATTTTCCTTTCCTTTCATTTTTTGCCCCTCAGATAACAATCAAAGTTTCAGAGACAGAAGGGACTTCAGAAATCACCTGGTCCAACAAATCTGAGTAAAAATCGTGCCTTCAGTGTCTTTTTGAAAGAATCCCTCCCTTAAGAAGCTTGTAATGCTCATCATGCTACGTATTTAGAAGTGCTTTCCTCTCAACACACATGTGAGATAGTGACTGAAGAGCTCACTACACCCATTTGGCAGATGAGCAAAGTGAGAGTCAGAGAGGTCAAAACTTGTCCACAGTCACCCCTTTGCTTGGTTTCAAACCTAGATCGCCTGCTTATGAGCACTTATAGTGCCTGGCATGTAATAGACACTTAGTAAATGCTTATTGGTTATTGATTAAAATAATAGGTCCTTTCCCCTATATCATGCCATCTCTAAAGTACTAAATCCATTACTCAGTTTTCTTCTCTTTAAACAGGCCTCAAAGTCTACCTAGTCTACTCTTACCCTTGCAGACTTTTCTTCCCAATGACACGTATCTCACACAGTCCAGGGGGTTACATATTGTTCCATTCATTCCTTCATTCAAATAAACTTCAGTTGAATGTTGACTTCATGCTCAGCACTGTGGGTAATTTTTCATCATCCTTCCCTCTCTTGTGTCCGTGTCTTGGCTCATGCATACCTTGGCTTCCCCTCCCTCAAACTCCCCCAGTGTGGAATACACTTTAACTCTGCACGTCTATACACGCTGAAGTTCCTTATTTCTTTCAAGAGCAAAGTTGGGTGATACCTACTCAGGGTGCCCTTCCTGACCTCCATCATTTTGTCTTCCTTCGCAGAGTTCTTTCTCATGATATTTTGCTTGTCTGCCCTTCTCCTTATGCTTTAGTTACTCTGGTACATAATAATTATAGCTAGCATTTATACAGTATTTTAAAATTTACAAAGCATTTTACATATGTTATTTCATTTGATCCTTACAACACCCATGTAATGCCGGTGTTATTATTATTGTCCCCATTTTACAGAAAGGGAAACTAAGGCTATAAGAAGTTAAGTGACTTGCCCAGGATTACATAGCTTGTAACAGTCTGAGGATCTGAATTCAGGTCTTCCTGAATCCAAATACAGTATTCTATCCACTGGGTCATTTAGTTGCTTGCTAATCGTATTAAATTGTAAATTCCTTAAGAGTAAGACTAATGTCTTCTCTATTTTGTATCCTTCAGGTTGACAGAGGACCAGTTGTTATTGAGTTGTGTGGAACCATTCATGACCCCATGGATTACTGTCCATGAGATTTTGTTGGCAGAGATAATGGAGTGGTTTGCCATTTCCTTTCTCCTGTGGATAAAGGGAAATAGAAATTAAGTGATTTGCCCAGGGTCAATTTGGATTAGGTCTTCCAGACTCCAGGCCCAGCACTCTATCCACTGAGCCATATGGCTGCTCTATAGGGCCCATATAGGAATTCAATATGTGTTTGTTGAGCTGGATTGTCTTGTTGAATTGGAAGGCCCCCTGAACAGGAGACCTGTGTACCAGTCCTAATTGTACTACTAGCTACTTAACTCTGGACCCCAGTTTCCCTCATCCTTTGCAATGCATTGCAAAGACATGATGAAGAATAAACATTTATTGCATTGAATCAAACATGTAAAATAAGGGGATCTCTAAAGCCCTTTCCCAATACTCTTTAAATCAATTCTGCAAATATGAGAAACACATTTCAGAGCTATCCTAGCGTGAAAATTATCCTCCCAATCCTCAAGCAGTATCACAGAGGCTTTCTGCAAAAACCTTCATTTTAATGGGGTAAGTTCATACCCTTGTAGAAACCTGGAACTGAAAAGGGCTGTTAGAAAAGTGAGAGCAGCTCCATGCAAAAGCAGAGAAAAAAGATGCAAGAGTCCAGTGGAATAAATGCTATCCTGGGAGCACTTGGGGTAGAACCACCGTTGGAACTAGGATTGAATCCAGCCTTTGCTACTTGCTTCCTGTATGTCCTTAGGCAAGTCACTTAACCTTATGGTCCCAAGTTTTATAAAATGAGGTTATTTGGATGAGATGACCTTCTAAGTCTCCTTTGACATCCAGATATGTAATCCTATGACCTAGTTCCTAACAAACCTATACCTGAAGCAAGAATCTCCCTTATAAAATCCCCTACAACATTCTACATTTCATTTCAGCATTTCCAATTGCAGAGAATTTACTACCTTGTTAGCAACTGTAACGAAAATAAGTTTGGGATTTTTTTTCCCTTCTAGTGAATCAAAAAATTAGTTTTGCCCAATGGGGTCAAGAAAAAGAAATATTCTGTTTCTATTTGGTAGCCCTTTAGAGCAAAGTAACTCTAATGTCCCCCTTAGGTATACTCTTCCACAGATGAAATACTAACGAAAAATTAAATTATGTTCAGTAAAATTGTATTTTAAGTATTTTCTTAGTCTTTGAAAATCAGTGATCCATGCATGGTCTGCATGGCAACTGCCAATTAACTAGGATATTCAATTGACCAGAATATTGTATTCCCACACTATTTTCTGTGAACATGAATTTATTGCACATCTCACTTGTTTGTACGTAAATGGGTGTCTCTAAAGTACCTTTCTGTGCTTAGTAAACCATATCTTTTAAAATGGACCTCAGCAATGGATAATAGGAAGAATAGCAGATTTAGAATCAATAAATTTGAGTTTTAATTCTAATTCTGCCACTAACCAAATATGACTTTGAGCAGATTACTTTATGTCCCTGTTCCTCAGTTTCCCTCTATGTAAAGTAAAGAAACTAGATGCATTGGTTTTTATGTTTCATTTAAGCTCTAAAACTCTATGCATTGGAACTTTAGCCTATTTTCACCCTCCATTGTACCCGATATGATCACAAAATCTTGATGAACCCAGATTAGAGCATTACTGTATTTAATCCTAGGTTTATTCAAAAGGGTATAATTTACTTCATTTGTAAAATGAGTAGGTCAGACTAAATCAGGGGTTCTTAGGTCCACAGATAGATTTCAGGAAGTCTGTGAACTTGGAAAGCAAAAATATATATTTTTTCACTAACCTCTAACTGAATGAAATTAAACATTTTCTTCAGTTATTTAAAAACATTATTCTGAGACGGCTTCACCAGACTGTGAAAGGGGTTTGTGAGATATACACAGAAAAAGGTTAAGAACCCCAGGACCAGAGAGTTTCTAAAGTCCCTTCCATCTCTAACATTCTGGGGTCTATAATCTATCATTCTGTTTTCTAATGTGCCTTCCAGTTTTTATATCCTGTTCTCTATGCTCTGATAATCTGTGTTCTAAGATGCCTTTAATTTTCCACATGTCCTTCCATTTTTAATATCTCTGAGAGTCCCTTCTAACTCTGACATTCTACATTCCAAGGTGCCTTCTAACTCTGACATTCTCTAGCCTTTTTTTAAATGCCCTATTCTAGTTCTAACTCAACCACAGACCTGACTAAGCTGCTCTGAAAGCTTCAGGCTTCCACTGAAAACTCTCAGGCCCCCAAAGTGAGCATAAATGGTATTTCCATGTTCCAAAAACCTTTATTATAGTTCACCAAATTAAAATAAACATTTGGTTGAACTTGTACTAGTATGGTCTCTAAAGTGCTTGGCACTTTTTCATCTTCAAAGTGCTTTCAAAACAAAAGATGATTTCCCCAAAGATTCCTATTTGGGTGTTGCAAATGACATACGTATTTGCACATGGTATTATAAAACTGGGAGCCAAGATGCCCCCAAGCCAACTTTAGAAATAATAACTCACGTTTATACAGTATTTATGGTTTACAAAGGGATTTACATACATAATCTCATTTGATCTTCAAAATAGCCCTGTGAGGTAGACTGCACAAGTAACAATAACCCCATTTTTACAGATTGGAAGGTAAATGACTTGCTTCGTCACACATCTACTGTGCATTGGAGCCAAGATCTTAGCTGAGGTTTCTAATGTCAAGTCCTCTCTTCTTTCTACCACACAAAACTCAATAAAAAGAGAATGTCTTTCCTCCCTCAGCCTTTTAGCATTTCCCTACTTCTGTTATCCTGATTTGGAAAAGGTGACTTTCTAATTTTATTCTGTCTCTGGCTAGCTTCATTTTCCTAGACTCTAGATCAGGAGTTCTCAACTTTTTTTGTGAGTGTCATAGACCCCTTTGACAATCTGGTGGAGCCTTAGGACCCGTTCTCAGAATCATGGTTTTAAGTAATTAAAGGAAAAGCTAAATTTCAGTTAGAGCTTAGTGAAAATTAAAGTGTCTATTTTTTTCATCTCAGATCATGGACCCCATGAAATCTAAATACAGATCACTTGAGTGGTCCCTGGACCCCAAAATAAGGACCTCTGCCCTATATGAATTGCATAATTATATATTTATCAATTATAGATTTCATCTAGTTCAGCCCCCCTAATTTTATGAACTTAGAAGCATGGAGGACTTATGACTTACCTAGGATTACATAGCTAGAAAATGGAAAACTCAGATCTCCTGATTTTCAGTCCAAATTTCTTTCTTCTACAGTTTTCTCCTCTATAAAACAGATTTAAGTCAACATTCAACAGGCGTTTTTTAAGCACTCAATAATTAAGTATTATGCAAAGCGCTATGGTTACAAAGAAAGGCAAAAAGCATCCCTGCCCTCAAGGACTTTGCTTAGTGGAGGAGACAAGATATAAATAACTAGGTACGTACAAGATACATACAGAGATTAGATGTATTTTTTATTGAGTTGTTTCAGTCACGTCCAATTCTCTGTGACCCCATTTGGGGTTTTCTAAGCAAAGATACTGGCGTGGTTTGCCATTTCCATCTTCAGCTCATTTTACAGATGAGGAAACTGAGGCAAACAGAACTAAGTAACTTGCCCAGGGTCATGCAGCTAGTGAGTGTCTGTAGTCTAATTTGACCTTAGCTCCTCCTGACTCCAGGATTGGCATATCTACTGCAGCACCCAGCAACCCAGATAGATATTGATGGAAGGTCATCTGTAAGGGGAAGCAGGAGTAGCTGAGGGGAGAGGCTCAGTCAAGGTCTTCTGCAGAAGAAGGAATTTGAAGAAAGCCAAGAGGTGATGAGAGGTTTCTAGGTAGCAGCCCTGCCACTGACTTTAGCTATGGACTCTTCATTTTCCTACCAACAAAAGTAGGGAGATTCCTGCCGCAGCTCAGTTCAATTCAGTAAACATCTATGGGGTAATTCCTACATGCAAAACTTTGAGCTTGGCCCTGGAGAATGGAAAGCATATACTATGGACCCCAGTGAATGTTATATGAGGTGGAGTGTGACAAGGAAAGGGGGGAGATCCAGACAGAATGCTGTGAGAAAACTGGAGGACGAGATCCCTTTTGGCTGGAATGATCATGGAGCTAGGCCAGGGGTGGGGAACCTGTAGCCTCAAGGCCACATGTGGCTCTCTAGGTCCTCAAGTGTGGCCTTTTGATTGAATCCAAACTTTGATTCCCCACCCGAGAGAGGCCTTGAAGGAGAAGAGATATATCAGCAGGTTCAGAGAAGTATGTTCCAGGCATGAGAAATTGTCGGGTTGTTGTTGCACTGGCTCGGGAAGCTCAGTAGCGATGGGTTTACTCTAAAGGGTGGGTGGTCAGAACTCCATTTAGAAGAATCTTGACTCTTCCCCTGGATAACAAGGTTATTCTCTCTAAGGGGAGTATGTGCAAATGACATTGTGGGAGCCCAGATTCATCCTCACCCAGCCACATCCAGATCAAATTTGCTCAGTTTACAAGTCAAAAGATGTTTTTTCTCCCCACCTCGGGAGCCTGAGAGTCATGCTGTGTTCTTTCTTGCCACTTCCATCTTCACCGGTAATGAAGATTCTGCAATCAGAGCCTGGCTGACAGTCTTGTTGATGATGCATGACAGAAGCTAGGCTCTCGCCTGCCCTTCCATACTATTAACTCTGCAGTTGTTACAGCTGTAAAAACTCGGCTGGATCAGTGAGACAAGCAGTTGTGACTCAGAGCCCTTGCATGAGCAGAAATCAGTGGGAAGGGAAAGAGCTGAGCATTTTCCAAAGTCTGTTGGCCTTTCTTATCTCCACCTGGAAAATAAAGTGGGTAGGATGGCTCTTGAGTTGCACCAGCAGGGCTGTAAGTTGGGCAAGAGAATTGGAGTCCAGGGTAGAGAGCAGATAGACAGCTGCAGGAATGACTTGAAAGTTGTTGAATATGTATGTTTTTAAAAGGGAGATGCTGATTTGTAGAATAATAGCTGGAAAGGGATCTGAGAACATAGAATGTAAGAACTGGGAGGGATCAGAGACCTGGGATGGTCTCAAAGGCCTAGGATAGGGTTGAGGAACCTATAGCCTTGAGGCCACATGTGGCTCTCTAGGTCCTCAAGTATGACCCTTTGACTGAACACAAACTTCACAAATAAGATTCACAGAATCCCCTTAATGGTTTTATTCTGTGAAGTTTGGATTCAGTCAAAGGACCACATTTGAGGACCTAGAGAGCCACATGTGACCTCAAGAACTCAGGTTTCCTACCCCTGGCCTAGGATGTCAGAGCTGAGAACCTAGGATATTAAAACTGGAAGTGAGTTTAAAACAGAATGTTAGATCTGGGAAAAGTCTTAGACCACAGACTATTAGAGGAAGAAGACTCATTAGAGGATTAAATATATAAAATACTAGAGGACAGACAAAGGGACACTAGAATATAGTACATAGAATGTGAGAACTGGGAGAAACCTTGTAAAGATAATCTAGCCCAGTCCTCTGTTTTTTATAGATGAGAGGCAATTGGAGCTAGGTGGCAAAATAGATTGAGCACTAGACATGGAGTCATGAAGACCTCAGGCACTTGCTAACTATGGGACCCTGGGCAAGTCACTTAACCTCAATTTTCTCATCTGTAAAATAGGGCACTTTCTTCCTAGGGTTGTTTTGAGGATAAAAGGAGATTTTTATGAAGCAGTATGTAAATGTTTTATTATTGCTGTTACTGTTATTGTGAAAAGGTTCATTGTAATCATACCAAATTATTTTGTGTAAAGGTTTTAACTTTGCAGAGCATTTCTCATCTACCATTTTCTGACTTCCTCTTGGTGACCTTCCTGATAATCCTGGAATGTAAAATAGTTTTTTAAGGTACTTACCAGTGTATCTCCAAAGGCCTGTGCCAGGCTCTGAGGGGTATGCACATAGCGATGATATGGCCCCTCGAATAATCTATAATCTCACAAGAAAGAGGTGGCATTTGTTTATTGTTTATTTGCAAAATAAACACAGTACAGAACAGAACCTACTTATGTTTGAGAAGTGGAAATATGGTTCTATGAGAGTTCAGAAAAAATACAGAGTCTTTTCTGACAGAAGCAAATCCAGGAGGTCTTCATGGCAAAGGGGGCCTTTGAGTGTGTCAAAGAGAAGTCAGATTTCATGTGGTTGGGCACAGGGAGGGCATTCCACATGAAGAGAATGATCTAAGACCGGCTTCAGGATGCCTTGTTGGAACACCAGTTGGAAAACTTTTGTCTGCAGCTCAGAATTTGTATAATGGCATTGGATACATTTGCCAAGAAAGCGCAAACCACATTGTGGAAGTCTTTGGAAAACAATGTATATGGAGGCCCTTCTGGCACTAAATTAAAAGATTGTTCTATATAGCTAGCCTCACTGGCCATTCTCTGTGTATTTGAGTCATTCATCTCCATCACCTCTGCCCCCCAAAGCTACTCCCTTCACTGCTTTTGGAGGGAGGTCTTGGGATATCTTAGATGTTATGCAACAGTCAGATATTTAATTATTTATTATTTAATTTATTTAATTTTTTAAAAAAGACTTATTTAATTGGAAGCTCTTATCTGAGATCCTGAAAGGAACAGGTCCGAGCAGAGAGGAGCGCAGAATAAAATCACCAAGAGAGCAAGGCAGGCTACAATATAGTGGCTAGAGAACTGGATGTGAAGGCATGCACTATGGATTTATGACCCACTTCTGTTACTTGTAGGTCATGTGGGCCTCCCCCTCTCTCCTCTGTGTCTTTGCAGGGACTGCATCCCATGCCCAGAAGGACTCCCACCTTGCCTTCCCCTCCCAGAATCCCTCTCCTCCTTCAAGCCACAGCTTAAGCACCCCCTTCTACAGGAAGCATCTCTTGATTCCCCTCACTTCCAGTTCCCTCCCTCTCTCACTGTCTTGTATTTATTTATCTACTGTCTCTTTGTTTTACTTTCATTCTGTCTGTATTTATTCTGACTATACTTATATGAGTACACATTGTCTCTCCCAAGGGTAGGGATCATTTCATTCTTTGTGTTGTCTCATCTTGGCATAGCACACATTTAATAAGTGCTCATGGATTGAATGAATGTCAAGTAACAGAAGGGAGTTGGGTGGGGAGTTAGGAGACCTGGATTTGAATTCTTGCTCTGATATTTATTGTTTCTGTCACCCTGTGTGAGTATTTAACTGCTCTGAGCCTCAGTTTTCCCATCCATAGATGGAGATGACTATAGTAGGTATGGGCTTTACATATTCTTTTCCTGCCTGCCTTTCTACTTCTGGTGCCAGTGGAAAGCTACCATGCTCTTCCCCAGCACTACAGAATCCCCAGGATCCTTTGAAGGATAGTACTTAGTATGCCAATAAGTAAGGAGAATTACAAGATGCATGACCTTGGGAATGACATTGCCCGCTTTTGTGCCACAGATTCCTCATCTGCAAAACAAAGGGGTTTTCTCAGAGTCCCCTTCAAGCTCTCACATTGGCTGGTCAAAATGTTAGGGCCTCTAAAGGTTGCCTTATCTTTTAGCAGCTCTTCTGCCTGGAAGTCACAGGAATTAGAGCTGGAAAGATTCTTCAAGATCATCTTTTCCTCAAAATTTACAGATTAGTAAATCAAGACTCAGAAAAGAGAAATGACCTCCCCAAGGTCACATGAGCAGGAAAGAACAGAACTAGTATTCAAATTCAGGTCTCTTGACTGAAGAGCTGATGCTTTCTCTACCATGTTTTATCTCCTCTATGATTACCTATAAAGATCTCTCCCCTCAAGGGAGGATTTAATATGTAGGGCTTAGGAATTTTGGTTTGTAGTAAATGGTGCCCTAGGTCTCTATAGAGAAGGTTGCCTCCATGGCTTCCTCCAGAGATAAGCATGCCCTGGAGACAGGAAGTAGCCCATAAATATTTTGTGGTGAGAGGGAGGAGACAACAAGAGACTATATCAAATCCATGAGATGTTGTGGATCTTTCCTTATGTCAGGCAAAATATTCTGTATAGGGGAATAGCCATGTACCAAGAGACCCCTTCAAGTCCTGTTCAGCTCATTCAAGATGGTGGTGCCTTGTAGCCTAAGAATGGTGTGAATAGAGAGCTAGCTGTTCTACAGATAGCTGTTTGACCTCAGTCAGGTCTCATACTCTCTACCAATGAAGACTGGCATGTTCTCTACAATGTATGGTCTCAGGGAGCTGCCTAGAGCAATGAGAGGTGAAGTGGCTTCCTTGTCGAGTTAACACAACTAATATTCATCAACAAGACTTGAACTCAGAACTTCTCCCCACTAAATCATGCTGTCTCACTGCAAACATTAATATTTTAAAAATGTTTGGTCTCTATTATCTTGTGTAAGCCTTACGATAAGCTTATAAGAGGGGCAGCTAGGCCATGCAGTGGATAGAGCATTGGGCCTGAGTCAGGAGGACCTAAGTTCAAATCCAGCCTCAGATACTTACTGTATTTGTAAGTTACTTAACCCTAATTTCCTCCAAAAATTTTTTTTAAATAATGATAAGTTTATAAGGTATGTCCTAGAGATTTCATTTCTCCCACTTTATATATGAGGAAACCAAGCCCCTGGAAGGTTATAGGACTTGCCCTTTGTCACCCAGCTAGTAATTATTAGAGGAAGCTCGATTCTGCATTCTCATAACTTCACTCTCATTCAACTGGTTCTCCAGGTTTTTTTCTAGAATTTCATTCCACTAAGCATTCCTCTGCCATCTTTCTGACACCTTTGGGTTCTGTGATCAAAGGTCTCAGAGCTAGAAGGATCCTTAAAGATCATCTAGTTTGCCCCCTTTATTTTATAGCTGAGAGAACTGGGGATCTGTGAGGTTACAAGGCTTGTCTGAAGTTACAGTGAAATAGATAGTAAAATTCAAGTTCAACACAGCTCCTCCCACTCACACTCAGACATTCTCCCTTCATCATTTCTCCTCCTCACTTCATTCCTCTAATTCTTTCTTTACCTTCTTTCTTTCTACTTCTTCACTTACACACTCCTCTAAAAGCACCTTCTTCTCACCATTCCCTTTCCTTCCATTTAGTATCATTGCCTTCCACTCCTCACTTTCTTCTTGCTCTCCAGCCCCTTACAATACAGTTTTGTTTCCACCATCCATTTGAAGCTCCTCTCTCAAAGACGGCCAATGATGTCCTTCCTACTTGTCAAATCTAGTGAGTCTTTTCCCATTCCCATCCAATGAGAGGGTCTTTGGGCAGTCTTGACTTTTGGGGCAACCTTCGGTTCCATGGACCATCCCTTCCTGAAACCCTCATGTCCCTTGACTTTTATGACATTTTACCTACCTACTTCTCCCACTATTTCTCCTTCTCAGTTCCCTCTTCCTGCCCTGCTCTTCTACAATTAAATACCCACAAGTTTCTGTCCTCAACACTGTTCTTCCCCTCATTCTCAAGACTTCACTATCAAGCCTATTCACGGTTCCCAAGACTATTATCTCCACTTGTAGCCTGGCTTTCTTCTCTCTCTGCCTGAGCTGTCTAACCAAAGCAACTATTCCTCCCAGACACCTTCTCTCTGTTAATATAATACCATGGCCCCAGTCACTCATGCTGAACACACTCTCCTCTTTCTCTTGCTTTAAAGCCTACACCCATTCTCTTCTCTCCTTTCCACTTCCATAACCACCACTCTAATTGAAGTCTTCATTACCTAAACCAACAGCTCTCAAACTTTTTGGCCTCAGGACCCCATTACACTCTTCAAAAATTATTGAAACTTGCCTCCCCAAGAGCTTTTGTGCATGCAGGTTATAATTATCAATATGTACTGTATTAGAAATGAAAACATTTTAGTACAAGTACTAATTCCTAGTATTACACTATAGTTTTGACTTCCTAAAAGGGTCTTAGGCATCCTGGGACCACACTTTGAGAACCATTCACCTACATCATTGTCAGAACCTTCTAATTTTTCCTGTGTCTATCATTCACCTACCACCACCACCACCACCACTACTACTTCTACTACTACTACTACTACTACTTCTACTACTACTACTACCACTACTACTACTACTACTACTACTACTACTTCTACTACTACTACTACTACTACTGGTATCACCACTACCACTACTACTACTGCTGTTACTACTTCTACTACTACTAGGGGCCATCTCCAGTCTTCTTGATCCATATCTTGCCACTGGATCCTGATGGCCCTGGAGGAGAAAGGGAGGCTGGTGATCTTGCACAGATCTCCTTCACTTAAATCCAGTTCACTTGCAAGTTATGGCATCATCTTCTTGATGTCATGGCCCTCTTTGAGAATGAAGGACAAATAACAGCTACTGCTGCTATTACTACAACTACCACTCTTCTACTGATGATGATGATAATAATGCCTAACATTTATGTAGCACCTACTGTATGCCAGACATTGTGCTAAGTGCTTTACTGTTGTAATCTCATTTTATGCTCCCCATAGCACTAGAAGCTAGGTTTTATTATCATTCCCATATTGCAGATGGGGAAACTGAGGCAAAGACAGGTTCAGTGACATGCCTAGTTAGTAAGTGCCTGAGGCCAGACTTGAACTCACGTCTTTGTAATTGCAGGCCAAGTGTTCCAACCACCATAACACATAGTTGCTCCTAGAATCCTCATTCTCATTCACAGGTCTGATTATGTCACCCTTTCAGAGGTTATCTAGTTTACCACCACCATCCCTTCTTTTCATTGTTTTTATCAGATAAGTAAACTGAGTGCAATGATACTAGGAAGGTGATGCCATGACATGCAAGTGAATTGGACTTAAGTGAGAAGGGGCTGGACAAAGTCACCAGTCTCACTTTCTCCTCTGGAGCTGTCTGGGTCCAGTGGCAAGATATAGCTATGGCCCCCAATAGTAGTAATGGGGGTGATAGTGGTAGTGGTATTGCCCAAGGTTAGACAGACAATAAAGACCAGAAGTGACATTTAAACCCAGGTCCTACAATAAGGCTTCTTTTTCCCCAAAGTAAAGGTATTCCAAGGCTACACCACTAGAAAGTATCAGAATCAGAACTCTACCTCAAATCTTCTAACTCCCAAGTCCCATGATTTTTTTCTGTTGCTTCTAAAGGAGCATTTGCTAAAAAGCAGGAACTCCAGCAGGCTTGTATGTGAAAAGCAGCACCTGCCTGGTCCTTGTTAACACCAGGCCCCTTGGTTTCCATGGCTTACCAGTGGTCTCTTGATCTGGCTGCACTCAGGTTGTAAAATGGCAGTGAGACGGGGCCCCACCATCATTACTGGTCATTTCCTCTTGCAGGATTTGTAGCTTTCAGAGTACTAGAATGGGAGTTGGTCTTGGCAAGCCTGTTCCAAGCTTAACAACCATTGCCACATGCCATTTGTTTTTCCTGGAGGTGTTCCACAAAGGGAAAGGGTATGATAGTTGACACTGACTGTCAGACAGGAACACTCAAGGACACTCCACTTCGGTTACAATCAGCTCCAGGGGCAGTTCCTGGCTTGGCCGATCTCTGAGACCTGATTATAGAAGAAACCCAATCTTTTTTACCAGTCTCCTTCAATGCAACTCAATAAAAGGGTTGTTAGAAATATGTGTCCAATTCCTCCTTTTATTCTGCCCTTAGTTTTGGATACTTCAAGATGTTTAGAAGGAAATGCTGTGGGGGAGTTTTAATTGGTGATGGTTGGTATGTTTGACTTTTGTAAGGGGAGCAACAGTATTTATACACAACCATAGTGAAAAAGTATCCCAGACATCGGGGAAGAAAATATGATACATATGCTGGTGGTCTGGGAGGGGAGATTATTTTTCTGAGTTTGTGGTTGGACTTAAACCATTCCCTGATAGCCAATAATTTTGGGGGAAAAAATGATATACGGTCAGTTTAACTGTATGGATCATGAAGAGTATATTTCCAATGTCCTTGTTATACTAAGATCATTGTGTCTAACACTCATTGGACCTCCCAGCTTGAACAGAGATGTCCAACAGAAAACAAAAAGCAAAGAGAGAGATAAATTCTTATTATGACTTGCTAACAATTTCAATTTCTAATTCAGTGCAATCCATTTTAATTTAACATGCTTGTACTACATACCACTGTTACTTGGTTGGAAGACTATATGTTTGGTACCAGGGATACAAATATTACAGGAATATAGACTGGCAACTAGAAGGGACATTAGAGGTCATTTATATTTAGATGACCTCATTTTATAGATGAGATATTAATACCTAGAGAGGTTGTGCCTTTCTCAGTGTCAGACAAGGTATTAAGTAAATAGTAGAATCAGGATTTAAATCCAGATCATCAAACTCTTCATCCAGTACTCTTGGATTATTAAGTAACTTCTCCTACAGAATGTTAGAGTTGGATGTGGCCATCCATATAGGCCAATCAACTCATTTTACAGATGAGGAACCTCATCTGTACAGATGAGTGCAAAAAAATGTAATGATGTAAAGAGAGTTAAAGATCTTCCTCCACCCATTAATAGGCCTCAGGTGGAGACTTTAAAGGAAGCTTGATTAGGGGAGGCTTGTTTTGTGAAAAGGCCCACATCTTTTGTTAATTGCTAATGAGGCACTGGGTCATGAGGTTGTGATGCCCTCTGCTCTGAAAAGTGTATATGTATTCTGAGGTGAGGTTTTGCTTTGAGAGCTTAGTCTTTGGAAGAAGGTCTGTGTGCCAGATGAGACTCTGAGTAGCCATTAAGGAGCCCCATGGCTTTGAAAACCCAAATATTGGTGCTTCCCTCTCTGGTAACTATATATGTATGTAATGGTCAGACAGCTGGATCTGTCTGTTGATCTGTGATAAATGTATTGTTTGTGGTCAGACAGTTAGAAGCCCTGTCTGTTGGTCTTTATTTCTCTGCTTGTATTTTCTCTGTTGGTATATGTGATTAAAGAAGATTATTGACAATCCAAAAGTTTCTTTCTCTTTAGTGAAGGAGATCTCAGAACCTGTACTAGCCAACCATCCTGGATGTGTGTCAGGGTGCTTGCTGTTACAAATGATTACGAGGGTAAGGAACAGAGCTGAGATTTGAACCCAGGTCCTCTGCCTTCAAAGCCAGTAGTCTTTCCATAGCACCATGCTGCCTCCTAATGGAGAACAACATGGTTCCTATTGTCAAGGAGCTTACAAGAATATGACATGTGAAAAAATAAATATGGCATGAAAGAGAAGGTGAGAGGGGAAAAGGAGTGATCACTTCCACCTGGGGGAATCAGGTAGAGTTCCTTGGAAGAGATGCCTCCTGAGCTGGGCCTTGGAAGAAAGAAGATGTTCAACAAGTGATGGTGAGGACTTAGAGAAAGGCCTGTCTGAATAGGTGGAGGCAGGGTCAGTACAGGAAGAAGTGTGAGGAGCTGCTCATTAATTTAATTCTATCCAACAAGGAAAGAACTGGTTGGGGTTGTAGGAGTAATGTCATCCTTGGGAGGAAATAGACATATGTGGGACTTCATAATCAACAAGGATAGGAATATTGGGAACAGTCAGACAACTACTCTAGATTGGAGAAAGGCAGGTTTCAGAAAGCCTAGAGCATGAAAGTCTCAGAGGGAAGATAGCTCAAGAGAATCCCTCTCCTACTTCTGAAAAAGTGAAATTCTAACAGTAGGTCAAGAATTAGTGTGAATAGTGAATCCCCTGAAGTGGTCAAATACTTTTGAATTTGCATTCTTCACAGTTGTTCAGTTCAATTGTTTTTCAGTCATGTCTGACTCTTCATGATTCCTTTTGGGGTCTTGGCAAAGATGCTGAAGTGGTTTGCCATTTCCTTCTCCAAGTCATCTTATAGATGAAGAACTAAAGTAAACAGGGTTAAGTGACTTGCCCAAAGTCAAACAGCTAGTAAATGTCTGAGGTGGAATTTGAATTCAGGTTTTCCTGATTCCATGCCCAGCACTCTACCCACTGTGCCACTTAGCTGCCTCCTCCCACCAGTTCAGTAGTTTCAATAGTATGCTCAATTCTCCATGACCCCATTTGGGGTTTTCTTGATAAAGATACTGGAGTGATTTGCCATTTCCTTTTCCAGCTCATTTTATAGATGAGGAAACTGAGATAGACAGGTGAAGTGACTTACCCAGGATCATACAACTAGTAAGTGTTTGAGGCTGGATTTGAACTGAGGAAAATAAGTCTTCCTAACTCCAGACCCACTTAGCTGCCCTATTTGAAGTTATAACTATGTAAAATATGGTCATTAATTCTAGGCAGTGCAGATTCTAATAATGTGACCCCTTTAGGGAGGATTCCTTATTTACATTGATCAAGGCCTGGGTATAATTTCAATTTAGCAGAATTCATTTTCATTCAATCTGATGTTGAATGAAGTACCTATTGTGTACATAGCATTATGCTAAGCTCCTAGAGATTTACAAAGATTAAGTGAAAAAATGCTCCCACTCCTCAGGGAGCTTGAAATCTAGTAGAGGGAAATGACTCCTACACAAGAAGCGATGTATGAAACAAAATAGAAGTGCAAAATGATGACACAAAGGCCTGAAGAAGATTAGATCATTTTAAACTGGAGAAGACTGAAAAAAAAACCCAACTTGGTGGAGATAGTGGAAGTGAGTCCCAAGCTAAACCTTGAAGGATGAAGAGGATTTCAGAAAAACTGAAGAAGGTGGAAGGGTATGGAGAATGAGACCGTTTCATTACTAAGGAATATTATGACCCAAGAATTGGAGATAAGAAAAGCTGAGCTATACACAGAATCCAAGGCCAGAGTACATAGAGAGAAGGCCTGAGAATTAACTGGAAAGAGAGGTAGAAAACATCTCAGGAAACCAATGTAGCTATAGAGGGAACCCTCAGG
The DNA here is from genome assembly GCF_028372415.1 of Notamacropus eugenii. NCBI lineage: Eukaryota > Metazoa > Chordata > Mammalia > Diprotodontia > Macropodidae > Notamacropus > Notamacropus eugenii. Next base: position 124,115,788 of record NC_092876.1, read on the forward strand.
TAAGTGTTTAGATTTTAAAAGAATGTGAATAAAAATCTCAAAAAAGAGAACAGAATAGACATGAAAAGAAAAGGGACTCTGACCTCTACAAGAGTGTCACAGAAGCTCTTACCTAGAATGAGCTGATACCTGGGGAAAAAATTTTTTCAAATTTTTAAAATTCTAAATATAGCAGAAAGGTCTTACCTTTGTTAGAGTAAGAATGAATAAGAGATGGGATTCATATTTTGGGTAACATTAACAGATAAAAACAAATGAACCTTCACTGGGATTCATTTATTGGATCATTTCCCACCTGCCCTTGTCCAGGATGAACCCTCCTGGTTGTCTTATGTAGGTGGCCTGGGAAGAAGCTCAAGTTTCCAGACTGTCAGATGGTTGTTGCTGTGTTTGTCCTTTGTTCTCGAAGAGGACCATGACATCAAGATGATGACATGACTCACAGCTGACTTTGATTTGAATGAGGGAGGGCTGGCAAGGTCACCAGCCTCACTTTCTCCTCCTGAGCCATCTGGGTCCAGTGGCCTGATATTCATCAGGACGATTGGAGATAGCCCAGGATGCAGTGTGAGAACCTGGCCCTTTCAGGCTAAGGTCTTAGAACTTTCTCACTTTTAGTGAAATACACCCATTCAATGAATAGACTTTTTTAAGTAGTTGTTCAAGGGATAGCCCCCTTAATAAAAAATAAATAAATAAAAATCAAACTGGGAGGGGAAGACCCTCAGGGTTCCTGGGTAAAAGCGAAACAATTGCTATTTAGTTATTACATTCACTCTGTGTTAGGTGGGTGCGGACTTGTTGTCCAGCCTATGAGCTCCAGTGTGAATTGGGTTTGAAGCTTGATCTTTGAGCAAGAAATGTCAAGTGTTGAAGGTAGAGTGTGGAAAGATAATAGAACTGGGAGGCAGGAGTTCTGGCTCTGCCCCTAACTCATGGGGCGACTATGGGCAAATCACTTGCCATCTCTGGGCATCTCTAAAAGGACAGGATTGATCTAGAGTTATGTGGTGCTACAGAGCATAGAATACCAGGCCTGGAGACAAGAAGACTCATCTTCCTGAGTTCAAATCTGGCTTCAGACACGTACAAGCTGTGTCTGGGCAAGTCCCTTCACCCTCTTTGCCTCAGTTTCCTCATCTGTAAATGAGCTGGAGAAGGAAATGACAAACCACTTCAGTATCTTTGCCAAAAAAAACCCCAAGTGGGTCATGAAGAGCAGGACATGAGAGAAAAGGACTAAAGAACAAAAACAACAAATTGCTTCTCAGATTGTGTTGTGACAAACCTCTTCACTGTGGAAAATGAAGTTTGGTGGGAACTATAGGTATATAATCCTTTGATATAATCTGAGTATCTTGGACTCACTTCAGTCCTTTAAAGAACCATGATCCAGTTGGTGTGAATCCTCCTGCCACCTATGTAAATTGGAGATAGTCTGTGTCTTAATTGGTGGTTTCAGAAATTGCTTTAATCAAAAAATAAAAAAAAAAAATCTCATGGACAAAGTTTCTTGTGATGAACCTTACTATGTGCTAATACAGAGACAAATGCAAATCCTTTCCTGTCTTCAAGGATCTTACATTCTAATAGGAGAGACAATATGTAAAAATCTAAGTAGACATATAAAATTTATTCAAGGCAGCTATAGCTGGATGGAATAATTTGAGGAGAGAAATAGAGTGTAAGATGACTGGGGAGTTAGGAAGGGATGAACTTGGAAGATCTTTAAATATCAGAGAAATTGACATTTGACCTTCAAGTCAGAGAGCCATTGGAGTTTGATGGGTAGGTCAGTGACATAGATTTTCCTGTGCTTTAGGAAAAATCACTTTGGAAGATGAACTGGAATGGGAAGGGGCTTGAAGCAGGGAGACCAAAGAGGAGACTCTCACAATAGCACATAAGGGGATCTCTGGCACTTTAAGCTTATCCATTTTGGTAGATTCTACCACAGATGCAGATCCAAGGACGTAGACTTTGAGAGATCAAGCTCATCTCCACATCAAAAGGAGGCATCAGGGGAAGACTGGAGTGGAAGATGCTCATTGACATCAGGGAGTGGCACATGACACGAGACTGATTTTTTTTTAATCATGTATTTCAGATGGATTTTCTTCCAAATGTAACAATATCGTGAGCTTTCATGTGTATAGTGCTTTAGGGTTTGCCAAACACATTCCTCATGACAACCTTGTGAGATGAGTAGTACAGGAATTGTTATTTACAGATAAGGAAACTGAAGCAGACAGAGTTTGTGATTTTACCAGTCTCTAAATTATACTTTTGTTTTTTCAATTTTCTCTACAACCTTTCTTCCAGTTTAGTGAGGGTTTAGAAAAGGGTTTGTCTTTTTCAGTGGCACAGAACAGTATTGGATATGATCGCTGTCTTGGTTAAAAACATAGAGTCATAGGATCCTAGAGTTAGGATGGGAAAAATCACAAAGATCATATCATCCAACCTCCTCCTTTACCAGAGAAAGAAGCTAAGGTGCTTCCCAGTTGTTTTCTATTTTCCTCTTTACTTACATAGACCAGTCTTCTGGAGTATTGTTTTAATTCTTATCACATTTTCATTTTAAAAATTGAGAGAGTTTATTTTTTTTAATTTGCTATAATTTGGGGGAAGAGGGCGAATGCTGGTTTAATTTTGTTGAAACCATGAAATTATTATCAAAACTTTCATAACAGAACACAGACTATACATCAGAATCAGCAAAAAGAAGTTAAAACTCAAGATGGCAGCATGTTTGCATTTCCTCTCTTGGAGGATTTGGTACTCTAGCTAGATTCATTGATGTTTATTAGATCATCTTGGTCTTGTATATTAATTCTTTTGCTTTCTTTTCTCTTCAGTCAATCAGTAAACATTTATTAAGCATCTCTCAAGCATTATGCTAAGTGCTAGGGATACAAAGAAAGGCAAAAGATGGTCCTTGCCATCAAGGAACTCACAGTCTAATGGGGAGTAACATCATCCCAAAGAAAGCAGAAAAGTAGGAATAAGGGAAGAAGGTATCCCCCTGGGGGTCACGATAAAGAATTTTAGAGTGGAGCAGACATGCAGGAAATGAAAAGATGACTTATCTGGGCTCCATCCTTAAATGGAAGTTTTTAGAGGAGAGATCTCTACCCTCCAATCAGAGAGAGAAAGGGGCCCCAAGAACATTGTCAAGATAAGAATTTCAGGACTGAGGTGATCTTAAGACGTGATGAAGGGCACTCCAGAGGAGAGTAGCCAGGGGGGAAATTGAAGAGATATGTAACTGGAGGCTCCCTATTCATGATTTCTAGTTTTACTGAATTCTCTATGATAGAAATTATTATGTATATCTATATCTATGTAAAATTTTAAACCGAATAATATATTTGAATATAGATTACTCTATATATGGCCTCCCCAGAGAGACTAATATTCCATTATACGTTACTAGACACTTAGAGAGATCAAGCCTTCTAGATCAGCAAGAATCCTTCTTTTTACTCATGATTGATTTTAAACAATTTCCAGTGGCTCTCTGCATTGATTGAACATGCATGATGCCGGACTGACAAGCAGAACAGCTTTTGGGTTTTCTGTGTTGCTTGTCTGCCATGACATCTTTTTTTTTTTTCCTACAAGTCTAATGAATCCTACAACTGTTTTTGCATAACCCCAGGGTTCAGTAGAACATGATTTAAGAATATGTGGTCTATAATATCTCAAAGATGCTTCTAGCTCTTAAATTGTGTGATTTAACCTCTGTAACATTTCCGTTTTTCTGGCAATAGAATTTCTTGGGAGTTTTTTCTACCTTGAAAGAAATTTCTGGTGTTGAAAATGACTACAATTAACCCCCAGAGGAGATCTGAACACCCAGTGCATGCACATCGCAGGGCCTTAAGGTTAACTAGGGCTAGACCTACACTATGAGCAGGAATAGCATTGGTAGTTCTACTGATGGGAAACAAGGTTCTAAATTGCAAGTTTTTGGTTTTTTTTTTAACCAGAATATGCACTGGAAAATAAGCAGAACTTGCCAGCTGAGATCAGTAAGAAATATGCCTCCTATTGCATCTGCTCAGGGTTTGTTTGTTTTTGACTGATTTGGACTTTTAACTTTTTTTTTGTATCATTAACTTGATAATTTTTTTTTTGTCCTGTCCGGGCACAGATGCCCCCAAAAGAAGTAATCAAACCAAGCCTACCACGCTTTTAAAGGAAGCTAGTATGGAGTCTGATGTGGAAAGAGAAGGAGTGAGTGTGCCCTGACTCATGGTTAATAACCACTTGGGCACAGCCATGGTGTTTTCTCATTAATCACTCTCTTGTGGAGACTGGTAACATTAGTCTCTCAAAACCAGCCTCGGAGATATCTTGGATGCTGGTGATATGTGTTTATTTACTTCTTTTAATCTGACACAGGTGTTACAGCATGGTGAGACATGATATTATGGTGAGTGGAGTAGATCTTTGCCCCAGTGAATCTTTCACCCATTGTGCATTAGGAATTCTTCTGCTTTACTGGCTGATTTTGAGAATCTGTGCATACTCCTCTTAGGAGATGAAAACATTTAGGATCTGCTTATCCATGACTGTACTAGGAGGTGTATATGCCCTATCTTTGTATTCTAGAAAGGGTGGAGTCCCCTGGAAAGAGGGACCTTTGTGTTTGTCTTTGAAGAATAAGAAGGAATAGAGCACATTTTTGACTTAATCAGATTACTAGGGCCTGTAGTTACCAATTAGAACCGGCCCTAGATTATTTAGGCTAGTAAACATCTTGTCTGAGAGTATAGTTGTGTGGTACCCTCATTTCTACCCTCAAGGAAAAATCTTGAGAAAGAAGGCAGTACCCTCATACCTGGTAAAGCTCCGATGCCTCTGGTTGTGAGGTTTTTATAACATTCAAATTACTTTGTTTTACTGTACGCATTTGTGTTTCCTTATCTGTACATTGTGTTGTACCAGCTATAGAATGTAAGGTCCCTGAGAGCAGTTTTCTTTTCATACTCAGCTCCTAACTTAGTACAATGTCTTAGGTGTAGAAAGTACTTTAAAAATATTTGTTGAATTGAACTGGATTTAGAAAAAAAAAAGTGAAACACAAGCAATATATAATGGAAAGAACACCTAAATATGAAGTCACAGCACCTATGTTTCACTCCTGGCTGTGCTGACTACCCTATGACCTTTGGCAAATCATTTAATCACCCTTGGACCTCATTTTCTCCATCTGTGGAAGAAGGGAAATGGTCAAAGTCATCTCCAAAGTCCTTTCCAATTCCAAAGCCTGTAGCTGGAGATGGAATGTCAAAAATCTCATAATTCTGGAGGACATTTGTGTCAATAGCAGCCACCCAGCTTAACAACCTGTTCCTCATAGGATGATGACATTAACAACTTCTAGCTGCCTAGAATTTGGCCATTTACAAAGTGCTTTGCATAAATTATCTCAAAGGATTGTTTTCCTCGTTTTACCAATGAGGAAAGTGAACCTCAGCGATCTTAAGCAACTCACCCAAGGTTATCCAATTAGTGATAAATATAATGTGCAGAATGACCCAAAAATACCACAATGGGGTCCTGGAGAAGGAATACTGAGACCATGCTAGGCAAGGATTGTGAAGGAGACAAGCCTATTTAGGGAGATATGTAGGTTCTTTTCAGGTATCTGAAGGACTCCCCACAGGATTGTACTGGAGCTAGCTCATACTGGCTCTCTGTCTTGAGCTTATTGTTAAACTTTACAGTGTGAGCATTCATACCTCAGAAATCAGCTGATATTACAAACGAGGGCTTGATTGGTTGTTTGGTTGATTGTCCATATTTAAGAACACAATAGGGAAAATGTTGGCCATGTAAATTCAACTTTATAATATATCAAACATAACTCTTTTTTTGAGAGCTTGTTTTTGAACATGTACAAGCACACCCTTTATCTGTGAGAAGAGGGATTCGACCATGTCCTGTTTGACTGTAAAGGACAGAAGCTGAACTGATGAGTGGAATTTGCAGAGTTTGATATGTAGCTCTTGGGAAGGAAAAAAGAACAATTTTTAACAATTGTTACAGTTGTTAACAATTTTTTTTTTTTTAACAATTAAAGCTTTCAAGTAGGGAATGGACTACTTGAAAATCACTGTAGATTTTTGAGCAGGGGCTTAATGGCTGCTTGTTGGGAATATTCTAGAAGGAATTTTTACTGAGGAAAGGGATGACCTAGATCAAACTCTGAAGTCCTTCTAATTCCATGTGTCTGTGACCTGCCCCTTTGCCCTAGGAAATGATAATAGAAGACAGACAATACTGATTTATTTGGGCAGAGGTCTTAGACCTAAAAATAAACATATGTATTTCTATCTCCTCAGTTTATTTATATCCACAGAGAGTTTATACCTTTGGTGAGATACTGAAATAAGAACTTTTAATTAATGACATAATATCTCTTCAGTTGTGAAACCTTCCTTGGCCTGTGAGATCTGCAATTGATTTCAGATAAGGTTGGAGGGCTGAGGTCAGCAGGTCTCCTTGCCTCTCGTCTCCGCCCACTCCAATGCAGCCCACCATAGGAAGTCTAATGTCCTCAAGCTTTTGTTCAAACTTCTTCACACTTTGACCCAACATGCCACTGGAGGTCTCTGTCCCATGGCTCCCCAATAGGTACCCTGTGTTCTGGCCACACTAAATTATTCATTAGGGTTCAAACCTCCCTTACTCTTTCTGGACTTGGTGGTTGTCAGTAAGGTCTCATTCCTACCAAATTTTCTTCAGTGTAATTTGCCTGCATCTTTTTTTATTGTTATTTTAATTTGCTTACCATGTTCTCTTTTGAATTCAAGATCAATCAACAAGCATTTATGAGGTGCTTACTGTGTGTCCATTCAAGGTGGCATAGCCATAGGCTGCTGAGTGACTCAGTGGATAGAGCACAGGGTCTGCAATTAGGAAGATTCATCTTTCTGAGTTCAAATCCAACCTCAGACACTTACTGTGTAACCCTGGGCAAGTCACTTAATCCTGTTTGCCTCACTTTTCTCATCTATAAAAGGAGCTGGAGAAGGAAATGACAAACCACTTCAGTATCTTGTCTAAAAAAACCCCAAATGGGCTCATGAAGAGTCAGACAAGACTAAACAACCACAAAAAAGTCATAGATATGGCATAGTAGATAGGGAGCTAATCTCAAATTCAGGAAGAACTTTATTCAAGTCCTGACACATACTATCCGTTCAAGCCTGGACAAGTCACTGGAGAAAACTCTCAGTCTCTCTACCTACAAGTTGCAGAGAAGGAGCTGCTCTATATTAGTGGGGGGAGTTAGACACCAAAGAAATCACAGGTCCAGTAACTATCCCCATCTTGACTATGTGCCAGGCACCATGCTAGGTTCAAGGGATACAGCTACAAAAGTGAAAGAGTCCCTTGCCCTCAGGGAACTTATATTCTATCAGGAAAGACAACAAGTACATATGTAATATACAATAATAATAAGAACATATAAAATACTGATGATAAAGGGGAAGTATCAAGGTCATCACTCTAAGTCCTTGAGGTCATTGTCATATGTTACCATCTTGGCATCCTCAGACTCCAAGCAGAAAGCCTTTCATGACTACACATAGTATTGAATAATAATAATAATAATAGTTGTGCCTACTATATGTCAGGTACTGTGCTAACCACTTTACAATTATCTTAGTAATTCATGTATCCTCATTTTTCTTTCTTGTTCATCACTTTGCCTTTCTCAGCTTCGGTTTCCCCATCTGGGTGTTTCCACTTTCTCACCTCTCATTCTCTTTTAAACCCTAACCTTATCCTTCAGTTGGAACTCCTCCCTCCAAAATGATCAGCAGTCTTGGAATTGCCCACTCGAATGTCATTCCTTGTTGTTGACCTCTCTGCAGCATTTAATAATATTGTCCATCTTCTCCTCCTTCCTAGGTCATGGAGACATCCTTTGTCCTTTGTTTTCTTCTGCTCCTCATCCAAATACCCCTTCTCAAAGTCCTTTGCTGGTTCTTCATCTAAGTCATATTCACTAGCAGTGGGTGTCCCCCAAATCCCCATCCTGAGCCATTCTTCTCTTTTTGATCTATGCTGTCTCACTTGGAGATCTCCCATCAGTTCAATTATTATCAATGCAAAACATTCCCAAATCTATAAATCCAGCCCTAGTTTCTTTCATACATTCCAATCCCACATAACAAATTGTTTGTTAAACGTCTTGAAATCAGTTTTCTGTAGACTTCTCAAATTCAACATGTCCAAAAGAAAATTCATTATCTTTAGTCCCCTTGTCCCCACCAAGACCCTCCCTCCTTACAAACTTCCATGTTCCTGTCAGGAATGCTGCCATCCTCTCAGTCTCCTAGCTTATAACCTTGGCTTCAAGTTTAACTTAAGATTCTGATTCACCTCACATGTCAAGTCCACTGTCAAACCTTGTCTTTTCTACCTTCACAGCACCTCTAATAATGTCCCCTTTCCTTCAGGCAGCTCATGTTTACAGTGCTGGGAAGAGACAGGCAGTCTGAATTCAAATCCAGCTTCAGACTTCCATTGTACAATCCTGACCAAGTCACTTAATCTTTATCAACTTCAGTTTTCTCAAAATGGTAATAAAAATAGGACCTATCTACCAGGGGTGTGGTACTTCATTAATAAATGCCTACATTCCTCCAGTCATTCACCAGTCACCCCTAGTCTGTGCCCTCATCACCTCTCAAACAGATTATTGTAATTGCCTCTCTTTTTTTTTTCCGAATTGTCATTCACCCTCCTCTCCACTCCCCCCACCCAAGTCTCTCCACATTTAATCCATCCTCTATTTAGAGCTAAAGTGATTTTTCCTAAAGCTTAGATCTGATCAGCTTAACTCCTTAATCAACTGGAATGACTCCCTATGACCTTCAGGATCAAATATAAAGTTTTCTATTATTCAGTTAAAGCTCTTCAAAACCTTTCCCTTTCCCGTCTTTTCTAATCTTTTTATATTTCACTCCCCTCCACACTCTATAACTTGATTTTCCTCAAGCAACACCCTCCATTTCCCATCTCCTTGGCTTTGCATTGACAGTCTGCCATGCATATCTGGAGTGTTATCTCTCCTCACCTCTACCTCCTTGCCTTCCTTCAAGAGGCCTTTCCCAGCCTATGCTCTTTAGCCCAGCTGCTAAAAGCCTTCCCCTCAACTGCTCTCTATATATCTTGTAGGTATCTAAGTATTCAAACCTCATCTCTCTCTCTCTCACATACACACACACACACACACACACACACACACACACACACACACACACACACACACACACTCTCTGTCTCTCTGTCTCTCTGTCTCTGTCTGTCTCTGTCTCTGTCTCTGTCTCTCTCTCTTTCCCCCCCACCATCAGCTCCCTGAGGGCAAAGACTGTTTTGGTTTTTTTGCCTTTGTATCCCCAACACTTAACATAGAATCTGGCCCATATTAAGTGCATAATAAATGCTTATTGACAGAAAACAAAATGAAGATAATACTTGGTTTTTGTTATTTGTTTTTTGAGGATAATACTTGTCCCTGTCAACCACACAGGGCTCTTCCAGGGAAAGAGTTTTGCAAGTCTAAAAATGCTAAATAAATATGAGTTGTTGTTACTACTACGACTTCTACTACTACTACTGTCATTATGATTATTATTGAAAGGCCCTATGTCTAGTTCACTGCCTATGCATTTTAATTTTCATGCTGAGTGAGTGAGTGAGTCTCCCATAATGCTGTCCTGAGGCGGTTCAGTAACAGCATTTTATCATCAAAATAAATTACAGGGGCCAAGGGAAGAAACCACAAATATCAAAAGCCAAATATCAATTACTATTTTTTGTGCTAATGTTTCTATTTCCTGGCACGACCCACCCTCAGGGTACTAGGGAGGGAAAGAAAAAAAGTCCTTAAATTATTATAATGTCATCTGTGTGTTTCAGTTCCCTTCCCCACCCCCTCCTTACAGTCTCTTTAAAGACATCTGCAAGGAATTACCTCAGTGTCTGAAATGAATTAACAGCCGAATCTACAGAAATACACCAGTACCTGCCTCAAGCAAGCCTGGGCCTGGGTGGCTGCTGTCTAATAAACAATGGTCTGCCAGTGGTGAGAGGCGATGGAGTCTGAAATGCTGGAATGCTTTTAGTGATGCAGGCTCACTGTTAGCACTTTCATTCATTCAATAAACATTTCTAAGTGCCTACTGTGTGTAAAGTTTTGTGCTAGGGACTAAGGGAAAATGCAATAGTTTAGTAAATTGATTTATAGAAAAAATATACATTGAGAAACTTGACCAGGCACCATCAGGCAAAGCCACATAAGTTGTATAGTTTATACACAGGGTCTTGGAAAAGACCCTGGCCTCTAATTCAATAGATTTGAATTTATATCCAATTTACCTCCTATATATATTTGGCCAAGTCATTTCATGTCTTAGAATTTCAGTTTCCTAATAACCCAAAAGAGAGAATAGTGCTTGGGCTATCTACTTCAGTATAAAAGATGAAGAGGAGGAAGAGAAGGAGGAGGAGGAGGAGGAGGAGAACAAGGACAAAGAGCCTGTGCCCTCAAAGAGCTCATTATCTAGACTACAGATAAAAAGCATGCACAAATAGATATGAATTAGAATATAACTGATACCTGAAAGAAATGCAGATACTACACATGGGAGAATAAGGGAGTCTCAGAGTGGATAGGGATTTTTTTTTTTTTTCGACTGCAAATATCTTTTTATTTTTTTATTTTTTTTTTTTATTTAACTTTTAACATTTATTTTCACAAAGTTTTGGGTTACAAATTTTCTCCCCTTTTATCCCCTCCCCCCCACCCCAAACGCAAGCATTCTAATTGCCCCTGTGACCAATCTGCTCTCTCTTCTATCCTCCCTCTCTGCCCTTGTCTCCGTCTTCTCTTTTGTCCAGTAGGGCCAGATAGCTTTCTTTACCCCTTAACTTGTATTTCTTATTTCCTAGTGGTGAGAACATTACAGTTGATCCTAACACTTTGAGTTCCAACTTCTTTACCTCCCTCCCTCTCCACCCCTTCCCTTTGGAGGACAAGCAATTCAATATAGGCCAAATCTGTGTAGTTTTGCAAATGATTTCCATACTAGTTGTGTTGTATAGGACTAACTATATTTCCCTCCATCCTATCCTGTCCCCCATTACTTCTATTCTCTTATGATCCTTTCCCTCCCCATGAGTGTCGACCTCGGATTGCATTCTCCTCCCCATGCCCTCCCCTCTATCCTCCCTCCCACCCTGCTTGTGCCCTTGTCACCCACTCTCCTGTATTGTGAGATGGGTTTTCCTATCAAAATGAGTGTGCATTTTGTTCTTTCCTTTAGTGGAATGTGATGAGAGTAGACCTCATGATTTTCTCTCGCCTCCCCTCTTTATCCCTCCACTAATAAGTCTTTTGCTTGCCTCTTTTATGAGAGATAATTTGCCCCATTCCATTTCTCCCTTTCTCCTCCCAATATTTCCCTCTCACTGCTTGATTTCATTTTTTTTTTTTGAGATATGATCCCATCCTCTTCAATTCACTCTGTGCACTCTGTCTCTATGTATGTGTGCGTGTGTGCATGTGTGTGTGTGTATTCCCACCCAGTACCCAGATACTGAAATGTTTCAAGAGTTACAAATATTGTCTTTCCATGTAGGAATGTAAACAGTTCAACTTTAGTAAGTCCCTTATGACTTCTCTTTGCTGTTCACCTTTTCATGGTTCTCTTCATTCTTGTGTTTGAAAGTCAAATTTTCTTTTCAGCTCTGGTCTTTTCATCAAGAAAACCTGAAAATCCTCCATTTCATTGAAAGACCATTTTTTCTCCTGAAGTATTATACTCAGTTTTGCTGGGTAGGTGATTCTTGGTTTTAGTCCTAATTCCTTTGACTTCTGGAATATCCTATTCCATTCCCTTCGATCCCTTAATGTAGAGGGTGCTAGATCTTGTGTTATCCTGATTGTATTTCCACAATACTTGAATTGTTTCTTTCTAGCTGCTTGCAATATTTTCTCTTTCACCTGGGAATTCTGGAATTTGGCCACAATGTTCCTAGGAGTTTCTCTTTTTGGATCTCTTTCATGCGGTGTTCTGCGGATTCCTTGAATATTTATTTTGCCCTCTGGTTCTAGAATCTCAGGGCAGTTTTCCTTGATAATTTCATGGAAGATGATGTCTAGGCTCTTCTTTTGATCATGGTTTTCAGGTAGTCCCAGAATTTTTACATTGCCTCTCCTGAATCTATTTTCCAGGTCAGTTGTTTTTCCAATAAGATATTTCACATTATCTTCCATTTTTCCAATCTTCTCGCTATGTTCTGTGATATCTGTCTTTCTCATAAAGTCCTTAGCGTCCATCTGTGCCATTCTAGTTTTGAAAGAACTATTTTCTTCAGTGAGCTTTTGAATCTCCTTTTCCATTTGGCTAATTCTGCTTTTGAAAGCATTCTTCTCCTCATTGGCTTTTTGAACCTCTTTTGTCAATTGAGTTAGGCTAGTTTTCAAGGTGTTAATTTCTTCAACATTTTTTTGGTTCTCCTTTAGCAGGGAGCTGATCTGCTTTTCATGCTTCTCTTTCATCCCTCTCATTTCTCTTCCCAGTTTTTCCTCCACCTCTCTAACTTGATTTTCAAAATTCTTTTTGAGCTCTTCCATGGCCTGAGCCCATTGGGTGGGCTGGGACACAGAATCCTTGATTTCTGTGTCTTTGTCTGATGGTAAGCATTGTTCTTCCTCATCAGAAAGGAAGGGAGGAAATGTCTGTTCTCCAAGAAAGTAGCCATCAATAGTTTTATTTCTTTTCCCTTTCCTGGGCATTCTCCCCAGCCAGTGACTTGACCTCTGAATATTCTCCTCACACCCACCTCGCCTCCTGGTCCTCCCAGCCAGCGTTTGGGGACTGAGATTCAAATGCTGCTTCTAGCCTTAGGGCTTTTGGCGGGGGCAGGGCTGTTATTCAGTGTGAGAATTAAGTTCAGATGGTCAGGTCGGGGCAGGGCCGCCTCTCAGGCTCAGTTCCCTCAGGGGGTTTATGCACAGACCTTCCACAATGGATCCAGGCTCCCGCCCGCTTGGGGAGCCCCTGTCTGCAACCGCCTCTCAGCTTCTATCTCCCAGGGGGGCCCGAGCCATGGGGGCACCCCACTCCCCTCTCGACCCGCCAAAGAGACTCTCTCACTGACCCCCGTCACCTGTGGGTGGAGGGGCTTGTGCCACCGCTGGAGATCCCGTCCCTGAAGCCTGCTCGGATCTGTACCTCTCGGAGCCGCGGCCGCCGCAGGTCTGGGCTGGGCTCCGCGTCTGCAGCGCGACGGACCTTTTGCGAGAGGTTTGCAGGTCCCTCTGTGGGTGGAGGGACCCACGTGGCCGCTGGAGATCCCATCCCCATAGCCCTCTCGGATCTTTTCCTCACGGTGTTGTGGCCGCGGCAGGGCTGCCCTCTGCTCCCCGTCCCGGCGCCCAGTCCACGGCGCGAAGGACCCCCCGCGAGAGGTTTGCAGGTCTCTCCAGAACAGAAATCTCCCTCGCTCCAATATTCCATGGCCTCTGGGTGCAGAATTCATCGTGAGTTGGTCCCCTCTAGCCGTTCTGTGGGTTGTGGGTTCGGAGCTATGTGTATGTGCGTCTTTCTACTCCGCCATCTTGGCTCCGCCCCTGTGGATAGGGATTTTGAAGATTATCTTGTCCAACCTGTACATGAGTAAGAATTCTGTTTATAACATCCTAGGTCAGTGGACATCTACCCACCCACTGGAGAGCTGCATCACAGGAGAAACTCATTACTTTCTGAGGCAAACTCTTCTACCTGTGGATAGATCTCATGGTTGTGAGTTACACCTTACTTATACTGGGCTGAAGACTTGTGAGAGGTAGTGTGGTATAATGAATAGAGGGCTGATCCCAAAGCCTGGAAGATCTGAGTTAAGTTCCATCTCTGACACATATGGCTATGTGATGGAGATGTTGTTTAACCTTTTTGTGCTCCAGGAAAATCTCTAAGACTAGAAAGTGGCTCACCTAGATTGGTAAAAGGGTCATTTTTAACCTAAGAGTTCTTAAACCAATGAAATCACAAAGTCAACTTCTATCCCTTTGAAGATCTTTGCTGGTGAAGACCCCAGATAAGAGAAAGGTCACTTCTGGTTGTCAGAATCAAGGGAGATTTCATGGAGGAAATAAACCTTTCCCTCAAGGTGCTAACAGCCTGGCAGAGAGGAAAACAGAATATACACAAACAACTCTGACTGTGATTGGTACAAAGGAAGAGTCTAAGAAAAAATACTGCAGGAACAAGGGAGAAAGAAGAGATGCTTTTTTTCCTGAGAGAGCAAAAGTTGTGGGGGGAAGGGGTGGTGCCTAGAACCTGAAAAAGGAGAAGAATCATAGCATCAACTATAAAGGTAGGAGAAGATCTGGGAGTAGCTTCTGGGTCATTTTGCTGGGAATTAGAGCATGAGAAGAGGAACACTACAAAGTATGACTGGAAGAGCAAGTTGAAGGCAAAGGATGAAAGATTTTAATAGCCAGCCTATGCCTATATGTAAAAAAACTTTCATAGCACTGTCTTTGTGACAGCAAAGAATTGGAAACTGAGGAGGTGGCCATGAATTGGGGAATGGCTAGATAAGTTATGGTATATGATTGTGATGGAATACGATTGCGCTGGAAGAAATTAGAAAGGGTATGGTTTCAGAAAAACCTGGGAAAGTTTCTGTGAGTTGATAGAAAGTGAAGGGAGCAAAAGCAGGGGAATGAGTTATGCAGTTACAATATTGTAAAGACAAACAACCTTGGAAGACTTAAGAATTCCCATCGGCACAGTGACCAACTAGAATTGGAGCGATGAAGAACTCCAGAGGCAAATCAAAGCAAATTTTCTTCTCTTTCTTTTTTTGGGACATGGCTAATGTGGAATTTTGTTTTGCATGAATAGAAATATTTGTAATGGGTTTTGTCTTTTCATGCCCTCTTGATGTGTGGAGGAAGGGGGAAGGAGAAGAGAGAGATTTTGGACCCAAAAATAAAATTGAATTAAATTTTAAAAAATCCAGCCTGGGAACTTTGGAATATATAAGACACAGATGGCTTTTGATTAATAATAATGATGACAACTAGCATTTTTATATAGCACCTACTGTGTGCCAGGCACTGTACATAAGTACTTTACAAATATTATCTCATTTGATCCAAGGGAGCAAGGGATTGACATGCTCAGACAGGAGATAATTTTGGAAGTTTACTGGTTCATTCACTGTGTGACCCTGGGCAAGTCATTTGGCTTCCCTGAGTCTTTTTCTCCATCTAAAAAATGAAGATAATAATCCTCATACTAGTTACCTTGCAGGCTTGTGGTGAGGATCAAATCAGATGATGTACTTTGAGCACTTTGTAACCATAAAGTGCTTTATAAATCTGAGTGATTATTATTATCCATCCTTCATAGGCTAGGGAGCCCAGAAGCAGTTCTTTTTGTCAGGTTCTTTTGAGTGGCTGAAGTGAGATCTGCCACAGGGCCTGCTGGAGCTCTGTGCTGTTTTCCAATCAAAAACGTATCACTCCATCTTCCTCTTAGTTGGAGAATTACGGCTGTTTAGGGGTGTCTGTGGAGGTGGCTTGACAGGAGCCTTCTGGGATAGGCTGTAAATAAGAAAGATCACTCCTTCCTTTCGATGGCGAGACTATATGAGAAACATAAATCACCTGTCTGAAAAACGAAGGCTGGGCTGCATGTGTGTCCGCTCTGATGCTGGAATTCAAAGAAGCAAAAATGGATTGTGTTTAAAGCCATGGAGAGGCAGGTAATGGTCCCTACAGAGGAAAGGATCAGCTCTGGACAGGTCCCTAATTTGGGCAGAAAGTAACTCCCATTTCAGAGTGGTGATACGCAGCAATGCTCAATTTAAAAGCCATGTCTTCTAACTTTAAACCATCTTAAGATGTCTGGGTCAGTGGCAAATTTTCAGGCTTCACAGAGAAAGAGTCAAAATGGCCCCTGCCCCGTGGCTTAATAAACATTTGCTCATTTGAAATGAATTGAAAGAGCACCAGATTTGAAGTCAGAAACATGGTATCTGATGTTTTGTGACCCAGTGCAAATCATTAAACCTCAGTTTCTTCATCTGTAAAGTGGGTGGTAACATACTTTCATTTCTTGGTTCATAGATTTGTTGTTAGAAAATTAACTTGTGAACTTTAAAGTCATTTGTGCAGCCATTTCAGTTGTGTCCAACTCTTTGTGACCTCATTTGGAATTTTCTTTAGCAAAGATACTGGAATGGTTTGCCCTTTCCTTCTACACTTCATTTTACAGATAAGGAAACTAAGACAAACAGGGTTAAGTAACTTGCCCAGGGTCACATAGCTAGTGAGTGTCTGAGGCCATATTTGAACTCTGGAAGTTGGATCTGCCTAACTCCAAGCACAGCAGTCTATCCACTGTACCACCTAGCTACCCATACTTTAAAGTTCTGTTTTTTAAAAAGGGAATTTGAATGATTCTTGCCATATGGTGAGAGATCAGTTCTTGGATCATCAATAGCAAGTTAATAGTCATTTAGCACTCTGATTTATGAAGTTCTTTTCTCTCAACTACTCTGTTAGAGAGATAGTACAGCTATTATTATCTCCATTTCACAATTTATTTCAATTTTACAAGCACCTATCAAGTACTAGACATGTGTCAGGGGCAGTGGATAGAGCACTGGGCCTGGAGTTAAGAAGACTTATCTTCCTGTGTTCAAATCTGGCCTCAGATACTTATTAGTTATAAGAGCCTCGGCAAGTCACTTAACTTTATTTGTCTCAGTTCCTCATCAGTAAAATGAGCTGGAGAAAGGAATGGAAAACCACTCCAGTATCTTTATGGGGTCATGAAGAGTCAGTCATGACTGAAAAGGACTAGACAACATGTGCCAAGCAATGCATTACTGTAAAAACAAAAATGAGACAATCACGACCCTCAATAAACTTACATTGTACTGAGCTGGGGAGAGGAGTATATCAGATACACAGATGATAAATGTAAAATATATATACAAAATTAACCCAGCGTAGCTGTGGGTGGGGGAGGAGGAGAGGCTGACAACTTGGAAAAATCAGGAAAGGTCTCTCCCAAAAGGTGGGGAATGAACTGTCTTGAAAGGAAGTGGTAAGAGTTGGTGATTGTCATTGTAGTTCATTCTGGAAGAGGACCAGTGACATCAGCCAGTGATGTCTTGACTCACAAGTGGAATGGATTTATGTGACACAGAACTGTGCAAATTCATCAGCCTCACTCTCTCCTGCAGAATCATTGCCATCCAGTGGCAAGACAGAGGTTAGGATGACTGGTGATGGCCCCAGATACAGTAGGAGAGGTGGTTAGGAGGGGAGGAAAATATTCTAGGCGTAAGAGAATATATTGTGCACAGAAGTGGAGACAGGAGATAGAATATTGTATATGGGGAATAAGTAAGTGCGCCATTTTGGCTGGACCATAGAATACATGAACAAAATGTACAATTAGAATGGAAAGGCAGCCAAGATTTAATGTGAAGGATTTAATGTACAATAATTCCTATTTTATCATAGGTTCAGTAAGGATTCACTACACCTTGAGCAGGGGAATGATATAGTAATATATCAATAGACATACTGTCTGTGCTTTAAGAATATCTGTTTTTCAGGTTGGGTCATTTGGAGAGGGGAGAAACTGAAGGCAGGGAGTCTAATTAGGAGGCAATTGCAATCTTCTGGTTAAGATACAATGAGAAACTAAACCAGGAATGGAGAGAAAAGGATGGATGTCAAGGATGTTAATAGGTAGAATCAAAAAGACTAAGGCAGCTGATTGGATATTTGGGGTGTGTGAGAGTGGAGAATTAAGGATGACTCCATGGTACAAAGCCTGAGTGATCAGAAAGATGGTGGTATCTTTGAAAAAACAGGAAGGTTAATGGGGGTTTGGGTATTAGGGAGAAAGATAATGAGTTCTGGTTTTGACAGGTTGAATTTAAGATGGCATCCAGGCTAACTTGTGCCATGGACAATTGGAGATGTGTGATAGGAGTTCAGGAGAGAGGCTAGTGCTGGATAGGGAAATATGGAACCGTTTTGCCTAGATGTAACAGTTGAATCAGTAAAAGCTAATGAAGTCAACAAAAATGAACACAGAGGAGAAAGGGACTAGGGACAAAATCCTGTGTTTACTCACACTTAAGTTCGTAGGATAGCAGATTCATTGCTAGGAGGGACTTAGAGGTCAAGTAGTCCAACTCTCACTTTACAGATGAGGAAACTGAGGCCCAGAAAGGCTAAGTGACTTGTCTCAGATCTCCCAGATAATGTCATAGGAGGGGTTTGAGCCCAGGTACCCTAAATCTAGACTCAATTCTCTTTTCTTGAAAAGGAGTCTGGGAGAGATTGATAAATAGGGTAGTTATGAAAGGGCAGTATCACAAAGACCCAGGAAGGAAATAACATGTAGAAGAGAAAGGATGATCAGTATCTGAGACTTGGAGAGGCTTGTTGACTTTTGTGTAGTCACACACAATAACTATTAGAGCCAGAAATAATACCAGAACCTCAATCATAGAACCAGAAAGTAATTCAGAGTTAATATAATCTAACTCTCCTCCATTTTACAGATGAGAAAGTTGAGTCCCTAAGAAAGTGATCAGCCAAGAGCCACACAGCTAATTAGTGGCAAAACTTTATCTAGAACCCCAGTCATCTGACTCCAAATCCATCACTTTTTCAAGTACAGTATAGTACACTTCTAAACAGAACGTCCAACTGTAGACAGCTCACTTTGCTTGTAGCCTTACCGTCCTTGAAATGACACCACCAATATAGGTAGTATCATTCTCGTATCAGGGTGGTTTAAATGATGCGTTCGTCTTGTTCTTTCCGGATAAAAATTTTCATCATTCTCCTGTGACAGTACAGCATAGTGGAAAAAAGAGTGAATTCTGATTAAGACCTGAACTCCAATCCTTATTCTTCTACTAATTAGACATGTAGCCTTGGGCAACTCACCAGAACCTTATTTCCCCATTTTTTCATGCAAGGAATAGAGAATTGGACTTGGAATCAGGAAGACCTGGATTGAATCCTGCCTTTGACACTAAATTGCCTTCAACAAGTCTTGTAACTTCCACAAACCTCCATTTCTTCATCTGTAAAATGGGTTAATGATACCTGTAGTACTTACATCATAAGGTCATTGTACGGCAAAAATTAGATCAATTATTATTACTAACTCAAAAAGCTATTCAGACAAATGTGTTTAGAAAACCACGAAGTGTTATATAAATGTATACTCTCATCATCATGATTCCATGGCTCCCTATTGCCATCCATGTTCCATCTAACTGCTTCGCCTGACATTTGACCACAGCCTGCTTCTTCAACTTATTTCCCATTACCCATCAACATGCTTCTCACTGTAACTGAGCCCATCTCCTCTAGCAGCTCATTCATTTGTACCTCTTCTTCCCCATCAGAAGGCAATCAATCAAGAAACATTTATTAAGCACCTACTATGTGCCAATCTCTAGGAATACAAAGACAGAAATCAGGATACTTATAGTCTAGAAGGGAAGGTAACATGTTTCTGTATGTGAACATACAAAGAAAGATGGATAAAACAGATAGCAGGGGAGAGGAAGTCATCCTCCTTCTTCCTTCCTTGGAGAGATCAGGAAAGGTTTCAGGTAGATGATAGTATTTGAGCTGAGCTTTGAAGGAAACTAGGGGCAGCTAGGTGGTACAGTGGGCACTGGGTTTAGAATCAAGAAGACTCAGCTTCATGAGTTCAATTTCATCCTCAGACATTTACTAGCTGTGTGACCCTGAGCAAGTTCCTTAACCCTGTTTGCTTCAGTTTCCTCATCTGTAAAATGAGCTGGAGAAGGAAATGGCAAACCACTCCAGTATCTTTGCCCAGAAAGCCCCAAATAGGGTCACAAAGAGTTGGACATGATTAACCACAAAGTTATTCTCTGAGGTGGAAGTAAAGAGAGAGTGCATTTCAGGCAAGTGATACAACCAGTGCAAAAGCAAAATGATGGGAGATTGAGCATTCTATGTAAAGAACCACAAGAAGACAACTTGGACTAGGTTACAGTTATTGTGTAATAAGGCTGGGAAGGTAGAATGGAGCCAGCTTATGAAAGGCACTAGATGATAATGGAAGAGTTGACATAAGATGGAAAAAAAGGCATTGAACTGAGACTACGAAACACTTGGTGCTTATCCTAGCTCCCCCACTACTTGCTCTGTGACCTTGGTCAAATTATTTTCCCTTTCTGAAACTCTTTTCCACTTCTGAAAAATGAAAAAGCTCAGCTGAGGTCCCATTGAGCTCAAATATTCTGACTCTGTGACTTGTCCAGGGCATTGTTCAGGTCCTAGCAGAGCTTACCCTGAAGGCTGAACCCTCTGGGCATTAACATTACCTCTTACCCAGCCTGGAAGAAAGTATCTCATCTAGATAGAAATGGCTATTCATTGTAAATACTATATCCCTTGGTACCTTTCTTCCCCCCAAAATTATTTTTCTTTCTTCAACTTTGAAAGCACTTTCTGAATTAAGACTCCAACTGCAAGGACCCCTGCGGGACTGCAGGGGAAAGAGAATGAAAAATGTTTAGACCAATTCTAGAGGCATCCTAAATCATGTGGTACTCCAGGGTACAGAGTTGCTCAGATGCCCCTTGGGTTTCCAATCCAACCCAATATGTTGGATTAAATAGACGATTGCGTTATGAAGAGAACAATTTAATGATCCAGAAAGCAAAGAACACAAACAGGGGCGACGCTAAACCAGATATATACTTGGCCATGACAGGAAGAAATGGATTGAGGATGGGGAATGACTAATAGGCCAGTTCATAATAGTGAGCGTAAGCTCTTTTAGATTCCTCCCCGGCAAAGCAAGCTTACAGATCCCCGAAGAACAAAGGGTGTTAAATTTCAAGAAAGCAGATTTTCATGGAATCCAACCTAGGATCATAGAATTGCAGAGTTGGAATGAGTCCCGAGAGTCACCTAGTCTAACCTGTACCTGAATGACAATCCCTTGGAATACATCCCCAACTCCCCCTCCCATCTCTGCTTGAAGACTCTTATGAGACCACAAGCTCACTTCCTACCAAGACAGCCCATTCCATTGTGGAATGACTCTGCATGTTAGGAAATTGATCCTTCTATTAAACTGATACTCACTTCCCTCAAACTCCCACCCGTTGCTCCTAGTTTTGCCCTCTGAGGCCAAGAAGGATAAATGTAATTCCTCTTCCTCATGACAGATATTTTAAGAAAGTATTGTACGTGGGAAAGAATGTGGGTCTCTTCTAAGGTTAGGTCGATATGGAAGAGACTTTAGGAAGAAAGATGAAAAAAAGATAATTGAGAAGAGGGGAGGAACTGATTTAAGAGGAGAGAGGCATGTATAACTTGGCTAAGCAAAGGGAGGAAGAAATCATCCGCATGCATAAATCTGCAAATAGGTTGACGGCCTGAGCATCAGAGCAAGAAGGACTAGTCTGGAGATCTAGGAGTCAGCGTGGGTGCAGCGGGATTCCGTGACAGAGAGCGGAAGATTTATGCTCAAAAGAAGGCTGGGAATTTTCCTTTGTGAAATGCATTCTTTTTTTAAATTTTAAGTCCGCAACAATTTATTAAGCCTCTACTATGGGTAAGGCACTAAAGCAGATGCAAAGATAATTAGCATATGACCCTGCTGCCTTGGAGCAAATAACGGTGGGAAGAGCAATGGTGTTGCAGGGAAGAAAGACTTCGAGTCAAGTCCAATTCAATATACTCAACAGTTGTGACTTTAGTACAATCACACAACAGACCTCCCAGGATTTTTCTGCAGTTCAGATAAGATAATGGAAATAAAATGCTCTGTGACCCTTCCAGGCTACCCAAGCACTAGCTATTATTAACCTTAGCAGTAATATTGGTAGTTGGCATATATATATATTACGTATATATGTATTATATAATTATATATGACATTTTAGGGTCACCATGCCTTTTGTGATTGTTCTGTCATTCCAGTTGTGTCTAACTCTTCATGACCCCATTTAAGGTTTTCTTGGCAAAGAAATTGGAGTGCTTTGTCATTTTCTTCCCTAGTTCATTTTACAGATGTGGAAACTGAGGCAAGGAGGGTTAGGTGACTTGCCTAGGGTCACAGAGTTAGTAAGTGTCTGAGGCCATATTTTTTTTTTACTCAGGAAGATGAATCTTCCTGATTTCAGGTCCAGCTGTCTATCCCCTGCCCCACTTAGCTGCCTCATGCCTTTGACATTAATAATTCAAATTAAAAAAAAATTTATTAAGAACCTGTTATGTGAAGAGCATTGTTCTAAGTACTAGCGAATGGACAAAATTTAGATAAGAGGGCAAAAAGATGTCAATGAAGATAATTATACTTGACTTCCATGCTGTCTTTTGATCCACACAAAACCTCTGTGAGTCAGAAAATGAGCTTCTTGGTGTTGTCATTATCTTTACAGAAAAAGGAAATCAGGTCACAGAGAAGTAATATGATTCTTTGGTCACATGACTGAGGTTTGAGAAAACGATTTAGTGCCAGATTTTTCCAAATAGATAATCTAAGACCCAAAGCAGACAGCAGTAAGTGAGCTAAGTGCATAAAAGCTAGATGAGATGAGGCATAGTCCATACCCTCAGAATTTATAATCAAAGTAGTTCTTACCATTCTTGAGTCATGGACTCCTTAGGCAGTCTGGGAAAGCCTATGGAGCCCTTCTCAGAATAGTTTTTTTTAAAGAAATAAAACAATAATAAAACATATTAGATTATAAAGGAAACTAGTTATATTGAAATAGTTATCAAAATTTTTCAAAATAAGCTGATGGACCTCAGGTTCCAAATCCTAAACTAGATGATCTTTTGGCCTCAGTAGTTCTAAGCTTCTATGGTTGTGTAGAGTCCTTCAGGTCAGACCCAACAGCATTTATCAGAGATTCAACAATGCATAGTCATTTAGCCTGATGCTTTAGTGCACCTCCAACTAGAGACCTTGGTGCTGCCAGGTTTTAGTCCTAGAGTTGGCATTAACATGCAGTGTAACTCGAGCCAATCTAGGGGTGAGGACCTGCAGTCTCAAGGCTACATGTGACCCTCTAAGTACTCAAGTGTGGCTCTTTGACTGAATCCAAATGTGAAGTTTGGGCAAATCACTGTGATGCACTCAGTTTTCTAATCTGTCAGATGAGAAAATTGGAGTAGATCACCTCTAATGTTCCTTCCATTTCTGACATCCTAATCCAGCTTCAAGGCCGCAGATTCCCTACTCCTGAACTAGGATATTCAAGATGTCTGTGAAGTGTAAACCATCATTAGAAAGCGTTCATAGTATTAATGAGATCCTAGGCTATTCCCCATGCTACCTCCACCCCTCATGCTTAGGCTGTGCTAACAAGCAGGACGGCCCCAATAGTTAGCATCTGATTGCCATGCTGCTTTTTTTTTTTTTTTTTTTTACTGCCAGATTAATTAACATTGAAGCAGATAATTGGCATCAGCTTACAGGAGCTGAAAAATCATTAATCGTTCTTTTCACGTGGGTTGTAAGAGAGTTTGTTGTGATAAATCTTGTTTTTAATGCAATTCCAACTCATTTGAATTTGTCACTAATGTGAAGATTCAGGCACTTTCTAGAAGCATCTAGAAATATACACTTTCTGCTTTAGACAGAACTGGATCTAAATCGTTGTGGACCCTTGAGCATCTTTTGGGGGTTTTTTTTGGTCTTTTTCCCCCAGGGGATAGAATGTTAGAGCTTCTTTCTGTTCAGACATTTTTCAGTCTTGTCAGCTCTTTGTGACCCCATTTGGGGTTTTCTTGGTAAAGCTGCTGAAGTGATTTCCATTTCTTTCTTCAGTGTTAGAGCTACAGGAGACTATTAACAATAATGATAATAACTGGCATTCATATTACACTTTAAGGTTTGTAGATTATCTCATTTTATCCTCACAGCGACTCCTGAGTTAGATGCCATTAGGATCCCTTTTGGAAACTGAGGTAAATAGAAGTTAAACAATTTTCCTAGACTCACATAGCTAGTAAGTATCTGAGGCAGAATTTGCACTCAGGTCTTCCTGTCTCCAGGTCCAGTGCTCTATCTATTGTACCACCTAGTTAAAGGGAGATTTGGATATAGATTATCAGGTTTAGAAGGCACCCTAACTTCATATAATTGGCAACAGAGAACATAGAATTTCAAAGCTAGAAGGAACTACTTTTGAAAGATTAGAACAGGATAAAGAATCAGAATGTCAGAGCTTGATAGGGCCTTGAAATATAGTCTGTTAGACCATCAAATATAGATTGCCATATTTGGACAGGACTTTAGACCACAATATATTAGACAACTTTGTGGAGTGGAGCTGTGCAGAGTAGAAATTATGATGGTTTGAGAGTCAGATGATGAACGAATGAGTGTACCACGCACTGTGCTAAGTGGTGGCTGTACAAATATAGTCCTTGCCCTCAAGAGGCTTAGATTATAATAGAAGACAGCATATAGATAGAACAGGGGAAAGTGTGGGAGATACTGAAATCTGGGCTTGATAAGGTTAAAGAAAGTTCATGAATCACAGTGGCCTTGAGTCACAGGGAAAGGAGTGGGGGGGGTCCCAATTCCTGGAAGAAGTGGTAGAGAAGGGGCCTAGGGCTGGAGGCAGCCTGGCTTGGATTATATGGCTTGAAAGTGGCTCACATCAGGATTAAATTAAATGGAACCTCACCAATGGTAGCCCAGAGTCACTGGGGTAGTAGTTTGACTTGGAAAAGAGTGGAGGAGGGGAGCTACTGGTGGGGAAAGGAAACGGTGGTGGCTGAGGCTGCAACAGCCTCCTGGTTCTGATAAGTAGCTTTGGGATTCTGGGCCAGGCACAAGTATCTCAGTTTCTGACTACAAATTGGGAATCATATCTGGACCACTCACCTCCTAGCGTTGTTAAGACGATCAAATGAGACAATTTTTTAAGAAGCCAGGCAGATTGTATCAGCTATTAATTCCATGAAGTTGAATGGGAATTTAGAACATAAAGTCTTGAAAGTGGAAAGGACCTTGGAATATTACAACATAAAGAATATAAACTGGTGGAGCTAGAAGCATAGAATATTAGAGCAAGAAGGGACCTTAGAAATCCAACGCAAGGATTCCTAACCATTTTTGTGCCAAGGATCCCTTTGGCAGTCTGAGGAAACCTATATATCCTTTTTTAGCATCATATTTTTAAATGCATAAAATAAAATGCACAGAATTATAAAGGAAACCAATTATATTAACACACAGTTATCAAGTTTTTTTTTAATGTATTGTTCAGAGCCCAGGAAAAAATCCTTTATTGAGTGCCGTTCTTTCTCTTTTTTTATTGTTGTTGTTGGCCATGTCTGACTTTTTGTGACCCCGTGGACCATAGTACCCCAGACCCTTCTGTCCTCCACTATCTCTCCAAGTCTGTCCAAGTCCATGGTTTCCATGATGCTATCTAGCCATCTCATCCTCTGCTGTTGCCTTCTCCCTTGGTCTTCAGTCTTTCCCAGAGTCAGAGGCCTTTCCATTGAGTTTTGTCTTCTCATTATATGGCCAAAGTATGTAAGTTTCATCTTCAGTATTTGACCTTCCAGTGAATAGCATGAATTAATTTCTTTAATTTCTTCTTTTTACAGATGAGGAAGCTGATAGCCAGAAAGAGAAAGTGGATTTGTGCAAGGTCACTTAGTTAATAAATAGTAGAACCATAATTTGATCAGAAATTATTTTACTAAAACCTTCCCCTTAGCCTACGTGGGAGACATAAGTTTAGTTTGATCACTGGCCACTGTGTCCAGCAGCAGGTACCCTATCAGCATGCAAGGTTGCAGTTCATGGAACTAAGCTGACTCCCTCTTTAGTTTAGTGCAACCTTTTCCTGATGACTTCATCAAGTCTTGGTGGTCTAACCTCAGTTCCCCTTTCGACAGGGTCATTCAATTGATGTTTATTGAGAGCATGTACCTGGATTTTAGTAAAACATTTGATAAGAAGTCTCTCATTTATTCTTTGAAACTGGTTGCCCAGACCCAAAAAGTAGATAGTCATGCTCTTTTAGAGATCTGTCTTTGCTCCTACTTTTTCCAGTTAACATTTCTCTCAATCACTTGGTTATAAAATGTCTTACTTATCAAAGGCCACTGAAATAACTAGAATTAATAGCTGAAAAACTGGATAGGAGAATTACAGAAGATCTTGATAGTCTATAACATTGGACCAAATCAAGTAGGATGAAATATAATAGGCATATAGTTTTTCACATGGATTCAAAAATTCAGTATTACAATATTGGGGCAGGGGACACAAAAAAGATATGGGAGGATTTAGTAGACTGTAAGCTTTAAATGAACCATAATTGTGATGTGCTTTGCAGGGAAGCTCATTGAGAAGCATAGCATCCAGATATGAGGAGGTGATGGAACAGTTCCCTGGTCCAGCTTCATCTGGAGTATGTTGTTTGGTTCTGGGACCTAGATTGTAGGAGTGGCATTGATAAGCTGGAAAGTATTGAAAGGAGGTCAGCCAGGATGGCGGACGGCCTCCAGTCAGTGCTATGTTAGTTGAAGGTCAGGCTCAATTGAAGAAATTGGGGATATTTAGGTTGCAGAAGGAAAGATTTTGTGCGATCAAGATAGCTTTGTTCACTTGTTTGAAGATTTGTTCTTCTTAGCCCTGGAGACAGAACTGCTAGTGTGAAGAAGCAGATTTCTATTTGAAGTGTTAAAAAAAAAAAAGCTTAATAATATTCAGAGCTGCCCAAATGTACGGTTGTGAGAAGGTTGTAAGGTCCCTCTAGGGAAGCTAGAAACAGAGCTGGTGGTACAGCTGTTCACAGGGTTGACCTGCCCATCAGTGGTATTGATGAGGGTAGGAATGGGCAACTCTCTTCTTTCCAAAGGTTGTTCACTGAGGGGTGGCTGTAGGAGCCAGGCTGGAAGCAGGCCCAGTGGCCTGAGGGCTACTGCTCTTCCCAGGGCTCTTGGGTCAAGGGTCCTGGACTGGTCTCATTCAGAGTGAGGGGAGGTAGGGATTGAGAGGGTGGTGGTGGTTTGAATCACCTGGCACAAGCTTCTTCTAGTCAGTCCCTCAAGGTCCCCAGCCGCTTCATATATGAGTTCAACTCAATGATTTCTGAAACCCCTTCCAACTCTCCAACTCTGTGATCCAGCAGAATCTCACTTCAGAAGTGCATTTAAATCTGTTCTGAAGGGAAGAAGAACAATTTTTTTTTTTTTTTACTTTACATACCTGGCAACAGATGAGAGTAGTGATTGTGGTCCAAAAAAGCAGTAAATACACTTGGCAAGATAAGTTAGGTTCTCAAGATAAGTGAGCAAGCAGAGGAGACAAAGTCAGAAGGTGTGAAGGAAAAGCAGGCAGGGCTGTGCTAGGAGGCAAGAAGTCTGCTTCACATTCTCGGCTTATAGGCCAAGAAACAGTCATCCTCTCACTTCAGTGACTATACAGCTTTCTGTTGATGATACCACCATCCTTCCAGTCACTCTGGCTGAAACCCCAGCCATCTCTGACTTTTCTTTCTCTCTCCATTCTCCCCCCACCAACAAAAAATCCACCACCACTGATATCACTGCCACCTCTGTCATAGACATTTTCCACCAGTGTTGCCCCCATCACCATCATCATTGATATTCTCCACTTACGCTGCCACCACCAGGAGCATCAACATGTATATAGCTCTTTAAGATTTGGCAATGTGCTTTACAAACATTATCCACTTTGATAAGACTGAGATAGAAATTGCAGGTCCTATTATGACTATTTTGCCAAAAAAAACATTGACTACACCTGAAGTACCATTGAAATATCTTTGAATCTGAATTTCCCCATCTATAAAAAAGGGTTGCAGGAAAGAGTTGAATGAGATGATCCTTTAACACTCTAACATTCCCTAACTCTATGAGATTTATTCAGACATTGTGGTAAGGTTATCTAATTTAGGCTTGTCATTTAGCCTGGGTACCCCAATTCACTTAATTCAAATCCTATCCTTGACATATGCTAGCTATGTGACTCCAGGTAAGTCACATTATACCATGCAACTCTGTGGGGTTATAAATTGTAGAAAAATCACCAATCTGCATTGGCAAAGGGTGTTTCCTCACTGGGAGTTCTGTACAAAAATTAAATCAAAGATGTGAGTAACAATAAATTGGCCTAACCTTTTATCCCCAAAGATCAATGTCTTCACAGTAGGTGTGCCATCTTTATGGCAGATATAGTGGTGGGTTGCCATATATGCTAAATGTTAATAATTTGAAATTACTTTGTACATATTTTGCATTTAAGAGGCAGGGTAACATGAGGCCTCCCTGCCCCATCCTGGCCTCAACATTCTGAAGTACAATTGGGAAGTATTTAACAAAATTAAAAAATGCAATAAAACATAAATACCATGACATCTTAAAAACTTAAGTTAACATATGACCTGTAGGCATCCTTGTGTATGGATTAATGGCACCCATTTCTATCTGAGTCTAATACCACTAGTATCATGGATTATGAGTCTGTCTTAAAGCCAAGAGGTCCTGTATTCAGGTCTTGCCTATGCCACATATTGGATGTGTGACCCTAAATAAATCACTTAACTTCTAAGTGCTCTAGTAATATCTCTTAGAGTGTAGGTTGCAGAGAAGTTGGTGACCTGCATTGGAAAAGGAATTCCTCTGTACCAATAGAATTATAAAACAGGTCCTTATCTCCCTATATTTTATCTTGACTGATGTTTCTTCCTTCAAATAAAATATAAGCTCTTTGAGGGCAAGCCCTGAGTCTTTGTATCCCTACTGCCCACCATAGTGTAGACATTTCATAAATGCTGGTTAACTGATTAACTGAATGAATGAGTGGACAGTAGCCATAAATACCAGAGGTATCCATATAAAACCAGCTTGCTCATGTCCTAGAGACTCAGGTTGAGAGTTCACCTGATGCAGCAGAATCAGACCAGCCAAAGGATTTGCTTGGGTCCATTTGAAAAAAATCCAAAATAAATAACCTTCTAAATTCCCTTCCACCAACATGGCCACTGGTTACACCACAACCTTCACAAGTGATGACAGAACAAAGATGACTTGACTGTTTTCTTCCCATAAAACAAAAGTTTATAAGCCAAGTTGACAGAAAGTTGGAAAAAGTCTCACGTCTCACCACACTACTTGCCCCAACAGTTTGCATAGATTAACCTTCCTGGCAATCAGCTAACCAACATCTGGAGGAAGAGGTACATAGCTTGTCAAAAAAAAAAAAATGGAAAATAAGAGAGGGGGAGCAGTTCAGGAATACAGGGCCAGGATTCAGTACACACTGCCTAAAATGCACCACATATTCAGTCAACAATAGGCACAGTGGCTAGAAAAATGAGTGGTTTTAGTATTCATTAAGAAAGGCAGAGTACCTGGAGTGAGGGAGGTGATAGGGCTCTTGTACTTTGCCCTAGTCAAGACCACACCTGGAATATTACCTGAACTGCTAGGGCAATTAATGAGGTGATTCAGTGGATGGATTGAAGGATTTGGAGTCAAAAAAACCTAAATTAAAATCCTGAGTATCCCAATAAGTCATATATCCTCTGCTGATTCAGTTTCCTCATCTGTAAAATGGGGATAGTAATAGCACTCTAAAACTTTAAAGCACTATGAAAACACTGGCTATTATTATTCTGGGTGCCTCATTTAGGATGAGCATTAGCAATCTGGAGAGGACTCGAAAACTAGTTTACTGATAGGACTGGAGACTTGTTATATGAAGAGGCTCCGTTGAAAGTAACGAGAAATGTTTAACCTGGAGAAGAGATGTTATTTTTCGTTGTAATGCCTTCTCTAGAGGGAGAAAGATCAGCTTGTACCTGTGTAGACATCTTTCTATTAGAGAGATCTCTTCATGTTTCCTCTATCTTCTTTTCCATAAGCTCTCCTCTTAATTGTACACCAGCCCCAAACTGGGCAATATTTTCTTGCCTCCAAAGATAAGTTGAAAAATTCGATACCCCAGAAGTCTATGCAGTTTTCCACCTTTGCTTTTTCCTATAGAGATAGATTTTGACAAGTATTTAAAGAATAATCATGTACAAAAGGGCTTGGACTTATCTTGTTTGGCCTCAGAAGCAGAACCAGGAGTAGTGGAGGTGGGGGTAGGGAGACATTACAGAAAGGAAACATTATAATTCAACGGAATTCTTGAAAATTCTTAACAATTAAAGCCATCCAGGGGAGTGTGCTATATTAGCTGGTAGTAGTGCCTCTTTCACTGGAAATCATCAAAAGTATTGAATGAACTATAAGATACTCTTGCTCAGGTATAAGCTAAAGGAAATGAACTCTAAATTGTCTTGCATCTCTGAGATCTCAGTACTCCATAGTGATGTCTGTACACATTTGATAGGAATACAAATTAAATTTCCTTTCTTCGTAGGCAATGGGGTCATCACAGTCACCTTCAGGATGACAGTATATCCCAAAGTTCCCAAATCCCAGCAAAGATCCATTGGAGCTAGAGAATATTCAACAACTGTAACCCTCTCCATTGCATCTCAATGGATGAGTCAAATGACCCAGGTTTGAATTTGTCTTTGAGTGGGTTACTTATCATCTCTAGGTCTAGGTTTCCCCATTTGTAAAGTAAGAGTGGAATAGATGCTACCTAAGGCCCCTTTCATCTTTAACCTTCTCTAATCATAAAGAACCAAGATGCTTACTTCAAATTAACAAAAACACCAAGAAGCAAACCCCCACATCTCAACAAAGGATAAACTGATTGGACCAGGAAGATTCCAGGTAGATTTTTTTTAAGATAGTGACCCCAAAAATGTTTTAATTAGATGGGTAGGATTTAGATAAGCAAAATTAGGGAGTTTTGAGGGTAGGGCTAGATTCCAGGCCAGGTGAATAGTAAGTCAGGGCTTTGGACTTGAATTAAGGGAGACTTGGATTTAAATCCCTCCACAAATACTCACCAGCTCTATGACCCTGAACATGTCAATTAACCTTTGCATGCCTCCAGTCTCTTCTCCATATGAGGGTTGGACTTGATGGTCTCCTAAGATCTCTTCCAACTCTAAATCTGTGATCCCATGTGGTGAATAGTGTGAGCATTTTTAAATGTCTTCTATTATCCCAAGCAATGGTATTTGTAAAACATCTGTACCTGATGTGTAGAGGAAGCACTATAGAAATATTTATTTTTCTTTCCCTTTCCCATCTGGAGGATATCCCTACCTGCTTTCCCAAGTATGCTTCTTTTTCCTCTCCTTTTCTGCTCCAAACTCACCTGCTAACTGTTCCCCATACATAAGATTTCATCCTTTCCCTCCGTCACTGCACAAGTAGTCCCCCTGTATCTGGAATGCACTTCCTCCTCTCTTATTGTAGAATCTCCTGTTCAACTTAGCTCAGTATCTCCTCCTACAGAAAGGCCTTCCCCACCCCTGTCTCCATGGTTATTAGAACTGTCCCCCTTAAAATTACTTCGTATTACTCTGTAAAAACCTCAAATGTATTCTATTGTGTACATATATAACAGGAGTACACGGTAAGCTTCCTGAGGGCAGGGCCTGTTTAGTTGTGGTCTTCATTGTTCCAACACCTAGCACTGTGCCTTGTATATAGTAGGCTTTTAATAGTAATGCATTTTGAAAAAATTAAATGAGCCCATTTGGGAACACACATGGCATGAGCAAAGGAAACTGATTTGAACAGCCTGCACAGGATGGTGGAATGCCTTTGTCTTTGGGTTGTTAGAGCATCTACTCCAGTCTTTTCCTGGAACAATAGATACTCTACCCAAGAAACCCTATTTGAGAAGTGCTCAAGGCTGTGACACTTTAAATTTGACCTGCCATGAAAAAAAAAAACAAAGGAAAAAACAACTGGCGATTTATTCCCGTAATGGTTCAAAAGTTCATTTGGCTGCAGTTTAAACTAATGGACTTCCCTTCCTCTGTTTGAAATATTAAGCCAATACAGCTGGAAGGACCTTCTCCCACTTGCCTCTGGGCTGAGGGTTTTTGTAAATTTCTCCTTCCAGCTCTGAAAAGAGGATTTTTTTTTTTTTGCTGTTGTTGCTTGATACATTTCTCTTCTCAGTTCTAAAAACAAATTTTTCAGATTTATTTTTGTAGTTGTTGTTGTTTGGGGATGGGGGAGTTGCTAACAAACAATTGTTGATTCCACATGCTCTCCACATCAGGATCTAAAGAAGTGGCAATTGGAGAAGGCACTAGGGTCCGCTGGGCTGCTCCTTAACCCAAGTCAGAAAAGGGCTATGCTGATTTTCAATCCATTAGTGGTATTCATTTTAGAAATCAATTTGTTCCTGTATTACTGTATCTGCTTCGCTAGGAAAGCACACTGATGTCATGGAAACAGCAGTGAATTTAGAGTAAGAGGCTTGTTCTACGGTAGTCTTGGTTTTATCCCTTGCTCGCTATGTCCCTATGCCTGTCTCAGACTCAGTTTCCTCATCTATAAAATGGGGATAATAATAGCCCCTACCTGATAGGATTGTTGTGAGGACTGAATAAGATAATATGAATATAGCCCTTCATAAACCTGAAAATATTATCTAAATATTTGCTATTACTAATCACATTTGATTCTCAATACAAACCTGTGAAGACAGTGATTTTATTATTCTTATTTTCATAAGAGGAAACAGAACTTGTCTCTCCATTATACCATGCTGTCTTTTATAATTACCATTCCCACACTTTTTCCATCAGTCTTTTGCAAGTCATTAGGACCCCATATCTGGAAATACCAAGCAAGAGCACCATAGAATCTTAAATGCTAAAACATGGAAGGGACCCTAGAGATCATTCCATCCAAATTCTCTGTTTTACAGAAAAGACTGTTACTAAGTTCAAGAAAGGGGAAGGCATGATCACTAGTTGAGTGGTTACATTTATATATAATTATTGCATATAATTATATCTAATAATTGTTATATATAATAGAGGTTACATTTCAGGTATACTTTGAACTAGATGGCTGCTGAGGTCCTTTCAGACTCTATGTCCTATGATTGTGTGAAGGGTTTAGCCCATGGTCATACAGCAAGCTAGTGGTCAAGCCAAGATTGGGGTTCAGGTCTCCTGGCTTTCACTCCAGCTGTCTCTTAGATATTCCTTTGATGTCATAGCAGTAGATTCTTTCACTGGCTAAATGTGCTCATAGGAATGACTACTTGCTAAAAAGACCCCATCCTATAGTTATTTTAAACTTGAAGAACCTAAGAGGACTATGTGCTCTGCACACAATAGTGACTTAATGTTTGTGGATGACCATAATACCTAACATTTACAAAATACAGCATTCTAAGGTTTCCAAAGAACTTTGGCTAGAGCATTGGGCTTGGAGTCAGGAAGACTCATCTTCCTGCATTCAAATCTGGCCTCAGACACTTACTAGCTGTGTGACCCTGGGCAAGTCATTTAATCCTGTTTGCCTCATTTTCCTCATCTGTAAAATGATCTGGAGAAGGAAATGGCAAACCACTGCAATATCTTTGCCAAAAAATAAAAAGAAAGAAAACTCAAATGGGGTCACGAAGAGTTAGAACATGGCTGAAATAACTCCACAACAACAAAAATTTATGCATATAATTTCATTTGATCCTTACATTCCTGGGTAGTAGTATTATTATTGTATTCATTTCACTATGAGGAAGCCGAAATTTAGAAGAAAAGTTAAGTGCTTTGCCCAGGATCAAATAATGAGTAAGTATCTGAAGGAAGATTGGAATTCAGAATATGGAATGGTATCCACCATGCCACCTAGCTGCCAATTATATGTGTCTGTTTATATGTATAATGTATTGTATAGATACATATATATATGTATGTATGTGTGTGTGTGTATAGATATATGTTGTTTCTTTAGATATGTCTGACTCTTCATGGCCCCATTTAGAGTTTTCTTGGCAAAGGGGTGTGTGTGTGTGTGTGTGTGTGTGTGTGTGTGTGTGTCTGTGTGTCTGTGTGTCTATGTGTCTGTGTGTCTGTGTGTCTGTGTGTCTGTCTGTGTGTCTCCAAAAAGCAAGATATCAGTGTTGAGTATGCCCAGTAGCTAGATGGGTTATCATCTTCTTCATTCCTCAGCTGAGTATCTCAACATTATATGGACAAATTTCAAGATTTTCAAGACTAGCTCCTTTGCCTGTTTAAGAAATTATTTCCTCCCAGAAAACCAACTAGTCAGCAGTTTGTGTGTTTAAAACAACTGCAACACAGTTTTTTAATACTGCCAACTCAATAAAAGTCAGCAGTGTGACATGGGAGGCAAATAAAGCTGAGGTGACCTTAAATTATATTAAGTAAAACAGTGACCAGAATGACGGAAGTGGGGGTCCTGCTCTCCTTGGCTCTGGTGAGATGCCATCGAGAGGATGAGTCCAGTCCTACGTGCTCCATTTTAGTTAAGACTTGGACAAACTGGGAGTGCCCAATGGACATTGAGTAAGATGATGGGGGGAGACCTTGAAAGCATATCATTTGACAGTTTTCTAAAAGAAATAGGGATCTTTAACTTAACTGAGAGAAGACATGAGGACAGTGATAGTTATCTCCAGATGTTTATAAGGTTTTCATATGAAAAGTGGTTTAGATTTACCTCCCTTGGCCTGAGGAGACAGAAAGGAGAATAATGGGGGCGAGTTAGAGGATACAGATTTTAATTAGATTTAAGGAGGAACTTTCTAAATTTAGGCCAGCCAGTAATGGAATGAGCAGCCTAATTGGGTAGCACATTCCCAGACACTGGACGTATTCAAGAAATAGGTAGATAACTACCTTTCTGAGATCTGATACAAGAGAATTCCAGCTTCAGGAAAGCATTTCAGCAGTTAAACTCTAAGACAGATTCCAACTTTGGAATTAGACTTCTGCAGTTCTATATTGACCCACAAACAGAAAGAGTGGCCTCAGTCCACTTTTTTTTTTTTTGGAGAAGGAAATGCATTCTAATGCAGTCAGTCAGTAGGAATTGTTCTGGATTACAGTCCCAGCCACTTAATAGCTGTTTAACTTTGGATAAATCACTGGCTTAGTTCCTTGGATTTTTAAATGAGTAGATTGGACTAGATCAGAGATTCTCAAAGTGGGATCTCGGCATCTCTCAATATCCCCAGATACTTTCAGGAGTTCCATGAAATCAAAACTATTTTCATAATAATACTAAGATGTAAAAAAAAAAAGAAACTAATATGTTTTCATTTCTCATATGATAAATATTATAAACAAAAACTCTTTGGGTGGTCCTCAGATTTTAAGAGTATTAAGGCGTCCTAACACCAAAGAGTTTAAGAACCACTTGGCTAGACAATCTCTGAGATCTCTTTCAACACCAATATTCTTGAATTCTGAGTATATTACTTCCTCCTCATCTAGATAATATTCCAGGGAAAGTGCTCATTTATGTCCCCAGATTTAATAGCATTTCGAGGCGGGGGGGAGGGGCGGGGGGGGGGCGGGGAAGAGAAAGGCGATGTATTGTTAGCGTCTGACTGATATTTAATCAACAAGTAATTGGCAATACAGCTGCAGCGGTGGATAAATTCAAATGATAGTACAGAGGCTGAGTGCTTTCCCCATCATTTATCGCTACAGCAGAGGATAACCTTTTCCTTATTGAAATATAATTGTCAAATGACATAGTTAATTTTCAAACGAAATTAGCAACAAAAGCTAAACATTTTGAAGGAAATTTGTTTAATGAGCATTTTTACACATCCAGCATGAGTGCTTGGTGTCAATCTTCCTTTAGAATTCAATACTGCCTCCTCCATCACCACCCCCCCCACCCCCACCCCCACTTCTACCCCTATACCCATCACCAGGTATCTACTGTTCAGCTTTTTGGAGCACAGTTTAAGGGCCATTCCCAGCAATGCCCTCTGTTGGGCAGAATTGGAATCAGTGTGGGAGAGAATACAACCTCTTTGCTGGGAAAGACTTTTCATCCAGAAAGTGGGGGTCATAGTGTGTATCTGACCTACCTTGTAGGGCTGTGCTAAGGATCACTCCAATCCACCAAGCATTTATTGTGTACACCTACTGTGTATAAGGCCCAGTGATATAGCAAAGTAGTCTTAGCCCTTAAGAAATTTACATTTCACTGGAGCATAGGACAAATTAATCCCCAAGATCTCACAGTAAAGTGGTGGTCAAGCCTCTAACCCAGGTCTTTCTAGTTTCCCATTTGTATCCCTTCATTGCCTAATTAGCTATCATTACCATCGTCATCATTATCCCTATCATTATTTTCACTATTATTTCTCTACTTGTCACACAACAAGTCACATTTGGACTATTAACATTTGGACATGACACATGTAGTCAAGTTAAGGTGTAGATATGCATGCACACGTATATGTAAGAGTAATTTAAAGAGGAGGGAGAAAAGACTAAAAACTAAGGGGTCAGGAAAGGCTTCCATATAAGATAGTGCATGATCTGAGCCTTTGAAGGAGGCTAAGGATTTCAAGAACTGGAAGTGAGTGAGTACATTCCAGGCATAGGAGAGACAGTCATACAAAGGCATATAAGAGGGAAATAAAGTGCAAAGCCTTGTGAACAGCAAGTGGGACATTTGGGCTATATAAAATAATATAATAAAAAATATATAAAAATGAAAATGTGCAGGAAGTCTAGAAAGACAGCACAAGGGTTTGTGGAAGCCAGCTCAAACTGGCCTGTCACCCAGTTGTTAAATTTTCAACATGAGCATTTGCCACCAGGAATTTGGCAAATGCTATAAGTCAGAGATGGTTTCATTGTTTGTTGAGAATCTAGATCTGTGGTGTCAAACTGAGGAAAACAGGGGTCACTAAACTATACATTAGGATCCCTAGGGCTGAATATCAACAGTTTTAAAATGTAATATTATCTTTTGATTTATTTTGTTAAACATTTCCTCATTACATTTTAATCTCATTCAGCATGTTTGACACCTCCTGTGGAGACTTAAGAAAGTGCTGAAGAAAATGGTAACAATGCAGATTTAATTTAAAAGTATGACCTTCCTCTGTCCCAAAGAGTTGAAATATCTAAGAAGACCTATACGTTCGAAGCATTTGTAGTAGTCCTTTTTGTTGTAGCAAAGAACTAGAGATTAAGAGAAGTGTCTATCAACTGGGAAATGGTTGGAATATATGTCTAACATATATATAATTGTAAAATATTTCACAGAAATAAAGGGAGACAAAAAAAGTATGACCTGCTTACTTTTTTTTTCTTCCAGAGGTCTGGTTGTTAAATATTTACCAGCACACTATATTGTGAAGGGTTTTGAATTCTAAGCTGAAGAGCTTGTGTGTTATTCTAGATAAAATAGTTTTTTTCAACAGGCATGACTTATAGTTGAATAAGAGAGAAGAGAGTGACTAGAAGCCAAGAGTCTAACTAGGAAGCAGTGTTATTAATAGTCTAGGCTTGAGAAAATGAGGGCCTAAAGCAGGGAGGGTGGCTGTGGGAAGGGAGAAAGGAGGGTGGATGGCTGACAATGGGAAAGTGCTACCTAGATACCAGCTCTAAAGCAGAGGTGTCATACTAATGCCTCACAGGCATCAAGGGGGCTACCAAACTCCCAAAAACACCCTGACCTTAATTAAAATATAATTGGGAAATGTTTAACATAGATAATGTTAGCTTGTGGTTTTCTCAGTCAATGTGCCTCAACTGGGATCTAGTTGAGTTTGACCCTATTGCTCTAAAAATATGGCAGTGTGGTACCCTGAATATAGAAATCAGAATCAATCAATCAGTCAATCAATCAATACCTTCTATATAGCAGGCACTGTGCTAATCACTGACCTAAGAGACCCAGCAGAATAAATCTAACTATTTCCATTTGACAGCCCCTCAAATATTTGTGTGACCTTAGGTAAATTGTAAACATTCTATTCCTCAGTTTGTTCATCTTTCAAAGGTTGGGATTAACCTCCCTCCATGATTTCTAAGGCCCCTTCTGGTCACATTTGCTCTCAGTGTTATTCTTTCATGTGTCCATAAGGGCAGCACTGTTTGAGGCACATAAAATAGGCACTTGAGAAATGCTTGTCAGTTGAGTGATAGATATTATTTCTTATCTTTTAGCACCTAGAACTGAGTTGGCTTAATAAAAGTGGATTGACTTAAGCGTACTTAACCACCAAATCAAGTGACCCTTGAGATATCAAATGACACATTGCCTCCTTTGACATTTTTTTTTCAAAATTCAAGTGCTGACCTAGAGCTTATCTTAGGAGGGGTGGATCAACACATAATATTTTTATAGCAACTTTTGTCAACATAGCTACAGTGGGATAGGGAGTGGAATTATTATTGTCTCCATTTTACAGAAGAAAAACTGATCTCAGAGCCAGGATCTGAACCCACTTCTGACTTTAAAACCAGTGTTTTTGTAGGCTACCTATTAAAATAATTATAATAAATAACATCTACATTAGGCTTCATGGGAAACAAAGAACTTTCCTCACTGACACAATCCTGGTAGATCAGTAGAGAAAACTTCATTATCCCCTTTTACAGAGGAGGTAGTGATAGAACAAAGTGCCCAAGATGTCACCGTTAGTAAAGTGGTGGTCAAGCCTTGAACCCAGGGCTTTCTACTTTCCTACTTGTATCCCTTCAGTGCCTAGCTAGCTAACATTACCATCATCATCATTATCTTTATCATCATTTTCATTATCATTACTCCACATACAACAAATCACATTTGAACTATTAAACAGATTCCAGAAAGTCTTCAGGAAAGAAAGAAACCGCATCCAAATTCTCTCTCCTTTAGCTATTTCTTCCTCAAAGAGTATGGAGATAACTGTTATTTCCATCTAGTCCACATTGCATTTCTTTATCTTGAAAATATTGTCTACTGCATTGTAAATAACCCACTTAGAGGGAAGAAGGTCAAGGGGCAAAAGGAAGCCCAGTTGGGTTCTTCACAGTTGTGTACACTAGGGGACTGAATGACCATCTTGCTACCCTTTCTAAACATAGTTATTTAGTGTTTGTTATGCACCTACTATGCGCCCAGCACTTTGCTAAGTGCTGGGAATACAAGGAA
The DNA here is from genome assembly GCF_028372415.1 of Notamacropus eugenii. NCBI lineage: Eukaryota > Metazoa > Chordata > Mammalia > Diprotodontia > Macropodidae > Notamacropus > Notamacropus eugenii. The sequence continues at coordinate 124,154,933 of NC_092876.1, forward strand.
AGGCAAAAAGAAAACCCCAAATAAATAAAAACCATAGTCCCTGTTCTCAAGAAGGTCACAGTCTGACAAGAGAGAACATAAGCAAACAGCTATGTACAAACAAGCCATAGACAAGATGAATTGGAAAAAATCAACAGAGGGAAGTCACCAGCATTAAGGAAGTCTGGAAATGGCTTCTTGCAGAAGGTAGGACTTTAGGGATTTGAAGGAAATCAGGGAAACTGGGGGTCAGGGATGAGGAAGGAGAGCCTTCCAGCCATAGGGGACAGCCGGTGAAAATGCTGAGTTGGGAGATAGATTATCATGTGAGGTGAACAGTAAAGAGGCTGGTTTGCTGGATTGCTGCATACATGGAGGCAAGTAAGATGTCAGAAGACTGGAAGGATAGGAAGGGGCCAGGTTACCAGTGGCTTTAAAAGCCAAACAGAGGGTTTTCTATTTGTTCCTAAAATCAATAGGGAGCCAAGAGGATTGATAGACTAGAAGTATGACATGAAAGGACCTGTATTTTAGGAAAATCAGTTTGGAAGCAGAGTAGAGGATGCATCTGAAGTTCAGAGAGACTTGAAGCCAGGGAACCAACCCACAGGCTATTTATTTCAGTAATCCAGGTGTAGGGTAATGAGGGCCTTCTACCAAGGTAGTGTCATAGGAGAGGCGGGGGCATATATGAGAGATATGACAAAGGTGGGATTGAAGAGACTTGACAATTGATTACGTAGAGTGGATGAGAGAATGAAAAGTTGAGGATGACACCTGAATATCTCAACCCTTTACACTGTGATGAGTCATCTGCCAAGATGCCTGAAATTTTAGTCAGTCTTGAGGCTTCACTGAATACTTGAAGGCAATGGATATCCCCTCTCCAGCTTCAAGTCACAGCCCACTTCTACTTTCTCATCCTGTACGTTCTTGTCCCTATATTTCTATGACTCCTCCAGAGGATTGACCCAACATGTAGCACCCCTACTCAAGAACTTATAGCATTTCCTGGGTACCACTGTGGCAACCTACCTGTCCAGCTGTCATCCTTTGAGTTAGGCACAGGAGATCTGACCACCTCCTGTCCTAGTCGTTGCTATCATCTTCCTGTGCACAAGTAATCAGTGTCAATAAGCTACAACCTGCCTGTTTACTAGAAGCAGTTAGGTGGGACAGTGGATAGAGCAGTGGGCCTGAAGTCCTCTTCCTGAGTTCAGATCGGATATTTACTAGCTCTGTGACTCTGGACAAGTTGCTTAACCCTGTCTGCCTCAGTTTCCTCATCGGTAAAATGAGCTGGAGGAGGAAATGACAAACCACTCCAGGATCTTTGCCAGGAAAACCCCAAATGAGGTAATGACTAAACAACAATACAGCACTTATTTATACCAACCATTCATTTTTTTCTTTGTCCTTTGAATAACCAGCTTTTGGAATTTTTCTAAGATCATGGAGTCTTGTGATTCAAAGTCATACCTTACATCACTAGGAGCATATTAGAGATAAAAAGATGAGCTTTGGTAGCAGGGAGCAAATTGGGATAAGTAAAAGGCTTTAGACTCAATAATAAAAAACGCTCCCTCTCATTGGCAAAGTGTTTTAACAAAGCACTTTCACATTATTATCTCATTTGGTTCTCACAATGGATGTTAAGGCTCTTTGTCCAATACTACTGAAATTGGAGCTGGTATTTTTCTCTCCCCATTTTACAAATGCCAAAGCTGAGGATCTGGGAGTGTGAAGTGACTAGCCCTGAGCTTCAAGCCTTATGAGTATCCAAGCTGCTCCTAGAATGCAATTTTTTCTGATAAATATCCATTATGACCTTTGTAGGCATAGAAACAAAGATTGTTAGAACTTGAAGGACCCATTGTGGATCTTTCATTTAGGTAATTTTTTTGTTTCATGAACCCCTTTAGCAAACTGGTAGAACCTATGGACTCCTTCTCAAAATCACTTTTTAAAAATACTAGGTGCCCCGAGTTGAAATCGAGCCTCAGACACTGGTTCTTTGACCCTAGGCAAGTCACTTAACCTCTGTTTGCCTCAATTTCCTCATCTATAAAATGGGAATAGCACCTACTCCCAAGTTTGTTAGGATTACCAAATGAGATAATGAATTGTAAAGCACTTAGCACCATGCCTGACACATCATAAGCACCACATAAATTTTAGTTCATATTATATTTATTTTATTACAGAGATTGCAAAGAAAACGAATTATATTGAAGTACAGTTGTTAAAATATTTACAAAATTGTTCACTGATCTCAGGTTAAGAACCCCTGTTCTAGGCCAATTCCTCATTTTATACATGTGGGAAAAGAGTTAAATGTTCTTTTAGAGGGAAAATGACACACATAAACCTCTTTATTAGTGCCTCTATTCCTTTCTGTCCTTTTTCTATCTCTTATGATCTTCATTCTTAATACATTGCCATGGCTATGAACTCTTCAAGGAAACCAAAGCAGACTGGCAGCCAGATGTGCTTCCAATTGCTTATATATAGCATGCAGTGGGAGTAAATGTCAGTAAAGTACTTTGAAATCCTCATATGAAAGGACCTCCATAGATCTCTTCCTCCTCTGAACTCCTAATGGTGCCTATTATCTATATCACTTATTTGATACTTAATCATATGCAGCCTTAGTTAACTTTCCCAGTTAACTATTTGCTTCTCCTGTTGGTCTGTAAACTCCTCAAGGACAGAGATCTCAACTGTCTTCTCTTGGATCTTGCACAGTGGTTAAGGAAGATATGGTACCTAGTAGGTACTCAATAAATTCTGCCTGAATTGATGAATGTAATTTTTTAAAATTCTGAATTTTTAAGATCTTGATTTTTCTGACTAGTTAAAATTATAGAATGTTATGGCTTGATGGGACCAGATAACATTGATTATAAAAGCTAGGAGAAATAGTAAGGACAATATTAAAACATAGAGTCCAGAAAGTTACAACTGGAAGGGGACACTAGGACATAAAGTCTGAGCTAAAAGCACATCTTAGAAATCATCTATTCCAAGCTGTTATTTTTCCATGTGAAGAGGTAGAGAGCTAAAGAAAAGAAATGCTTTGTCCGAGGTTTTGCCTCTGACTTTTGGACATCCAAACAAGTAGTTCTGCTACTGTTCTGTTCTAAAACTTCTGTCAGCCCCTGGGGCTGTAGAACATCCAACCATCCTTGCAGCATTTTCATCCTGCAATATCCTTCTACCAGCCAAGATCCTTTCCCCATTGGTGAGTTCCCTGGGGAAGTAGGGGGGGCTTCCATTCTGTGGAGAGGCCCAAGTTAGCCAGCCTTCATTTCCCTGCCAGCATTATCCCTGACTTCCAGATTTCAAAAGCATGCCCAAAAGTTGGGGACCTTCAGCCTCATCCTCCTTTTTAGCTCCCTTTATGTTTGTTTTAACTTCCCCTATTAGAATATAAACTCCTTGAGAGCAAGAATTGTTTTTCTTTCTGTAATACCAAGTTGTTGTTTTTCAGTAGTTTCAGTTGTGTTGGACTCCTTGATCACATTTGGAATTTTCTTAGCAAAGATACTGGAGTGGCTTGCCACTTCCTTCTTCAACTCATTGCACAGATGAGGAAAATGAGGAAAACAGAATTAAGTGACTTGCCCAGGGTCACAAAGCTAGTAAGTGTCTGGGGTCACATTTGAATTCAGGTCTTCCTGACTCCAGGCTCAGGGGTGTATCTGTTATACCACCTAGCTGCCCCTTGACATTTGATAAGTACTTAATAAATGCTGATTTCCTTCCTTCCCTCCTTCCCTCTTGACTTTATTCCTTTCTTCCTCTCTTTTTTCCTGCTTTTCTTCCTTCCCTCCTTCCCTCCTTTCTTCTTTCCTTTCTTTTTTTTGACTGTGATTTTTTTGTATGATGAAATTTTTTTAAATTTATTTATTTTCAGTGTTCCACAATTACATTACAACCTAGATTTTTTCTTTCCCTCCCCCCCACTACCTCCTCCCTCCTTCCCGAGATAGCGTACAATTTTATATAGGTTCTACACATACATTTCTATTAAATACATTTTCACCTTAAGCATGTTGTATAGAATCTTCCTTTCCTCCCTTTTTCCTTCTCTCCCTCCCTCCTTTTCTCCTTCCTTCCTTCCTTCCTTCCTTCCTTCCTTCCTTCCTTCCTTCCTTCCTTCCTTCCTTCCTTCCACCAGTTTTTCTGTGGTATAGCTTTGATTCTTCTCACCATCCCTGTCTCACGTTTAATAAGTGACTGATCAATCAGTAAGCATTTATGAAGCACCTACTATGGACCAGGTACTGGAACTGTGTAATTGAATTGCTGTTCCTAGTAAATTCTAACACATTCTTTGTGAATATGTGGACAGTGAGTTTACTCTTCTCAGGCATCTTTTTGTTACATTTCCTAGGGCTGTGCTATTTACACAACAAAGGTGAGCTTTACTTCTCCTGAAAACCAGTCAAGCAACAGTTACAGCTGAATAAGGCAAACCACATGGAAGGCCCATTTTGACTGGAAGGCACGTCTGTTTTGTATTGGTTTAGTTTGAGGGCATTTTTAAACAAATAGCGCTGTCATTGTGAGCCTTAATTAGATAATAAATTAATAGATAAATGGATTAGAAAGTTCAGTGTGGCTTCCACCCCTGCTGCTGGCAGCATCAAAATTAGCTGCTTGGTATTAGCAGTGTTAACAAATGGTAGGATAGTGTTGGGAGAAAGATGGATGGGGCCACTGGAGAGCATTGAGTGCTCTGTGTCCAACCATCCTCGGGAAAACATGAAAAGTTCTGAGCCGGGAAACTCTCTTTCCCTGTGACAAAAATTATTGATTTTCTGAGGTGAAAGAGAGAAAGCCTGATGGGATTGAGTTATGCCAAGGGTCAGGAGGCCTTCATTCTAATCCTAGCTGTGCCCTCACTAGCCAGCTGTGTGACCTTGCATAAGTTACTTCCTCTGGGAGCCCAAGCTAAAAAAAGGCTTCTAATCAACAATGTTAACTCTAACCTTCCTGTTGCTAAAGCTGGTCTTGTACTGACTATACTATACTCTTATGTATTGTTATATATTATACTTCCTTTCTTATATTTTTCATAGAATTGTTGTTTTCAATGACATATCATAAGCTATAATTATAATCTTGAGAGGCATTGTGAATTAATGGAAAAGGGTTACCTGAATTTGAATTCTATTAAGTACCTGTTTGATCTTGGACAAATCATTAAATTTCTCTGGGCCTCAGTTTCCTTATCTATGAAATGAGAGGATTGGCTAAAATGAGATTTCTCCCAGTTCTAATCTGTGATACTATGATTATTGCTACCTTTCCCTCCCAGAGAGTTCCCAGGTCCTAAGTGAAGAAATAGGAAGCTTTTGTAACACTCAAAGTGCTAGATAGTTGTTCTGATAATTATGGATAGTAGGTTCACACTCTTAAAAAATTAACCCGGGTTGCTCCTAGGGAAACTTTAGATCACTTTGCCCATTCGATGACTCTCCCCTTTTGTTATTCCCTTTGGAATCCCAGGCATCTGGGTTCTAAATATTTTTTAACACCTCAGGTGCCTTGAAATTAGTCTTTAGAAATCTGAGGTGGGTCAAGGAATTGCTTTAGGAGATAAGATCAATTTGACCCATTCAAGTGAAGGAAATACTTTTATAAAACAGAAGGATTAAGGCACTGGGGTTTTCTTCCAAGTTTCCACTAGGATAACTCTTCTGTCTTGACTATTTGCAGCTTAGGAGGAGTCTAAATTGAAATAAGGAAAAGACAATTGGAGATCAACTAAATATGAGAGCTAGAGGCTTGGGACAATATAATGTCATAATTAGAAGGCACCTTGGAGATCCTCTAATCTTACTTCCTCATTTTAAAAAAGACACTGAGGTCCAAAAAGGAAGTCACTTTGCCAAGATATCTTGGGGTTAATGTCTAGATTTCTTTCTTAAGGACCAAGCCTTAAACCCAAAACACTCTGGGTCTCATTGATTGGCCAAAAATAGGTCCCAGCCCAAGCCTCACTTGGTCATTGTTTGGGCCCTAATGGTTCATAGTGAGTGTAAGTAACAATTCTTTCTGTTTGGACCAGAAACCCTGAGAGTCTTCCCTTCTCAGATCAATTTTTTTTTTTGACTAGAGGAAGAAACCATTCTCTGCCTCATTTCTTACCTAGTCTTAATCACTGAATGGGTGTTACTTCAGACAAACTGAGACCTGGGAAAGAGCTTAGCTTATGATGTCAAGTCCCCAGGACACTTTCCACTGGACCATGCTGCTGCCTAACCACAGAATATCAGAGCTGGAAGGGACCTGAGAAATTATTTCATTCACTCATTCAGCAGATGTTTATTTAATGCTGACTATATGCTAGATTAGGGAAGATGACAATCCTGTCCTTAGGTGGCTTAAATTCTTTTGGTCCAACATCAGCATTTTACAGATGAATAAACTGGGAAACAGAGTGGAAAGAATAACTTGACTGAAGTCACACAACCAAATTTTCAAACCCTTTTGTTTACTGATGAAAATTTTCTGTTTTTATTTTCATTTTCATTATGAACTTAACCAACATGAACATTCACTATACAAAGAAGAGGAGAAAGGAAGGTTACATAGGAAACTGTGAATTTCTGTTTCTTCACAGTTTTGTTTTACAACTCTACCTGAAATGTTGTATGATAGTAATGAAGCTGCCCTGTTTGTCTGCTTATTTCTCCATCTGAACATTTTCCTGCTCTCTTCATCATATTTTTCGGTATTCGTTGATGCCTTTTTCTTTCTTTTCTTTGCCATCATTATCCCTACCCATTTACTCCCTACCTTCCCCTCCATTGTAAACAATAAATATTGTCATTGTGGTTGTTCAGTCCTGTCCCACTCTTCATGACCCCATTTGGGGTCTTCTTGGCAGAGATACAGAGTGGTTGGCCATTTCCTTCTCCTGCTCATTTTACAGATGAGGCAAACAGGGCTAAGTGATTTGTGCATAGCTAGTAAGTGTCTGAGACTGGATTTGAATTCAGGTCTTCCTGACTCCACACCCAGTGCCCTACTGCACCACCAGGCTGCCTGAACAGTATCATCAAGCAAAACCAATTAACACAGTGGTTAAGTGTATAATTGTGCATTCTGATGGTACACTCAGGGTGCTTCTCATTCCACTACACTGCTTCAGAACAGCAGAATTTTTGCTTTTTCAAGGAATCTTAAAGATGATAGCAGAGGCAGTATGGTATCATGGATAGAGTGCTATCCATGGAGTCAGGAAAATTTGAGTTCAAATCCCACCTCAGATACTTACTGGCTATGCGATCTTGGGTAAGTCTTACCTCTCTCTGCCTCACTTTCTTCATCAATAAAATAAGGCAGTTGTGATGGTCATGCAAAATAATATGTAAAGCATTTTACAAGCCTTAAAGAGTTATGTAAATAATAGCTATTATATAGACTTGTTCCCTTATTTTATAGGTATGAAGATAGTTACTTGCTAAGAGAAGGGAAGTGACTTATTCAAAGTCACCCAGAGAAATTTGGATCTAGAAGAACTTTTGAAAGGTCATCTGTAGTCCAGTCTTATAACTCTGCAGATGAGGAAAGTGAAACCTAACAAAAGAAAATTACTTGCCCAAGGTCACCTACGCAGTAAATGTTGGACAGTAGTAGACTTGACACAGAATCCTCTAAATCCCAATTCACTATCTGTTTCACTATGCTATGCCTTTGGAGGAAACTGAGGACCTGGAAGGGGACATGACTTCTCTAAGGCTGCTCAGATGAGTCATGGATTCCTTGATAAATCTAACAAAGCCTACAGACCCTTTCTCAGAATAATATCTTTAAGATATAAAATCAAACACATAGGATTATAAAGGAAATTGATTATATTGAAATGCATGGGATTCAGACCCAGGTCTTTTCATTCCAAATCTAGTATTCTTTCCACTCCAGGATCATGCCCCTGTGTCCAAGGCTGCCTTCTCAAATTGCTTTGGCTCTTTTCACCAGTCCTTGCTTTCTGGTGGACTGAACAAAAATTAATGAAGAAAGGTCTAGATTCCACTTCTTTCCACAATCTGGGATTTTACTGAAAAGCAGTTGAGTCAAAAGATGAACTGGGTCCTGGCATGCAGAGAGTGAGGTCTCCTCAGTAGGAAGAAGAGCTGAGAGGGGAACTTTGATCAAGTTTCGCTCTCCTGAATCAAAGTGACAGTCAGCTTCACTGGGTTTTGGAAAAGCAATAAAAAATAAAGGATTGGGGGAAGGACCCCATTGTGAATAAATTGTTTCCATCTCTTCATGCATAGCAATGTCTGAGGTGACTTCTATTGTGATTCCTCCCTAACTATGTGAATTCCTTGGCATGAAATCCTCAACCCTAAGAGTCCAAGAGGGAAAAGCATAGATATTGTCCGTTTCCAAGCTTTTCTTAGAGATTGGAATCAGTGTCTTGAATCGGGAATCAGAAACCCTGGGTTTGATTCCCAGACCTGGACCTTAAGTAAGTCCCTCCCACCTCTCTAACCCTTAGTCTCTTCATCTGCCAATGAAAGATTTAGACTTGGTTCCTTCCTGCTCTGGTGTTTGGAGAGTTTTGGTGTTCTGTCTAGTGTAATGGAAGGAATTCTGGATCTGGAAACAAGAAAAACTGGCCTCATATCCATATACAACAGCAAGCCATCATCAGCAGGAAGGGTTTCTAATATTTAGTTGAGAATACTGCTCCACCACCCCCACTTTTAAAAAGTTATCTCGTATTCATTTTGTATGGAAAGGCAATCTGATATAATAGATAGAAATCCAGGCTCAGAGCTAATAAGAGCTGAATTCAAGTGTTACCTCCAGTGCAGCCTGGTCTGTGTGATATGACATGAGTGGAATGTGACTAAGCAAGGTATCATGTTTGTTTCTTCATCTGAAAATGAGGCAAGGAATCCCTGTTTTATCTGTCTGGACTTGGGGAGGGAGTCAGGTTTGAAAAATCAAATGGGATTGCTATCAGTGAAAGTGCTTTAAAAAGTAAAAAGCCTTCTAGAAATGTGTAGTGTTACAGTTTAATTATCAAAACCTCTCTAAGTGTTAGTGAAGCTAACTTGAGATTCTGGCTGTTTCTTCCTGAAGACAGAACATCAGCCACACCCGCCAGTTCAGTCACCCCACCAACTGATTCAATGGAAAAGCTCTGGTGGGAGGGATGCGAAAACTTTTTGTCAAGTACTTGATTCTGGTGGTAGATGTTAATTGGCCTGTGGTAGGTCTTTTCTCTGCTTGTAATTAAGAGGAACTTATAAGCCAGGTGCATTTTCACACTGTTAGTAAGGCATGAATGAGTCACTTTTCTGCCCCTTCTGTATCAATCCACACTGTTGGTGAAACACGTTCCTTTGTATCTATGAGCTCAAAGCTCTTTTTTGAATCCAAGGTTGTGTCTTATATGTGACTTATCCCCATTTTCTGGAGGCATCCTTGAAGAACTTGGGTGTGGGGATGGAATTAGGGGCTGATTGTCTCTTGTAACCTCAGGAAGGTATCTCCTTCCAAACTTATGACTTTCTTCATGTAGTTGTCCTTAACCTGAGGTCTGTGAATGCTTTAAAATATATTTTGATAACTCTATTTCAATATAATTGATTTCCTTTATAATCCAGTGTTTGATTTTATATCTTAAAAATGTTGTTCTGGGAAAGGGTCTGTATGCTTCGCTAGACTTACCAAGGAATCCATGACCCATCAAAGGTTAAGAACCCTTGTATATGTAGGATCATATGGACAGCAACACATGCTTGATTTTTTGATTCATTATTCCATTTGTGGGCATAGAATAATAGCTACCTTTTATATAGTATTTACTACATGCCAGGCACTGTTAAGTGCCTTACAATTATTATCTCATTTGATCTTCATAACAACCCTGGAAGGTAGGGGTTTGTCTACATATGTGTGCATGCATGCTTGCATGTATGTGTATACACACACACACACACACACACACACACCTAGATATATCACCTATACCTAATGGCTAGATACCTTTCAGAGGTCAATAATAAAATGAAAGTTTCCATACATAATAAAAAAAATTCATAGCATTCTTTTTGGTAGTGAAAGCTATAAAAATTGGAAACAAAATGGGTATAATGGCTGACCATATTCTGATATATGAATGTGATGAAATATTTACTATGCTTTAAGAAATGTCAATTAGGAATTCTGAGAACTTGGAAAGACTTGTGTGAATTGATGCATTGTGAAGAGATTAAGCCAAAAAGAACAATTTGTACAATGACTATAATAATGAATGTGAAAACAATGCTAAAATTTAGCCATCCTTGAATTAATAGAGATCAATCTTCATTAAAGAAAGTAGAGGTGGAAACACACCACCCTCCCCTTAGTAGAGAGGTGAGAGACTGTGTGTATGTAATGTATCTTCTATGAGATGCAGTTCTTGTGTTGTTTGGGCTTTGTTCAGACTTTCCATTGTTACATGGAAAGATGATGTTGTGTGTGTGCAAGTATGTCTGTATAGGGGCAGTGTAAATTAGGCAATGATTATTCTGATATTTTAAAATAGACATAAATATGGTATCATGAAGCCTCAGAGATGGAAGAGAGTGTCAGAAAGGATACTTGAAACAGGAATCCCTTTTCCAACATCCTCAACAAATGTTCATGAAGCCTTCTTTTAAAGCATCATTGGCTGCCTCCTTATGGCAGTCCATTCTATTTGTACATTTTTAGTTATTTTCAAAGGATTTTAGAGACCTTTTTAGGTCTTTTTAGAGACCTGCTTTTTACAAATAAGGAAACAGGCTCAGAAAGTAGTATGTAATAGAGCCAGGTCTCAGACCTAGGTTTTCTGATGCCAGATACAGCACCATTTTCTCTCCAGAATCCTGCCTCTTGTATTCATAACAACCCTGGGAGGTAGGGGTGTGTCTGTGTATCTGTGTCTGTGTGTATGCGTGTATGCGCTCATATCATGCACACACACACACACATACACACACACACACACACACACACACACACATTCACATCTCTACCCTTTCTTCCTAGTTTTGTCCTCTGGGGCCAAGCAGAGTAAGTCTAATCCTTCTTCTTTGTGAAAATCTTTCAAATATTTGAAGGCAGTAGTCATGTTTTCCTTCCATTTTTTCCAAGCTCCATCAGATTTCCTCATGGTTTCCAGGATTCTCATTGACCTGTCTGACTGCATCTGGATTTCTTCCAGCTTGTCAATATACTTACTAAAATGTGGTGCCCAAAACCAGACACAGACCTCTAGATGTAGTATGACCTAGGCAGAGGACAGTGGGATATTCTCTGCCCTATCCCTTAATGCACCCTACCATGATTTGGATATTTTTCTCCACTACTTCACATTGTTGATTCATGGTAAACTTTTGGTCCATGAAAACACCAGTGTATTTTTCACATGAACTGTTGCCTAGACATACCTTCCTGTTTCTCAACTTGTGGAGTTGATTTTTTAAACTCAAGGACATGTTACATTTATCCCTATCAAATTTCATATTATATTCTATCAACTTGTCTCATCTGAGATTGTTTTTTGATCCCATTTCTGTTCCATCTCTTCCCTATTAGCTTGTAAACACTTCAAGGGCAAGGACTGCCTTTTGTTTTTCTTTGTATGCCCAGCACTTAGCATGGTACCTGGCACTTCGTAGGAGCTTAATAAATGCCCATTGACTGACTGTCAACCCAAGTGTTAGCTAACTCCTACCCCCAAAGAGTTTTAAATCATACACAAATTTGTTAAATGTGTCATCTATTCCTTCATGCAAGTCATTGATGAAACAGATTAGCACATAGCCAATGCAATACTACTTAAATATGCCATTTCCGAACCTTCCTCCAAATTGATAATGATCTATTAATTAACTCTTTGGATCTCATTTATTCAGCTAGTTCTGATTCCATTTATCTGTGCTATCACTTGCCCTATATCTCTCTATGCTGTCCACAAGGGTAACAGGTTATCCAGTTTGAAATATTTCATCTTCATGGGAGCCTGGCATATAGTAGATAATAAATACTTGTTGATTTGGTGCAGATCTGGAGTTTAGAAGGCAGATAGAAAGATGCCTAAGATATAGTCTCTGGAGTTTACGAATTATTTTGGGAAATAAGATATAAATAAATGAAGTGCTAATTGAGAATACAAATTAATAATAACAAAAACTCACAGTTACTCAGCACTGGTTCCCTCATAAGGACTCTGTAAAGTAGGAAGTCCAGGTTGCTCCATTTTGAAAATAAGGCAGCTAGGTCTCAGGAGAATGAAGAGACTTGCCCTTGGTCAAGTAATAATAATAATAGTAATTATCAATATTCAAAAATCAAATAATATCAAATATCAGTAACAAAACTAATAAGAATAATAAGTTCATAACAATTATTATTATTATAGCTAGAATTTATATAACCACTTTAAGATTTGCAAAGCACCTTACAAATATTCTCATTTGCTCCTCACAACAACCCTAGGATGTTGGTGCTATATTACCTCCATTTTGCAATTGAGGTAACTGAGGCAAAAGAGGTGAAATGACTTACCTAGTATCACACAGGTAGGAAGTATCTAAGGCTGGATTGAAACACAGATCTTCCTGGAGCTCTAGCCACTGTGCTACCTCCCTAGTATGGGTAAGTGCCAGATCTCTCATTGTTGTGTTTCCCAGGAAATTAGGGCCCCCTGGTAGAAGACCCTTTGTCTGTTTCTATTTGGGAGAAGCCAAGGATCTGGCTTCGGTCATTGGAATTAGGAAAGATTGCCACTGATGATGAGAATTATCTAATTAGGATGGCAGAATTGAACTAGATTGGAATAGACCTAGATTTAGATGGCTTTGATGCTCACCCAAGCGTATGACTCACAAGAGCCTTGTCAGTGCCATGGTCAGGGAATTTCATAGCGTTCTGTCTAGGTATCTCTCCCATCTGATTTTCCAGCTAACCCTCTCCCTTCACTGACCTGGTACACAGGAATGTCTATGCAAGATTCATCGCCGTTGTCATGGTGGCCAGAAGCCAGTACCCTGTTCTGCCTGACTCCGTAATCATTTTCCATATAAATCAGAATAACCAGCAACTTGCCTTTTACCAAAAACTTGCTGCCAGTTGAAAAGTTTGCCAGAAACAAGGGCAACAGAAAACATTTGTCTTCCAAATCACCAAAGGCTGCCTGCTAAGGAAGCCTGTTAAACCCAGGGTGGCCGGCCCGCTTGCTGAACATGCCGCTGTCTCTGTATCTGGGATGTTTTCCCTCTTCCTTTCTTTCTTGAGGAAATTGCTTTCCATAAAACTAGCTTTCCGACACCTCACAGTCCCACGCAGCCATGCAAGCCTTCTTTCCTGGGGATATTCTTTAATAGGGAACTCCATCAAGTTCCCCGCTTGGTGCTTCCAACACATCCCAGCCGCTCATAAAACTTTTTAGCACCCTTTATGCAAGAGCAATTGAGCAGGCTTCATAAAAATCCCATTCACCAAATAAGAGCTACAGCTTTAAAACTTGAGTCCCTGCTGGTATAACCCAAGCGGCTCAGCGCATTGCTAAGTAACATTATGGGTGACTTACTGAATGGTGCACGGCCAGGAGGAGAGCCATGGGTGAGTGGCAGAGATCTAGTTTGGGAACATCTAGGCCTAATGGAGAGTGGTATCTTTGATAGGTCGCTGGAGACTTTACGGATGGAGAGACATGATAGGGACTGCATCCCCCTCCACACTCTGTACCTCATGTTAATCCTAAGAGGTGTGGGGGTTGCTTTTACAGGTTTTGTTCAAGGATGATCAACCTTGTTTTTTGCCTGACAGTTTAGTGCAACCTTCTTCAGAAAAATAATAATTAAATAATAATAATAGCATTTATGTAGGATTTTAAGGCTCACAAAGTGCTGTACATGTTATTTCATATAATTTGATTACTAGAATAATATTTTAAGTGTATAACATACACAGGATTATAGAGGAAACCAATTGTATTGAAATAGAGTTTTTAAAAATAATTTAAATTTCAAATAATTTAAATAATTTAAAAATTTAGATAGTTAAATAAAATAATTTTAAAATATTATTCTGATAGAGCACCAGCCGTGGAGTCAACAGGACCTGAGTTCAAATCCAGCCTCAGAGGTTTACTAGCTGTGTGAACCTGAGCAAGTCACTTAACCCCATTGCCTTGGAAACAGACAGGTTTACAGAGCCCACATTAAGAAGCCCTCTTTTAACTGACCTTAGCCTCTCATGCATAAAATAAAAGCTTTGAAAACAGGAACTATCTCATTTTGTTTCCATATATTCAGTGCCCTACACAAAGAAAACTAACCAAATGTTTCTTAATTGATTTTTACAGATTACTTAAATGTGAATTTGGAAAGTGTTTTATATGGTGGAAAATTATTACCAAATTCTGAGAAGTTATTTTTGGACTATATAGCGTTTACAATTTAGAATGTGCTGTTCTCATAATAACCCAATGAGATGTGTCATTTAAGCATTATTCTCTCTTTTTTGAAGATGAGGAAATTCAGGCTTAGTAGTTACATAGCCAGCCCAGAAGGAGAACGAGGACTTGAACATCCAACCTTGCCAATACCAGGGTCGGTGTGCTTTCCCCTATGCCACACCTTTTCTCTTTAACAATCAGCTGTAATTCTGTGAATCTTTGCATAATGACTCTGTCCATTTTCTAAGTCTAGATTCTTATACATATTGAATATGTACATATATATATATATATATTCTTGAAATTAGGCCCACTTCAACTCAGTTCAATATTTTAAAATACCTCTTAAGCAATGGATGTGTGCAAAGTGCTGGAGTTGCGAATGTATCACCTCAGGCACCCTGCTATTGCATAAAGGACCACCCAAAAAGCTAGCCCAGGTGTGATGAACTCTATGGGTCCATTGATACCCAAAACTAAATCTCACAGACCCCAGTCTAAGTGTTTATTTCTGCTAATTACCCAGAAGAAATAATTAGTTCAAAGTAGAGGCGTTCAATGAACTGGCATAGTTACAAAAGTTACAATGAGAACTTTACCCCCTAAATTTTGCACATACTCCCACACAATTATGCATGACATCAGTCAAAAGGGTGGACCCATAGAGGTATCATACACATACACAGGGACCGTATATAGCCTGGCACACGCAGCCAACGCAAGGTGTGTCTCAGATGCTGTTCACCACCAAGCCTCTGATGATATCATCACATACTCTCTAAACCTCTTCTCTTTTCTTCTCTTTGTCTTCTTCCTTTGCCCTTTCCTCCTTTTTCTCTGTCCTCCCTATGTAATTATCTATTGTCCCCCACTCTATCCTCTTTCTCTTTCTTCCCATGAGTTTTTTTGTTGGGATCTTGGATATCCTTTGGATTGCTTTCTGCTACCAGATTTGGGGCTTCATCTCTTCAAGGATTCCTTCTGCAGATCTCACTTCTAGTCTTTTAAGGTTTAGTAACTAGAAAGCCTATCTTTGAAAGGGCAGATTCACACTTCTTTAGTCATAGCTAAAGGCTAGGAGTTACTACACACAGATAATAAAAACAAATATGAGTGTCCCAAGCTAATACATCTTTTCTTTTAAAGACCTCGTGTTGAGGGCTGAAATAATAGTCCCTGGTCTCAGACAACTGACTTGGTGTTAAAATTTCCAAGGCTCCTATGGTTTGGCATACAAATGAATTTGAGGCAGAGTAAAAAAAGTAAACAAAGAAGCAAAGGGCATTGTTTTCTACCCACTTAGCTCATACCCCTGCATTATTTAATGTTTGTTTGTCAACAGAAAACCCCTTAGTTTGGAGCCATATCTTGACCTGAGAAATATCTTCCTTTCTCTCTACACAAAGATTTTGCTTTCAAGAAACTTCCAAACTAATAAAGAAAAGTTTTATGTCTTCCTACACAAATTAATTTTGACAGAGTCAAGGGAAAGATCTGGGTCAAATGGTTTTAGGAATGTGAGGAGAGAGAAATCATTTCCAACTTTCCCAAAGTTTTCCCAACTTTTCCAACCAGGAAAGCATCATGAGGGAGGTAATATCTGAATTAGACCTAAAAGAAAGATGGTGGATTCAAAGAGCAGACACAGGATGGGGGAAGAAAAGAAGAAATCTATCTGTTCTAGGCTTAGGCATGGCATAAACAAAAACAGAAAAAGGCAAGATGAAGATGTCATGTGAATAACAGTCCATGTTGGCTATAACGTAGAATAATTAAGTATAGTATTATGAGATAAGGTTGGAAAGATAACGTAGAACCAGATTGTGGAGTTTTTTCAGTGACAGCTTAGGGAGTTTGTATTTTATTCAGTACACAATTAGGAACCCCTGAAAACTTTTGACCAGAAGAGTGACATGATCAGAAGTGGGGAAAAAAGAAGATGAAGAAATAGATGGCATGCTTATGAAATTCTCAAATGAAATGAATTTGAGAAGCCAGGAACAAATGGGATCAAGCTAATGAGATTTTTAAAATACACGTTTATTGATATCTTTAGTCTTTATATCACTGTCATTTCCCAACTCCTCATCCCCATTGAACCTACTTGTATGGCAAATAAAAACAATTAAGGAAAAATATCTCATACTGAAACCTTCTCTAAGAGTATCTACTGCATTGTATCATCATCACGTCTCTGGAACCTTAACAGAACTCGTTTTCAGAGTTCACCTTCCTTTTAGTGATGTTTTCACTAATATTGTCCTCATCATTATATGTGTGTGTATACGTATGTGTGTATATATGTATATATATACACACATACGTATACACACATATATAATATATACATTATATATCTATACCTATCTATAGATATAGATATTTCCCTTTGTTCTCCTTTGGAGAACCAAAATCTTTCGTTTGGAAGAAAAATTAGCTTTCTTCCACATGGCCTTAGAGTGAAGTCTTAGGACCAAGGAGTGACCCTTCTAAGGAGGCTGATTTCATCTCCACTTGAAGAATAAATAGTGTTTAACAACTGGAGCTGGCCAGAAGAATAGTGGGCTGCCTTAGGGGAAAGGATAATAAGGGAGTTCTTATTGGAGAGCAACTAGTTGGTGCAACAGAAGAGAGCACTACATTTGGAATCAAGAAGACTGGAACTTGAATTCTACCTCAAACATTTATTATCTGTGTGACCCTGGGCAAGTCACTTACCCTTGCTCAGCATGTTTCCTCCTTTATAAAATGGGGAAAATAATAGCACCTACCTCCCAGAGTTGTGAGGATCAAATGAGATAAAATATGTAAAGTGCTTTACAAACTTTAAAGTGCTATGTAAATGTTAGATATAATTATTTTAATTTTTATTAATGTCTTCTGTTTTTATGTCATCATAGTTATCCCCAGTATTCTTCCCTCTTCTCTTCCCAGAAAGCCATCTTATATCACAAATAGTATTTTTTTAAAGGGGGAAAAATCAACACAACTGATAGATATATTGAAAAAGTCTAAAAGTATGTGCAATATGTAACAACTGTGGACCTCCCACCTCTAGGAAGGCTTGAGTTGGGGGTGTCGTCTCATAGCCCTTCATTTGAGGCATGCTTTATCTTTATGATTTTGTTAATGTTAACTTTGGATTTTTGTGGGGGGGGGGGTTGTTCTCATTTACGTTGTTGTAGCTATTTGTGTATATCTTTTTCTTGACTCCACTTACTTCACTCTGCATCAGTTCATGGAAATATTTACATCTTCTCTGCATCCATCACATACATCATTTCTTACAGCACAGTAATATCCCATTACATTCATGCACCAGTCAATAGGCATCTACTTTGTTTCCTATTCTTTAGTATCACCAAAAAAAAATCCTGCTACAAATATTTTGGTGTATTTGAGGACTTTCTTATTATCAGTGACTTCCTTGGAATATAAGCCCAGGAACAAACTCTATGTTTCAAAGGGTATCAATATTTTAATCACTTTATTTGCATAATTCTAAATTGCTTTCCAAATTGGTTATACCATTTCACAGGTTAACCAATACGGTATTATTTTCCACAACTCTTCCAATATTGGCTACTGCCATTTTTTTGTCATCTTTGCCAACTTACAGGATGTGAAATGAAACCTTAGAGTTGTTTAATTTTGCATTTCTCTTATTAATGATTTGGGGTGTTCTTTCATGTATTTGTGAATGCTTTGCAATTGTTATTTTGAAAACTGCTCATATCCTTTGACTTGTTGGGGAGTGGCTGTTAGCCATGTATACACAAATTATTTGTAGATCTTGCATACCAAACCCTTATCAGACAAATCTGATGCAAAGATTTTTTTTCCAAGTTAACTGCTTACATTCTTATTCTAGATGCACTAATGTTGTCTGTGTAGCTTTTCAGTTTCATGTAACCAAAATTATCTACTTCACCTGTTGTAATTACCTCTGTTTCTTGTTTAGTTAAGAATACACCTCACATCCATATCTATGAGAGGTATATGATCTGCTTCTCATCTAATTTTTTTGTAGTCTGTTATGATTTTGTCAAGTTCTGTAAAGTATCCTCTTGGTAATTTGATTGAGATAGCATTAAAAGTGTAAATTAATTTTGTAGCATTGCTACAATTTCATTATTAATCATTAATTATGATTATTAATCATTATTAATTTAAATCATTATTAATTTAAATAATTATTAATTTATTAAATTTGTTAAATAGCCCAAATATGAGCCCTGAATATCGTTCTGTCTATTTAAGTTATCTTTATTTCTTTAAGGAGCATTTTGTAATTGCAAGTCTTTTGTGTGCTTTGGTAGGTTGATCCCTCGATATTTTATATGTTACGTAGTTATTTGAAATGGAGTTTCCCTTTCTATTATTGCTTTTTGGGTTTAATAATTAATGTATAGAAATGCTATGGATTTCTGAGGTTATATTTTGTAGCCTGCAACTTTGCTTGAACTTTTAATTGTCTCAGTTAGTATCTTTGCTGATTTTCCAAATGTAGTTTCATATCCTCAGCAAATAGGAACGATTTTCTCTTTGCTTTATCTATCTTTGTGCCTTTAATTTCTTTCTCTTGTCTTACTATTGTTGCTAGCATTTCCAGAATTATATCAGACAATAGGGTGAGAGACTTCCTGCCCTGCCTGAGCACAAAAGCTTAGTGTCATGGGGCTTTTGGAATGAAAGGGGATATAGGAGTGTTGGGAAGAAATAATAATCCTCTCCAAAGGGGTGACCTGATCTTTCCTTGAGAATCTGCAACCAGTGAATGGACCAGGTCCAAGACGAGTAAAGGACCAGTAAAATAATCATTGAGATTTCCTTAAGCTTGAGTATAAGTAAGCTTTCTTGGGTTTCCAGGGATACTGGGTGTGTATAGGTTATAACTTCATGGAACAGTAGCATCCTTAGAATGTCACTATTGAAAGGTAGCTCATAGAAATACCATGAGTCTGAAAAGGGATTCCCTTCTCCACCCCATACAAGTAGGCATACACCCTTTACTTTAAGACTTCCAGGAATGTATGAGTCAATAAGCATTTATTAAGTGCTTACTAGATGCCAGGTATTATGAGTCCAAAGGAAGGAAGAAACAGTACTTCACATTTTAATGAAGGAGATAACCTAAATAACATATACAAGGTACATATGGAATGTTTACAGCAAGGTAAATGTTCTTTTCTGCCATAATTGATGCACTATTCTACTCTCCATGGTACCTGTTCCAAACCTTATTTTCTCTCCTCCAGCATCCCAAGGCACCCCCCTATCCTGCCTCAGTCTCCCAGCAAAGAATCTTGCTTCATACTTGACTATGAACCTATTCGCTAAGAGCTCCTCTTCTCCCCTTCTCCTCATCTCACCTCATTCAGATCTCTCTCCCTACTGCCAGCTATTTCTTCCTTCATTCAAGTCTCACGAGAGATGCCCCTTCTTATTAAGCTAAACCCCTCTCACTGCACCCTCAATCTTGTCCCTGTCTTCTCTAATAGTTTGGGCCCCACCCTCTTACCTTATCTTTATTCTCTTTCTCGTCTCCATTCTTAAAGAGCTAAACTCAATCCTACCATCACCCCTAGCTATTACTCTACAGATCTCCTCCCTTATTGGATAAACTAAATAAAGCCTTCTCATCTCTCCTCTTACTCTCTTCTAAGCTCTAACTGGCTTCCATCCTCATCCAACTGAAACTACCCTGTCCAAAGTCACCAATTATATCTTTCCATGGCCACATCCAGTGTTCTTTTCCATCCCTCTTTCTTTTTGCCTTCTGTAGCCTTTGACACTGTTGATAACCTCCTTGTAGTTAAATTCCTCTCAGAGAATTCAAGGCAACTGCTTGCTCCTGGTTCTTTTCCTGTGTGTGCAGTTTCTTCTTCTCTGTCTCTTTGCTGGTTCTTTACTATGCTCATTAACTGGGGGTGTCCCCCAAGGGTCTGTCCCAGTCCTGCTTCCTTTTATCTATACTACTCATTTGGTAATCTCATCTAGTTCCCATGTGTACAATGATCATCTTTATGAAGATAATCCCCAGATCTATAGATCTAGTCCTAGTCTCTGTCCTAAGATGCAGTCTTGTATCAACAACCACCTCTTAGACAGCTCTAGCTGGGTGACACTCCGGGCATCTCAAACTCAACATATCAGAAACAGAATTTGTTATTTCTTCCCATAAACACTCCCCTCATCTACACTTCCCTCTTACTATTGAGGACCTTAGTCTTCATAGTCACCAAGGCTTGAAACCTTGTTGTTGTACTGGACTGTTCATTCTTACTCATTCCACGTGCTCCATCTGTTGCCAAAGTTCATCATTTCTATCTTACTATCTCTCACACATGTCCTTTTTTCCCCATTTATGAGCCATTACCAGAGTCCAGGCCCTCATCACCCTAAAACTGAACTGTTGAAATAATTGACCTCCATTCCTCAAATCTCTCCTCATTCATCTTATAGTTGCCAAGGTGATTTTTCTAAAATGTAGGTCTAACTACATATGGGTATCTATGTATATCTGTATATATGTACATGCATGTATGGTACACACATTATACCATACATGTATTTGTGTATGTTTCTGTGTGTGCCTATATACACACTGTGTAGTTGTATGACTGTATACGTGTGTATACATATACACACATCCCTACTTTTTTTTACTCTGTTATTAGATTGTAAGATTCTTGAGGGAGGAACTATTTTTTATCTCTTTTAAATAAAACACCTTCAACACTTAACATAGTTCCTGGCACACAGTGCCAAACAAATATTTGTTGACTGACAAACTGACTAGATGAAAGGAAACATCAGGGGAAAGAAAGTCTTAAATAATGTTGAGCTACAGGTGGTTTCTGAGCAGTAATGATTTGAACCTAATTATGTATGGATAAATGTGTTGGGAGAAGATGGAGGAATTCCATCAAATAAAATGGTTTGGAAACCAACCTAAAGATCATAGGGTTTAGAGCTGGAATGAGCCCTTGACCATCATCTGCTCCAACTCCTTCATTTTATCAGTTAGGAATTGGAGACCCAGAACAGAGAAATGATTCATGAAAGTTGCAGAGCTCATATGTACAGCAGAACTAAAATGAGGGTCCCAGATCCTCTGAACCAAACCAATGATCTTCTTATGACTTCAGACTGCTTCTCCTCTGTGATTCCCATCTCTCTTATTTCCAAGGACAGAGAGGTGGGGAGGGCACAGAACTTGGCATCAGGAGACTAGATTACATTCTACATCTAATACAAGCAATATCATGTTGGACAAGTCACTTAATATCTCTAATCCTTGGTTTTCCTTTCTATAAGAGAGAGGCTACCTTGTGAGGCTGTTTTGAGAAAGTAGTTTGTAAACCTTGAAGCATTATAGAAATGAGGACTACTGCCATATAAGTTCACTTTCTTCCTGTATAGGGAGCTAATGGCCACAAGAGTCCCATCCTCCTTACTCCCAGCTGCCATCTACTCTGATTTCAGGCCTCCTTCCTTGGGAATAACCTGATCTGTACAGACTTGAGTCAGGCTGGGATAAGTTGAGTTAGACTCCCAGGCTGGGCTGCTTCTGCTTCTCATCTATCTACTGCCCTCTCTTTTCTTCCTTTTGTTTCAGGCAATTAGGGGGCGGAGTGGATAGAGCTCAAAAATTCAAGTTAGGAAGGGGAAGGGAATAAGCATTTATTAAGTTCCTGTTTTGCACCAGGTACTGTGCTAAGTGCTTTACAAATTATCTCATTTGATTTTTATCTTAGGAAGACTTGAGTTCAAATTATGCTACAGATACTTGATTAGCTATGTGATGAGTGTGTTCCTGGAAGGACCTTGGGCAGATCCTCATCTGTAAAGTAGGAATAATAACATCACTGATTCCACAGGGTTATTGGGAGGAGGAAAGGAGATACTGTATATAAGGCATTTTGGTTTGCAAGCCTTAAAGCACTTCCTAAATGACAGTTTATTGTTCCCCTTCTTTCTCCTTTCCTATCCTAGATGAGTTCATATGAGAGCACCCAATCATCCCCAGTGAAACGAATAAATTGGGATGAATTGGAAAGTGCTAGGCTACTAATCTTTGTGAGTTCAAGTCCAGTTTCAGATTCTTATAACCTGTGTGACCCTGGGCAAGCCTCTTAATCCTGTTTGCCTCAGTTTCCTCATCTGTAAAATGAGCTGGAGAGGGAAATGGCAAATCACTCCAGCGTCTTTGCCAAGAAAACTCCAAACAGGGTTGCAAAGAGTTGGATGACCTGAAATAGCTAAATGACAGTAACAACAGACTATCAGTAGTGAAAACTCTTCAACCTTGGGCTTGGGTGACTTTTTTGTACAAGTAGTTAAGATACTAAAAAAAAAAAAAAAAAAAGAAAGCCAAAGTCAATCACTGACAAATCTCCTGTATAAATCTGGAGGTCAGAGCTCCTCAGAGGAAGGGCAATATAAGTACCTCAGAACATGACCTGCAGGCTGTGTGGGTGGATAAGAGAGAGTTTAAAAGGACCAGATGCTTCTCCAGGGATATTCCCAAGGAAACAGTCCCTAAATGTAAAAGTCTGAGATAAGAGACTATCAAATCATTTCCTATCTCAGAAACTATCTAGTTCAACTCACTCATTTTACAGTGATCAAGACTGAGATCCAGGGAAGGGAAGCGATGTATAAAACCTCAAGATTTAAAACTGGAAGGCATGACCTAATCTAGTACTTTCATTTCACATATGATGAAACTGACACCCTTTAGGTCTCAGGGGTGCTGACTTGACTGAGCAGGTGACTTCCTTGAAACAAGTAAATAGCACAGATTAAACTTGAATACAGATCTTTTTACTTCACATTCATTGTTCTTATATTACCCATACCCTCCATGTTCCTCTCCTACCCAAGGTTACACCATGAACTAAGTAAGTAGCCCAGGTAGGCCTAAAATCCAGGTCTCTTGACTCTCAGGCCATCATTCTTGCAACTAACACTAGTCAACTGTTCTGTCTCCATATCCCTTGTTCTTGATATAAAACAATACCTAATAGGGAAAAAGTGTTATCTAAATATAAAATATGGCCTTACTCCATTGAAACCATCCAAAGTAGTTCTGGTTGGGAGATTGGAAGAAGGTTAATGGTTTTGGAATTCTCCTGCCCTGTTCAGTAAGATGACCCCATGAGCAAAGAGTTGACTTGATTTAGTTCAAAGAGCAGTAGAGTCTCAGAGGACCTGGGTTTCCATGTGGTCTCTGCTATTGGCTGCCTTCTATGATGGTGAATCTCAGGGAGATGGTGAAGATAGAAGCTGAGCCAATCTCTTATATCCTTACAGGAAAGCAGGAAAATGGCCCTTGCCTTTGGCTAGATGTCTGTATTTTACCCTGACTTGAGATATATGTTTAAATTTGATGACTTTTGTTACAAAAGAATGTGAAAAAAAATCAGTAAAACTCCCTCTATAGTAATAATTCTTGCCCTGCTGCCTTCATGGAGTTGTTGTGAAGATCCATTGAGAAAATGAGTGTGAAATCTCTTTGAAAATCATAGAGATGCTATACACAAATCTCAAGGAAGTATCTTAGTATTATGGGAATTCTAACCTGAGAAGAGATAAAGCACTGGGCCTGGAGTCAGAAAGACCTGAATTCAAATCCAGCCTCAGCGTGACCCTGGGCAGTTCACTTAACCTCTGATTGCCTGACAAAATGGATGCACTGGAAAAGGAAATGTCAAGCCATTCTAGTATCTTTGCCAAAAAACCAAAACAAAACAAAACCCAAATGGAGTCACAAAGGGTTAGACACAACTGAAACAACCAAACAACAGAACATCAGAAGTCATCTAATTCATGCATGATTCACAAATCCCTGCTGTGGCATCTGTGACAATTAGATCAGAATTGCCAAAACTCTCTGCCCCACCCATGACTCCTCTATATGTGCTGTCTTCCTCCATTACAGTGTAAACCCCTTGAGGGCAGAGACTATCTTGCTTGCTTTCCAGGTCTATACCAGAATATATCCCTACAGGATACCAGAAATACCCCCATAGAAAAGCCTGTGTTCTGAATTGTCACAGAATTTCCTTTTTTTCCTGCTATTGGGGGGTCAGAGATAGAAGAGATGGGTTGTTTGGTCTTTTACTCCAAGAAATAACAAGGTTGAGTTGGGTCATCAAATCTCAGTGACTCCAGCCACTTGAGATGAGTTTGCTATCAATGAAGAGGAGCTGGTGAGAGTCTGGTGTCACTGCTTTTGTGAACCAGAAGGATCAGAAACCATTGTCCTTCATTTCTCTTCCCCTAGCTGGCTCTATAATCTTGGACATGTCTTTTAATCTCTCTTCAATAACCTCTTTCAGTCTCAGTTCCCACCTCTCTAAAATAAGGGCATCCAATGAGGCAATAAGATCTCTTTCAGCTCTGACATTCTCTCTTCTGTTATCATACATTTTAAGGTCTTTTCCAGCACTGATATTCTGAGCTCTTTGCTATGGTGTTCTATGGTGTGGGTTGTAACATTTATATTCTAACATCCCTTCTAACCCCAACAAATGATGCTGTATGTTCTAATGTTCCAAGATCCTTTCTAACTCTTAAATGTTGCCATTTTTATAAATAAAAGAACGTGGATTTTTTAATTTGATTAAGTTCAATATAAACCATTAAATTATGTACTTCTTAAAAATCATTCTCTTATTGTTTTGAATGTTGGATACATCTTTTTACCCTACAATACCTTGACCAGTGCTAAACAGTGGAAATTACTATGATTTCTATTATTATATAAGCTTGTATAGCCTTATGATACCTAGAATGGTGCCAGGTACACCAGCAACCCTTTGCTAAATTAAATAATCCTGCCTGGTTCATATTTATTCCTTGATCTCTAAAACTTCACAGGATCATCCTTTGGAAGAAAGAATCAAACCAGGGTTTCAGCATTTTTCTACACTGCAACCCTTTGAATCAATACACTGAACTCATGAAGGGGATGGTTCCTTAGGGTCAGTCTCTTAGGACCTATTAATAAATTCACCTAAATATTTTCTGTACCCTATCAGACAGCTGGATGTTTAGGACAAAGTTTGGTTGGTCCAGCATGAGAAACCATAGCAATGTGGCCAAGATATTGTAGATTGCACATTGGACTTGAAATGAGATGTGAGTGTGCATGCCAATTTAGATATGACTTGCTAAATGATCATGAGTAATTAGAGGACTTCAGCTTCCTCAACTATAAAATGTGGCTAATATTTGCCCTTCTGGCATCATATGATTTCTATGAGGACAACATTTCGCAAAATTTAAAATGATATGTTCTTATTGTTAAGCAATAGAATTATACAGAGGAAAGAATGTTGGGTTTAGATGCAGAAGAGATCTACTTTCAAATTTCCCTCCCATGTTAACTAACTATGTGACCTTGGACAAATCACTTCTCATATCAAAGGGAAATGAGAATACTCACCACTACCTATCTCACAGGTTTATTGTGGAGTAAGTATTTTGTAAACTGTAATCACTTAAGACAGTTATCACAGTGGTTAGGACCCTGCCCCTGGATTTAGGATGAATTCAAATTTGACCTCAGATAATTACTAGCTAGGGGCAGCTAGATGGTGCAGTGGATTGAGCTGGGCCTAGAAGACCTAGGTTCAAATCTGGCCTCTAACACTTACTAGCTGTGTGACCCTAGGCAAATCACTTAACCTTGGTTTGCCTCAGTTTCCTCATCTGTAAAATGAGTTGGAGAAGGAAATGGCGAATCCAAAACGGAGTCACAAAGAGTTAGGAGTGCCTAATTTACTAAACTACAACAACAGTTTACTAGCTGTCTGATGGACAAGTCATTTAACCTCTGTCTGCCTCAGTTTCCTTAATGGTAAAATGGGAATATAACAGCCCTACTTTCCAGGGTTATTATGGAAATTAAGTGAGATGTTTATAGAGTTTAGACTAATACCTAGTACATAGTAGGCACTTAATAAGTATTTGTTCCCTCCCGACCCTCTCCCTATTGGATTTTTAGATAGAAGCAATCTAATCTAACCCCTGGGAAAGTTAAATGACTTGCCCAAGGTCACATAAGTAAGGAAAAATGCCAGGATTTAAGGACCTCTGACTTCAAATCCTTTTTTCTTGTCATTTTAAAAAATGGTATGACAGGGAAAATGAAATGTTAAAGCTGTTCTCTCAGTATTCTTCCTTCTCCAACTAGGGTTTTAATATTGGAAGAAAAAATAGAAAAGAAAGGAAAGGTATGTCTGAATTACTGTCATCTCCCAAACAGAAGGCAGTAATAATCCCGGGACTCAATGACTATCAGGCATAGGGGACTGAATTCGTGTTGAATAGACCTGCTTCCTTAAAAGTTGTGGAAGTTAATAGCTTACAGTTTTTCAAATGTAAGAAAATCCATGGTTATCAGCTTTATCGCTTAGGTATTATTGGATAATCAAACAAAACTATTTTCTCAAAATGGGCCTTGCCTTTCACCCTTGCTTGCCTACCCCTCTCTGCTCCCCCCAGCAATGAAATAATTGGGAGTAGAAGTTTCAGTTGAGATGGATTCTCAGCTGTCCCTTTTGGAGGGAGCAGTGTGCTGTAGAGTCACAAGCCCTGGCTTCAGGGTGAGTGGTTCTGAGTTTCAGTCCCATCTCTTCTGTCTCCTGTCTTGGTGATGTTGGGCAAGTAGCGTAATCTCTCTGGGCCATTTGAAAGTGAGTGGTTTACAGTCTGTGGTCTCAGAATTTCAGCTCTGTGATCCTAGAATCCTGTGCCCCAGGTTGTCAAACTGGCCTTGCCACTAACTTAGTTCTGGGGACTTTGGGCAAAGCCCCTGAGCGTCAATGTCTTCTTTAGTATAAAATGAAGTTGCTAGCATTTGTACTACCTGCCTCTCTCACAGAACTCTTCAGAGTATAGGGAATCACAGAATCATTGAGGGGGAAGGCCCTACAGAGGTCATGCATGAGCAAGAATACCCTTTACAACCTTCCCATTCGTTGGTCATCCAACCTTTGCATGAAGACCTCTGATTCCGGGAAGCCACTATCTCCTGAGATAGCCCATTCATTCCACATTAAGGTAATTCTAATTCTTAGAAAAATATTCCACTGCCTCAAGTCTCAATCTGCTTCCTTATGGCTGCCACCCATTTTCTTAACTCTGTCCCCTGTAGCTAAGCAGTATGACTCATCCCTTTTCAACAAGACAACCTTTCAAATACTTGAAAGTCACTATTAAGTCTTCCCTAAATCATTGTCAAGTTAAGCATCCTCAGTTTCCTCAGCTAATCTTCATATGGCATGATCTACAGGCCCTTCATCATCCTGATCTTTCTCTTCCAGTTTATCCACTTCATCAGTGCCTTTCCTAAAATAAGCAGCCCAGAGTTGAAGGTGTACAAGATTCCATATGTGGTCAGACCACATGTGGAAGGTCAAACATATTATCAGCTCCTTAGACCTGGATCCTCTCCTCTGTCTTTCAGGGCAGCATTGGCTTTTTTGACAGCTCTACATCTCATGCCTATCAGTCTCTAAACATTTATTAAGTGCCTACTGTGTGAAGGCAATGTGTGAAGCAATAAGGATAAAAAAAAGACAAAAGACAATATCTGCTCTTAAAGCATTTGTAATCTAATGGGAGAGACAATAAACAAATACAAAGCTATATGCAAGATAAGTAGGAAATAACAGAAAGAAAGACACTGGAAGTAAAAAGAGCTAGGAAAGGCTTCCTGGAAAGGATGAGATTTTAATTGGGGATTAAACTTAAAGTCCAATAAAATCAGATTTTTTTCAAATGAGCAGCTGGCCTTGCATACCCCATCTTGCATTTGCAAAACAGAGAATTTTGCAAATTTTTTAAATAATTAATTTATTTTTAGTTTTTAACATTTGTTTCCATAAGATTTTGAGTTGTGAATTTTCTTTCCCCATTCTAAGACAACATGCAATCTGATACAGACTCTACTTATATATTCACATTGAACATTTTCGCATTAGTCACGATGTAGAGTTAGAACTAAAGGGAGGAACCATGAGAAAGAAGAAACAAAACAGAACAACAAAGGAAAAGAGAGCAAATAGTATACTTCCATCCACATGCAGACTCTCAAGTTCATTCTCTGGTTGTGGATAGCATTTTCTATCCTTAGCCTTTTGGAGTTGTCTTAGATCCTTGCAATGATGAGAAGGGCTAAGTGTATCAAAGTCAGTCCTCGGGCACTGTGGCTGTTACTGTGTGCAATGTTCTCCTGGTTCTGCTCATTTCACTCAGCATCAGTCCATATAAATCTTTCCAGGTTTTTCTGAAGTCCACCTGCTCACCATTTTTTACAGTGCAATAGAATTCCATTACATTCATATACCACAACTTGTTCAGCTATTCCCCAATTAATGAGCATCCCCTTAATTTCCAATTCTTTGCCACCACAAAAAGAGCTGCTATAAATATTTTTCATACATGTGGGTCTTTCCCCCATTTTATGATCTCTTTCAGATGCAGACCCAGAAGTGGTATTTCTGTGTCAAATGGTACACACGATTTTATAACCCTTTGAGCACAGTTCCAAATTGCTCTCCAGAATGGTTGGACCAGTTCACAACTCTACTAACAATGCACTAGTGTTCCAATTTTCCCATATCTTCTCCGACATTTGCCACTTTCCCATTTTGTCACATTAGCCAATCTGATAAGTGTGATGTGATATCTCAGAGTCATTTTGATTTGCATCTCTCTAATCAATAGTGATTTAGAACATTTTTTCATATGACTGTAAATAGCTTTAATTTCTTCCTCTGAAAACTGCCTGTTCATATCCTTTGCCCATTTATCCATTGGGGAATGACTTACATTCTTACATTTTTGACTCTGTTCTCTGTATATTTTAGAAATGCAATCTATATCATAAACACTGACTGTTAGAACTGTTTCCCAGCTTTCTGCTTCTCTTCTAATCTTGGTTGTTGGCTTGGTTTGTGCAAAATCTTTTCAATTTAATGTCATGAAAATCATCCATTTTGTATTTCATAATGTTCTCTATCTCTTGTTTGGTCATGAATTCTTCCCTTCTCCATAGATGTGACAAATAAATTATTCCTTGCTCTCCTAGTTTGCTTATAGTATCAGTCTTTATATCTAAATTGTGTACCCATTTTGACTTTATCTTGGGATAGGGTGTAAGATGTTGGTCTGTGCCTAGTTTCTGCCATAGTATTTTCCAGTTTTCCTAGCAGTATGTGTTGAATTTTGCAAATCTTAAAGTTCTGTATAAAGACCAGTTATCATCATCGTCGTCATCATCATCGTCATCGTCAGTGTCATCATCATCATCGTTGTTATCATGGCTCTTGTTTTATTAGATTCAGCCTCACATTTTCACCTATTTAGGCTATGTGCTTTTCTGTTTGTTGTTTTTTTGGGTCCTAGCTATCATAGTTATCACTTCCAACTTGTGTGTTATCTAAAAATTCAGTCAGTATACTATCTGTCTTTTTCAAGTCTTTAATAAAACATTTTAAGCTGCAAGGGCCAAAAAGATATCTGGGGTGTTTTACTTGGAATCTTCTTCCAAAGGAATGTCTTAGGGATCTCTGCTTAACCTTTCACTGTTCAACATTATCAAGTAAGATAATGCATATGAAGCATTTTGTTAGTTATAGAGCACCACGTGACCCACTCACCTCTTTCTCTCTAGCATTTCCTTTATGATATCTTTTATTGTTATTTGCCAAATTTTATCATTACTTCTTAGTTATAGCCTCTTCACATCCCCCATACACCTCTTAATTGTACTATGCATAAGACCGATTTTTAATTCTACAGAAATTGTGGCATTCTTGATCTCTTTACTACATGAAAACACCAGTAGAATGCTGATGTTAAAAAGATGAACTTCTTTTCCTATGTAAAGTCATTAAAAGACCTTTGTTATTTCCTGAAAATAATTCAACCTGTTTTCCTTTCCTGTTCAACTCCACATACTCTTTTTTGCATATGACATGGTATTGCTTGTATCACACCCAAACACTGCAGAGTCTCCTAGAAGAGATCTGTAACATCTCAAAAAAGGTTGGCCTAGCCATCCACACACAAAGACCAAGTGGATGAAGAATCTCCACTGTTCAGATTTCAATATGCATTTGGATAAGCATCCTGAAGAACTTGACAAAACTTGTCCATCAGTACTTGTCCATCTTGGACAGACAATAAAAATGGACAATGAGGTGGGCCCAGGAGAACAGGCTGGGTTGAAACACCTTGTGTTATACATATCAGTATTTATATCGTATCCCCTTAGTTCATTGTAGACTTCTTAAAGTCAACGACTATATAGTTATTTATCAGTATATCTTCAGTGCTTTGCTTCAAAGGCCTTCCCTGGTTCCCCCTCTCCTTCCCCCACCCTAGCTGCTAGAGCTATTGTCTCTAAGATTATCTTCTATCTCTTTTGAATTTATCTTGTACGCTCTGACTTACACAGTGTTTCTCAAAAGCTTTAATAGCATAATAGAACTAATGCTAAACTAAAATTCAAATGAGAGCTGAGATTTAAACTTCTTTCTGGTGCTTGCTAGCTATGTGATAAATCATTCATCCTCTCTGAAACTTGGCTTCATTGTCTGAAAAGTGGGGATAACAATATCTGTGGCACCTACCTCAGGAGGTTTTTGAAGTGAATGAATGAAATAATGCATGCACAGTATTTTGTACTTATTGGTTATTATTCTACAAGATAAACCTTCTAATATTTGAAGTACATTCACTAGCATGTCAGAGAACATCTAGTTCAATCCACTCATTTTATAGAGGAAGAAAGTGAGACCCCAAAAAGAGGAATAAGTCCCCCAAAGACACACATTGAAGATTAGAATCCAGATCTTTTCTCTTTTAGTTTGTTTCTTCTTCCTAATTAACTTTTAGCTTTCTTCTCTACAGGTTTAAACAGCCCTAAAAAGACTGGGGTGGGGGGTGTAGGAAAAGGTGCCAGAAATCATAGCTCAAATCCTGACTCAGCTATTAATTTGTTCAGTGACCTTGAATAAGTCACTTCTCGTGGGTTTCAGGTTCCTCCTCTATAAAGCACAACAGTTGAATTAGATGATCTCTAAGCCTCTTTCAAGCTCCCACATTTGATGAGTCTGTGATACCTCATTTCTATTTTCCTACCTGTTATTCACTTTTTGTTGTTCCACACTCATGTCTCTCTTTGAATTTTATAAAAAATGGTGCCCTGAAATGAAAACAGGCCTCATGCAAGAGCATGACTAATCCAGGATGCTTTCCTGACCCTTTCCTGTCAGCTTCCTTGTCTATATCTCAGTATCCCAATAGATCATCTGAGAACTGCAGTGTACTCCTGACTCATATTTTATATTCAGTGCATGATCCGCTATGACCCTTTTCCACATTATTATCATCATTATCATTCTCTTTAAGAACAAAATCCTCTCATGTGGATAGCAATGATCTGTAGTTTTCAAAGATGTTTCTCGTACTTTAGAACCCTTAAGACCTTTATACTTACTTATCCCACCCTGTTTATTTCTAGTCCTTCCTAACCATGCCCTGGGAGGTAGGGCACAACGGGGCTAGAGAAGAAATCCTAATAAGCCCTCATACTTATCTGGAGCCCACTCTCTTTTCCTTCTTCCCTTCCTTCTTTCGTATCTCTTTAGAATTTCACAACAGATTGTGGGGAAGGAAGAGAAGGTATTATTATGATCCCCATTTGGAGGTAATGAAATTAAGTTCCAGTTCAGCCCCTAATTCCCTTCATAAAATTGAGCAGGTCACATTTTCCTCTTTGAGGCTACAGTATACCCCTCTGTTAATTGAGAGGATTGAATGTAGCCTGTCATCACTAAGAATCTGTGATAGAAACAGTTTACAGTAACTTGCCCAGAGACACAGAATCAACCATCTCAGTGGGAGGAAACAAAGGTTATTTATACCAAACTGAACCCACAGAATTATTTTTCTCAACATGCCTGAAAGAGGTCACCCCACCCCCAGAAGACTTCCAGTATTTGCCTGGCTCCACTCTGAGTTTCCTCACAAAGATTTAATCCATTTGCATAGCTCAGTTTGGGGTTTTTTTAATTAATTTATTTTAAACTTAAACACACAATTACAAAAGAGAAAGAAACATTATAAACTTAAATATTAAAATTTAAATATGAAATAAGAAAAGAAATTAACAGTGCTGTGTGCACAGCAGAACATGAAAATTCAAAATATACAGCAATATATCTCCATCAAGAAAGCTTGTATAATAAATACTGCACAGTATATTCAGAGCTGTCCATTTTTTCTTTGTTTCCTTCTAAGTTTTCTTTTGTTCTCTGCTGTGAACTTTTTACTTTGTTGTTTTTCTCCCTTTCCACTCCCAAGAAGGCTACACTTAAATGTGGATACAGACATACATATATACATACACACATATGTGTACATATGCACAGCAACATACAGGTACATATACTCAGATATGTATAATCATACTTATATGTAGACATATACCTTCATACGTATCTATATAAAACCATAGTATACTTGTTTATCCTCTGCTTCTTTGAGCGTGGATAACACCTTCTTTCATAAATCTAACTCTTTCCATATTTTTCTAATCCACCAGTTCATCATTTCCTTCACTATAGCAGTATTCCAACCTTATACTGTTTAGTTATGGTAGATAGTCTAAAACAATGTTGATGAATATGACTAACATATAGTATAGTTTCCCTGTTTCTCTCTTTGATTAAATCTATTTAGGCTTTAAAATCATGATTACTAGCCCTGCTTTATTTTCCTAATAATTCCTACTCCTAATCTTTATTTTATGTTTGTGTGTATCTCTTATTTGTTTACTTCCTGACTCCTCTACTTTACTTTGACCTACTGCCTTACCCTCCTGTTACTTAATTTATACCCCCTCCAAGGATCCCTCCCATTCCCAATAGTCTAAGCACCCTTCTGTATCCCCTTTATCCTATTCCCTCACTTTCTTATTTCTTTATACATTTAGAAAACTTTTATTCTCTTTAACCTACCCCTCAAAGATCTCTTTTATCCTCTCTTTCCCACCCTTTCCCCTTGTCCTCTGTTTCTATCTGAATTTAGAAGACTTTTATAGCCTTCCAAATATATGCTGTTCCCTCTTTATCCCATTCCCATTAATCTAGACACCTTTCTATATCCCTCCCTTATCCTATTCCCTCACCCTCTATCTCTTTATAAATTTAGAAGACTTTTATTCCCTTCTAAATGTATATTGTTCTCTCTTTAACCCAGATCTGATGTGAGTAGGGTCTCCTCTAAAAATCCCTCCCTATCTTTCCCCCCCTCCCTATCCTCTTAGCCATTTATTTCTTTCTGAATTTAGAAGACTTTTATACCCTTCTAGATATATATGCATTGTTCCCTCCTGAGCATAGCTGTTTTGAAAGTCACTTATGACCATCTGTGTAAGTATCAGTACCACTGGATTATCTTTACTTGTGCCCTAACCCTAACCCTGTGGGCAGACTCCCCTAGTCACATGGTATATTGAACATATACTTAACATGGCATTGCTGTATGTATTGGGCTGGTGCCTTCCCCTCTAAGCTACTTTCTGTCTATACTATATGTATCTTGTCAGGCGGGGTAAGCTGGAGCCAGCTCATGTTGAACCAATTGTTAATTTTTCTATGTAGAAATTTATATCTTTGAAATGGACAAATCAGGCCTCATTCTGTTTCATTGATTGTCTAGACTTAGGGAAATGATCAAGAAAATGTCGATGATGCAATTTAAATTGAAAAGTGTCTTATGGGTACGTTTTTTGGAGGGAAAGTCAGCCATCCAACATTTACCATGTAACTCCTGCTTATATGTACCTGTTTTGGACATGCTATCTACCTCATCAGAATATAAACTCCTTATCAGCAAAGATTGTGGTTGCTCAGGACTCAGCACAATGCCTGGCACATAGCGAACACTTAATAAGTGCTTATTGATTAATTGTGTTGCATAAAGAAATGGTTGTGAAATGTCATTTTGGTTGAATTCAATCAGGACTCATCCACTGGGTAGAAGATTGGAGTAGATGACCTTTAAGGCTTCATCTAACTCCCTGCCTGTCAAATGGATTCAATTCAACCACCATTTATTATTAATTACCTGCTGTTCACTTGGTACTTTGCTCTACAATATTCCTAACAAAGTCAACCAGCGGTTCGGTGCTCATTACCTAACAAAGCTTCCCATTCCATTGTTAGATGGCTCTGACTGTTAGGGAGTTCCCCATTATGTGAGCCCCTCTCTCTTGCCAGAATCTTTCCCCAGGAGACCTTGTTCTGTTCTCTAGAACAAAGCAACACAGTCCTTATCTCTCTCTTCCATGACAATCTGCATCTTAGGGCCTTGAAGGACCATAGGATTTAGAACTGTAAAGAGACCATAAATTCAACCCCTCCACTTTATAGACTATGAAATTGAGGCATGGGATAGTGGTATGACTTACAGTATGTTATTTAAGTTCTAGTAGAAGAGGCAGAATTTGAGCCCAGGTTCTTTCTTCAAGTTCAGAGCCCTTTCCACTATATGACTGATTTCTCGGTTCTTGATGATCCAAAGAGGAAAATAAAACAAAAGAAATTATCACTTTCTTAGGACAAAAATCTTCTAGTTCAGAAAACATGATTGAGTTTTATAGCCTGAATTCTATCTGAAAGGAAAAAATGGTTTCTACCTTCTCCATGAACCTTTTGATTCACCCTGTTCGAAGTTCCCATTCCCCAGACAAGAGTCTTGAACTGGATCTTGAGAGGTCTGGGTTCTAGTCCAATGATGAAAGGGTTGGGAAAATCATTAGGTGAGAATGAAAAATAGTGAAGGAACACATAAGAGTTCATCACAGTTTACTGGGAAGGTAAAGAGACCGCTAATCCATTCCCATGCCCTTAAAGAAATATATATTTGGCAAAACAAGACATTACAGCTTTGCCTGAAATGGTTGTTTTAGTTAATGAAAGTAGACTTCTGAAAATGATGTAAGTAGTAGACTCACAGTGTGTTCTACAGTATCACTGACATCTTCTGTTGCCCCTTGGGCATTTGTTAAGTGGTGAGAGGGCAGCTACAAAGTTGGGCAGAAACTATATTCCCAGCAAGAGGGGCAGATTGCAAAGACTCACTGAGGTGGAGAAATCAGAAACCCAAAGGTGAGAGATAAGGGAAGGAAAACCTCAGGAACCATGAAACTTCAGTGGGTTTCCACCATCTGATGCTTCCCATTCCTGGGAGGGTAGTAGTTTATAAGAATCTATGAATGGCATGCCCTGACACTGGTGATTTGGCCTGTCCACTTGCCTATGATTTGGTCTGGCTGATTAATGCTAAAAGTTCACAAGTCTATATCATTTTATAGGTTGTAGAGCTCTTTTATAGCAGCCTAGTGAGGTAAGAAGTGTAAGGATTGTTATTCTCACCTTATAGCAGAGAAAAACTGAAGCTCTCGGTGTTGGGTAACTTGGCTATGGCTGCAGAGCTAAGAAATGGTGAAACTAATTAGTATCAAATAGAAATTTTGTTCTGCTGAAATGTTCCAAGGACTATGTGGCTCAGGGATCTCCTCTCCCCAAGGATTACAGTTAGTGCTATTTCCCTCTGTTAGTGCTATTTATCTCCTTTGGAGGTATTTATCTCCTTTGGAATCTCTCTATTCATATCTGGGATCAGGAAGTCCTATCTATAGCTCAATAGTCCCAGAGCATGAGAGCCCTTAGAAGAGGGATGAGTTCAATTCAACAAACATTTATAGTAAGTAGTTATACAGTACAATCTAGCAATCAATCAATAAGCATTTTAAAGCTTATATTATGACTAAGCACTGGCCTAAACTCTGAGAATACAGATTAAAAAAGCAAAAATAGTCCATGCTTCATGGAGGTTATATTCTAACGGAGGAAACTACGTATATAGTGTGTGCCAAAAGTCTTAATGAAGCTTTAGACTATTAAAATATAATAACCTTTGAAAAGTAAAGCTCATCACTATCCACATGAGAGAACCTTATTTTTAGTGATGTGATCATAATGCAGACTGGACCATGAGCTGACTGTGAACATGAGTCAGAAGCATGTCACTTTCCTAAGATGATCTAACATGATGCTGCCCTGTAGTCAAGGAAGCTAATAGACAAGGGTCATGAAATCTTCCTACATTAGTCAGACTCTTGTGTGAGGCTTGTTTCCAATTGAGGGTGCCATCTTTTATAGAGCAGGAGGAGAGGCCAGTGTGTGCTCTGAGTAAAGCCACAAAAAATAATTAACAATTCAGGAAGCTAGAGAGAGGACTCATAGACTCGTTAAATGTGAGAGCTAGGAAGAACCTTAGAAATCACCTAGTCCAATAGGCTTTAGAGAGGAGGAACCTGTAGTCTAGGAAGGAGAAAGGACCCAGAAGGACAAGGTCATTGAGCAAATTAATGGCAGAGCCAAGATTTGAATGGAAATGTCCTATGCCTTTTTCAGCACATTACACTCTCTTACAGCTACTTAAACCTGGGGAAAGCAAGCTATGAGATGAATGCAACCCTTCACTTAAAGGGCCACTTGGATAGGACTATCCCCAGTGATGGAGACTGATGGCTTAGTGCTGCATGCCTCCGTGAAGGGCAGGGATGGTGAGAGCTGGCTTGAAGAGAGGTCCTGGTCCTCTGGCTTCCAACTTCAAAAAGTAAGACATGGGTCTGTTGACTTTCTTCAGGTCCCAGAAGGGAGAGAAAGACTCAGCTAGAAAAGTCAACATGTAGAAGACCCAGGAGTCTCCATAATGTCAGTTTCTTCCTGGAGTCATTCTCTCCTTTCAGGGATCTAAAAGGAGTCAAGGAAGCCAGAAGACCAGGATCACTCCAGATCTGCTGGAAAAGGGAAGCTAGGTGGTACAATGGATAGACTGCATGACCTGGATTCAAGAAGACTCATCTTCTTGAGTCCAAATCTGGCCTCAGACACTTATGAGCTGTGTGACCTTGGGCAAGTCGCTTAACCCTGTTTGCTTCAGTTTCCTGCTCTGTAAAAGTACATGACAAACCACTCTAGTATCTTTGCCATAAAAATCACAAATGGGGTCATGAGGAGTCAGACATGACTGAAAAACAATTCAGTAACCTGCTAGAAAAAGGATTACGTTTGTCTTCATTGGCTCTAGGGGGTAGAACTAGGAATGGTGAGTAGAAGCTGAAAAGACAGATTTCTTCCCAACATAAAGTAAAACTTCTTAACCATTAGACCTACCCAACAATGGAATGACTGGGAATGTTATTAAAAGAGATTCGTGCTTTAAGCAGAAGTTGAATGAGATCATCCTAAAGTCCATTTTAGTTGTGATTCAGTGACATTCAAAAGCCTTTCCCGAAAGGCCATTACTCATATGTAGTCATCCTGTCACAGAAAGTTTTCTGTGAGGACTTCTATTTAGTTTCCCTCTGCCCCCCACAGTACCCCAACCAAGGAATTCACTAGTGCACCTCACAGCCATGCAAGGTAGTCAAGAAGCCAGCTCCTGATGAGATACTGCCATAGGAAGAAACATGTCCTAGAAAAAGATGCCAGTTCCCCTAGTTCTGGGGTTTATGCCCTTGCAAAGGCATAAAGATAAGGTCTGAAATTAAGGTCTCTTGCTAGGTTAGGTCATAAAGTAGTTATATACAAAGGGAAGCTGTCCCATCAGGGCAAGAGGGGTGGAAGGATGATAGTAACTGACATTTTTATAACCCTTTAAGGTCTGCAGAGTGATTT
Source organism: Notamacropus eugenii (assembly GCF_028372415.1). Taxonomy (NCBI): domain Eukaryota; kingdom Metazoa; phylum Chordata; class Mammalia; order Diprotodontia; family Macropodidae; genus Notamacropus; species Notamacropus eugenii. The sequence goes on from NC_092876.1 coordinate 124,193,147, forward strand.
ACATACATTGCAAGGGCATTGTCCTTTCAGAGGTCAGCAAGTATTCAGGATATGAGGGACAAGGAACAGACAATAAGACATAAAAGCACTTCCTATTCAGATTCCATTTGCACCTTGTAAAGAGTGGTCTCCTTTCAGACTGAAGTGTTCATCCTGCTCAAACCCAATTCACTCTGGAGCTCATAGACTGGACAAGTCCCCAACCACCTAGCACAGAGTAGATGTAATAACTAAATACCCAGGAACCCTGAGGGTCTTCCCCTCCCAGTTTGATTTTTTTTTTTTTTATTATTAAAGGGGCCATCCCTTGAGTAATGTAAAGAAGCCTATTCATTGAATGGGTGTATCTCACTCAAAGTGAGAAGGCTGTAAGACCTTAGCCTGAAAGGGCCAGGGTCTCCCATTGCATCCTGGGCCATCTCCAGTCATCCTGATGAATATCAGGCCACTGGACCCAGATGGCTCAGGAGAAGAAAGTGAGGTTGGTGCACAGACCTCCCTCACTCAAATCAAAGTCACCTGCAAGTCATGTCATCATCTTGATGTCATGGTCCACTTCGAGAGCGCAGGACAAACCCAACAACAGCAGCAACAAAATCAACCCTCTTTAAAGGATGTAAAACTTAGAGTAGCCTTATTCTTACCTTGTAAAGGAAGGGAAGCTCTGACTCACTCTTAAACTATACATTATCTAATTTGATCCTCGACAGCCCTGTGAGGTTAAGTAAGTACTATAGGTATTTTTGTTTCACTTTTTACTGATAAGGAAGTGAAATGGAGAAGTGAAATGATTTGCCTGTGTTTGCATAGCTAATATCAGGTTGAATTGAACCTCTGTTTTCTTCTGAATCCAAGTCTAATATTCTTTCTTTAGAAAAAAAATGAAATTGAATTAAAAATTGAAAAAAATTGAATGGGACTGAAAATTGAACAGAATTCTTGATATATTTTGTTTTTACATCACCAGATTTCCAATATGAGTTGCCCCTTCTGTCCCCAAGAACAAAGAATTAAAGACAAGAAAAAAAGGATGGAAAAAATAAGGCAAATATCAAACAAATCTAACGTTATTATGTACCCACAGTCAATGAAAAAATCATTGACAATATTAACTAGAATTTATGTAGGCTTTTCAAAGTGCTTTACATAAGTTGACTTCTTTGATCATCACAATAACCCTGATAGGTAAGGGCTGTTATCATCCCTATTTTTTACAGAGGAAGAAACTGAAACCAGAAGAGTGATTTGCCCAAGGTCACTCCACCAAGTAAATATCTGAGGCTACATTTGAGCTAGTTTTCCTGTATCCATATCCAGCAGTCTACCCATTGTAGTGCCTAGCTGCCTCATCTACTACTACCCTGCAAAGAAGAGAGGGAAATGCATTCTCATCTCACTTCTTTGCAGTTAAATTTTGTCATTATCTTTCCACTCCACCAGTCTGCCTCTAGATTTGTCATTAAAAGTTCTAGGATCAGCAAGACAGTTCCAAAAGACTTATGATGAAAAATGCTGCCCACCTCCAAAAAAAGAACTGATAAAGTCTGAATGCAGATTGAAGCATACATACTTTTTTATTTTATTATTTTGGGGTTTTTTGGTCTATGTTTTCTTTTACAACATGGCTAATATGAAAATATTTTGTGTGACTCTACATGTATAATCTATATCAAATTGCTTTTCTTTTCAAGGATGGGGGAAGGGAGGGAGACAAATTTAAATTTTTTTAAAAGAATGTTACAATTTTTTGTTAATATATAATTGAGAGAAAAATTAAGATTAAATGTTAAAAAAATAAAATACTGCAATTTGAGGTTGAAAATAGATATAGGATCAAGTCCCAGATATATCATTTTTTTTAAAGCTATGTGAGCTTGAGCAACTCCCTTCTGTTCTCTGGGCTTCAGTTTACGTAAGAATGATCTCTAGGGTCTTTTCTAGCTCCAAATCCTTCTGCTCCTGTAATTTCACCAAATCTCAGTTTCAGGATCTATAAAATGGAACTAATAAACCCTGTACCCCCTAATTCCTTTGCCAGGATCATCATATGTCCTTGGTCCTCTTCAAGAACAAAGGACAGACAGCATCAATGCAGGAAATATTATAAGCTATAAAGTCCTACCTAAGTGGGTGCTGCTGTTAAAGCACCCACTTTGTAAGAGGTCTGTGCAAAGACCCGAAGGGTCCACGATCCTTTGAGCTCCTTTTCAATAGACTGTTGGGTGAAAATAGCCTCCTACTTTGTCTTCTCCCCCTGTGCTCTTGACAGCTGCCTCAGAAAGACTCACACTGACTCAGCTGAGAACCGCTGTCCTCAGCCCCAGTCATTCCTGAAAGAACATTAGATGAGTGATGCTTTTGGAAATCTTTACATTTGAGACAGCTTGCCAATAATGCCTTGACTTCCTTGGTGGCACAAGGCCCCACTGTAAACCAGTTTTATTTTTAATCTGTCTATGGAGTGAGTCTGTGATGAGCTGGAGGGAGGATTGTGGGCTTTAGCGGTACTTCTCAACTCAGTTCAGCAGGCTATTAACTCTTTCATTACTGGGAAAGTCACCCTGCCCCCTCCACCTCTACTGATGTGGCCAGAGCAAAAACACTGTGGCTTGCTGGTCCTCAGTTTCAATTCAATTCAATTTAACAAACATTTACATTTATTGAACTCCTCTTCTGTGTCAGATATGCAGCTGTGAGCTGGGGATTCAAAGAGGAAAACTTATTCCCCAAAGTTCCTTCCAGCCCTATATGCTATGAGTCCGTGTTTCAAATGGTAACTATCAAATTCTCTCCTTTTAATTTGACTGGAGAAAAAAAAAATCTTTGATATCCCACAGTGTGCTTTAGTGCGAGGAGAATTGGCATTGAAGTCGGAAGACCTGAAGCCATTTGCTAGTAATTGTATGACTATAGAAAGGTAGCCATGCCTCTTTGAACCTCAGTTTTCTCCTCTGTAAAATGGGACCAACTGCATTCTCATTGCCTCTTGTTTGAGACAGCCTTGGGATCCTTCCTTTGAGAAGGGTTAGTGGAATTGACAGACTTTTCCAAGCACTTTGGCCTTTTCCCTGACTTACGTTATTTCTAACTCTGACTCTGACCTAACCCTGACTCAGCCCAATCCTTACCCGATTTAAGGAGACTGGCTTTATGGGCATATTGTCCTGGTACCCTGGATACTTGGTAGTTATAAAAAGCCCTGGATGTAAAATTGGTTTTGCTCTATCTTCACCCAGCTGATAAGGGTCAGAGGCAAATTCAAACCCAGTTTTACCTGACTCCAGTGCTGCCATATCTATAATAGGCCAAGCTGAATACATCAGTAAATAAATGTGGATAAAGAAAGTTAATTGATGAAAGAGAGATAACAGAGAGCTGAAAATGCTCTCCAGAAGGTAGGGTTAGGAAGAAGAATTAAGAGTTAGGGATTTTTTTTTTTTTTAGCATATGGTACCATTTTTTTAAATGCTGAAAATGCTTTGCTCTGGGGAAGATAAATACAAGTAGAATTAGATTAGGATTCTGACCTCCAAAGGCCTTTCTATCACTAAGAGATTCTGGCCCTGTGTCCTTGTGCCCAATGGTAAAGGGTGATGAGAACACAGAAGAGCTGTCCTGTCAACCACTTGCAAACAGAATCACAGAGATCAGAGCTGCAGGCTTTTTAATGAGTATTTGTTATCTTTTTGCCTTCTGACATGGGCACTATCTCTTCCTGGTTTTGAAGGCATTTAGGAATGCAAGGGAAACACTAAAAGTAATTTGTTTAAAAACCAGGATGAGCCCAAGGAGTCATCCTTGGGATAAGAACTCACTGTTTGACAAAAAATGCTGAGAAAACTGGATAAAAGTGTGGTGGAAACTAGGCATAGACCAATGCCTGACACTGTTCACAAGAATAAAGTTCAAATGGGTACATGATCTAGGTATAAAGATTGATACTATAAACAAATTAGTGGAGCAAGGGCTAGTGTATTTATCAGATTTATGAAGAAGGGAAGAATTTTTGACTAAAGAAGAGACAGAAAGCATTATAAAATGCAAAATGGATAATTTTGATTACATTAAACTGAAAAGTTTTTGCACAACCAAATCCAATGCAACCCAGATTAGGAGAAAAGCAGAAAACTGGGAAAGAATTTTTGTAACTAGTATCTGTGATAAAAGCCTCATTTCTAAAATATATAGAGAACTGAGTCAAATGTACAAGAATACAAGTCATTCTCCAATTGATAAATGGTCAAAGGATATGAATAGGCAGTTTTCAGAAGAAGAAATTAAAGATATCTATAATCATATGAAGAAATGCTCTAAATCACTATTGATTAGAGAGATGCAAATTAAAACAACTCTGAGATACCACATCACACCTATCAGATTGGCTAACATGACAGAACAGTTAGATGATAAATGTTGGAGAAGATGTGGGAAAGTTGGAACACTAATTCATTATTGGTGGAGCTGTGAGCTGATCCAACCATCCTGGAGAGCAATTTGGAATTATGCCCAAAGGGCTACAAAAATGTGCATACCCTTTGACCCAGCAATACTGCTTCTAGGACTGTATCCCCAAGAGATCATAAAAATGGGAAAGGGCCCCACATGTACAAAAATATTTATAGCAGCTGTCTTTATGGTGGCCAAAAACTGGAAATCAAGGGGATGCTCATCAGTTGGGGAATGGCTGAATAAATTATGGTACATGAATGTAGTGGAATAGTATTGTGCTATAAGAAATGATGAACAGGAAGACTTCAGAAATGCCTGGAAAGACTTATATGATCTGATGCTGAGTGAAAGGAGCAGAACCAGGAGAACTTTGTGCACAGCAATGACCACAGTGTGTGAGAGTTTTTTCTGGTAGACTTAGTACTTCATTGAAATGCAAGGGTTTAAAAAAATTCCCGATGGTCTTTTAAGGCAAAATGCCTTCCACATCCAGAGAAAGAACTTTGGAATTAAATTGCAGAATGTAGCAGATCATTTTCTTTTGTTTTATGTTTTGGTTTGTTATATGATTTCTCCCATCCATTTTAATTCTTCTATACAACATGACTATAATGAAAATGTATTTAATAGGAATGTATGTATAGAACCTATATAAAATTGTATGCTGTTTCGGGGAGGGAGGGGAAAAAATAATCTAAGTTATATGGTAGTGATTGTAGAACACTGAAAATAAATAAAATTAATATTAAAAAAAAAAACCCAGGATGAGATAACAGGATTTCATCATAAAGAGGACCTTTGAGAGAGTCTAACTACTGGATGGTGTAAGTAGGCTTGGAGTCAGGAAGACCTGAGTTCAAATCTTGCCTCAGATGCTTACTAGCTATTTCACCCTGGGCAAATCACTTAACCTCCATTTATTTCACTTTCCTCATCTATAAAATGAGGATGACGATATCACCTACCTCCCCCCATCCTGGCTTCTTATGAGGATCAAATGAGATAATATTTTAAGATGCTTGGCATTAGTAGACACTTAAGAAATGCTAGTTCCCTTCCTTTCTTCTTGTCCCTTTCTGAGAAAAGTACTTGGTAATGCAATAGGGAATGTGAATGAGTTGTTTTAAGCAGGAAGTGGACCCCTAACCTTTAGTTCTCACCGGTGCAGGATGAAGTAAAATTGCTCTAAGACATGCTTAATTATAGGGGTCGAGGGTAGTCACTTAGACACATGAAATTATGGGGCAAAGATCAAAACTTGGAAAGATGTCCCTTCCCCCAGGGTACCATCCTACCTAAGGTCAAGAAATTCCCTGCTCCACCAGTACATCAAAAGAGTACAATTAAGTTCACTGTGGGGATCCAGCTCTTTCCCCTGAACTGGCCACTGCTGCTGGACATCCAATACTTGGATGAAAAGGACTTTCCTCCATCAAAGGAGGAGAGTCTCCATTATTGAGTGGGGGGTCATTATATTGTCTGTGACTGCTAAATGACTCTGATTGTTCTTATCCAGCCCCCATAGAGAAATCCAGGGAACCAAAGGGAGGGGGACAGGGCTAGAATAAATGATTAAGTGCAAATGAGCTAGTTACCTGGTAGACCAAAGACCAACCAGCAGTTCCCTGTCCTGCATGTACCCAAGTGTGCTTGGGGTGGAAGAGTGCAAAGATAATGAGAGCCTACCTGAATCTAGCCCTTTGGAGTATATAAAAGATAACCACAGAAACTTACTTCAATTCAGTGGGTATTTATTAGGTCCCCGTTCTGTGCCAGAGTCTGACAACATGAAGACGGAAGTGAATGATAAGGAACTTACATTTTGCTGGAGGCAAAAGAAAGGCAACATATCCTAAAATAAGAAGATACAAATTATATATGAAATAAATATGAAGCAGTTTGGGGGGTACAACATGTATTAAGATAAGCAAATAAAAATTACATATATGACATAAATATGAAGCAATATAATTAAGTGTGTCTTAAAGCAATTTTACTTCATCCTGCACTGGTGAGAACTAAAGGTTAGGGGTCCACTTAGTACAATAGGTACTAAGTTTAACAAATAAAAATTATGTATGAAATAAACATGAAGCAGTTTGGGGGTGCAACATATACTAAGATCAGCGAATTTAAATCATATTTGAAGTAACTCTAAAACAATTGGGGGGGTGTCACTAATGGTGGGACTCAAAAAAGTCCTTATATAGAAGGTGATATTTGAGCTAACCCTAGAATCCCGAGATTCCTTCAAGGGAGAAGTATGAAATAAATCTGGAAAGTATAGTGTCTTGAGATGTTGGAGGGTTTTGGGGGGAAAGTCTGAACTTTAATTGAAGGGTGTACTTTTTTTTGGTCTTGTCAATTCCCTGTTCAGATATCTATGTCAATATTTCAATGAATCTATGAGCTTATCTCTAGAAGTCTTCCCTCCCACCATGCAGACCAGATGCCATCCTTGTAACTCTTGAGCATGTCCTCCCATAAATCCTCTGGGCAGGACTGTGGGGGTGGGGGGACCCAACATGATGTCGACTGTTCTCTAGGTCTTTTAACATGATATGGCTATCATATGTTACTTAGACCATCCATCTGTTATCCCTCACTGTACCCAGCACATGTCCCTGTTCTGGATATATTTTACACCATTCCTTGGACATAAATCTCCATTGGTAACATGCTGTAACCTACTTATGACCTCCATGAATGAATGAATGAAAGAAAAAGCATTTATTAAGCCTTTGCTGTATTTCAGGTACTATACTGAGTCCTTGGGGTGCAAATGAAAAAACAAAAAACAAACGCAAACACTTAATCAAGACATCTGCAACCATAATCTCACCAACAGAAGAATATTGGCATGAAAAAGACAGGGTTTTGTTTCAGAGATCAGTTTGGGGTTGTTAAAAGCACTTTGGATTTCCCCAAAATAATTCAGCTTGAGGAAATAGTGGATAGAGCGCTGAATTTGTTGTTAGGAAGATTTGAATTTGAAATCAACCTCAGACACTTAAGAACAGTATGGCCTAGGATAAGTTGCTTAACCACTGTTAATCCCATTTTAGAAGTCCTAAGTGGCACAGTGGATAGAGGCCTGGGCCTAAGTTCACATCTGGCCTCTTACTGTGTGACCCTAGGCAAGTCACTTGATCTCTACCTCAATTTCTTCATTTATAAAATAGGGATAATAAAAGCACTTACTTCTTATAGTTGTGAGATTCAAATGAGATAATCTCTTGTAAAGTGCTCTGCAACCTTTAAAACCTTATATCAGGGGTCAGGAAACTTCAGGACATAGCACTTTACAGAGATTATCTCGTTTCATCCTCACAAACCAGGGAGGTACATACTGTTATTAGCACCACTTTCCTAATGGGAACACAAGAGTTAAGTGACTTTTTCTAGTTCATTAGTAAGCATCTGAAGCCAGATTTGAAATCAGGTGTTCCTGACTCCAGTTCCAACACTCTATCCACTGGGCCACCTACATGCCAGGTACTTTACTAAGCCTTGGGGATATTTATAAAAGAGAACTTTCTTCAGGGACTTTAGATATGTAATGTGGAATGTTGAGTCCCTTCCTTGCCCAGCTGCTTCCCTCTCTAAAGATTTGAATAGGAGTTCTGGCATATGGAAATAAGAATTTCAGAGGCACCACAAAATTAAGGGACAGGCCTGAGAACCCAGAATCAAATTGTGGGGTGAGCTATAAGAGGTCCCCCTGGGCTTGGCCCTCTGCCTTCATATCTTCCTGCAAAATCTGCAGATGGACGTGTATGGCAGTGAGGACAGAGAAAGAAAACAGTAATCTTTGAGACGTTAGAAAAAAGAAGGAGAGGAAATATACATAAAGTAAATAGGTTTGGGTTTGGAAATGCCCCAATTTATGCATCTGGAAGAAATAACCCCAAACTTCTAAATGAATGACAGAACTCTGGGAAGTGGGAAAAAGGAGAGACCTGCCCTGAGATGGAAGAGTATGTATGAGATTATCATAAAATGTTAGAACTATGGGGAACCTTAGGACACAGAATGTTGGAACATAAAATATTAGGACTAGAAGAAGCCTTGGAAAAACTTTAGGATGTTGAATTCAAGGGTCAAAAAGGAAGCTGGAGTTGAAAGGGATGCCAGATTTCAGCTAGTCCAAGGAAACTGTAACCAATCTCTACTTGTTTTTCTGATGAGGTAACTGAGGCCCAGGGAGGCAAGTGTTTTATTCAGGATCGCACAGCTATGTGGCAGAGCTGGGGTGTGTGCGTTCGTCCTTCATTGCCAAAGAAGACCATGCCATCGGAGAAATAATGATATGACTTGCACTTGACTTTGTTTTGAGTGAGAGCTGTGCAGGTCACCAGCTTCACTTCTCTTCCAGAGCCATCTGAATCCAGTGACCAGATATTCATCAGGATGACTGGAGATGAACCAGGATGAGGCAATTGGGGTTAAGTGACTTGCCCAAGGTCACACACTGGTGCTCTATCCACTGCATCACTTAGCTGCCCTGGCAGAGCTAGGGTAGAAACCAGGGCTCAAGCCTGCCTCCCAGGCCAATGATTTCTCCCCTATACCAGACTTCTAGGTCTGGTGATTAACCATTTTCCCTGATTGCTGTTGACATAACCATCTTCCCCCTTGCATCTCACAATTCCCTTTGCTTTGTGATTCCATAAGGCCCTCTTTATATATGTACCTCTTCTCTCTATTTTCTACAATGTAAGTCTTATCTGTGTCTTCTTTATGTATTAATATGTCCTCCAGAGCCTTACAAAGTACTGTGCACACAGGAGAATGGGGATTAAGCTTTGAACCTGTAATATTACAGAAATAAGGAGCTCCCACATTATGAAACTCCCTCTGCCCATGCAATTCTATACCTTTGCGCAGCTTAGAATGTTGGAAAGTTGCTTAGCCTTAGAGAGGTGAGAAGTTAAGTGATGAGTCCAGGGTCATACAGTCATTGTATCAGAGGTAAGAACTGAACTTAAATCTTCTTGGCTTTAAGGCTAGCACTTCATCCACTCTACTATGCTACCTGCACATAGTAGTCACTTTAAAATGTGCATTAAATCTAATTCAGTTCAGCAAGGGGTTATGAAGTACCTACTGTGTGCAGGGCCCTCTGCTGGAGTACTGAGGGTGAAGACAAAGACTAGGGGAGGGGTCCCTTCCCTTAAGGAGCACTCGGGATACAAAGCAGTAGAACCCCAAACTGGACATGGTAAAAGTGACTGACAGGGTTCAGACCACGGGCCCTGTGAGCTGTGAGGAAAGGATGACCCTAAGGAGCCCTCTTTATGCACAGCCCAGAGAGCCTAAGCCCTGAGAAGTCCATGAGAAAGATGTTACACAGTACAAATAAGAATGACACGGTCTGGGAAATTTTGTCTGCGGATCAGGAAATCCTTTCTGACAGAGAGATCCATCCATTCTGCTGGGAATGTGTCCCTCTGAGAAACGAATTACAAAAGCCTCGGGCTCAGAGTCAGACAGCCAACACTTGGAGTAGAATAGAAAATTGGCAGCAGGAATGGAAGGAAGGAAACTGTCCAGGAGGGCTCTGTCCCTGGGTGTGGCGCAGATTCCCCTCTCCTCCCTTCTCCCCATTCCCAGCTTCCCTGCATCTGACAGGTGGCCCTCAGGTATGAGCAACCTGCCAAGGGCCAGCACCTTATGACGGCACTCCTATCAGGCAGGTGCTTACAGTCCTGCTAAAGAGGCTGGGTTGGGGGGAGAGGATGGAGAGGCTGGGGAAGACCCTGGGTCAAGGACAGGAAATGGCTCACTCAGGCAGAAAGAGCCCTGACTATGTTGCCGGGTAACCAGACTGCCTCCTCAGGCCAAGAAACGTTCTGCTAAATGCCCACAGACCTCTTCTCATTTCCACTCCAGTCATCTCTCCAGACTCCTAGTTTCCTGACAAAACTCAAACAGGTCACAGAAGGCATTTCTTCAAAAAGGAGAATGGTGCAGTCGGAAGAGCTCCATATCTGAAGCCATAGGACTTGGAATCAAATCCAACCTATTCTACGTACTACCTGGTAGATGCTTAACATCTCTGGGTCTCCCTCATCTCTAAAATGAGGGTTTGGTTTTTTTTTTTAACACAATAAAGCCAAAACTACTTTGAAAGATGTGCAGTCTCTGAGCCATGCAGCAACCAAGCATGATCCTGGAGAACTGATTATAATCTATGTAACTACCTCCTGACAGAGAGATGATGGACTTCAGATGCAGAACGAGACATTATTTTTGGATGTAGCCATTATGGGAATTTGTTTTGTTTAACGTTACATGTTTGTTACAAGAACTTTTTTCTTTTTTTTTTCTTTTAAATTTGGAGAGGAAAGAAAAGATAAATGCTGGCTAATTGAAAAAGAAAATTAAATGAGAGATAAAGTTAAAAAAATAAAACAAGAGGAATGTCCTAGATGACCTCTCAAGTCTCCTCCAGCTATAAACCTATGACCCTATGGGCTTGTGGGTCTCTTCACCAGTTCTGACGCCTTGTGAAATCTGTAAGCAATAAACTTGGGGTCAAATGATAGTATCCATAAAGAGGGATGGGATCACTTGCTTTCCTTGTGCTCTGGTCAAAATAAATGTAGAGTATCATGTTCAGTAAGGGATACTACACTCCAGGGGGAAACGTTGATAAACTGGAGAGTGTCCATAGCAAAGTGCCCATGACAGTGAAGAGCCTTCAAGCCATGTCATGGTAGCATTTGGCTGAAGGAACCAAGAACGTTTAGCCTATAGAAATTTAATTTTGCTAGGTTTGGGGGGCACAAGGAGAGGCACTCATCATAGTTTTCTTCTTATATTAAAATTGTTTTTCTTGTTCCTAAAGGATCTAACTAGGAATGTTTGAGGAAGCTGAAGGAAGACTACATTTCAGTTCTACTCAAAGAAAACTTCTTTGTAAATAGAACTGTCCAAAACTAGAAAGGGCTGCCTTTGGAAATAATAGATTATTGCTTATTAAAAATCTTCAAGTAAAGACTAGAGAAACTTTTTCCTTCTTTTACCCTTTAACTTTACCATTTTACGACACTCATCTCCTTGCTATTCCTCGATTTGTTGGGTGTCATAGCAGGGATTTCTCTTTGTTTAAAGGCCTAGGAGGCAACTTTGGAGATCTTATTCCATGGTTGGCTTTGAGACTTCTTAGCAGAGTGAACTTGAGCAAGACTTTGGCCTCTATAAACCTCAGTATGAATGTAAAACGGAGAGATTCTTGTACTAACTACTTATACAAATTCATAGGCTGTCAGGAGAGTTCTTTGCAAACCATCATTGTTCACTATACCTGCTAGGCATTCGACTTCATGAAACCTGTAGCTACAGTTTCCTTTTATTAAAAAAAAAAGTCTTATTTTGTTTTTACATAGCTGTTTTCTGAATATATCTCTTTACTACTCATCTTTGTAACAAAGAATGAAAAAGGAAAAGAGCATTTGGCATGACTAAAAAAATGTCTCAACAAAGTCTAACATTAAATACAATATTCTACACCTACAGTCTCCCACCTCTGCAAAGAATGAGGGGGAGGGCACATTTTCTGAACTCTTCTTCAGAGCCAAGCTTGGTCATTATGATGACACAGTATTCACTTTCTTTTGTTGTCATGCTTTCTGTTTACCTTGTTCTTTATACTTTACACTGCATCAGTGCATACTAGTCTTCTCAGCTTCTCTGAATTCTTCCTTTTCATTGATCCACAGTAATATTTCATTATTCTTTTATAACACAATATGTTCAGTTTTTCTCCAGTTGATGGGCATCTGTTTTGTCTATAGTTCTTTGCTATCACATAAAACACTACTATAAATATGTTGGTATTGATGGGATCTTTCTGTCTTTGGCTATCATTGAATTTATACTTAGGAGTGAAATCCTTAAGTCAACGGTTATGGACATTTTATCTACTTTTTTGTGTGGCATACTTGCAAAATGCTCTCCAGAGTGGTTGGACCAGTCCACGGTTCTGTCAACAGCTGGAGTTTCTTTGTGACCTTTCCATCTCTCTCTGGACAGATGCATAGCAATCTGTGTCTGTGTGTCATACTATAAGTAATATGAAAGCAGGAACTAAATTATCATCTAAACTTTGTATCTTCATCAGCTCTTGATACAAAGCTTTGTATATAGTAGGTGCCTTTGCTGAACAAATCAGTCACTGAATACAGAAAAGAAAGTATGGAGGTCATTCTTGGAAAATATCTGCTACCTAGTTTCCTCTATATGAACAGAAAATAAATGCATTTTATTTTAGCTAAGTGAGAGTCACATTACCTTGGAAGGATAAGATACTACCAGAATCATCAGAGCTCACATTTTTATACAGCACTTATGATTAGAAGATACTTAACCTACACTCTCACTCTTGTGAGGTAGAAAGAACTCTGGAATTAGACCTGGAGGATCTGAACTTGAATCCTGCTCTTTGCTACCTATGTGACCTTAGGCAAATCACCTCTCTGGGCCTCAGTTCCTTCATGTGCAAAACAAGAGGGTTGGATCAAATGACCTCTAAGTTCCCTTCTGGTTGTAGACTAGATCTGTGTATCTAAGTTCTTAAGACACCTTGTGGGGCAGTTAGGTGGCTCAGCGGATAGAGTACCTGACCTTAAGTCTAAGAAGACCAGAGTTCAAATCCAACCTCAAACACTTACTAGCAGTGTGACTCTGTAGGTAAGTCACTTAACCTTGATTGCCTCCCAAAAAAAAGACACCTTGTGAGGTAGTGTAGCCTTGTAGTGTAGTCCCCATTTTACAGATGGAGAAACTAAGACTCCAAGAAATGGAAACAAGGGACAGTACTGAGATATAAACCCAAATCTCCTAGCTCATTGTCTGGAGTTCTTAACTGGAGAGTGTGATTGCTGAAAGACTGTCACTTTGATTTTTCTCAAGCAGAGCTCTGACCATCTCTCTCTCTCTCTGTCTCTCTGTCTCTCTCTCTGTCTCTCTGTCTCTGTCTCTGTCTCTGTCTCTGTCTCTCTCTCTCTCTCTCTCTCTCTCTCTCTCTCTCTGTCTCTCTCTCTCTCTGTCTCTCTCTCTCTCTCTCTCTCTCACACACACACACACACACACACACACACACACACACACACACACACACACACACCCCTCCTCCTTATCCACCTATTCAGTCAACTGTGATGGTTCCCCGTTACCTCTAGGATCGAATATAAAATCTTCAGTTTGACTTTGAAAGCCTTTTATATCCTGACCCTTTCCTTCTTACACCTTACCCTTGCACCTTACCATTTTATCACACTCATCTCCTTGTTGTTCCTTGAATAAAATACCCATCTCCCACATCTGGGCATTTTCCCTGTCTGTTCGCCATTCCTGGAACTCTCCCTTTCCTCACTTTCCCTTCAGCTTCTTTTCAAGTCTTCGCTACCTTTTTAAAGAAGCTTTTCACAATCTGAGATTACCTCCCATTTATCACGTATTTATGCATATACACATGTATACACATTATATGTGATCAGTGTAATTTTATATCTGTCTTGTTTGTACATAGTGGTTTGTCTAATGTCAGTGAGCTCCTTGAGAACATGGACTGTTGTTTTGTAACCTTTCTCTGTAGCCAGCTTTTAGCACACTGCCTGGCATACAGTAGGCACTTAATAAATACTCATCAATTTGTCAATGATATCTGAAAGATTATAACAAATGGAAGAGGTATGCCAGGACTAGAGAAGGGCAAATGTTCCCGTTCCTTTAAAAAAAAAAGAAAGAAAGACAATAAAGTCTGCAAACTATAGACCAATGAGCTTGACTTGCATTCCTGACAAAATTCTGCTACGTAATAGTGAAGAGATGGTTAGTGAACATCAAGAAAAGGAAGGAGGTATCACAGAGAGCTATCACAGCTTCAGAAAGATCAAGTCCTGCCAGACTAACCTTGGTTTTGTTTTGTTTTGGTTTGGTTTGGTTTTTTTGGATAGGGTTACTAAATTGGTAGATCAGGGGAATCTGTAGATTCTATATAATGACCTACATTTTAGCAAAGTTTTTAACAAAATCTTTTCATACTCTTCTGGAAAAGGTGGGAAGATAAGGGCTGGAAGATAATTTAATTAGATAGATTTGGGATGAATTGAATGCATGGGCTCAAAGAATTATTAATGGTGTGATGTCCTATTAGGAGTTCACCAGTGGAGTGCCCTAGGGACCCGTACTTGACTCATCCCCGTTTAATAGAGATGACCCACTTATCAAATTTGTGAGTGACACAAAGCTGAAGGGAATGGCTAACACATTTGGATGGCAGAGTCAGGATCTAAATAGATTTTGACAAGCTAGAAGAGATGTGACAAACTCACAACACACGCAGTGCAAGTGGCTGGAAAATGCCTGAAATGTGGCCGAACCAGATTAAAATGTCATTGGAAAATGTTTAACAAAAAAAAAAAAAATTAAAATACAGTATGATATAGATGATGTTAACTTGTGATTTTCTAAGTCAGTATCCAGTCTGTAGGGATCCATTTCTATTTGAACTGACACTGAAATGAATCTCTTATGATGGAATTTAATTGGGACAATGTAAAGCCATACTCTTATATTCACAAATACTTCAAGATGGGTTTGATATCGTTTGATACCAATTTTTCTCAAAAAGATCTGGAGCTCTTAATGGACTGCTGGCTCAGTATGAGTCAGTGATATGATAGAGCTGCTGAACAAGTTAATGTCATCTTAAGCTTTATTCAGAGAGTCGTAGCTTCTAGGAATAACTATTAATGCTCGGATCACACCTGAAGTATTATGTTCAGTGCTGAGTATGAGAGCTTAGGAAGGGCATTGCTATTTCAGAGAGTATCCGGAAGAGAAATGTCAGCCAGAATGGTAAAAAAAAAAAAAAAAGCCTTGAGTCCATACTATATAATAATAACAGTGATGATGATGATGATGATATGATGATGTGATGATGATGATGATACTGAAGTAGTTGAGTCATTTCAATCACGTCGAAATATTCATGACCAAATTTGGGGTTTTCTTGGAAAAGATATTGAAGTGGTTTGCCATTTTCTTTCCTGCCTCATTTTCAAATGAGAAATTAAGGCAAGTAGGGTTAAGTGACTTTTCCAAGGTCACACAGCTGATAAGTGTATGAAACTGAATTTGAACTCGTGAAGAGGAGTCTCCTTGATTCCAAACCCAATGCTTTCTCCACTGTGCCACTTAGCCGTCCAAGGATCATGATAACTAGTATTTATGTAGCACTTTAAGGTGTACAAAAGCACTTTGCCCATGTTATCTTGGATGATCTCACAAACAACCCTGAGACAGGTGCTGTGATAATCTCCATGTTAGAGATGAGGAAATTGAGGCAGAGAGAGGTTAAGGGATTTGTACTCATTAAGTGTTTCAGGATATATTTGAAGTCAGGTCTTTCTGACTCCAGGTTCCGCTCTCATTCCCAGCACCAACTAGCTGTCTTATATGTTTCTACATGAGAATCAATTGAGAAAACTAGAGAATGGGAAATGTTTAATCTGAGGAAGCATGATAGTTTTCTCCAAGTGTCTGAAAGGCTTTCTCATGAAAGACTGAGTTATTTGGCTTGACTCCAGAGGACAATAGGTATAAGGGGGCGGTGGAAGGGAGATTGAAAAAGGGCAAATATAAGCTTGACATAAGGAGTAATTTTCCAACAATTAAAGGTCTCTGAAAATAGAATGAGCTCCTTTGGTAGGTGGTGAATTCCCCCTCATTAAAGATTTTCAGGCAGGAATGGATGACCCCTTGTTGGATAAGTTGTAGTGAGGGATGGGGGGTGGAAGGAGGTCATTCTTCCTCATCTTTTAATCAAGTTTCCAACATGAGCAGCTCAAGGGCTTTGAACTTTAGCTGGTATAAGATCCCAGAAGAAAAGTAGACTATCAGTGATCAGTCCTTTTCTGGAGGGGCAGAAGGCAAGGCAAAGGATACCTCGAGATGACTTTTCTGCTTTGGTGGGGTTCTGTTGTTCTTTAATTACCATCTGTGGAGTGAAGACACATAATCAAGAGATCTATATTAACTGTGTAATCTTGGCCAATTCAGCTGATCTCTCTGTTTCCCTATTTATAAAATAAAGGGGGTAGATGAAATGATCTCTAAGATCACTTGCAGTTCTGAAAATCCTGCTATTATCATGATTCAGTAGCAGTGAATGCCTAAGCTAGCAGGCCCATAATTGCAATGTATTCTCTGGGTTCTCTTTGATTTTTGTCCCAATATAATAGTATCATTTTCATGCAACGGGCAGGCAACGATTTTGCTGAGATGTGTTCTTTGTATTTTTCTCCTCTCTCTACCTCAGTTTCTTTTTGTATAAAATGAGAGAATTTGGACTAGATAATCTATAACGGCACTAGAGATTCTAAATGTATAATCCTATCATACTGATACTGAATCTCAGTCTTGCTTCTATTCACCATTACTTGGGTTCTTGTCCCAGTAGATTGCAAGGTTCCTGGGAGCCTGGTCTATTTTATATCCATATATCTCCAGAGCCTTATTTGCGAAATGCACTTAATAAATGTTTACTGGATTAAATATTATTCTCTCCTCAAAGTAACATTAAGATACATATCTTTCTCATTGTTCCTACTCTATCCTATTTTGGAGGATAGCTGTTGTTTATATCCAAAGCTGTGGGTGTCACAGTGGATAGAGAGATGTGTCTGGAATTGGGAAGAACATGAATTCAGATCTGGCCTCATACATTTACTAGCTGTAGGACCTTAGGAAGGTCACTTAACTTCTGTTTGCCTCATTTTCCTAAACTGTAAGATGTAAAACTGTAATATAATAGCAACCACATACTAGGGTTGTTGTAAGGATCAAATGGGATATTTGTAAAGCACTTAGTACTATGTGCGGCGCATAATAAGCATTATATGAATGCTTATTCCCTTCCTAATTACTATTAAAGCTGTTTTCTGGTGCCTCATTATAACGCAAAGGGATAACCCTGGGTTCTCAAGGGCTCTACAGAGTGCAAGGGCTGACAGGTCTTCTCAAGTTGGAAAGGCTTTGAGGATAGACCTAATGCTGCACTGAGTATTGGCTGTCTAAGGACCAGCTTCATTAGGTGGGTAGGGGTTCCTCTTCAGAAGTATGGCCACCGGGAGAATTCCAGTAATATAATTCCAATTACAGTAATGCAGGAAGCCCACTGAATAAGGTGTGGAACATCTGTGATCTCTGCTGATGGATGTAGTCTCCACAGTGATGAGATAATGGGTGCCCATACTCTGACAGCTTGTGTGACATCGGGCAAGTCATGTAACCTCTCTTGGCTTCAGTTTCCCTGTCTGCATAATGAGGGCATTTGACCAGATAGATCAGAATGATCTATCTATTGCAATATACCAAACGCTAGAGATATTCATAGAAAATCAAGACAGTCCCTGTTCCCAAGGAGTCCACATTCTACTTGGGGGAGATGGCACATTTAGGAGGGCTCAAATTCATAGCAGATAGAAAAACCCAGTGGATTTTAAAGTCCACCACACAAAGCACCAGGGCAAGTGGTTAAGTCCCCTGTGGACTTTAAGGAGCAATGACAAGGGAAACTTGTCTGGCCAGTGACTGCTGGGAAGGGGGTAATAGGCTGAAGAATTAGAGAGGAGTAGATGTCTGAGATACTCTGTTACTGGGTTACTGAGGTGGACATGGTAAGGGATATCAGCATCCAGCTGAGAGTAGATAGCCAGTACCTAGTATAAACTGATCATGAAAACTTGGCAAGGAAGGTCCATGACTCCCTAAAGAGATGACCTCAAAGATTCTTTCTAGCTCTAAGTCTATAATCTCGTGAAATGGGTTTTGAAAATATCATGTGTATATTGTAGAATATTGCATATTTGTTTATGTCTAATATCCCTCTTACTAAAGACAGTCCTCATCAGACTAGGGTCCATGTCATATTGATCATTGTGTCACCTCTAATGTAACATCAGAGCTATCCCAAAGTGAAATATGCTCTCCTAGGAAATGGTGGGCTCCTCCTCCTTGAAGGTCTTCCAGTAGAATTTGGATGACCACTTGTTAGAGATATGATAGTGAGAATTCTTTTTCATGCAGGGTTGTGCTGGTAAAATTTAACAACTGTCTCTCTGGAGAAAATATATCTAAGTCTATAAGAATACACTATAAAGCTTGAACTACATTCTTAACTTTTTCTTCATCACTTTCTTCAATCTCAGCAATCACCAAAACAATCAACTCTGACTTGTAGCATTTGCTGATTTCTGTAAGTACTCACACTAAAAATTTAATAATTGACTTTTGTCACCACACTCACTTTCATGTATGGGTTGTACTATATGGCCATTGATACACCTTCCACCTCTGAAATTTTGCAGTTCTCTGTGTGTCTTATAGTCAGGAACAGTCTGTTTAGAAGAATTTAGTATTTGTTCTCTTATGCATAAAATTAATCCAAAGGCATAAGCATATTTTTTTTTTCCCAAAGGAGTTAGGGGGACCCTGTTCTCTCTCTGGCTCTCTCTCTGTCTCTCTGTCTCTCTGTCTCTCTGTCTCTCTGTCTCTCTGTTTCTCTGTCTTTCTCTCTCTCTGTCTCTCTGTCTCTCTCTGTCTCTCTCTGTCTCTCTGTCTCTCTCTGTCTCTCTGTCTCTCTGTCTCTCTCTCTCTCTCTCTCTCTCTCTCTCTCTCTCTCTCTCTCTCTCTCTCTCTCTCTCTCTCTCTCTCTTCTCACCTCCAGCATGTCCTCCTAGGACACTAGAGATGGGACACTGGACTTTGCTGGCATTGCAAAACTTACCTTCTAATACGAGATATGGCATCCTAGGCATAAGTACATGAAAGCTACAGCTGGAAATTATTAAACACCCCTCCACATTGTGTGTCATGTGCCAGGAATGGGCCATCCCAGCTGCAGTTTAAGTTCGCAGTCTCTCAAACTGGCTTTCTCATGCTTAGGGTTTGATAAAGCCCCAAATGCGTCTCGTGCCCTCTGGGCAATTTTTATGTTCCCTTCGTTTGTAAAAAAAAAAAAACCATGTGAAATCGATGGGAAATCTAACCCATATGGGCTCGATGCATCTGGGCTTAAATCATCTAAACATTGCTTTTTCAGGTTCTGTCCAGAGCCGCTCGAGGATTTTTTAATACGTTTTAAAAACTCTTTCCTCTTCTAAAACCAGGAAGTCACGTTTTGCCAGCAGTGAACAAACTCCACAGTTCCCTGGGGCGCTGGTTCAGAGTTCCTAGGTTGGGAATTTGGAAAGGACTTTTGTCTCAGAAATATAAGCCCATCACAAGATTATAGATTTCATTTTTAGACAGGGCCTCAGAAACTGTTTCCAAATGCCTCATTCTATAGAGGAGGAAACTATGACCAGAGAAGGGAAGTTACCTGCTCAAGGTCACAAAGGTGGTAAATACCATCCTTACTAACCTTTTGATTTTGATGAGAGCAAACATTTAGAACAATCATCCTTACCCCATAGTTTTGTTAGGGGTTCCCAGTTTCATTAAGTATTTAAAATTATGTGAGCTTCCTGGCAGAGTGAGAGAGTGGTGGACTTCTAGTCAGAAGACTTGGGTTTGAGTCTTGGCACTGATGTGTATTAGCTGCTCCATCACAGGCAAGACAAGAGCCTCCATGTCCTCATCCTATTCTCATCGGGAACACCAGGTTGGAAAGGATAAGTAAAATGTAAGATGGCAGATTCACCATCCCCAAAGATCCCAACAGGCTGGGATTGTAGGGCAAATTTAACAAGGTAAATTTTAGAAGTGATATGGTGGCAAACAAATTTTTGCATTTGGACTTACAAATTCAACTGGATAAACACAGGATAGGAATGGCAGCAGGGGAGGAGGAAGAAATGACCAGGTTACTTATTTATGTGAGAAGAGATGTTTCAATTACAAGCTCATTCTACATCGATAGAGTGACATGGTATCCCAAAAAGCTAATGCTAGTCTTGGCTCCATTGAGTCATAACATTCAAAACAAAGGAGATGAAAGTCTTGCTCTGCTCTGGGCAGACCACATCCATCCAGTTCTAGAGCTACATTGTAAGAAGAGTATCGACAAATCAGCGATAGCTCAGATCAGGACAACGAGGGTGAGAAGATGACTGGAAACCTTTTCTGGGTATTCTAAGAAGGAGTGTCCAGAAGAGCCTCAAGTCCATGGTGCATGAGAAATTAGAAATGCTGAAGAAACTGGGAATGTTGAGCCTGACAAAGAGAAGATTTAGAGAGGACATGCTATCCACCTTCAAGTTTATGAAAAGCCATTATATGTAAGAGAGGTGAGATTTTCTATGCTTGACCCATGAAGACATAATTAGAAGCAATGGGTAAAAGAAGTTACAAGGACATAAATTTACACTTGAAGTGAGGAAAAACATTCTAGCAATTAGAGCTTACCATAAATAAAATGAACGGATATGGTAGAAATCTATCTATCTATATCTATAGATAGATTTGTACAATATCAGCTCATTTCACTTATGGAAAGCTCTAATTGCTAGAATGTTTATAAATACATACATATATACACACATATATGTGTGTGTGTGTGTGTGTGTGTGTGTATATATATATATACATATATATATATATGTTTCTATATATATATTTCTATATAATGACCCTTGCCCTTGAGCTCATAGTCTAGTCTAGTTGGACGGACAAAGCATAAATATGTTGTTGTTGTTGAATCATTTTCAGTAGATGAAGATGAGTCTTCCTGCTTCTAATTCCAGTGCTCTAACCACTGCACAACCTAGCTGCCCTTAGGCATAAATATATGGGATCATAAATGATAAAAATAGAGGGAAGCTTACAATATACAATGTCAGCATTACAATGACCTTAGAACATAGATTGTCAGAGTTGGCAGGAACATTGAAACATAGGACATTGAACATTAGAAAACATTTCAAAAGGGGTATATCTTTCCTTTGTTATTCAATTAAGTAACCATTTATTGAAGTGTACTATGGACAGAATACCCATTAAGTGATGCATGGCTCAGTTTCATGATATTACAGTGGGGTTTTGATATTATTCATCAGTAGTATCATTGCATACTCCAAGACCAGCATTCAACACACTGTCCCATTCTGCAAAGGAGAAACAGATAAACATGATATATGCAAAGGGGCAGCTAGGTGGCACAGTGAATAGAACACCAACCCTGGAGTCAGGAGAACCCAAGTTCAAATCTGGCCTCAGATACTTCCTAGTTATGTGACCCTGGGCAAGTCACTTTACCCTGTTTGCCCCAGTTTCATCATCTCTAAAATGAGCTGGAGAAGGAAATGGCAAACCACTCTAGTATTTAGGAGTCACGCACAACTGAAACAGCTCAACTATAACAACACATACACAAAGAGAAACACTGGAAGGTGCTAGGTGAGGGGAAGGGGACTGAGTTAGGGAACCACAGAATCATAGACTACTAGAGCTAGAAGGCATGTTAGAAGGGGAAAGGAAGAGAATAAGTGTTTATTAAGTACCAACTGTGTGCCAGGCACTATGCTATTACTGATGTTATCTCATTTGATCCTAGATTTAATCTATCCATTCCTCATTTTGCACGTTAGGAAACTGAGGTTCCATGAGGGGTAGTCAGTGGAACAACTAGAATTAGTCCCTATGTTTGTTAACTCTCATACAGTGTCACAGTTAGGACTTTAACTTAGAGATCATTTAGTCCACACCCTGGGTTTTATAGAGAGGGAAACTGAGCCCCACAAAGAGACAGTGATTTTTTTTTCCTGTAGTCCCTAAATCAGTTAAGCAGCAGGGAAAGCAGGGATAGAATTCAAATCTCCTGCCTCCCAGGCCAGAACAATTTCTACCTTTCCATAGCTGTTTCTTCAACAAATTGGCCTTTTTCAAAGTGCCAGTAGATTCATATTTTCTGAATAGTCTGGGTTTCAGGACCAAATCAAATGTTCTTTCTCCCAGAGCTTTGTATGGAATTCCCCCACCGGGAACTTCGCCTCCTCTGGCTTCAGATAGATTTCATCACCAAGGGCTCTTTCTATGCCAACTCATCCTCCTCAATGATTGCCTCCTTCTTTGTGCTCCTCATCTAAGTAAGGGCAAAGCAATCTCTGGAAAGCTGAATTCCTAATTAGGCTTGCATTTCCTTGAAAACTTTTAAACTGTCGTACATAAATATGCCACAAGCAAGAAGAAGCTGGATAAATTTGCTCACATGATGAGAATTGTTTATAATCACATTATTTATGGAAAGGGGGTATTTAGTATAAACTGCTAACAGCACGTGGCCATTTCAATCCAAGCAGATTCTTTTCTTTTCCTTTTTTTTACTTTGCCTTCCTTCACAGTTAGCTTTCATCATTTCTCTTTAAATACTGATTCTTTTTCTTCACTAGAATTAGTGATAGAGCTCCATTTGGTAGTCGGAATAGGACTGAACTGCAAGACTTGTGTGCCTAGTAGAGTCTTTGTCATTAACTAGTATGCTCTTGAGCCATCTTGGACCGAGAAAGGACTTCTGACATCGTCCATTCCAACCCTTGCCACATCTCTCAAAGCATGAATTCCATCAATGGCATCACGGAAGAGTATGTCATCCAGCCACCACTTGAAGGCCTCCAATGATGGATATCTCATTTTCTCTTTCTGTGCCTTGGTTTCCTCCTCAGAAAAAAGTGGTTCATTGGATTAGATATTGCTTAAAGTCTCTTCCAACTCTGACATTTGACAATCTAAGGACCTTTCCAGTTCAAACTTTCTATGTTCTATGATTTTACACTTTTTTCTGAGATCTCACCTAACTCTAATGTGTGTATTTTGACATTCTACATTTTGAGGCTCTTCCTGGTCTAACAGTCTATGTTTTGAAGTCCCTTTCAGTTTTAGCATTATTTTATTCAAAGATGATGTTCTAAGGACCAATTTAACTGTACCATGTTTTGTTTTGTATCCTAACGTTCTTAGTTATTTCTGAAGTCACTTCTAGTTCTAACATCCATGATTCTATATCCTCAGATTCTCCTCTTCCAGCTCTAATATTCTATGTTTCATGTTCACACACTTTGTTCTGTGGTCCCATCTGATCTAACAGGCTCTGTTCTATATTTTCATAGTCTGTGTTTTGAGGTCCCTTCTAACCCAAATTTAATATTTATTTTTTGATGTTCTAATTCTCTGTGTTCTAAGGTCTCTTCCAATTCTAACTTTCTATGTTCCATATTCCCTGAGAAGATAATGCCCTTTCCAACTCCACTATTCTATGTTTTACATGTCAACATGTTCAAATGTCTTTTCCTACTTTAATTGGCTACATTCTCAGGTCCCTTCTAGCTCCAACATTCAATGTTCCTTGTTTTAATATGATCTGAGCTCCTTCCTCCTCTGATAGCTTAAGTTTTCAAATTCTCTCTGATTCTGACATTCATTATTCTGTTTTCTAACATTTTATGTCCTGATTCCTCTCCTTGCAGTTCTAACATTCCGTAGTTCTATTCGCAAGACCATATTCTTAATCTTTCACATTCATATCCAGTTTTATAGACTATGAAATTAATTCTTTTCCATTGTTTTCCTTAAAGAACTTACAGAAACTAATTGCAAGGGACCTTATAGATGATCAAGTCCAAACTTCTCATTTTACTGAGGAGTATGAGTGAAGTGATCTACCTAAAGCCACACAGGAAATTAGAGGCAGAGCTAAAACCCATGACTTTTTTACCTCCAAATTTGATGCTCATTCCACTGAACCATTCCCTCCTTTTCTGATAAGTCCATTATAGTGTCCCCAAGTCCTTTGCTTTTTCCCCTCCCCAGTCAGACCTCCTCACTAAGCAATCTGAAAATCCACATATGACCCTTTTCTTCTGGAGCTTTGCAGTTGTAAGTTCAACAGGAAAAATAACATGAAATTTTTAAAAAAACCTTGGGTAAAACTTCAACAAATATCATATGACTTTGGAAACAGCTGTTAAGAGACGACTTTCTTGATCAGCTCTCAGAACAAGACCTAGACTTCCTGTTGAACTAGCCATATTGTGACTGTCGATTGTCCAAGGTCTACCATAAATTTCAGTCTCTGCTCATTCATATTTATAAGCAATTTGTAATTAATCCAGCTAGCTCTCTATCCCTTTCCAAACCCCTATCTTTGAGAATTTAGACAGTTTAATGGAAAAGACCCAAAATATAAGGAAGCATCCTATTGTGGAAAGAGCATGCTGAATCACAAGTCTGAAGACCTGAGTTTGAGTGCAGACTCCATGATCTTGGTAAGTGACTCAGACTCTCAGAGACTCATTTTCCTCAGGCCTAAGATGAAGATAATAAGACCACTAGAATTAGTCACTGGACCTGGCTTCAAATTCTGGTTTTGCTACATATTTTGAGTGTGACCTTGCATAAGTCCCTTAATGTCTCTAGGCCTCAGTTTACTCTCCTTTGATATGTCTTTTCAACTTATACTCCCATACTTTTTACATGATATGTTTCACAGGATTATTGTGAAGAAAGGACTTTGGAAACTACCAGATCTCACAGAAATGTAAACTACCATCATTACAAGCAAATTTCAATTCATTTTTAAAAGTCATCTCTACATGTAGTGCCTTATCAAGAAGAATTTTTGTAGCCCCTGGAAATTTTCATAGAATCTGGGAGATTATCCTTCCTCTCTCCCTCCCTCCCTTCCTTTACTTTCTTTTGGAACTTTGATTTCATCAGTGTGAAGAGCTCCCAGTGTGGGAGGTCCCTTCACTGATGCAGATCAGGAACTGGTTTGTAACTCACAGTCTTAAAGAGTTACCTGAAGAGGAAAGACTAAATGACTTGTCTGTGATCACACAATTAGTATGTTATTAGACGTGGAACTTGAACCCACATCTTCCTGACTCGAGGATTGGGACTCAGTTCACTATATCACAATGCTTCTCCAGCTATTATCACTATTAATATTATTATTAATCAATCAATAAACATTTATTAAATACTTACTATGTTCCAGTCACTGAGTTAAGTTCTGGTGAAACAAAAAGAGACAGAAGACAATTCTTGCCCATAAAGAACATATAATCATCATCATCCCATCACCTACCTTACAGGGCTTTTATGAATAGAGCATTTTGTAAATTGTAAAGAGTTGTGAAAATGTGAGAGATGGATGGTAGACAATACATATGTATATATGTATGTAAGTTATTCAGTCATGTCCGACTCTTCATGACCCGTGGACCTCTTCATGGGGTGTTCTTGGCAAACCATTGGAGTGGTTTACCATTTCCTTTTCCAGTGGATTAAGACAAACAGGGTAGAGGACTTGCCCGGGATCACGTAGCTAATAAATGTCTGAGGCCAGATTTTAATTCAGGCCTTTCTGATTCCAGGTCCAGTGCTCCATCTACTGAGCCACCTGGCTGCCTCTGTATTTATGTTTGCGTTTCCTCTCAGATGATGAGAGTCTCCATGTCTTTACACAAGTGCTCAGTGACTAGGATGAACTCACTCCTTACCCCCACTTCTTAGAATATGTAATTTCATTCAAAATTCAGATCAAACCATCTCCTGCACAAGAACTTTCCTCATTCTCTCTGGCTTCTAGAACCCCTCCTGCAACATTGCCCTGTGTCTATTTTATATAAATGACTTATATGTATTCAGAGCAAGGACCATTTCATTACTGCCTTTGTAGCATTAGGATAGAGCATACAGTACCAAGCCATAGTGGGCAACTGATAAATGTTTGGAAATTGATAAATACATATATGTGTATATTCATATATGTGTATTTACATATTTGAACATATATATCCACATATGATCCAAAGAAATGAGTACATTTTCTTCATCTCTGTGGCCTGAAAAAATTCACACACAGGAGTATAGTTTATGTGTGTATGTGTGTGTGTATTTAAACAGCTACTTTTCCCAAGCATTTGAGAGAAGGGGTCTTAGTTAATGTGAAGGGGGGAATGCAGTTGGGAGGGAAGAATTCTTAGAGCACCAAGAGGTGGGAGGAGTGAGACTGGGCTGAAATATGGTGGGAGCAATTTACTACAGGTTGGATCCTGGAGAGCATTTCCCAGTATAAGTCATAGAGACAAATAGCTTGAGTCTACTCTGAAAATACCCACTGTCAACTCAAGTTGACTTAGTGGGAGTTGCCTGAGTGGCTATGTTTGGCCCATAGGATTTAACAGATGGGAAAAGGCTTGCTTATGTTAAAGGAGCCTGAGGAAGCTGTGTTTATCTCCTGCTCTCTTTTTTCTTTCCTCCTCCTCCCCCAAACTTAAGCTGTCAAGGACCCATTATATAGTTGGGGTTTTGTATATTATTCTTATAGACCCTGTGAACTACAAGAGACCTTAAAGACCCATTATATAGTTGGAGTTTTGTATGTTGTACTTAGAGATCCTTTTAGTTGAAAGAGACCTTAGACCATGGAATGTCCAAGGTAGAAGGAACCACAGTCCAAAGGGTATATGAAAACAAAGAATACTTAAGCCTGAAATGACTTTTAGGATTTAGAATATTAGAATAAAGAATTTTAGAGGTAGAACAGACCTATAAATGTTGAAATGTCAGGAATTAAAGCAGGGGTGCTTAGAGTGGGCCCAGGGATGGATTTCAGGGGGCTTATAGAGGGGAAATCTATTTTCACTCATCTCTAATTGAAATTTAGTATCACTTTCAATTATGAATGTAGGTAATAAATCATATTAGTATTAGCAATGCCTGTGATTTTGTTATCGTAAGAAACTACAGATATTTTCATATCTCATTACAAGAGAAAATCAATTGGATGTTCTTTGCCAAAGATCAACCCACTGTTTAATATTCTTATATTATGAGGAAGTAGGAGTTCCAGTGGATAGAGTATTAGACTTGGAATCAGGAACACCTGAGTTCAAATGTAACATCAGACGATTATTTGTTGTGTGATCTTGGGTAAGACATTTTAGTTCTCTAGGACTCAGTTCCTTCATATGTAAAATGAGGATAATGATAACTTCCCAGGGTTGATATGGGAATCAAATGGGATATTTTGTGTAAAGCACTTCACAAGCCTTTAAATGCTAGAAATATGCTAGATACTACTATATTTTTGGCAGTTAGCTGGTGTAATAGATAGAGCACTGGGTTTGGAATCAAGACATCTTCCTGAGTTCAAATCTGGCCTCAGACATTTACTAGCTGTATGAGCCTGGGCAAGTCACCTCACTCTGTTTGCCTCCATTTCGTCATTTGTAAAATGAGCTGGAAAAAGAAATGACAAACCACTCCAGTATCTTTGCCAAGAAAATCCCATATGGGGTCACAAAGAGTCAGACATGATTAATGCCATGTTATTATTCAAGCTAAGCAGTAACAGCCTTCATGCTATGTCTTTAAATAATATGCCTGTTTTAAATGTATTGTTTTTTAATTTGCTAATAAAGAAACATATTATTGTCACAATTTTCATATTTTGATAACCCTATTTCAATGTAATTAGTTTGCAGTCCTATGTAATTTTGTGTTTAAAAACAATAATAAAATATTTTGCCTTTTTATAACAATTTAAGGTTTGCAAAGCGCTTAAAAAAAACAATACTCAGAAGGGGTCCCTAGGCATTATCATACTGCCAAAGGATCTGTGGCACACAAAAAGTTTAAAAATACCTGGCTTAAAGAGATGTTGAAATAAAGAGTCAGAGCTAGAAACATCAAAATGACTCCTTTGTTTTACCAACCCTGAAGCTTGGAACCAGTGCTAAGGTTTCCTGAGTCTCTGACCAGTACACTTTCCACTGCAAAATACTGCTTCCAAAATACTTTATTTTTGTTATCATGAAATAATCAAGGCAGTGGGGTACTGAGAAGTGAGTATCATATCTAGAGTCAGAGGAGCTGGTGGTCAATGTGAGTTCTGGCAACCTTCCTACCTTGCACAGTTTTGAGCTGCCCACTTAGCCTCTGAGTTTTCCTTTCCTCATCTGTAGAATTAGGGAGCTGGACTAGGTTACCTCCAAAGTTTTTTAAACCCTAAAGCTAGGATCCTAAATCTGGTTATTATTAATAATAGTTATTAATGATGACATTATTAGGATTATTATCTTCAAAAATTGAAAGAACTACGATATAAAAAGGAGAGTTAATTAGACTTACTATCTTTTTCCAGAAATCAGAGCAGAAAAGCTAGATACTAGGATGGGGAACCTGTGGCCTCAAGACCACCCTGAGGCCACAGGTTCCCCAACCCTGATGTCTTTCAACAGAAGTGGAGACCTAAGCATTTAGTCTGCAGAAGAGAAAACTTGGGGGTTGGGGTGGGAAGGGGGAATCTCTTTCTTAATGTATATGTAATCTCTTTCTTAATATATACGTAGGGCTGCATGGAAGGGAGATTTTAGATTTGTGCCCGGCCCCAGAAGACAGAATTCATAGCAGGAGCTATAAGAGATGGAAGATGATGCAAGATAATCTCAGTGTCAGAAATAACTTCCCAACACTTCCCCAAAGTCAAATGGTGTCTTCAGAGGTGATGGATTCTCCACCACTAGGAATCTTTGAGCGGACTGATCAGTACTGTTGTGGAAGGGATTCCAGTGCAGATGTGGGGAAGACTAGACATCCTCTGAGATCTCTTCCAGCTCTGAAATCCTGTGAGTCTGTGGCCATGGGGTGGAAGTTACAGGGAGGCAGATCGCTAGGGGAGAAGTAGCCAACTAGTAAGACTGTCCAGGAATGGAATGAGCTGCTTTGCCAGACCTCGAGCCTGTCTCAGGAGCTATCTGAGCAGGGGCGGGTGGACACTTGTAGGTCATGTTTTAAAGAGGATTTTTGTACTGGGTCCCACTGAAAGTTGGCCGAGCTGATCTCTAAGGTTGTTTTATTCTAAGATAAGAATAGGTTTTCTGAGATGGGTTTTCACATCTTTTGCTCTTCCTGTCTGAAAAGCAGAGATCCACTTTTGAGTCATTTAAGTATGTCCAAATCTCTCATTCTCCACTTTGGGTTTTGTTTTGTAAACTTCTCCCCAAAATATATATCTCATTCTCCACATCATTTTGAATGAGTCACAATAGACAGAAATACGTGCTTGACTCCCACTCCTTCTCCTTCCACCCACCTTCTAGTTGGGATGTCTCCCTTTTGGTTCCATGATTCTCTCAGAGTGAGCCCCTGTGGGGTGGTGCATCCGGAAGACCTGGTTGGAGTCCCAGCTGTGACACTCTCCAGCTGCATGACTGGGGCCACGGTGTTTGACATCTGAGCCTTAGTGGCCCCTAGGTGAAAAGGCACAGTTATTCTTGCACTACAAATTCCACTGCAACAAACATTTGTTGTAATAGAAGTTGTTGTTTGTTTGTCTTTAAAGATGCCAGGAGAACCCTAAGTTAGAAGCTGGAAGGAAGCAAGGTTCAGTTAAGATTTTTCTCCTTCTCTAATGGAATCTAAAGTTTCCTAGAATAACAACTCACGAGTAGGTAGCCCTTAAAACAACACGAGAATGTGAGCAAAGCATCAACGTATAGCCATTATCACTGTGCTCATCATACAGATGAGGAACCTGAGATGTTAAACAACCTGATACAATTTACCCAACTTTTCTGAATCTATTTTCCTCATATCTGTTATGGGAGTGGGGGGTTGAATTATTAATTGATCTCAATCAATAAGCATTTATTAGATGTTAACCAGGCAATAGGAATTTCCCCCTTCCTCCTCCACCAGAACTGTGATGTCATTAGTATAGTAAACTCCCAGTAAGAAAGCTCCCTCTATCAATTTAGATCGCCTGCAGAGAGCGGCCTAGTGACATTGAGAGGTTAATCAATCTGCTTAAAGATCACACAGCTGGTGCGATTTGGAGGCGTGTTCCCTATCCACTGATCTACACAGTCGAGAGCACTGGGCACACACAAACGAAAGTTAACTTGGTTTTTGATACCCATGTTCCTGTAGAGTTGGTTTGCTTTATAATCCTATGTATTTTAATTTCTGCATTTAAATATGTGATTCTGAGAAGGGATCCACAGGCTTCACCACACTGCCAAAAGGGCCTATGACATGAAAAAGGTTAAGGACCCCTACAAATATTACTGCTACTGCTGGGACGACGACGACGACGACGACGACGACTACTACTACTATTACTAAATACTACTACTACTAGTACTACTACTACTACTATTACTAAATACTACTACTACTGCTACTACTACTACTACTACTACTACTACTACTACTACTACTATTACTAAATACTACTACTACTAGTAGTATTACTACTACTATTACTACTTCTTCTTCTACTGCTTCTTCTACTACTACACATTATATAACTTATATAGCACTTGATACACACTCTTTCAGTTGATCCTGACAACAACCCTGGGATGTAGGTGATATTACTACCCCCAGTTTACAGAGAAGTAAACCAAGGCTAAGAGGTTAAGTGATTTGCCCAAGGTCGCACAGATCATGAGAAATAAAAACTGTATTAAAGTTGGGTGTCTTGTCTCTCAGGTCTCCTTCTTCATACACAGAGGCTGCCTTTCTATAGCAAGATGAGTGGAAGATGGATCCTCTGTGTAAACTCTTATCTAACTCCTCTCTAATTTCTCCATCTCATTGATCAACAGGGCTGATGGTTATATGAGAAACCTTCCATTTCACCCATTTATCCCTTTCCACTCCAAAAGTTACTATTGCTGACGTGGCATCTCAAGCTTGGCCTTATCATCATTCTGCCTCCCAAGACGGCTACAGTCTCCTGCTGCCTCTGTGACCTAGGGAGTATCTTTACATCATTTCAACGTCTCCAGCATCTCTCTATTCCTTCTGTCTCTTTTTGTATTTATCAGACTTCAAGCTCTTATTACCCCTTGCATGGACAATTACAGTAACCTTCTAGTTCTCTGCTTTCAGATTCTTATTCTTCTAATTCAATCGAATCACACTCAGATAGAAATGGGGGCCACTAAACCATACGTGACGTTCTTTGACTTAGAAAACTACATGTTAACGTTATGGTCTATTATATTTTAATTTTTTGTTAAATATTTCCCAGTTAACCTAAATCTGGCTCAGGCAGTTCTGAGAAATGTTGTTGGCCTCAATGAAGCCTGCAAAATTATTTAACATCTTCGTCATAATCCATCTTACTAACCCTATCACATCTGACCATGTCACTCACCTGCTGAGGAACTTTCCATAACTCTTTATCAATTAAGAATAAAAATATCATTACCTCTGTGGTAAGGTTTGCATAGCATTTTACCTACATTATCTCATTTCATCCATACAAAAACTCCAGGGAGGTTGGCGATATTATTGTCCCCATTTTACAGAAGTGGGAACTGAATGAGATAGAAATTAAGTAACTTGCCCATGTGTAATGTTAATGGGATAATAAGATCTTCCTCACCCATCAATAGGCCTCCCATGGAGTCCATTGGAAAGAACTTGCTTAAAGAGAAGCTTGCTTAGGGGAGGCTTGCTTGTAGGAAGGCTGTTATACCTTTTGGTATTAAGTTGATTAGGCAATGAGTTGTAAGGGTTGTGATACCTTCTGGGTCTGAGAAGTATATACATACTCTAAGTTGTTTTGTTTTGTTTTTGCTTTGGGGGTTCGCTTATGAAATGGACCTTGTGATTCCTTGGTGGAGATCCTGAGTAGCCATTATGTTCAGGCCCCTCTCACCCCCAACTGCTGATGTAAAGGCTCTCTCAATCCAGTGGTGTATGTAAAGTGTATAGCAATATCGTTTTGATTCTGACAGTCAGAGCCCTGTCTGTTGGTCTTTATGCTAATTTCTCTGCTTGTATTTTCTCTGATGTTCAGGGTGCTGACTTTTCCCCTGAACTAGTGAATGTAGTTAAAGAAGATTGCAGACCCCTTAAAAGTTGCTTTCCTTTAAGAAAAGCAGATCCTAGGGGCAATTAGAATGCTTGGTGTTTGGGGGGGAGGGGATAAAAGGGGAGAAAATTTGGAACCCAAAATTTTGTTAAAATGAATGTCAAATAAATAAATAAATAAATTTTAAAAAATAAAAATTAAAAAAAATTAAAAAAAAAGAAAAGCAGATCCAAGAACGTGTGCAAGCAGGTCATCCTGGGTATGTTAGGGTACTTGCTACTATACCATGGTTGTTCTTCAGTTGTTTTAGTCGTGTCTGATTCTTTGTGACCCCATTTGGGGTTTTCTTGGCAAAGATACCAGAGTGGTTTGCCATTTCCTTCTCTAGCTCATTTTATAGAGGAGGAACAGAGGCAAACTGGGTGAAGTAACTTGTCTAGGGTCACACAGCTAGTAAGTCACACAGAGGCCACATTTAAACTTATTGAACAGATTTGCCCATAGTTACTTAGCTAATAAATGTTTACGGTCATATTTGAACTCATGTCTTTCTTATTCTAAGTCTAGAGCTCTATACATGGTGCCACTTAGCTCTCCCTTTGTTTTGGACTACAGAAAAAAGTCCAAATTGACATTCATTAACTCCACTGTAGCACCATCTCTTTAGTCTTATACAACTCTCCTTCAAATAAGTTATATTCTAGCCAAATGTCTGTTTTCCCTTTCCCTAAATTAATCTCTCATTTTTCTTCTTCATCTTTGCTTGTTACCATTGGAATATATTCCCCTTACATCACCACCAGTTGAAAGCCTCTCTCACTCACCAGGTGAAATCTATACTCCCAACCTTCCTCACCATTTCCTTCCATTGAAGTCTCTTCCTTTCTTTGAGGCCCAACTCAGATGCCATTTCTTCCATGGAGCTTTCCATCATCTCTCCTAAATAAAAATGATGTCTCCCTCCTCAGCTGTCCCATGTACTTTGCTTGGTCTTCATTTTTAGACTTCTCTTAATCTCTCTTATATTTCTTTTATTTATTTATGTGTGTTTCCCCTCCATTAGATCTTAAGCTCCTTGAGGACTGGGCCTGGGTCACAACATTCTTTCTATCCTCAGGGTCAAGCATGGTACTATATATAGGGTAAGAACTTAAATAGTTTTCTGAGTTATTATATATTCTAATGGTATTATATCCCCACTTTGCCAAACACTATTTTTGAAAAGATCACTGAAAATATTTAGTGGAGTATGCCTGCAATTTTTTTTTCATTTATCAAGCAATTTTTCTCTTCCTTTCACCTTTCTCCATTGAAATGAAAAAGAAAAGAAAAGAAAAAAGCTCTTGTAGCAAATGTCCACAGTCAAAACAAATTTCTATATTGGTCTATATTAATATATTTCTTTATTGCCTTTATATTAAAAAAAAAAAGGTGCACATCTCTTTCTGCATATTGAGTCTGTCCCCACTCTGTTCAGGAAGTGGATAACATTCTTCATCATCGATCCTCTTGGAATCAGATTTGCTTACTTCTTTCAAAATTGGTCATTTTTACATTGTTATTGTTAGAGTATTAATTATTCTCGATTCTGCTCACTTCACTCAGTGTCAGTTCATACAAATCTTCATGCATGTAAATATTTATGAACCTCCCCATTAGATTATAAACTCCATGAGAGCAGGGAACTCTGTCCTATTTATTTTTTAATCCCCTGTACGAAGCTCAAGGCCTTGGACATAGAAGGCACTCAGGGAAAAGTTATTGAGTTTCATTGCTCAAGATGCATTCAGTGATTCTGAAAATATTCATATTTTTAATGGTATCCCACATTTTCTCTTTCACAAAGAATTTTCCTCATAACAGCCCAATATGGTAGGTTGTACAAGTCTCATTTCCCTATTTCACAAAGAAACCAAGACTTAGAGGGCATGAGTAACTTGCCAAAAGTCAAGCAGCTGTTAAATGCCAGAGCTAAAACTTGATCTTAGATTTTCCTTAATGCAAGTCCATGATGCCATGCATCCTTTCTGAAAGACAGGCTGTGGTATGGCTAGATGAGGAGGATGACATAGGAATTATGTCCTACATACAACCTAGCAGCATTTGGTGACTATGAACTGAATGGGAGCTAAAGGTTGAGTGAATCACACACACACAAAAATCCTTAATATTTAGCAGCTGCTGGTATTCTCATTCTTCCTTCTCCTTCCCATATTATCCCTACTCCCTGACCTCCCACCTGCCAAATTTATTGGATTCTACAGAAGGACATTTGGAGTGTGTTAAAATTTCTAAGATCAGGTCTTGTCAAATTCTGGATGCAGTTGGCTGAATTTAAACAAACCAAAACAAATCAGTATTTCAGAAGAGGGCATAAACAACTAAGCCCTCATGGTCAGACGGTATGCATTGTCTTGTACTATGTCCCTTTTTTTATATGTTTGTGCTTATGTCCTGTTTTGGGTGATGTATTGCACATTTTGGAATGTCAGCCTTGGGTATAAATTGCAGGGTTTTCTGTCTATGCCTCTAAGTGCTGCCTTTAAATTGGGTGTCCCAGAGAATGAGGGTTTTGGTCACAGAATCATAGTGTTAAAGATGGAATGAACCTTCAAATGTAGATATAGGGGAGGAAGAGACATTAGAAAAAGGAATATTAGAGGCAGAAGGGACATTAGGGTATGGAATCTTAGTGATGGAAGAGATATTGGAACACAGAATGCTAGCGTTGGGACATAGAGCATTAGGGTTGGGAGGGATCCCCAGACATAGAACGTTAGGGCGGGGAGGGATCTTAGAACATATATTGTCAGAGGGACTTTAGAGCACAGAATGCTATAGAATGATGTTACATTGTTAGAGCTAGGAGGGAACTTAGAGCATAAATTGTGAGCTTAGAAGTCAGAATGTCAGAGTCGGGAGGATCCTCAGAGCATAGAATCTTAGAGCTAAAAGAGGGACCTTACAGAACACAGAAGGTTAGAACGGGGGAAGGAAGTGTACAATTCAGAATCTCGAGGCTGGAAGAAACTTTAGAGAAAGTTTAGTCCAAGCTCCTCCTTCTGTAGATGACGAGCCTGCTTTTAGGCGTGTCAGATCTCAACGATCCCCCAAGCATCAGACCTGAGATGGCAGCGGGCGAGGCTCCCGCCTGCCCAGTTTGCCCGTGGGCTCGGCAGCGCCCTGGTCCCCAGACGGGTAGCGTGTGCATCCCCTCACTCTGCGCTCCCAAGGTGCCTGCAGAGTCTGCACCAGCCCCTGCGAGCAGACGGGCACGGACCCCGACATGTGCAGTGCATCTCCTTTAAGAAGCCCCCGTGTCGTGGATGCATGTTTCACCCCGATTGCCCGCACTCCTCCCCGCTCCCCTCCTCCGCCCCCCGTGTGTTCCCTAAAAGTATTTTATTTTCTGTCTGTGTTTGTGCTTGTGGTCCGCAGGTCGTCCCTTGCATTGTTCATCTGCTTCATCCACCCCTATGGAGCAGTCCCCTTCCCCACCCCCTTCCCCACCGGCCAATGAGAGCCAGAGGAGGTTGCTAGGCAACGGTGTGGCCCAGCCAACCCAGGACTCTGACTCTGAGGAAGAGTTTGTCCCTAATTCATTCTTAGTTAAAAGTGGCTCCGCGAACCTCTGCGTCCCCGCCAATGGTAAGTCACTCTCTCTCTTTCTTGTCCTAACTTGGTTCTGTCTTTGTCCCCCCTCCCGCAAGGTGCGTGGCGGGGCGGGGAGGCGGGGAGGCGGGTTGCATGGAGGAGGTGACCACGATGCGTGGGCTCGGATGCGGGATTTGCCATGTGGTGTGTTTGTGGAGGGGTCCTGGCGCATCCGCTGCCCCAGCTCTGCAGTTTCTCCTCCGCTCCTATACGTCCAAGGGTACAAAGAGCCCTCTGAGTCTAGGGGACTTGGATCGATTGGGTTTTTGTTTTAAAGAAACGGGAAAAAAAGTTCCAGCCGCGGTAACTCTAGCCCCGAAGTCTACACTGAGAGTTCCCGGGCTGGGAGCATCCTGCGGCGCTGGGTAGGGGAATGCCCTGACCACTTAGAAGTCAGTGCCTGTTGCCCAGAAACACTGCCCGGTAAACCGCGGGGCCGCAGAAGCCACCTTTGGCTAAGCTGCTTGTCTGCACAGAAACCCTCGCAAGTTTGCACAATGAGGCACTGTGCCTTGAAATCATGGTAAAGGTGAAAGAGAACTCCGGAGTCGAACTTGGGAGACACCGAGCAAGTCAGTTAAGAGCTCAGAGCCTCAGTTTCCCTCACCTGTAAAACGAAGGGAATTGAACTGAATGATCTTGAAGGCCCCACTTTTTATCTCTGCAATGTTGGCTCTGTGAGATAATGTTGGAAAAGGGCTGGACTGACCTGGATCTGGCTTCCAGAGTGGTTGTGCAGGTATAGGGCTGTGCCTCAGTTTCCTTATTTCTAAAATGAAAGAGCCAGACTTTGTGACCACAGAGGTCCTTTCCAACTCTAAAGTCCAGTGACTGTGAGAAAGACAGTATCCTAGGCTCTGTGAGTCTTACAGTCATTTTTTCTTCTTTCTCACCTAAGGGAAAATATAGATTACAAAAATGGAATTAAGGATGTTTGGTAGAAAATCCATGTTATAAAATGAGCTGCTTGACGTGGCTTTTTTTGCATCTTCTCCTTTTAGCACTGGACTTTGTACAGAAGAGGTGTTTAATAATTGTTCATTTAAATGCAACCTGCTTGCCTGGTTATGTTCCCCAATTTGTGGCAGGAAATAGCCCAGAAGGGGTCTGGATCTTTAAGGGCTCAAGAGACTGATGGAGAAAAGATTCAGGAGAGCTGTTGGTAGAG
Source organism: Notamacropus eugenii (assembly GCF_028372415.1). Lineage (NCBI taxonomy): Eukaryota > Metazoa > Chordata > Mammalia > Diprotodontia > Macropodidae > Notamacropus > Notamacropus eugenii. Next base: position 124,230,256 of record NC_092876.1, read on the forward strand.
GCACCTGGGAGGTGGACTGTGATCCCCAACTGAGCAGGAGGGACAAGAAGCTGGAAGAAGGTGGGAAAAATCAGGCTCTTTCCCAATTAAAGTGTTAAGCGATCCAGGGGATGCCTTCTTCCCCTCCTCCCATTTTCTGGAGACCTAGGGCAATAAACCTGGGAAAAGTTGTTGACTACCACGTGTTAGATTCATCAAGTGGCTCATTACCTGCATCAGGGTAAACATCAACCCAGCCTTGGCCAAGTTGGTTCCCCCACTCCCAGCCTGAGTGAATCAGCTGCAGCCCCACTGATTTATAGAGGAGGTGAAACCATTAGTATGAGCTGGCCCCTGAAGGTGTAATCAAAATAACTCATGGCTGCTTCTAGATGCAGATCCCTTTCCCCCCAGTTCTCCACCTCTCCCCGCCCCCTGCCCCCAAGCCTTCATGGGCTCTTTTTCCTCCTTAGAACATGAAGAAGAAACTTTGACATTTAATGCATTTTAAAACTTCCTTTGGTGACTCTCAAGTGTTTAGTATAGTGAAAACAAGCTTGCCTGCGGGGTCCTTTCAGAGAAGTAGGCTAAGATGGTCCTGCTGTGGCAGAGGCAGGGGGAATGAGAAGGTCGAATTCTCCTAGGGAAATGCAAATGTTGCTTTATATCACTATGGCCTGAAGTTGTGGGTCCAACCCAAGTCCCTGCTTAAGACCAAGATGCCTTAAGGTATTCACTAACTTTACTACTTAGTCACTTCTTGGTAGGTTCAAAGGAGATGGTGAGAAGTTCAAAGAGCCTTGGATGGTGTTCACACCTCCCTAGGCTAGTAGCTATGGAAGTTGTCTTGGATCCTGTTCTTTCTGGGTCCAAATCTCATCTGGGACACACTGGATTAGCTATATGACCCTAGGCAAGTCATTTAACCTTTGAGAGCTCTATGAAACTAAGTTTGCTGTTGCAGAGAAGGTACACACTAGCCTTGGTAGAAGGGACTTCCTCTTGGGAGTTCCTATACCAGTGAAATCACAGGTTCATTCAGCCCCATCCCCTAGCACCTAGAAAATTACTTTGCATATGGCAGGCTCTTGATAAATGTATAAATTAACTTAGACTCAGACTGGAGTCTTAAACCAATTTTTCTGGCTGTGTGACCCAAGGTAAGTCACATTTCACTCCCTGGGCCTCACTATCCTTATCTGTAAAATGAGAAAGTTTTTCAGATCCCTTCCAAGTTCAAAAAACTTATGGTTTTTTATGTGAGATGTGTTTAAATCCTAACTGCCAAAATAACCTTTTAAAGATGACTGTGTTATACATACACACACACACACACACACACACACACATACACATACATACACATATAAAATTTTTTTTGTGGTTCAGCTAGGAATAAATATACCCAGAAGGTTAAAAAAGAGAGAGATTAAAAACCTTAATCTCTCCCTTTGCTAATTAACTGAGAAGCAGCAAAAGCATTGTTCAGTCTTCAGTGAGTAGATGACATTACTGCATTATTGATGTGTAGGGAAGTTAGTGAGACTTTGAGTTGGCTCATAGGCTGCCGGCTTATTTATTCTGCTTTCTGCCAGTGACTGGCTCTCTGCTGCTGCGGTTTGTAGACACTTTGCATTCCCAGAGGGGCACCTTTCTTTGTGTGTAAAATTCTGCAGGTTAGTAATCAATATGTCCCACACCTAGACATAGTGTCTGGGCTCCCATTTGCTGAGTGACTTTGATTCTTCCTAAGGAGAGATGCAGGTGAGTAAGGTTCACTACCCTCCTGTGACTGGTTCTGGGATGGCACTCTTGCTCTAAGCAAAAATCAGAACAAAGTAACAGCAATCCCCACATTCACAAAAACGCCACAAGTCACCTGTGCAGGCCCTTAGAATTTATTCAGCTTCGTTTCTGCCAAGAACTTGAGAGTAGTAGATGAATGGGAGTGGGGGAAGGGGGGGAAGTAGTGCACAAATAGGTTAAATGTACCTTATTCTTGCCCCCCAAATTTCCAAGAATAAGAGAGCTTTCCTAATGATTTCTCTAAAGGGATTTATCATAGATTTAGGACTGAAAGGGACCTTAGATTCCAGCCCCCCCCCCTCCCCTTTTATACATGAAGACTGAGAATGTAAGATCCTTGAGAACTGGGATTGATTCATTCTCTGTATTCAGATCCCCTGCATCTAGCATGGTGCTAAACCCATAGGAGGATCTTATTAAATGCTTCTTGGTACTAGACTGAGGCCCAGAAAATTTTAAATAGTTTGCCAAAACCATTCAAGGACTAAGCAGCAAAGTTTGAATTCAAATTCAGTTTTCTTTTCACTAATACAGTTTTCTCCTCTAAGGGCCTGATTCTTTTAGACTTAGATTAACCACTGTTATTGGTTTAAAAACACACACATAGACACACACACAAACATTTATCTAGTCCTTTATGCTTTACAGAGTCCTGTCCTCAGAGATACTCTCTGTGTGACCTTACCCTATTTAGTCCTGTTTGCTCATCTTTGAGAGCGTTGGACCAGGTGACCAGAAAGGTTTCCTCTCCCTTTAGAACCCTATGACACACACTCCTTCAGGCATTATTAGCCCAATTTTACAAATGAAACTCAGATGTTAAGTGACTTGCCTAGGGTCATACATCTTCTACCCAGTGTCAAGGACAGCTACTCAGTGAAAACCAGTAAAAGTTCTTTTTGTTTAAAATGAAGTTTAATACAGATGGAAGCCTCTTTTTCTCTGACTGCCCAAGAGGCTGCCTCAGTATCAGCGCTGCCTGAGAATGACTTCCAAAAGGATTTGTGTTGTACTTTTTAATTAATCCCTCCTAGGCTTTCTTTCCACAGCTGTGTAAACTCAGTCTTACAGGAGTCAATCCAAAGTAAGTAACACCCAGAGAGCAGCACCGCCGTTGTGAGTCCCCGTGTAAATTGCAAGGAAGATGCAGGGGGCCTTGCAAATCAGGCCACTGTATCTTCAGAAATGGAAAACATAGCTCCCCCTTATATCTGCTCATGCCCAAAAGAAAATCATATAGAAATCTCCGGGCTAGAAAAATATTTAGATAAAATTTCACGTAGGAGTATTTGAAAAGCCAAGAAAGTAGTTAGAATCGAAGGTGGGTTGGCATCTGCTTACTTCAGGACCTCTTTTCATTGAGAAAATATTTATAAAAAGCATGCAAAAAGCACTTAGCAAAGTCCCCAGCACATAGTAGGCAATATGTAACATTCCCTTCTCTTACCTTTCCCTTATGTCAGAGCCCTGGACCTTGACTCTTGAATCAGAGGTTCTACTCCCAGTTAAGTTTTGGGTCCTTGTGATGGTCACATCCCTTCAGGGCTTCAGTTTCCTAATTTATGGTATGGTAGGAGTAAGCTTTCCAAGACTTGCCTCACTAGGCTGCTGGACAAAAGCATTTTTTAAGTTGTGAGGCAACTAGAAAAATGCTTCAGTTTTTATTATTATTAATGAAATCGTGATCTAAATCCCTCTGTATCATAACAAAAACTTTCATGCATTGTCTTGGGTAAAGAGTTAATTTTTACATGTATTATATTTTTGCTGGGGACTGGTGTGGAAACTCTCTTTGCCAAAGCAATATTAGTAAGTATATTTTATAATATCACAGAGCTGCCTGGAGCATTTAAAGGTTAAGAGGGACTTGGTCAGAGTCATCCAACTAGTGTCAGAAGTATCCGAAGGTCTTGACTCTGAGCTCAGGATGCTGCCTTTTCATTTTTCATAAAAGTAGGAAAAGTGGTTTTTTTGTCTAGATCAATAATTTCATAGGTGTAGAGAACTTCTGGTGAAGAACTCCCTTCTACCAATGTACCTCAGCACCTGCATTAGAATTTGTAATCTTAATTGTGAGAAGTTAAATACCATTATCAGGATTATAGAGTCAGTCTTTGTCAGAGGACTTGAAGACTTGAACCCAGCTTTTCTTCCGACTCCAAAGTGACCTAGCACAAACACATTCTCATTCTCTCTCTCTCTCTCTCTCTCTCTCTCTCTCTCTCTCTCTCTCTCTCTCTCTCTCTCCCTCCCTCCCTCCGTCCTTCTCTTTCTTCTCTCTCCTCTCTCCCTCCTCCTCTTTTTCTTTCTTTTCCTCCCTCTCTCCCCATTCTTTCTCTCTATTTCTCTCCCCTCTCTCCCCCTCCTTCTCTCTCCCCTCTTCACGTTTCCCCCCTCATGACATGCTGCCTTTTAGTAACAGTAATAATAAAACATGTATATAGGACTTTATTTGATGAAGAAAAAATGTTTGGGGCATTGAAACATAGACAAGTAGGTTCATCAGAAGCCATGTTACCAGTGAAAGATTTTTTTATGACCGTAGCACTACTGGCTAAAGCTAGGAAGGGTTTCCATCTTCCTTTGGGGAGAGGCTGGCCACCATGATAAAGTCACAAATCCTTAGAATGTTGGAGTAAAGAGTTGACCATAGCAATTCATAAAACCATCTTGGGCATGGAGGTACCTGCCATCTCCTGACTTTAAGTCCAGAACCTTTTCCACTATGTTCTAGTTTCTTCTCAATGAAAACATGAAATTGTGCATCCTTTGAAGTTTAGAGTTTTTTGTTTTTTTAATGGATGACCTTACCTAACAAAGAAATATTAGGAGCTTCCCTTTTTGGAAGGTCCTTGGGAATGAGTTTCCAGCTTTGAGCATTCTGTTGGCCACAGGCATTCCAGAGAATGGGGCATGGACTGGGCTTACAGAAAGTGATTAACAGAAAGAGAGATTTTCCTAGAAAGTTACAGTGTTCTAAGTATTAACCAGGAGAGTATGAGCTAAGTTTTAGGAAATGCTTTCCGACAGACTTACAGAGGTGATGGAATGGTCTTCCACAGTTAATTTCCTTAATTCAGCATGGGGCTTCTGGCTTCCATTTTTCATTTCACAGGTTGGTCCAAGGATGATGATTGGTCAGTGTCACCTTGGCTTCTCATCAGTTTTATTCAAGTTCTCATGCCTTACCATCCAGAGCTCTAAATGGTTGGGATTTTATTATTTGAGGGTGAGGGGAAGTGTTTATTCTCTTGTTTTAGAAGGGAAATGTTTCTATTTATCTTAGACTCTTTCAGTAATCATAAGTCATAGCAGAATCATCATTCATTCTTCTAACACTTTACAGTTGACAAAGCAGACTCCTCCTGGCACCTTGCCCAGGATGGTTAGAAGTGTAAGAGGATACTAACCCATTACCCTCATTTTACTAATGGGAAAACTTTAAGAGGAGGGGAAATGATTTGCCTAAAGTCATCAAAGTAAGTAATAGAGTCAGTATTCAACCTCAGAACTTCAGATCTAATTCCAATGTTCTTTACCCTATGCCAAGAAGCCTTTCTCAAAACCACTTCTCTCTATAATCCTAAAGCTTAAAAACATCTTAATAAGATTTGAAAAAAGGTTGGGGGGAAGGTAGAATGTTGTTGCCTGAGGAGGAAACATGCCCTTTGCAGATGTTGGTCTTTTGGGACATAGCCCTTTTCACCCCATACTAGTTATGACTCTGAGTGTGGTACTGTGGGAAGAACACTAGACATGGAGAAAAGAAACTTGGGTTCAGATCCTACCTTGGTCACTAAATAGCTTTGCCCCCCTAGGAAAGACCTTTAATTTCTCTTGGCTTCAGTTTCCTCATCTATAAAAGGGGATGGAGCTGTAACATAATGACTGTTCCTTTCTGAAAAGATTGTCAGGAGAAAAGCATTTGGAACACCTTAGAAATGTGAATTATTGTAAGTTCGTTGAAGCCATATTGCTGTAAAAATCTCAGACGCTTTTATTACTTACTAGGTTCTGCAGGAGGAAAGTGTGGCAATGTGGCAGGTAAATTTTCCAGTTGTTTTCTAATTTATGCATCTTCTCATTCTCCAGGTCAGAAGTACTATGTTGATAAAAGTAGACCCAGGAGCTAGAGTTTTGAGACTGGGCTCCACCTATTAGCACCCGTGTGACTTTTCTAGGAGAGTTAAATCTGTCCTTGAATGAATTCAATTCAATATTGTAAACATTATTATAGAGTGAGAGCACTGATCTTAAAGTGATATAATAGGCATTCAGTAAGTACTTGATTGATTGGACCTAGGTTTGAATCCCAGGCCTTCTCAGTATCCATGTGACAAATCATGTAACTGCTCTATGATGCAGTTTCCTGATTTGTAAAATAAAAGGACTGGATGCTTGCTAAGACCCCTTCTGATTCTAAATCTAGGATGTGGATGAGATATTCTGGTAATGCAAAGAGCTTGCCACATGGTAAGCATTTACTTAATAAGTGGTTTTTCATTTATTCTGTTCTGACAGTGAGGGCCAGTTTCTTCTCCATAATGAGTTCTTCCAGAAGCTAGATTTTTGTCTCTAAAGGAGGATACAGATAATCACATCTTTCTTTTGAGATGTGTTGCCCACAGCACACCCTTAAATGTTGGTCTTTTGTCCTCACTTCTACCCAAGAACTGTGATCAACAGACCATGACTTCTGCTGTCACCGGTCTCCTGAGGCCTCAGTGGCACAGCTGGACAGGGGCCTGGCTGCTGCTCCATGCCCCAGAACCATTCAAGCAAATCAGCCCCAGTGCCTCTAACCTGAGAGCAAAAGATATTAGCATCCTAGGCCTTATAAATCCATCCTGTATCCTGAGACATAGTCAGGAAGCATCCAGACCTCTTGTGCTCTCAGCCCAAGGCAAGCAGACATGAGGGCTGACGACCAGAATTTGACAACCAGTGGTGATACCTGTTGTGCTGTCTGACTGTGGACCCAGTCCCTTGACTTCTCTGACCCTCTGCTTCTCTCATCTGTTAAAGGAGGAAAATTGTATGTATCCTATAGAAATGAAGAGATTTTTATAAGGAAGGCACCACCTATATATGAACAATTTTTATAAGTAGCATTTTGGATTATTGTATCTCATCCACATTTATGTAGAGTTGGAAGAGACTTTATAGGCCCTCTTGTCTAACCTCCTCATTTTACAGATAAGGAAACTGAGATCCAGAGATGTTAAGGTGACTTTCCCAAGGACCCAGGATCATTAGCCAGGATTTGAATCCTATGGTTCCAAATCTAGCACTCTCTCCACTCTGCCATACTGCTCTCTCTCATGGCATATGATATTTAAATTTTGAAAGACTTTTTCATTCTATATAATTCTTATGTTTCCTAATAAATTCTAAATAGAGTCAACAAGTCAAGTCAGCAAGCATTTATTAAGTCCTTTCTGTATGTCAGCACTGTGCTTAACTCTGAGAATACAAACAATGAAGAATGAATAAAGAAATGCCCCCAAGAAGCTTAGGATCCATAAGGGGATGGTAACATTAAAGGGACTGAATGCTTAAAAGGGTGAGGGAAAGGGGATCCTGGGAATGAAAGCACCTGCCTTGGGGACTTTGTAGAGGACATCCAGCCAGAGAGTAGGAATTCAGCCTGGAGAGGAATGAAGACATGGTGGATGGGACTGGACCTAAAATGAGGTTATGGGAGGAATCAGCCAACCAGAGGAGGAGATGCCACAGGGATGGAAGTAGTTTGGGGGAAGGGCAGAGTGAGTTTCCAGAGTGAAGGACTTTCTGGAACTTTACAGAGAAATTCCAACAGAGTCAGTACAGAGGACATCACAGAGGACCTGTTCAATGAGACGGAATTCTTCCCCTAAGCTTGCTTCAATTCTCAGATATAGACACCACCTAGTTATTCTCTTGCCTTCTTGGTTCAGTATCAGCCCATTTGCTTCTAGCATGCAAGTCATCATCGGTACCAGCTGCAGCCTACTTACATTCACCATGTATTTTTTTTTCCAATGATCTTTCATTATTTGCAACATTCATTGTTCTAAGATAATGCTGTTCCATGATTTGCAGTCCTAGAGCACCATTGCAAATATATCCATGCTAAATAGATGGGCTTTTGTAGCAAGCAGGCAGCAACAGGGGATAGCAGAAAGCAAGACAGTTTCCCCAATACATTCTGATCTCCATCTTGCTCAGTTCCAGGTCCTATTCATGATCCATCCACAGGGCTTGTCCAGTATATACAGTATTGACCGACTAATTAGTCACATGATAATTCACATCTGTAATCATAAAGGGCCTTCACATACTTTATCTCATCCAGTTCTCACAACAGCTCTTGAGGTAGTTTTGGGGAATTATTGTTATTTTCCCCTTTTACTGGTGAGAGGCAATTCAGTATGATGGTCTAGGGGGCTGGCCTTGGAAAGCCTGGGTTCAAGTTCTGTGTCTGATATATATGGGCTGTGAGAATCTGAGCAAGTCACAGAATCTCCCAGTGCCCACATCCATCTCTTAACACTATACATTACAGAGGAATTGCCATTCTTGGTGGAAAGGGCACAAAGGAATTCCCTTTCCAGATTATTTCCCATGTAGATAAACTTAGATGTTGAGACCTACCACCCCCTAAATTAAAAAAAAAAACAAGAAAGCAAAAGAGACAGGTTGGGGTTTGATGCCCCCAAAGAGACAAATTGAACTTGGGATTACACAATTTGAAATGTTGGGGTCCTATTCCAAGTTTTCTGACTCCAAGCAGAGTGTTTTACCACTAAAATCAGCTGCCTGAAGGGGATAGATTCTATTGAACTGGTTTTGCATGAATTTATTACCTTCATCATTAAGAGAAAAGTTAGGAAGAAGGGAAATATGAATTAACTTTTGGATGTGTTGAGTTTGTGATGTCCGTGGGACATCCAGTTCAAGATGACCAAAAAATAATTGGTGATATGTAGTAGTCGGTAAGGAGAGAGACAATAGCTAGATTTATAGATATGGAAATCATCTGCATAAAGATAATAGTTGAACCCCTTGATGTACCTGCTGATCAGATCACCAAATGAGATAACGTACAGCAAAAAGAGAAGAGGGCCCAAGACAGAGCCTTGGGGGACACCCACGGTTAATCCATGGATGACGAATCTGCAAAAATAGAAGCAATCAGATAAGAGAAGAACCAGAAAACACAGAAGAAAGAGTAACCAGGAGAAGAATGTGATCGCCTGTGTCAGATGTTGCATAGAGGTCAAGAATTTCAGGAAAGGTAAACACAAGGAATGTTATCAAGAGGAAGGGTCTTTATTTCCTCTCTGATTTTCTTGTGGCTTCCCTATCAGGAGGATTAGAAAAATGAAATGATATGCCATTAAAATCACCTTGTGGTTGAATACTTTGCTGGTGACAGCTTCTTGCCATCAGTAAGCTTATAGGCAAATAACTAATACAAATGGTAATATAAGAGAGGAAGAGGACTCTCTAAGTCTTTGATGAAGAAGGGGTCATGTGCTTCCCATTTCCTGAGTGAATATGTCAACTACCAGGGTTATTGTTGATCAATCATTTCATTCATGTCTGACTAAATAACTCCACTTGGGGTTTTCTTGGCAAAGATACTGGAGTAGTTTGCCATTTCCTTCTCCTTACAGATGAGGAAACTGAGGCAAAGAGGGTTAAGTGACTTGCCCAGGGTCACACAGCTGTGTGACCAGTATCTGAGACCAGATTGGAACTTGGGAAGACAAGTTTTCCTGACTCCAGGCCTGGTGCTGTATCCGCTGTGCTACTTAGATGTCCAGCAGCAATCACTGCTAATAAGTATGGTTTAATGGGAAAGAATTCTAGGTGTGAGTGCCTGCAGACCGATCTTTTGGTCCTGGCCCTATAACTAATTTGCTATTTGGACTTGGGCAATTCATTTCCCCTCTCTGGGCCTCAGTTCCCTCCGCAAAATAAGATTAGATAAAGCTGCAGTTCCTAATGTTTTCTAGTAGGGGAGAATCTTGTTTCAGCCTAAAAGAAAAAAATCCTGATCTTCTTGTAAGAGAATGGTTATACTATGTGCAGATAAGCATGATACACAATGAGAAAAAAAACTTCTGTATATTCATTAATGCTTCACAAGAGCACCTAAGAGATGCTGTGATGTATTGATATTAGAGGATAGTTTCATCCTTGGAGTCAGGAACCCCTAGACTAAGTCCTGCTTTAGATACATACATGCTAGCTTTGTGATCACAGGCAAGTTGCTTAGATGGATGAAATCATCCAAGAGGTCTGGTAGAAGTGGTAGTGGGAGGATCTCCTCTATCTGGAGGAGGCAGCCCATATACAATAAAAAAGGAATAAATTTTATGTGGGGCCTAGTAGGTATTCCTTTTACACCATGGCAATATTTAGTGCATTTATTTATGACTCAAAATTGCTGAGATTTGAGAACCACTGAGTTAGAGAATAGATAAAGCACCTTCCACCTCTAACATTCCCTGTTTCAAGGTTCATTCCAGCTCCCCTGTTCTCTGCCCTAAGGTCCCTTTCTGCTCTCAAGTTCTATCTTCTGAGATCCCTCTCAGATCTGGCGTGTTCTGTTCTAAGGTCCCGTCTGGCATTCTTTGCTCTAAGGTCTTTCTCAGTCCTGATATTCTATGTTCTAAGGTCCTTCTAGTATCATTCTTTGTTCCAAGGTCCCCTCCAGATCTGGGATGTTTTGTTCCTGGGTCCTTCCTAGCTCTTGTATTCTATGCTCTAAGGTCCCTTCCAGCCACAAACTAGCCTGTTAATCCTTTCTGTGCCTAGTTCTTTGTGTGTGGTGCATGGTGCTTTGAGGTGTGCCACTGAGGCTATGCAGGCTACCAAAGTGACTGGTTAATTGCTCCCCAATTTTAACAGGGAAACCATCTGGCTTCCTCATCCCTTCTCTGAATTACTCTTATTTATGTAGGTGCTTTGGATTAAACAACTAGAAAAACATTCCCCTTGCATTTACAATCTTCTGTGACCAAGGTGGGAACACAAACAGAAACTCACTTACAGGGAGTGTGGAGCTGGCTGGTCTTGGGAAGTCTGAAGTCCTGCTCCTCTCCTACCTCACTGGATAACTTGGGGAAGATCCCCTAATTTCCCCCAGCCTCCATTTCCTCATCTTTAAAATGACTGGGTTGGGACAAAAGGATCCTTTTTACATTTGTCCATGAGCTTTTTAAAAAAAATGTTTTGTTAACTCAGTGTCAATATAATTGTTTTCCTTCGTAGTCCTATGTATTTTATGCAATTAAAATTTGATTCTGAAAAGGGGTTGTTAGGCTCTGCTAAAGTGCTAGAGGGTTCCATTACAAGTGATCTAGGCTCCCTAGATTAGAGCATCTCAAAGTTCTCTTTCAGCTCTGACATTTTGAAAAGGCTCTTCTGAGTGTTGACATACTAAAAGTGCCTTCTATTTCTACATTCAATGGCCTTTTCCACTTGACTATTCTGTATTCCAAAGCTTCTGTTCCTTCTAACATTTTACATTCTGTGCTCTAATGTTCTAGGTTCTAACATCCTGTCTGTCTCTGACATCTTTAAGGTGTATTTGGGAAGAAACAGCCCCTCTGCCACTAGTGTCGATCAGTTTACTATTAAAGCTATTAACAGTTTCCAGTGGTGAGAGAGGACTCCCAAGTCCCCTAACTCATCTCCTTTTAGCTTTCTGGGGTTTGGGTTGGGGTATGGGTTAGGATTAATTTCCCTGTCCCAGTCAGCTACACAAACAAATCATCCAGGGCTGGAAAATTCAATTCCAAACAGAGTACTTAATTGATCTACATTTATTCCATTCCAGGCAACAGGAAAAGACTATTTATGCTTGGTACCAGATGAATCAGTATGATGCCTTTTCCTTCTGGCTAGCTTGTGTTCCCCCCAGAGTTAAAAGGAGGAGAAAGTGACTGGTAATTCATTTATGTTCTCCCTCAGAACATATAGAATTTCTATAAATAACTGTGGTGTGGTGTTCGCAGAGGCTAACGGTAATAATAAGCACATTTGCACTTTCTCCTAGGTTCTGACTACTTTGGGACATTATTTTACTTAACTTCACCCACAGGGCATCATCTCTCTGATTAAGAAAACTTTAAGTAAGGGGAAGTTAAAAGTGACTTGTGCAGGGTCCCTCAGGATACCAGAAAAGACTCAAACCTCTTTCACAGCTTGGTAAAGTAGAAAGACCTCCTGATTTAGATTTAGAAGACTTAGGACCAAATCCCATTTTGGCCATCTGACATCTGTGTGACCTTGGGTAAGCTACTGCCCTGGCCCTCTGTTCCTCAACTGTAAAATGAGGGGGTGCATGATTCTATCAGGTGGCTTCAAAAGTGTTCTCCTCTAAGTCCTCATCCTGAGCTCATCTGCCTGCCTCAGTTTCCTCCTCTGTAAAATGGGGATAATAACAGCACTTACTTCCTAGGGTTGCTGTGAGGATGAAATAAGATAATAATTCCACAGTGCTTTAGCACAGTGCCTGGCACATACTAACCTCTGTATAAATGTTTGCTATTATTATCACTATAAAAACCAGGTACCTCCCCATGGAGAACTTGCAGGTCAGAAATTATGTCCGCTGAAAGTGGGCACTAATTTACAGATCAGCACCACCTCATTAATTCAGACTATCCCAGGACTTGGAAGCCAAAAGAACATTTGAGGTGATCTAGTTCAATGTTTCCAGAGTTAAATGGCCCTTCATATGGGTAAAATTATTTCCTGGGGATGCCAGCTTCTGCCTAGAAGTTTAGGGGTTGGGGACTGGGAGCCAAGAGTGGGGAGAAGAAAGAGTCAGGGTTTTGCGTTTATAGATCTGAAGTAAGGATGTTGGGTAGCAACAGTTTTGTGAATTGTTTACAATGTCCTGAGGAGCAGCCTGAGATGCTGGGAAACACTGATCTGTCATATAAGAGAACAAATATTTACTGTATGGGGCGTCCCAAAGGTCCTAGGGCAGTTTCATGCTATTAAAGGCTAAAACTGGACTAAGACTTTTGGGACATCCTGTATTGAGTGCCTACTTTGTACAGAGTTCTGGGGTGGATTTGAAGTATAGATAAGACATGACCCCTGCCCCTACTGAGCTTCCAGTGTAGAAGGGAGCCAGGGACCTAGAAAGATAGCTGTAATACACAGTTTAGCAAGCTCAATGCCTTACAGAAGAACAAAGTGATGAGTGAGGTTTAAGGAGGAAAGTCATTAGTGATAGGAAAGAGGAAAGGGGAACCATGGAAAGTAGTAAATAATCAGGTGAAAGTGATGGAACTCTAACTTACTGCTTCATTAAACAATTGAAAAGATGGTAGTTCAAGGAAATCTAAATAGCAGTACATCTGCCTAAGGTCCCATGGCTAGAAAGTGGTCACATCAGGCTTCCGAATTACCAAGATGGGAGCCCAAGAGAAGGCTCTTTTTTGGGTTGGAAGGGAGTGGAGAATCATCCATCCATCCATCCATCCATTTTATAGAGTATTCCATTTTACCATGCTACAAGCTGGGAAATGCAGAAGGTCACCCTAACTTAGAATAGTTATTTTCAAGGAGATTTAATTTAGTTGCTTTCAAGGATATATAGTAACTAAGATAATTTCATTTCCTTAAATTATTTCTTAGTGGACTTTGCAGGACTTATTTTAATAACTAGTAAGACCTATTGGTAATTAGCATGGTAATTGTTTATATCGTATTAGTGATTCTAATCTGCTTGTTCCTGCTAGAAAAGTTTATTTTCTTAAATATTTTAATTATCCCCTCTGCTTTCTACTGAGCAGTGAAGAAAGGGTGTATCTAGCAAGGGTCAGAGTGTGGCAGCCACTGTACAAGGCACCATGTAAGTAGCTGCAGGGCAAGATAAGTAAGACAGTGCCTGTCCTCATAGAGCTTACAGCCTAGTGTGGGGATGAGTCAGGGACACAAATAACTTTTGTGTATGTGGCCCCCATAGCAGGCTGTAGTACTGTGTGCCTAGGATAAAACTTAACTTTGTATCTTCCAAAGTAGCTCTGTATAACAGTAGGGGCTGAAATGTAATTTCTGTGAAATGTGGTAGAGTTCTCTTACATGTGGGCTTTACTATGGAGCTTTCAGACAAGGACTATTTTTTGTTTGGTGTTGTTTATCTCTCTGTCCCCAGCATCTGTCTTGACACAGAGTAAATGCTTGATAAAAGTTGGTTGAATTGAATTCTGTAGAAAGTAAGCCAGTTAAGTCAGACTCCTACCTCTGACAATTACTTCTGGTATGACCTTGGGCAAGTCACATAATTTTCTTGGGCCTGTTTTTTCATCTCTAAAACAACTTTAGCTCTATGATGCCTTGATAACAAGTAAAAAGGAGAGGTTATCCGCATTCCTTCTCACATCTGCTTCTAAGAGTCTCTTCTCTTCTTTAAAGACCAAATTTCAGGCCTCACCTCCTACAGGAAACCTTTACTGAAATCCTTAGCTGCTAACACCTGCTCACCCTAACAACCTTTTATTTAATGATGTTTATTTGTATTTATTATCATTATATTTATGAATGGATAGAGAGAAGGGAGGGAGGTAAGTAGATGTATGTATATATGTTTGTATGTATATTGGATGGATGGATGGATGTATAGATGGATGGATAGACAGATCAGTCTCCTTGTGACTTTGCCCATTACAGTGTAAGCTCTTTGTAGATTTGTAGGGATTATTTCATTCATTTTACTTGTATTCTGAGCACCTAGTCCAGTGCCTAGCATCTAGCAGGTACTTAATAAATGTTTGTTGATTCATTGATCAAAGTATTATGCTGTGGCCAATTTGGGGATTTGTTTTGCTTGATTATACTCATTTGTAACAGAGGTTTTGTTTTTCTTGTTTTCTCAATAGTGGTGGCTGTGGGAAGCGGGGTGGAGAGGTAGGTAGGAGATAGAGAAGGTAGATCTTCACTTGAAATAAAATAAGGTTTGATTTTTAAAAAACCAAATTGCTCCACTAAAACTCCGTATTGACTATGGCAGTCAGGGAAGGAACCCTAGAGGAGGCGATACTTGAGCAAGGTCTTAGAGGACTATTAGGATTTCAGCTCCTGAAGATGGAAGCCAGTGGGGTGAGAAGAATGGGGCAGTCAGAATGGCAACAATATTAACAGTAATAGCTAGCACTTAAGGCAGTTGAAGGTTTTCAGAGAGCTTTGCATACGTTATTTCATTAGATCTTCACAACAACTCTGAGAGGGAAGTGCCATAATGATCCCCATTTTACGGATAAGGAAACTGAGGCAGAGGTTACAAAGGGTCACTCCAAGCTAGTAAATGTCTAAGTTGAGATTTGAACTCAGGTCTTCCTGACTCCCAAGTCCAGAACCTCTTCACTGTGCTACCTGGCTCCCTTCCCTAGATGTAAGAGACCCGGGGATCACCCAGTTCAAACCCTTCATTTCACAGACTTCCCAGAATTCACACAACTAGAAGGCTGTAAAGGTAGCATCTGAACCTAGGTCTCTTGATTCCACTCAGGGATGAATATTTTAGAGTCCGGAAAGTTTTTTGCTGTTCTTTAGATTTCTGTTTTGTCTTTTTAATTGGAGGAAGGAGGAACGGAGAGGAGGGGACTCTTGAAAGCAGTAACTAATAATAATCACTTTTCCGGGCAGGAATTTGCATGTTGCTGATACCTGGTACCCCAACATCATTCCCATTCTAGCTCGTTTCACCTTTGTGTGGGTGATGTAGAAAAGGTGGGAAAGTACTAGGTGCTCTGAGGCCTGGTCAGTGAAAGGACCTTTAAAGCTGCAGTGTCCACAGTCAAAGCTTCCCAGAATTCCCAATAAAGCCTGTGGCTTTGACCAGCCAGAACCTTTGTTGCCCTGAGCAGCGGATAAAGGATTTCTTTTTTAACACATTCCATCCTCATGCATTCAAGATGTGGCTGAGTGTGAGCTTTCTCCTGCCGCAGCCCCCCACCCCTCCGCCCCTGTCCAAAAGGGTCCCTCAAGACTTTGGGAATGGAAACTGCTGAGTTGGATGTCTTCCCACCCCCCAGCCCCCTGCTTTCTTTAAAGTGCCTCTGTGTGTGTGACAAGGTGATGCATGAGATCTGTGTAAGCAGCTTATGTGTTTGAGCTGGTGATGGCTCTTGTTAAAGCAGGAGCTGATGGCGAAGGGCAGTGGGGGTTCAAGCCCAGCACAAAAGACAGACTTCTGAGGTCGCTCGAGTCCCTGGGAGTGAATGGCCCAGTGCCCTTCCATGTGGCTTCTCCACTCACAACAAATACCGCGGATGGGATGATGAGCTCTGCTCTGGCCAAGGGAGCATCTCCCCAGTCCGTGCACTGCTTTCCCTTTTCTCCCTCTGCCAGCCTTTCATTCTGGTTCACTCAGATGATTGCAGTGCGTTCCTCACAGGTCCTCCTGTCTCCAATATCTCCTCAGTCTCGAGTCTTTCAGTCTGGCCTACATAAAGAGCACCAGACTGGACATCAGGTCAGTTCAGCTCAGATCCTCTCTGCTTCTTCCAACATGTGTGAGTGACCTTGGCCAAGGTCCTTCACTTTTCTTCATCTATGCAATAAGGAGGATAGGTTAGCTGATCTCTTAAGCTCTTTCCAACTCTTCATCTAAAATCCCATCCCATGATTCTGACCATATCACTTCCCTGCTTGAAAATCTTCAGAGACTCCTAACTGCCTGTTGGATAAAATCCACACTTAGCCTGGCATCCAAACCTCTCCTCCCTAACATAGTTCTGCTTTTCTCCCTCTCCTCCTCTCCATATGTGCTTTGCTTCAGGCAAACTGGCTTAGGTGCCATATATACCCATCCAGCATGCTCTGTTTCTATGCCTTTGCTCACATGGCTCCCTGTGCCATGTTTTAGCCTCTGTTTCTTGAAATTCTGTTCATCCTTTAAGGCCCTCTCCTGATCCCTGAACCCCTCATTGGAAACTATCTTTCCTTCTGGTATCTGGAATGCACAATATTAGCTGATAGACCATTAGAAAAGGTACTGAACAGTGTTCTGTGAAGTCCCCATGTGGGAACTGTTGTTCTTTTGTTTTTTAGTCTTATCAGATTCTTCATGGCCCCATTTGAGGTTGTCTTAGCAGAGATACTGGAGTGGTTTGCCATTTCCTTCTCATTTTACAGATGAGGAAGCCGAGGAAAACAGGGTAAAGTGTCTTGCCCAGGGTCACACAGCTGGTGTCTGAGGCCAGATTTGAACTCAGGTTTTCCTGACTTCAGACCCAGTGCTCTATCCACTGTGCCACCTAGCTGCCCAGGACTAGTGTAGCCTTTAGGGTCTTCTCACCCTTTCTTACATTATAATGGCTGAATCATTCTCACTTATTTGAGGACATGCCAGTCAGTCAACCAACAAGCATTTTATTAAGCATCCCCTAGGTGCCAGGCTCTGTATTTGATGCTATGAATTAAATAGATTTTTTTTAAATCCTTGTTCTCAAGGGAGCTTAAATTCAAATGGAAGGGGGCAGGCTTCACAGGTCCATGTGTATGGAGAGAATAAATAGAAAGTAGTTACATGCAAAGCAGTCTGGGGGATGTGTGCAGCAGTTGGGGAGATCAGAAAGGTAGAAGGTGATGATATACTGTGGATTCTTTGAAGTGGAGGTAAGAAGGGAGGGCATTCCAGGTTTGGGGGAAGGCAGAGGCACACAGATGAGGGATGGAGTGCTCTGTGTGACAGAGAGAACAGGCCAGTTTGCTGAGATCTCAGACTTCAGGAAGGAAAAGGTCATATGTCATGAGGCTGGAACGGTGGGTTGTGGCCAAGTTATGAAGAGCTTAAAAGCTAAACAGAGGAGCTTATCGTTTATCCTAGGGGCAATAGGAAGCTATTGGAGTTTACTGAGGAGGGGAGCAACATGATCACATCTATGTCTAAAAAAATCACTTAGTCAATACTGTGCCGTAGGATATATTCAAGTGGGGAGAGACTTGATGGAGAGAGACCACTGTAATAATCCACACGAAAGGTAACGGGGACCTAAACTAAGGTGGTAGCTGTGTTAGTAGAGTGAAAGGGTCAGATATGAGATGCATGAAGGTAGAAATGGCAAGACTGGGAAACTTTGGATATGCATTGTTGAGAAAGAAGTGAGGAGTCAAAGGGGGAAAGGGACAGAGGGAAAGGGATGGAGAGAGAAGAGAAAGAGAATGAGACAGGGAATTAGAGGAAAAAGGAGAGGAGAAGAGAGAGAGGAAGAGAATGAGAGAAGGAAAAGAGAGAGTAGGAAGAGAATGGAAGAGGAGAGAGAATGAGAGACAGAGACAGAATGAGAGACAGGAGGGAGAAGGAGAAGAGAGTGAGGGGAGAGAGAAAAGAAGGGGGCTCTCAATCAAGGTTCCAAATATGGAACACTAGAAGCATCATATCTCTCCCCACCCCCAGCATGGTGAACTTCATGAGAGCCAGGCCTCTGTCTTCCTCATCCCCATTATCTCCTCCTGCCCCCTGTCCCCACCACCCTGGAGCCCAGCACTTGGTATATATTTTAATACCAGACAGCATCTTGATTTCATGAGTAGGAGAACCCCCTCACCTGACTTGGGTCCCAACTCTTAGTAACTGGTTTTATGAAGGGGGGAAGGAGAATTCTCCCCAGGTTACCAGCCTTCAGGTGATGCATCTCTCTGTTTCTGGTCAGGCTGAGCCTCTGTCCGCACGTAATGCATCACCAGCCCTGTACTTGGAGTACCCCCAATTTGTTGCAGCTTCTGCTAGCCTGTTCTCTCCTGTCAGAATCTTTTGAAAGAACGCCAAGGTCAAATCTGAACCAGGAGCAGGTTTTTAGTTGAAGGCTTTG
This sequence comes from Notamacropus eugenii, assembly GCF_028372415.1. Taxonomy (NCBI): domain Eukaryota; kingdom Metazoa; phylum Chordata; class Mammalia; order Diprotodontia; family Macropodidae; genus Notamacropus; species Notamacropus eugenii. The sequence goes on from NC_092876.1 coordinate 124,248,864, forward strand.
CATATAGTATGAATGAAGGAATGAATGGAAAAGCATTTATCAAGTACTTTACTGCGTACCAAGCAGTGTGTTAAACTTTGGAGATACATATACACCAATGAAAAAAACTGTCCCTGCCCTCAAGGAGCTTACACTGCATCGAGAACAAACAAAATGCATGGACAAATGGAGGCCAGGAAAGGGCATTTTGCTCAGAAAGTTATGAGGATGGTGAGTAAGAATGTGAAGAGTTAAGTTGACCTGCCTCATCCAGGAACAATAGCAGAGTGGGTTTCATCGACAGGTGACTGATGAATGGATGTTGGAAGAAAGGAAAAAGTGATGGGTAAGAAATTCAAAACAAAACCAACACCACCAAGTCAGCTGAGAAGTTTTGGTTCTGAGTTTTGATCTTAAGCTGGCTTAAGTTACTTGTAGTCAAGCTAGTTGCTTTAGCTTTTCAAGAAAAGCATGTCTTAGATGAGTGTGGTCATCCAGTTCTCACCCTACATGGTACATTAACCCCCTGTCTACTCCATCTCTGACAAGTGGTCGTCCAGCCTTAGCTTGAACACTTCCAGCGATAGGGGAGCTCACTACCTCCCATGAGAGTCCTGTTTTTTTTTGGATGACAGTGACAAGCGAACACATTGAACTAGTTAAAGTAGATTTATAGTGTTGTAATTGTGATCGAACTATATCTTCCCTTGTGTGAATGTGAATTGACACAAGCACTGGATCCCATAATGCAAGCCACATTTGGGAAAATGTGCCGCACTCACCAGAAATTTGCCCACTTAGGTGGAGGACAACTGGAACAAATTATATGCATTCTAGCTTGTTATACTGCACTGGCAATAGACGTGAGCCTGGTAACTTGAGTATTATAGCAGCATGGCTGAAGTTAAAGTTATATCAGCCTTTCCATTCGGCACTCCCAGTGGTTATGGCTGGAGTGTAAGAAATGTCCTTGCTAGCTGAAACTTGACAAATTATGAAGGCTGTAAAGAAGTCTCCTTCTCTCTTCTCTCCTCTCCTTTTTCTTCCTCTCCTCTCTCCTCCCCTCTTTCTCCTCCCCTCTCTCCTTTCTATCACCCTCTCTTCTCTTTCTCCCCATTTTTCCCTCCCCTCCTTTCTTCTCTCCTCTTTCTCCTTATCTCTCCCCCTTCCCCCCCTTTTTTTTTACATTTTGTGGGGATGGGTAGAGTGAGGAATAAATCCTTCATTCATCCTTTTTTTCCCAAGAGCACAGACCACAATCCAATCAGCCAGAGAAGCTCTTGCTTTTTGTGGTTTGGGTGGTTTCTGTTTGCAGGATCAGAGCTGGAGTTCCTGGGTTCTGAGCCTGAGTTCTGTTGCTCTGTAACCTTGGGGAAGTGATTTCATTGACTTTAAAACATCATCTCATCCATTTGCTCTTAACCTGGTCCATGGACCATAGATTTCAAGAAGTCCATGATTTTTTTTATACTTTTATAGCTGTATTTCAACATAATTGGTTTCATTTGTAACCCTTATGTATTTTGTTTTATGCATTTAAAAATAGAATTCTGAGAAGGGGTTGATAAGCTTCCACAGACTGCCAAAGGGTTCTCTGATGCCATTAAAAAAGTTTAAGAATTCCTAATCTAGTCCAACCTTCTTATTATACAGATATGGAAACTGAGACCCAGAAAGGCCATGTAGCTCAGACTCCTATAGTTAGTCATTGACCAATCTGAGGCTTAATCCTAGGTTTTCTGACAGTGCAAGGCCCTAGTTCCACCGTACCACACTGTTGTACAGCTTTGCTTAGCAGCTTTTCCATTGTATAAATTAAATCAATATAGTGCCATGGAGAGAACATTGGAAGAGAGTCAGAGGACCTAGGTTTGAATCCTGGCTCTTCCAGTGACTAGCTTTTACTAGAAAGGGGTGGAGGACTATGTGAAGAGGGAAGAATGAAAAACACACCAGATTTGGCATCAGAGAACTTGGCATTGCCATCTACTACCCACTTGTGGGACCTTGAATAAGTCATTTAACTCATGTTTCCTTACATATAAAATGAGGTTGGAACAGCATGATCTTTAAGGTTCAATCCAACTCTTAAGTCTGTGACCCTGTGAACATAAGAACTTAACACTGGAGGGCTACCTAACCAGAGGCCTTCCTGAAAAAGTCAATTTCCTCTTCGGCTTGGACAAGTGGTCTTCCCAATGCTACCCTACTACTTCTGGTGATGGGGGACTCAGTATCTATCAGCACCGTCCTTTTCATTTTTGAACAATTCAAAGTTATTAGAAGTTCTTTATATTGAGCTCCACCCTGTAACTCCTACCCACTCTGGACGTTGTTTTTACATTCTGGAGTCAAGCAGAAGACTTAGAATCTTTTTTCACTGATGGCAGGCCTTAAGATAACTGAAGAGAACTCTCCTTTTCTCTACTAAGTCTAGATTTTCTGCTCCAGGTAAACATTTCCAGTTCATTCAACCCTTCCTCTTAAGTCACAGTTTTAAACCATGGGATTACTGAGTTGGAAGGAACCCAAGAGGTAAAGTCCAACCTCCACATTTTACAGATGATGCAACTGAGGCCCCTAAAAGTGAAATATCCTACCTGTTGTCACATATTTAGTCTGAGAGAGCATTTGAACTCAGGTGTTCTGACTCCCAAGTGTAGAGCTTTACTCATTACCCAGTGGTTTCCATTTGGTATTTCAAAGAGGTTTGTGATAATGATCCAAGGAGGTTCCTTAAAAAGTAAATAATGGTTTTACATATGTGTGTGTATGTGTGTATGTATGCACACATACATATATACAATATATACGTATATATAAAATTAAATCACCTAGAGGTTCATGATGCCTTTTTGTTGTGGTTGAAAGGGATTTGCAGAACAAAAAACCTTGGAAACCCTGACAGCTGCCTCTTTTATCCTGGTTGTCTCCTCTAGAATGCTTATAACTTTTCACTGTCTCTCTTAAAACGTGCTGGTGCTTGAAACTGAGCCCCCTGTTTCTGGTGTGGGCTGATAATAGAAGAACATAACTGTCATTTAGTAATATTTTTTACACATATACTCACTTCAAAGCCTGGTCAGTGTGAGCAAAGTATTGTTTAAAATACCACCTTGTTCATGGGAAGTCAATCAGTATTTTTCTGAAAGTTGTTATTTTTTTAAGTACTTTGAGATCCTCCAAGGAGATTTTATATATATATATATATAATTTTGTTCATAAAGGAAGAATTGTTCAGAATTACTTTCCATTTTATCTGGAAATGAAAGCAGTCAAAACAGAGTTCATAATGGAGGGGGAATTCACATAGTCCCTTGAAAGAACCGGAGAAAAATGTTATTTTACCCATTTGATGTCATTCCCAAATGGCAGGACTTCTGATGTTTGAGCCTAGCTCAGGCCTTGTTTGCCAGCCACGATGATTGGGAAATGAAGAGTATTATGGAATAAGACTCACATCAAAAATCCTGCCCCAAACAGCTTCAAATGGATGATGAAAATGCACCAGTGATTTCTGCCTTTTTTTGAAGTTGGCTCTTAGCAGAGCACTGCAAGCTTTGGAGGGCTTGATGAGCAAGAGGGGCTGGAAGATGAGAAGAACCTTCCATTTGTGATTTCAAAGGGAGGCAGCTGGCTCTACAAGTGGAGCTTAGAACCCTGTGTAAATACAAGTATAGGAGGCCAGGCCAGCCTTGGGCAGCAATTTGGCCTGAAGGTACGGCTTTCTTCACTTACCTTCTTTTGCAGCTAATATTGGTCTGTACCATGGCTCTGAACCCTCCATAAGCTACCTCCATCGAAGCTCAGCATTGCCGTGATCGTCAGGATGAACAAAACTGTTGAAATAATGATAATGATTAATAATAATAAAAATATTTCTACAATAATTAAAACAGCTTACATTACTACTGTACAATGATTTGTTTTTTCATACCAGCCCTTTGAGGGAGAGAAAGTAAAGATGGTTTGGTTTGAGATTTTTTGGTCTAGAGTTGTGATTTCATTCATATAGGGAACTATATGTGCCAACTTCCTCTACCAATGTCAATCCACTAAGTCATCACTAACTTAGTCTTAGATGATGATAATGAGGACAACTCACATTTATATAGCTAAGGTGTTCATAGCACAATTACAAATATAATTTCATATTTTCTTTATAACAACCACAGGAGGTAGGTGCTATGATCATGGCTATTTTACAGATAAGGAAATTAAAGAAGATAGAGGTTACATTACTTGCCTATGGACATATAGCTGGTAAGTGTCCAAGGCAGGATTTGAGCTCAGGTCTTCCTGACTCCAAAGTCTAACATGCTCTCTCCCCATACCAACTTAACCCTCAGAACTGAAAGAGACTTTAGCGATCATATAATCCAGTCTCTTCGTTTTATAGAAACTGACACTGAGTCTGAGAGGTTGTCATTTTCTCAAAGTTATACAACTAGTTATGTTGTTAAGTCATTTCAGTTATGTCTGACTCTTTGTGACCCCATTTGGGATTTTCTTGGCAAAGATACTGAAGTGTTTGCCATTTTCTTCTCTTGCTCATTTTACAGATGAGAAAACTGAGGCAAACAGGGTTATGTGACTTGCCCAATGTCACACAGCTAGTAAGTGTCTGAGGCCAAATTTGAACTCAGGTTTTCCTGACTTCTGGTCCAGTACATTATCCACTGAACCACTTAGCTAGCTTTAGTTACAAAGCTAATAAATGTCAAAATTTACAAGGTACTATTGAATAGTAGTTTCTTACTCAGAGGCAGGTAGGTGTTGTATTAGAGCGCTGGGCCTGGAGTCAGTAAAACACCAGTTCAATTACAACCTCAAACACTTTCTAGCTGTGTGACCGTGGGTAAGTCACTTACCCTGTTTGCCTCAGTTTCCTCTTCTGTACAATGATCTAGAGAAGGAAATGGCAAACAACTCCAGTATCTCTTCCAAGAAAGCCCCAAATTCGGCTTCATGCAAAATAGCAGATACGTTGCTGATAAATCTCTTTCCCTAACCTGATTGATTTTGCCACCTAAGTAGAATAATCTTCAAAGAGACTAGCAGATCACTTTTAACCCCCTTCCTCAAAAGTGCTGAGATAACCTTTCTCTCTTGGGTCTACAAAAGGGCTGCTGTCATGGGCTGCCAAGGAACAGCTAGGAATAGAAGTCAGCATTGCGTCAGTGCCACGAGGAAACAGAGGAGGACAAGACTTAATATCCTCCTTCCCATTTTACAGAAAACAAAATCAAGGCTCAGGAAAATGATTATTTCTCTTATAATTAGAACAATTAATAAATAGCAAATCTTCTTTTCTACCATACCACTGTCTCAGCTCCCTTACTCCTTTATGATTTTGTCCCTATGAATACCTGGTTTTAGACCACGAAATATGATTTCTTTTGGAGTTTAATAATCATAAAAGTCCAACTGAAAAGTCATTTGCTCCTGTAACTTTTTTTTCTTCTAGCATTCTTTTAGAGGAATCAAGTTTCTATTGTCAGCAGTAGAAGACTTTGCATAATACTTGAATATTTGAGTTGGAAGGGACCTTTCCGTATAGAACATGAAAATACTAAACCTAGAAATTTAAGCCTAGCAAACATGGAATATCAGCTCTAGGTAAAGAAAGGAACTTTTCAAAAAGCAGAAGACAGTTGGCATAGAATATAAGAAGAGTGAATGTAGACTGCCTGAATGGGAAGGTACTTAGAACACAGAATGTTAGCACTGGGAAGGTCCTTAGAATCTGGCATTCTGGAACACAAGATTGGGCATTAGATTGTAAAAGGCTCTCCTGCTCTGGATTATTTTACAAGGGAAGATGTGGGCCAGCGCAAAGTATAGCAAAGCAACAGGGATGGTTTTTCTGACCTTAAAAAAATACTTTTAAAATAAATAAACTCCCTAGGGCCGCTTCTTCTCTTGGCCTCTTACCTGGATGTCTTTGAACTCTTTGGTGAGGTGAGGATAAGACAGGGCAGGTAGGGATGGAGTGCCAGTGCTATGCCAATTTGTAAAATGAGGTCAGGTTAGTGTTTTTCAACCAACTCTTGGTGCTAAAGGAATCAGAAGTTCCCACAACACCTGTTTCTAGCGCTGCTTCGGGATCCCTGCCAGGACTTTGTTTCTCCGTAGGAGGAAACATTGCATATCTTGGAAGTCTGAGAATTTGCATGCTTGAAGACTTTAGATGGCAAAAAGGAAGGGGTAAGTAGGCTCCTAGTGATTTATTATTCCATTTTTTTTCTTTTTTTCCCCTAAGTCAAGTAGGCCTCTTCTTGGACTCAGAGAATTTAAAGACACCCAGAGGAGGAGATAATGAGAGCCCAATGAATCCTACCTGTCTGTTCTCCCATCCCACAAATCCCTTCAGTGATGAATTCCTTCTCATCATTCTTTGAAAATAACTTTGGGTTCATTATGTTTTCTAGCCCCTCGGATATTATAGAAGAAATTCTCCCCCAAACAAGCAACAAACAAACCCCCCCCAAAAAAATGAAGCCCCTGAAAGTTAGAAATCTTCTTCATGGATTGTGTGCCCCTGATTTGGATCCTATATATCCTATATATCCCTATTAATATTGATGAGCTCAATTGATTCTAGAATGTTAGTGTTTAAGAGACGTTGGAGCTAATAAACAAAGTGAGAATATTTAGACTAGAACAGTAAATCACATGCATTTATTAAACGCCTGTTAAATGTGCCTATCACTGAGCTAGATGCTGGGCTCCAGGGACAAAAGGAAATAGCCCCTTCCCTCAACAAACTTACTTTCTATCTTCGGAGATGTGTGCATATAAGAATATATACAAAAACAAAGTCAGTTGGGGGAAGGAGAATATTAGTATATTGTAGGATCTAGAAAGACTTCATAGCGAACTGATCTTTGAAAGAATTCCAAGAGGTGGAGATGAGAAAGGAGTATTTTCCAAGCATGGAGGTGGGAGCAAGCAAAGGTACTTTGATGGGAGATGGAGTATCTTATATAAGTCTCTAAGGTCCTTCACTTGTAAATCATATGAATCTGTGCACCCAATCCCTTCATTTTACAGAAAAGGAAACTGAGCCCCTGGGAAAAAATACCTCACTAGGGATTACATAGTGAGTCATTGGCAGACCTGAGATTTGAACTTGAGGCTCTTGACTCCCAGGCAGCTACACTGTTGTGGATTCTTATAACTTAGTGCCCTAATAGTGAAGGCTCTTTCTAGTCCCCAAAAAGAGCACTCTTAGTAGGAACTGTTAGAACAGACTTTGGAAGTCACAGAATGTTCGTGATGTAGACTTCAACAGAGATCCCATACAGCTAATAAGTGACAAAGATGGAATTCATATTCAGGTCTCCTGAATTCAAGTTCATTGCTCTTGGCCCTAGAGCAGACAGCTTTGGGTAATGTAGATTGATCTCCACCCACCACCCAGACATTTCTCAACTCTTTGCTAAATCTGGCTTCCCTCTGAACCACTTTATTCAAATTGTTCTTCGAGGTACTAAGTATCTCATTAAGGGTGAAATCCCAAGGCTGGGACTATTTTCTTTTGCCTCCTCATCCTCGGGGACTAGCATGTTGTCTGGCATGTTTGTTATTGTCATTTAGTTTTTCGTTTGTGTCCCATTCCTCATGATCCATTTTGGGGTTTTCTTGGCAAAGATACTAGAATGGTTAGCTATTTCCCTTATCAGCTCAGGAAACCGAGGCAAAGAGAGTTCAAGTTACTCGCCCAGGATCATAGGGCTAGGAAGTGTCTGAAGCCAGATTTGAACTCCAGTCTTCAGGCCATAAGCTCTATCTACTGTGCTGGCCTGTGCGTGGTTCTCATTGATTGGCCAATAATAGATCCCAAGCCAAGTCCAGCTTTGTCATTGTTTGGGCTCTGATTGGCTCAGAGTGAATGTAAATAACAATTGTTTCTGTTTTGACCAGAAACCAAATACCTGATTGATTTTTTGGCTTTTTTTTTTTTTTGGCCATTTTTGGCCACTCTCTACCTGACTTCTTACTTAGTCTTACTCCTTGAATGGGCATCAGTAAAACTGAGACCTGGGAAAGAACTTAGCTTTAAAAGGCCAAAGTCTCCCACTACAGCCTGGGCGATCTCCAATCATCCTAATCTATATCTGGCTGCTGGACCCAGATGGTTCCTGAGGAGAAAGTGAGGCTGGTGACTTGGCGCAGCCCTGCCTCACTTAAATCCAGTTCACTTGCATGTCATGGCATCACCTCCCTGATGTCATGGCCCCCTTCCAGAATCAAGGACAACCAGGAACAACATCAACCTATGCCTGGCATGTAGTCAGAGCTTCCTGTATGCTTGTTGATTGATCATAATTGATTGCGATTGTTGATCATGCCTCCCCTCTCACCCTCCCAATAGTGAAACATAAACTTCTTGAGGGCCAGAGCTGCTTTGTTTGATTTGCATTTTGAATATGCTCAGCCCTTGGCACTAAGTAGATGCTTAACAATTCTTTTTTTAAAAAAAATCAAACAACTGATAAAAACAGCCGGCAGTTGGGGCACTTAGTGGAGTTCTTATGTTAACTGTTTGGACAGAGATTTTTCAGGTGTTCACTCTTGTCTGACACAAAGTGCCCCAGGCAGCTGTTATTCCTGGTGGGCCATAGGATTGTGAGAAAGGGAAAAGGTCTTTAAAGATTGGGGGGAAGTGACTGGATTGTCAGAAAGCTAATCCTCCCCCACACCTGTGCACAAGAAACATGACCCAAGCCTAGTGATGCACTTAATCTGTCACCAAGACATTCCCGGGGTGACCCGTCCAGCCAGCCTAGCTTAAGTTACACTGCGCTGTTATCGGCCTATCTTGGGTTGTGGGCCATTCTGGTCCTGAACAATGCCTGTTTGTTCTCGACCCTGATCTCCAAAGAGGAATTTTAATGGTGCAAAGAATGAGAGAGAGGAAGGTGGATAGCTCTTTGGCTTTTCCCTTCTTGTCACGTCTGTAATTCTTTCTTGGGACAAACTTTATACAGACACACACACACACACACACACACACACACAGCCCCCTGACTTGACTCTCTTTGGCCAATGTGTTCCCACTGGAAAAGACCTTGCCCTGTTTATTTTGGGGTCCTGGATCACTAACTCCCTTGGAGCAGCATGGTTACAGTTTCCATATGTTTAGCGTCTTTTAGACCTAGAGAGAAATGAAACTCTGTCTTGAGAGATCTGTAGTCCTGTCCCAGAGGCTTCTGTTACCATTCACATCAGTTCACCCCAGTCTCAGTCCAGTGACAGGCGGGTAAGGAAGGAGGGGAAGATAAAAGGCACTGGTCCTCTAGGACTTCCCATAAGCATCTTATAAGCTCTAGGGAATTTATTTTCCAAGGGAAATCTGTTTGATTCCCCAGAATATTCAAAGGAAGGAAAGGGAAAGAAATAAACATTCATCAAGAATTTAACATTGCATTTACGAAGTTTTTACTATATTTACCTATTAAGTGCTTTTACAATCTCATTTAATCCTTCCCAGTAGCCCTGGGAGGTAGGTGCTATTGTGATCTCTGTTTTACAAATGAGGAAATTAAGGCAAACAGATGAAGTGACTTGCCCAAGCTCATACAGCTGGTAAGTGTCCGAGGCCAGATTAGGACTTGGGTCTTCCTGACTCCAGTATGAGTGCACTGCACCACCAACTACGATGTTTATACAATGAAGATTGATTTAGAATACACTTTGACATTTTTAAAACTAAATTATTACATTTTCTCTATATTGGACTTAGGAACTCAGAAAGACTTGACTTTGAGTCTAACTAGCTATATGACCTGGAGCACCTTATTCTCCTTTTGTGAGCTTGTTTCCTCCTCTTTCAAATGGGGTTAATGATGTTTGTACTACTTACCTCAGGGGCTTGTTTAGAGAAACCCATGGGAAGGGGTGATGATAATAACTGTATTATTGTTTATATAGAGGGCTCTCCTCAGAGCCAGAGAATGCACCTATTATTATCCCCATTTGACAGTTGAGGAAACTGAGGCATAAATGATTTGCCCAAAGTCATTTAACTAGTAAGCCCAGATTGAAACGTGGGTCTCAATTGACACTACTTGGTCTGAAGGTATCTTCATTCTCAGTACCTCAAAGTCTAAGAAATAATGGATATGTGGAATACCTGGTACTCCGTCACATGGTAAATAATTATAGGGTTAGGGAGCCAGTCTGTGATTATATCTGTATTGGGAACTCTCAGATGAGATGCAGGAGCAGGCGAAGGATTGCCTCTTCGATTTAGAGCATCAGAAATTCTCTGGGGCACAGAGAGACAAATGACTTGCCCAGGGTCTCAGGGCCGGTGTTTATCTGCCAGAAGCCATACTTATACCCGGGGTTTACTAATTGTGCGATTAGCTCACAGGGCAATACTGCCTTCCTATATGATAAACGACTACAATAATGAGCATTCACATTTCTACTATGCCTGAAGGTTTGCAGGAGGTGACTGGACTGTGTTTTTGTTTGCCTTCTTTTTATAGATTAACTACTTTCACTGACTGCCTCTTGGGCTTATTTTAATGAAAGTGCTATGTTAACTTTAAGGGCTCGAAAATGTGGGAATCAATTCTAAGCTCCTTGAGGGCAGGGAATGTGGTTGAGAGGACTGAGGAGGATCTACCTTCCAATTCTGTCCACTTCACAGCTCTGTGACCCTGGGCCAGTCACTTAACCTCAGTGTGCCTTAGTTTCATCATCTGTAAACTGGGCATGATGATGATGATGATAATAACAACATCTACCACGTTATTGTTGGGAGGATCAAATGAGATAATACTTGTAAAGCGTTATATAGATGCAGCTAAGTGGAGCTGTGGATGGAGTGCTGAGCCTGGAGTGAGGAAGACCTGAGTCCAAATGCAGCCTCAGACACTTACTAGTTGTGTGACCCTGGGCAACTCACTTACCCTTGTTTGCCTCAGTTTCCTCATCTGTAAAATGAGCTGGAGAAAGAAATGACAAGCCACTCCAGCATCTTTGCCAAGAAGACCCCAAATGGGGTCACAAAGAGTCTGAAACAAGTGCACAACGACTGAACAAGAAATGTTAGTTTTTGGTGTTTATTATCTTTCTGTGATCTGAGAAGGGGCAGCTAGGTGGTGCAGTGGATAGAGCAGCAGTGCAGGAATCAGGAGGACATGAGTTCAAATATCACCTCAGACACTTGACACTCACTATCTGTGTGACCTTGGGCAAGTCACTTAACCCCAGTGGCCTCATCCTGGGTCATCTCCAGTCATCTTGATGAATATCTGGTCACTGGATTCAGGTGGCTCTGGAGGAGAAGTGAGGCTGGTGACCTACACAGCCCTCCCTTACTCAAAAACAAAGTCAAGTGCAAGTCATGTTAGCATTTCTCTGAAGGCATGGTCTTCTTCAGCAACGAAGGACAAACACACGCGGGCACACACACACACACACACACACACACACACACACACCAATGAGCTGAGAAAATAAACATACAAAAGGAGTGTAAGGAAGACAGTTTCTCAGTGTGGTGCAGTAGTAAGAACATTGGATTGGGAATCAGAGGGCCAGTCTGGAAATCAGACTCTGCCACTAATCAGGAGCATGTTACTGTCCCTTGATGGGCCCCTGGTTCTTAATTTTAAAAATTAAGTGGTTCAGTGAGATGCTAATCGGGTCCCTCTTTCTCCAAGTTTGTGCTCCCTCTGTGAAACTAAGAAATGCATGGTACCAGAACTCAGCGACAGCCACCGAATGCAGTTACGTTTGTGTTAGTCTATAAAAGCTTGGCTAATAAGATCTCTTTACACTGTGTAGAGAACAGTTTCCACACCTGCCTTAAGAACAGTACCCCCCAAATCCCAGATGTGCCCTTGTTGACTTTTGTTTTTGTGCATGTGTATTTACAGAGTAATTGAAAGCTGGGGCAAACCAGTAGTTAAGTGTACATAATGACAATTGGACATTAGCATCACAAATGTATAGAACAAATGTTTTCCAAATTAATTAAGGAAAATTGCAATAACATGAAACAGTGTGTTTCCTTCAAAGGGAGACATTGGAAGGTTTTTTCCCGGTAAAAGCCATTTTCCAATTGAGCAAGTCCCTTAATTATCTCTATTTGCATTTGAATGCAAATGTCCTGTGGGTTCTTTTCCCTCTTAGAAATGAGCTCTACCTGATTCTGACCTCTCCAGTTGTAATTAATTAGGGTAGCCTCTTCTCTCTCAGCTACATTATCTGTAGGCATGGGGTCAGGAATAACAAAGATCATTTGAAGTACCCAGCTTTAAGGGAAAAAAAAATTTTTGTCAATAATTTCCATCACTTGGCCTCATCAAACCTTATATTAGGAATTCAGTGAAGGCTTAAGATTGAGCGGCGAGTTAAAGGAGAGTGTAGAGAAACCTCTAGTTTTCTACGTACGGGGTCTCTTCAATGAGCATTCATTTAGCACAGGATCCAGGCTGGGAGTCAGAAGACCAAGGGGTTGGACAGTTACTAGCTATTTGACCCTGGGAACACAGCTAATTTACTCCAGGTCTGTGAGATTCCGTTCCCACATCAGCAAACTGGGGATGATGATACCTGTACTTACTTCCGGCCTCTCTGGTTGTGTTACAAAGTGATTTGTAAACTTGGACAAAGTGCTACAGAAATGAGAGTTACTTTTGAACACTTAGTATATCATTTTTACTTACACTGTTGATTGTCTTGAATTCACACTGCACTCCTACATAAAAGATCTCAGTGGGAGCAACACCCAAAGGGGTTTGCCCATTCCTATACAGATAACAAATTTGGGGACTAGAATTCGAACCCTGGTCTCTTGACTCCTTTCATTCTATTTTTATTCTTCAGTCATATCCAACTCTTCAACTAAATTGTCTGGGAAGTTTTCTTGACAAACATCCTGGAGTGGTTTACCATTTACTTTTACTTCTCCAGCAGATGAAGGCAATCAAAGGTTAAGTGACTTGTCCAGGGTCACACAGCTAGTAAGTGTCTGAGGTCGTATTTGAACTCAGGTCTTCTGACTCCAGGCCCAGGGCTCTATGCACTGAGCCACGTAGTCACCTTCTCATTGTACCAATAATGGACAGAATACAGTGAAGGGCAGGAACTAGAGGAAACTAAGTCATCGATGTTAAGTGACTCATCCTGGATCCCCCAGTGAGTGAATGTTGGTTAGAAAACAGAGATGTAGAGAGGTAAGCAGGTATGAAGGGCTTCTCTAAAGTTACTAAGGTGTTAGAGGAAGGATTGAAAGGCAGGGCCTCTGAATACAGCCTGAATATTCTTTAAATATTCACTTTAAACAGGTCACTTGAAACTAGCTTCTTAACTCTCAAGATTGTGGATATCAAAGCTTTTGTAAAGTATTGTAAAAATGTGAGGTCTAAGAAGACTTTAAACACAGCGCACCATTGGGGTCACCCCATAGCTCCAGATGCATCACCTTATGAAAATGTTTCACCCATCTCTTGGAACAAGCCCCTCAAACAATGCAGGTGTGCCTTGCTATATGGAAAGAGCATGAGAGCATGTTCTTGTTGCCTCTAGCTTAACCTCGTGTAAATCCAATCATTTGCCATATAGTTGAGGATCCCAAGCCCTCTTTTGTGGTATGAACCATGGAGCTATTTTACACCATTTGGATTTTCATCAGGTGAATTTTTTTTAAAAGCACAATATTAAACACCTGTATTGCACAGGTGTTGGATCCTGTCTCTGAGCAGGAGGTACAATCAGGCACGATTGCTGGCTTCAATAAATTGGATGGTTGTGTTGGATTCACCAAGGTGCAAAGGGGGGAAGCGCTGAGTTTGGATTCAGAAGTGGGGTCTAATCTCTCACATCTGCCACCCATTTGCCCTGTGATATTTCGGGTGTTTTTGATGGACCTCCAAGGTCCCTTTCAACACAAAATCTATGATCTGGCATCCTAGCAGCACAGTGCAAGATACAAAATCACAGAATCTCTGAGAAAGGACAGTAGAGGTCATCTCGTCCAGCTGGTAGTTACATCCCAGACAAGTGGTTGTTTAGCCCTGCATAAATATTTACTGACTCCATGGACCCATATCGCTTTAGGAATGATTTCCCATAACTTCATTTTTTCAGATACGCTTGGTCAACAGTTCTATTCTTTCTGCCATTGTCTGTCTGTCTCACTGTCTTTCGATGCAGAACTAGTCCAGAAGATCCCAAAGGGCTTCTGACCCAAGTTGCTGGTTAACTTAATGCTTTCTTTCCACAGGGAAAGCCCCATTCCACTCAGTTCCCTCTTGCCTCTGACTGAGTTGCTTGAGGTTATTAATGACAATCAGCTGGGCCAGTAGGATAGACAGTATTTGCTTTGGGGCAAAAGGGTTTGCTCCTAGGGGCGATCTGAGAGGGTTCCCAAAAATGTTGTTATAGGAACAAGCCAGAGTCCCCTAGAAGATAAAAAAATCCATAGCTAAAGCAATGAAAAGGAGGTGAGAGCAGCTGCTTATGGTCAGGTAACTCTTATTATTGTTAACTGTATCAGAAACAATAGCTATATTTACATCCTGTTTCAAAGTTTGCAAAGCATTTTACATAAATTACCCATTTGATTCCCAAAACAACCCTGTGAAGTAGGTACTAGTGTTGTTCCCACTTTGCAGATGGAGAAACTGAGGTTCCCCATTGAAGGCACATGAATGAAAAATCAATATAGATGGTGAGGTGGAAGAGGTCAGTTTCTGGTGTGAGACTTGGTATGATGTCGTCGACAACTGTCTATTAAGCTCCTCCTCTATGTCAGGCACTGTGCCAAGGGCTTCGGATACAATGAAAGGTCAAAGACAATCCCTGCTCTCAAGGCGTTCACAAACTAATGGGGGAGACAACGTGCAACCAGGTGGTCCCTTCCCTTCTAGCTCCAACATTCTGTGCTCCAAGATCCCTTGGTTCTCTAACTTAGTCCTTGAAACATATACCCTTAAAGATGCAAGGAAGGGTAGGGATAGACACTGGGCCTGTGGGTTTTTTGGTATAGGGAACTCCCAGGTGAGGAAATTCCTTCCCCCAGTGCAGACTAAGACTTTAAGGCTTATAGCCTTGTTACCCGGGGCACTGAGGAGGTAAATGACTTCCTTAAGGTCTAGCGGTGTTAGAGGCAGAATTTGGATCCTCATGTTCCTGGCTTCTAAGAAGCCTGTCCCTATTGTGTAGTTCATGAGACCCCTTAAAGATGCAGAAAAATTTGGCGATTTTTTGTCGTTGTTTTGCTTTTGTGTTGTTTTTTTTTTGTATAGCAGGATTTTTTAAATTTTTTCTTTTGATATACCAAGATTAATATTGTGTGGAAGGACAGGCTTTTCCAGACTTTGCAAGACCCGAGTTTGCATCTGATCGTGTTGTCAGATTGCTAGTTTCAGAATTGCTGATTCCCAGTGTTTCATTTATTCCCCCTTCTCTCCACCACCACCCAGCAACCTGGCTTTCTCTGTCACTGAGCCCAGAGAGGCCTCTGAATTCTTCCAGGGCAGGAGATCCCATCATCAAAATGCACTCCCCCTTAACAAACTGCCCTTGACTATTTGTGTGTTGGGTGTTCATTATCATGAAGAACATTAACTCACCCAGGGATCAGTAGTTTCTAATTTCTCCAGCAGTCATACCTAGGGAATCTTCATGAGTCTGTAATGTGTGCTATGATACTTTCCATGATGAGGGGAAGTTCTTAGTGTTATGTCTACAGTAAGGGAGAGACAGAAATAGCTGGGAACATCGAGGTGGTGGGTGTGGGAGTAGGGAACCCATGTGCTTGTCGCTTACAGTAAATAGCAGAAAGCTTTGGGGGTTTTGAAAAGCACAGTACTTTAATGGAAAAAAGCATGGGATTCGGAGTCCTAAGGTTTGGGTTCTAGCTCTTCTACCAAGCTAAAGGATGGAAATCTCATTTAATTTCTCAGAGCCTCAGTTTTCTCATCTATAAAAAGGATAAATTTATTCACAGGGTGGTTGTGAGGGAAGTGCTTTTTGAATCTTAAAGAGCTATAAACTCATTAATAATATTAATAGAAATAATAATGATAATAAGAGGCAGCCCAGTACTGGGAAAAAGCCCTACTGACTGTTCTCTCTGATATGTGAACACCTGCGTGAATCTGGCCAGTCACTCACCTTCCCAGGACCTAAGTTGACTCATTTGCAAAATGACAAGGTTGAACTCGGCAGCCTGAGAGGTCCACCTTCCAGCTCTGATCTGTGGTGGAGAAGTGGAGCTCAGGATATGGAGGTACACATCCTTCTTGGCTAGACAATTTTTCTGACTCTGCTAAGCACTAAATTTCATGTTCTAAAGTCACTTTTGACTCTTAATAATATATATTCTAAGGACCTTTCCAGCTCTGACATTTTGAGTTCTGTAGTTTTCTTGAATTTCAAAACTTCTGTCTGCCAGGGGAGTGCTACAATTAAGAGGAAAAAGAAAATAAGAGTTACCTGGAGGCAACTTCAGCTCTACCCTGAGAAATATGGGAATCCTTTACTTATAAAACAGGGGGTTGTGCTCTCTGAAATCCCTTTCAGCTAAAAAGGATCCTCTGATTACCTACCTCATTTCTGCCAAAATTATCCCCCAATGCCTCTCCCTGGTCAGAGGGCAACGCTTAGTTCCAAAAAGCCGGGTTATGAGAGTCCAGATTCTGACCATTCCGCTGTATGTCTTGTGTCCAAGTACAAGTCTCACTCTTTGTGGGGGACTAATCTCCAGGGGAATGACCCACAGCAGGAGGAATTTTCATCCAAGACTGATCTTTAGGGATTTGGATTGCAAGAAGCTCCTTTTGTCAAGGTAGGACCTACCCAGATGTAAAACATAGAGTTGTTGGGAGGCACATATTTTATAAAGTGTTATATGAAAGACTGTCATCCTTATGCTGTTTCACATTGAAGTTCTGGAGATTTAGACTTTTCCCATCTCATGTGACTTTCTCTTGGCTCAGGTGTTGGCAAAAGCTCACCAGTATTTAATTTAGTTAGGGTTTCAGTGAATTTTTATGTTCTGCCCCAGGCTTTAAAAACATTTCACACTTAAAGGCAGCACAAAGAATTTGGCTAGCCAACACTGACCTTTAGTGAATCTTTCATAGTTACCATATTTAAGCATCCGTAATGTAGATGTATTAATAATAAATTGGTTTCGATCACATTTTAATTTCTTCTTATGTTGTCCTTACAAAGTCTGGAATCTTAAAATAATAGGACTTTAAATTGGGGAAGGGCTTTGGAGAGCATTTTGCCCAACCTTATTTTATAGAGGATTAAAGGAGACTGACTAACCCAAGCTCACAAAGCTAGTTAATGGAAGACAGAACCAGAATCCAAGGCTCCTGATTCCCAGATCCCCAAGCTATGATTGTTGCTGCTTCTAGGTCATGGTTACTGCACAATTCCTTTTTTTTTTTTTTTTTTAACCTTTAAATCCTAAATGTTTCATAGAGAAAAAGTGTTTCATAGTGGGGACAGAGCTGGCCTCAGAGTCATGAAGATGTAAGTTCAAGTGCTGCCTTGGACACATCTTGGCAGAGTGACCCTGCACAAATCATTAATCCTCAGGACACCCACCCAACATTTTAAGACTATAAATTGCTAAGAGGGTGTCTGCCTGCCTTGATAAAGGGAGTTTATTCACTGAGAGGTGCCTATAACCGTTGAAATCACAGTTTGAACCTTTTCCTCTATTACTCATTTTAAAGGTGAGATAGTCTGGAAAAAGGGAAAACCACAACTGGTAGTGATTTTAGATGAAAACATATCAGAACACTAAATTCAACACATGAGAGCTTATAACATGGATGGCTAATAATACCTTATAACGCAGAATGTCAGAGTTGAACAACTATGCACCAGACTTGTAAATGCTAAAGTATAGCATGTTAGAACGAAAAGAGACTGATTCAATCCTCTCATGAAGAAACTGAGGTCCTTAAAAAAATAAATAAAGTGACTTACCTAAGGTCATACTGACCTGACAAAAGGTGATTGCCTCATTCGGAGAAAATTCTTTCGGTGCACAGTGACATTATGAGAAGAGAGCCTTGGATTGGGAAACCAGGGGACCTCCATTTTGGTCCTACATCAGTTTTGTCTCTTTTATGACCCTGCGTGAGAACATTTATCTCTTTGGTCCTTGGTTTCCAATTCTGTAAAATGTTAGTTCCTCCTCCCTTAGGATAGATTAGGAATCCAAGTGTGCCAGGCATGGAAATACTTCCCCTGAGGTTGTACAGCCGAATGGTGTAGGAGCCCAAGTTGAACCAAATCTTCTGAGTCCAGTCTATTGGTCCTTATGTTATACCATACCACTTCCAATTAAATTCAACAAGAATTTATTAAACTCCTTACTTTGGGCTGGCACTGTACCAGGCACAGAACATACAAAGACTCAGATGAAAGTATCTCCAGCTTTCAGGGAACCCATTGGGGCAGTGGATGACGTGTCAGGCTTGGAACCAAAAAGACCTAAGTTGAGAGTCTTCATCACTTATCTATGAGATTCTAGGCATACTATTTAGCTATTCTTAGCATTAGCTTTCTCATCTCCAAAATGAGGATATAACAGCATCTGCCTTAAAAATTGTTATAAGAATGAAATAAGATAATATATATCTATATATTATAATAACAATACAAACCATTTTGTAAACCTTAAATTGCTGTATGAATGTTAGTAGTTATTTCTAGAGGAAAACAACACATCCACAGATGAGTCTATAGCAAGTGTAATTTGGGGCAGGGAGAGAAGGAGAGATCCTAACAAATGGAAGGATCTAGAGTAGGAGGGGAATGCTTAAGCTGGACCATGAATGGATCATCCATGGAGGAATTCCGGGAAACAGGAGATGAGGAAGGAAAGCATTCCAGAACCTTGTGCAAAAGTGTGGGAGTGGGAGATAGAATGTCATGCAGGTAAACAGGTTGGCCATTTTGGCAGAAATGTTGAGGGAATGAGAGGGTTACCATGAAACAGGAGGAAGACAGGATGAAACTCCCTCAGTGAATATTTGTTAATTTATTTAAGATGTACCATTGTCTTCGTAAGTTACCACTCTTTCCAGATCATTTCTTGATCAAAGCCAATCACCAACTTTGCTTCCATTTGGTAATATCCTGATACCCAGGTTCATCTTGAATGAGTTAGATGTGAAAAAAAAAATGTGGATCCATCTTTTAAAGAAAAATAGGAATATAGGATATGCAAAGTCATTACATGACATGAAAGACAGAAGTTATCCAAGCCACTGTTCCTTACTTTATACTTGGGAAAACTGAGTATCCATGATATGAAATGATTTACCAAAAATACACAGCTTTGAGTGGTCATACTGAGATTAGAACTCAGGTTTGACTCTCATTAGATGCTCTTAATATTTAAGGATGATAGCAACAATTGAAATATTCAGATAATACCAATTCCAAAGTATTTTCCTCACAACATCATCAGCAGGTAGTCGAAGTATTGTTACCCCTATTTTATAGATAAGAAAACTGTTTCCCAGGTATTCTGAGACCCTTGCCTGGGGTCACACAACTAGTAAGAATTGGAGTTGTAAATGAAATCCAGGGCTCTGAGGCTCAATCCTAAATCCATTTCTCTTTCTAAAGACTTCCCCCTCCTCTCAAGCAAACAAAAACAAAAATCTGTTTGTTTAAAACACTGCTGGGTTATTTCTCTGAGGCAGGTTTCAGGGTTTGGGGCATGATTGTTTGGTTTTTTTTCTTTGTTTCAGTCTTTTGTGGAGAAGCACATCCTAGGGCTCCTTGCCCCTTGTATCCCTGCTCTTAAGGTGATCCAACCTTTGCAAAAGAGAAGGTTAACACACTGAGGGAGAGTCGCTTGCAGAGATCCCGCCATGATGAAGTGAAATTTAAAATTACATTAGATGTTTGCTTAAGGAACAACAGATGAGGCCCTGTGGATTCTCAAATACTCCTGGCAACAGGGTAAAATGAAACCATAACGATTTGTTATCCTTTCACGGGACTGTATGAAGGCTGGGCAGAAAAGATGACCTTTTAATGCTGGCTTCCTGGCTCTTAAGGGTTAGTGTGTGTCGAATTTTTCTCCTCCAAAGGCATGTTTTTAATCATTTCTACAGTTAGAAGGAGAAGGGCCTGCTTTCCACACTATTCATTTCAAAGTCTGAGATGCTCTTAGAGTTTATAAACCTCCCCTCCCTCCCTCTGTTTTTTTCCTTTTGGAATATCCTTTGTTTCTTTTTTTCTGGCTAGTATCATATCAGGGAGCAGTTTGATTTTAGCCAGGAGAGCTCAGTCCTCTGGATGAGTTGAGAAGTAGGAAGTGATTTTGAGAAGAAACAGAGCTTGGACTGTCTCTGAAATATTTTCTAAAAAGGACATTAGCCCTGGATGGAGTCTCAGAGATCATCCAGGCCCAAGCCTTCATCTCACAGAGGAGGAAATAGAGCCCCTGAGATGGACAGAAGATACACGTTCTGGCCAGATCTTTTAAAAATAATAATCATTATTTTATTGATAATCTTGTTTTTAAATCTGCTAAAATTTTCCCCATATCTGTCATCCCAAAGAGCCATCCCATATATGAAAAAAAATATTCTTAACAAAAAAAAAAAAATAGAAAAAGAGGAAGAAGAGAAAAAAGTCAGCAAAACCAATCAGTGCATAGAAAAACAATAAAAATAGGCACAATATTCCCCAACTTCTACAACTCAGCAAAGGAATCAGGAGGGGCTGGTACCTGGTCATATCTCTTCTTTGGGGCAACATGCTTTTGCAACATTGATTTTTGACTGTTTTGTGGGGGCTGCTTTTCTATTTAGTTTTATAGCCATTGCATATGTGTTTTCTTGGCTCACTTTTCAGTTTGCATCAAGTCACATGAATCTTCCCATATTTTTCTCTATTCATTATATTTATTATTTCTCACAGCACAGTAATATTCTATTACATTCACATACCACAGTGTGTTTAACCATTCCTTAATCAGTGGCCATCTACTTCTGACCCAGAAGTTTGCTCTAAATATTTGGATGTATATGTATGTATATATGTTTGTATATGTACATATATGTATATACATACATATATCTACATACATGTTGTTCAGTTGTTTTTCAGTTGTGTTCAACTTTTTGTGACTGCACTTGGGGTTTTCTTGGCAAAGATACTGGAGTGGTTTTCTATTTCCTTCTCCAGCTCGTTTTACAGATGAGAAAACTGAGGCAAACAGGATTAAGTGAGTTGCCCAGGGTCACACTGCTAGTAAGTGTTATGTGCATAAGAATGTATGTATATACACATAAACACTATCTGTATATCAGTAACTTTCTTGGTACATATGCCTGTTAGTAAAATCTTTGTCTCAAAGGGTATGGACATTTTAGTCACTTTATTTACATAATTCCAAATTGCTTTCCAAAATGGTTATACTCATTCACAGCTCCACCAACAATGCACTAGTGTGCCTACTTCAGTACAACCCTTTCAATATTGAGTATTTCCATCCTTTGTTATTTTTGCCATTTTGAGGAATATGAGGTCCCACGGTTGTTTTCTAGTATTATTGTTAGTGACTTAGGATCATTCTTTCATACGGTTAATAGTTTGCTGTTTTTATTTTAAGAACTTTTTGTTCATTAGGTTTGACCCCTTATCCACTGGGGAATGGCTTTTGGACTCATATATACTATAGATATATAAGGTATTGCAGTGGATAGAGTGCTAGACCTAGAGTCAGGAAGACCTGAGTCCAAATCTGGCCTCAGACAGTAGTTACATGACCCTGGGCAAGTCGCTTAACTTTGTTTGCCTCAGTTTCCTCATCTGTCAGATGATCTGGAGAAGGAAATGTCACATCACTCCAATATCTTTGCCAAGAAAACCCCCAATGGGAACACGAAGAGTCAGATGTAGCTGAAATGACTGAACAGCAAACGTGCAAATATGTCAGCTGTGTACGTATCTTGGATAACAAACCATTATCTGAAAAACTGGTACCGTGACCATTCTCCACTCATTTCATTGCTTTTCTTCTCATCCTTGACGCATTAATTTTGTTTGTGCAGAAGTTTTTCAATTTCGTGTAACTAAAATTACTTATTTTATCTTTTGGAATTGCCCCTATCCTGTGTTTAGTTAAGACTACATCTCCTAAGCATAGCTATAAAAGCTGCCTCACTTCCATTTTTTTATGGTTTGATTTTTAATCACATATCAATGTTGAATTTAATTTATAATATAGCTTGTGTAAGGTGCTGACTTAAGCTAATTTTTGCCAGATTTTCCCATTTTCCTAGCAGCTGATATCCAATTGGGAATTTGTTCCTAAGTAATTTATGCCTAGCTATCTCTACTGCTTATTAGCTAGGTGACCTCCTGGGATCTCCTACTTCTCGGCTGTACCATCCATCGGTGGTATCTTCTACTCCCATGCACTCAAGGTGATCACTTTCTCCTTATAACAGCCCTGTGAGTTAGGAAGCAACTAACTGGTTGTTATCCCAGTTTTACAGCTCGGGAAACAGAAGCCCAGAGACATTCAGTGATTTGCACAAGACCACAAGATGCTTGGACTCTCCTGAAGCTGTGATGTTCTGTGATAGTGTCTATGAGAAAGTGACTTCTCTAGGACCATATGGTTAGTTAGGGACAGAACTGGGAAGCGAACCTTTGGCTTCCACTTTTATTACACAGTAGAGAGAACATTGAATTTGCAGTTGGAAGAAGACCTGGCTTTGAATGTTGGCTGGGCCAGTACCTGTATCTTCTCTGTATTTTATGTTACCTCCTCTAAAATGAAAAGACTGGACTTTGCTGATGGTCCCCAGGGGTGGGGAACCTGCGGCCTCGAGTCCACATGTGACACTCTAGATCCTCAAGGGCAGCAGCAGTTTCCCCACCTTTGTCTACCTTCTATGATCCTTTCCCTTCCCTTAATCCAGACTCCTGCCTATCACTCCCTTTTCCAACTCCCCATCCCTGTTGCCCAGCACTGATTCAGGAAATCTTCTGTAGTTTGCAGGCACATCAATGTTGATGTAGCCCGTGCTATAAAATATAAATTACGAGTCTGAAAGATTGGAGTGGTGTTAAGTACAAGTTTTCAATTCCCCCCCTTGTCATTGCAAGGAAGCCTTTTCTGTCCAAGAAGCTAATTTTAATTAGACTTGGAATGAGGCTTTCTCCATCCAATGGGCTCCAGGGGAGGTTCTTTGTTTTCCCTGTTTTGTGGCTAAAAAAGGCACATTTCACAGCAAAATGGCCTAGCTAGCCCCAGCTTGTGGAGGTGGGGGTGAGGGGGGTGAACTTTTGACACCAGCAAGATTCATTCCTGCCAAAGAAAACCCACTGCCCTCTGAATCTTGGCCTCACTGTACATATGCAAATGCCACTCCAGCATGACCGTGGAGGGGCATATTATGAGACGTTATTATAATGGGGTGCCCTCCCCACATTTTTTCTGGGGCCCTAGATCCCCAGCCCAGGTCCAGTAGCCTGGGGGAGCTTATTTCCATAATAAAGCAACTCCTCTCCCATTTAATCACTTACCACCAAATGAACCATTTAATGCCACACTCAGCCCCATTGTCTGAGGATTTCCCAAGGCTCCCCTTGATCCACTTACATTGCCTTATCTGCCTTTTGTCTCTTGTTAACGTGCTTGCTTTTTTTTTTTAAGGGGTGGTGGGATTAAGTCCCTGGCTAGGAGCCTGCAGCTGTTTCATTAAATCCCCCCTCCCCCACCCTGCCGTACCCACCTCAAAAGTTGTTGGAGATTTCTTGGGGCTTCTCCTTAGAGGTGGTTAATCACTATAATTTAACAGATTTTGTAATTACCTGCCTCGCACGGAAATGGCTTGATTGCTTTTTCTTTGTGCCATCTATTTCAACTTCAAGTGACAGCTGAATTTATTCTAAATGGATGGCTTGTATAGTAGCAGGATTCAGGGGTGGTCTGAATTTATATGTGGGCTTTAAGACTGCTGGATTTATAGGCAAACACAGTGCTAAGTTCACAAGGTAATGAACATCCGAGCAGTATTTACAGCTACCTGGTGGAAGAGGATGCTTTGCATAATGTCTCTAAGTAGTGAAAGTGTTGGGATTTGGGATAGGACTCCAGCTCCTTGGGGGTAGCTAGATGGCAGAGTGAAGCGAGTTCTGGGCCTGGAGTCAGGAAGACTGATCTTCTTGAGTTCAATTAGGCCTCAGATACTTGCTGGCTGTGTGACCCTCGACAAGTCACTTCACCCTGTCAGCCTCAGTTTCCACATCTGTAAAATGAGCTGGAGAAGGAAATGGCAAACTGCTTCAGTATCTTTGCCAAGAAAAAACCAAAAATGGAGTCACAGAGAGTCAGACATGACTGAAAAAACTGAACAACAGTTGTTCTATAGTAATACACAGTGTGCCACTTTGTTATAAATTATTAGTAAATAGTAATAAATTATAATTAAAGTAAGTTGTAGTATATTGTACATATTATATATTATAATAATTATGAATAATGGTATGCATTTAGTAAGAGGCTCTATGGAATAACGTATATAGAAAACCAACCTTGGAGTCAGGAAGGGCTGCATTCGGATTCTGGGTCCAGACATATACTGGAACCCTGGACTAGAACCCTTGAGACAAATACTTTAACCTCTCTGTACTCCAAGATAACTCTCTAAGACTCTAAGGTGCATCCTAGGTTTGAGCTGCGTTTGGTAGAGAAACTTTAATCGCTAAGAATTTCCTCACTGGGAGTTTCCACATATGTAAAATTATGGGACCAGTCAAAAAAATTGGTTATAGAGGAGCAAGACAGACTGCTATATGAGGAGTCGGATGGGAAGGTGGAGGGAAATTGAAAGGAAAAGATGAAGGCAAACTGCTTGGGAAGGCATTACTTTACTACCAGAGACCGTGTAACAAGCTGAGTTAGATTTAGTCAGATAGTCCATGAAGTAGATTTCCAAATGAGGCCCACCTGAAAGGCCACAGTGGCAAACAACGGGAAGAAAGGACCACAAAGTAGTGGCTTGACTTGAGAATCATAGACTTTTCAGGATAAAAGAGATTTCAGACATTACATTGTCCCACCCTTTCATTTACAGGAAAGGGAACACATGTGAGAGGAAAAGCAATAGAATTGAGAGACCTGGGTTTAAGCCCTGTATTTTACTACTAACTGATTGTGTGATCTTGGGAAATTTCTGGGTCTTTCTGTATAAAGTGGAGGTTTGGGTTAGTTGATTTGTGAGGTCTTTTTCAGCTCCAAAATTTGAAGAAATGGAGGCCCCAGGGCCTCCACCATGAATGTCACACTGGTTGTGTGACTTTAGGTATCTCTCCCCAGCCCCCTTAGCTTCTCTTCCCTAGGTCTTATCATCTATAATATGTATATCCTTTATTAAAATATTCCTCTGATATCTCCCTTGTGTGTAAAGAAAGGTGACTCAGTTCACTGAAGCCACACTATCCACGTCCTACCATTTTAAACATACTTTGTATGTGAGGCCAGCTATGTGTGGAGCAGGTGACTGTCCTCTGAGGATCAGACTGCTGAAATGCAGGAAGGCCCACCCTTAAGGGTTGGGGGCTAGAAATTGGGGAGGGGTGACACTCTTCATGCGCAGTAAGACATGGAGACCATCTACATTTGCCAAAACTCTTGAGGATGTGTATAAAATGAGCGGTGTCACTCCTCATGGTGTTAAATTGGATTTCAGAGTCAGAATTTTAGAGCTGGAAAGGACCTTAGAGGTTCCCTTTTCAATTCCTCATTTTACACAGCAAGAAGGCACTAACAGTGCCTCATACGTAGTAGGTGCTTAGTAAATATTCCTTGTTTTGACTTGCTCTCATGGAAGCAGTATAGTAGTAAGAGTTGGGAGACCTGTTTTCTACTCCTGCTTGAGCCTCCATCTAAGGGCGGTTGGGTAGGTCATTTTTGTAACCTCTTTGTAAAATGAGAGGATTAGGGTGATTTATCCCTAGTGCTCAATCCAGTTTTGGTAATTTATGTTACCTCTAACATAAATAAAATCTAGATAATATCAGTGAAAGATTTGGGGAAAATAAGGTCCTCTATAAAATTAATCCATTAGTATCACTGTACATTCTGAGATTCTGCGAAAAGTCTCCCCTTAGATGAAAACAGAATGACTCAACTTGTATTTCAGGATTTGGGGTTACTATTAAGACACCTTTGTTCTGACCTTTAAATATTTAAAAGCAGAAGACATGAAAAGGAGAAACCCTGTGTATATCCTGAAACCTTTTTGGCCTTTCTCAAAACTTTCTATTTATATATTGAAAGATTTGGGTCAGTGGGACAGCCTCCAGGAAAGAATCATGGTTTTCTCCCACGTCTCCTAGGGACCAAGACTCCTGTAGACTCATTCCATGAAACTTGGCACTGATGCAGGCAATCCTTGCAGAGACAGATTCTGGCCAGATTGGTGCAGCAGAGCATTGACAAGCCACAATTGTTGATTCTACATTCACTGAGTTCACAAAGCTAAGAGCTGGAAAAGTCCTACTGGGTCCCAGTCTATTCCAGGCACTGTGAACAGCCATTCTCTAGAGAGAGGACTTTACCACATCTGGTCTTTTCATTTTTTTTTTTTAAAGCAGTAACACTGTGAAAATAATAGTAGCTTATAACAATAATAGTTCCCATCTCTATCTCTTTAAGGATTATAGAATGTCTTTCCTCATGGAAGTCCTGGGAAGTAAGTGCATGTATTTTCCCCATTTTGCAAATGAGAAATTGGGGCTTTTAGAAATTAAACTGTTTGGCCCAGGAGTCACATAGATTTAAGTGATACGGCCAGTATTTGAACCCAGTCTTCTGGGTCCAGTTCAGTCTTCCCACTGAGGTAACCCCAGCCCAGGAGAATTTGGCTAGTGTAGATATGAAATGACGTCAGAATATTCTAACTATCTTTTTAGCAGACCCGGTGTTGCTCTTACCTCCTGGATAAGTTTGAATGGAATGGCTTATTATTTCATATTTCTCTTTGTAACTACATACTTCTGAAGGTTTTGAGCAGTTTCCATGGTGGAAGAAATAAAATGTCCTGCTAAGTGATACTAAGTTTGTATTTATTTCAAGCTAGAAGGTTCCTCTTCACCATATTTTGGGGAGACTGTAGATGTAGGCCACACCTAAGCATTGTTTTAGAGATTTTCTCCAGAGTTCTGCTCCAGGGTAGGGACAATAAGCCAAAAAGAAAATAAAAAACCTGGACACTCCGCCCTTGGGATCAGGGTCCTCCAATAGGAATCTTGATCCATCGGGGCCCTTTGTAAGAAGAGGCCACAGGTCTGAAGAAACTGAGACCTCCGGGGATTTGACTAGACTCATTGGGGCACAGTGGATAGATCTTTCACCATGGAGTCAAAGGACATAGATTCAAACCTGTGCTACAAAGTCAATTAACTTTCTTCGGCCTCAGTTTCCTCATATGTCAAATAAAGGGGTTGAACTACGTGGCCTCTGTTAGCCTTTGTGGCTCCAGATATGTGATTCTATATCTCCAGGACTAGTCTTTGTTCATTTCTATCACGTTACTTTTTCCTTGAAGAATAATAAAAAGGCAGAGGCTAGTTAGAGCGAGCTTTGTATCACAAATAGAAAATAATCCTCAGAACCTTGTGGTGTCCAAATCTGGTGGAATGATTCCTAGCGCCAGTGGTTGTCAGTCTTGGGTGGCTGCTCTCAGTGAACAACCTATGGAACTATTGCCAGCTCAATTGCCAGCTAAAAATAAACAACACACACACACACACACACACACACACACACACACACACACACACACACACACACACATGAATGCCTCCTTTTCTATTTTTATTTTTATGAAATCTCTTCTCAAGAAAACCTCTTGTGGTCTGAATTAGCAGCTGTTCAAACCTTGTTCCTTTCCCAAGATATCACCCTTTTATTCTTTTGGTCTGAATAAACATTTTCTTTTGTGCCTACCCAAGGTCAATTGTTGCTTGACACCTGCTTAGGTGACCTTTGCAAAAGTAAGAGGAAGGGGTAACCAGGGGAAAGTGTGTGGAGCCTCCAAAATTCTCTCGTTCTTCATTTAAGGTGAGAAAGGGAGATAACTGTCAACAAAACCTTTTACATTTGTCCTGAAAAAAATAATTTTTAATTTTTTATGCAATGGTAGAAATGCAGTCACAGAAGGTTAGGATTTTCTAGAATTCTCTGCAGGAGAGGGGAATAGGTTATAGCTCAAGAGCATTCATTCCATCCACACTCATTTTGCAGATGAGGAAACATGAGGCTCAAAGAGATGCATTGATTTGTCTGCGATCACTGAACAGGTATTTGGCAAAGCGGAGATCCACACCTCACTTTTAATCCAAAGTTCACTTGAGGACCCTCTTACTTACAAGATAAAATATTTAAATGTTCCTTCAAGATTCAGCTCAGATCCCACTAAAGACCTTTCCTCTGAGATTCCCATCCATTTACACAGTGAATGTATCTTGTATATACCTAGTTACTTGTGGCTTGTCTGCCCCCACTAAAACGTGAGCTCCTTTAGGGTAGGAACCCTTCGTTTTACCTTTCTATATATCCCCAATACTTAGCCCGATGCCAGACACATGGTAAGACTTAATAAAGACTCATGGATTGTTATTCTACTAGACAAATCCAGAAATCATTGTTTCAGAGCAGGAACAAAATCTCATAGTGCTTAATCAGTCCTTGTTAGAGTGTACATTGAGTTTCTGCACTGGGTGACCACTCAGCAGCTTGCGTGTCATTCACTTTATGTTTGAAACCCTGAATGGACTCCCTGTTAGCTAATGAATAATTTCAACTTCTTTGGATTGACATTCAAAGCCCCTGCAATTAAATGCCACCCTACCTTTCCAGCCTCATCTCCCGTTACTATTCCCTATAATCCAACCCAAAGGGATTATTTATCTTTCCCAGTATACATCTTATATTTTTCCACCCCCAGATCTTTAATCCTGCTGTTCCTATGTCCACATCTTCCCTCTCCCTCCCTTATTTAATCTGTTGAATTTCTACTCATCCTTTAAAGGCCAACTCATTTCATATCCTCCATGAAGTCTCCCCAGCCTTATTCCTGCTCCTTCCATAATCATCTCCATCACTGTCATATAGCAATAGATTTTAAACATATTGTATGCTATCGTCCCCCATGTTCTGAAGTCTCCGCCTTCTTTCTTCACTGATTGCTCCCCTCGGGCCACGAATTTTATTCCTGACCACCTTACATTACATAATGAAAGCCCATCCCCATCCCACCCCTATATTTTGAGTATCAGCTTCCACAGCTCCTTTGCACACCATAGGCTTTATCATTCTTTGAGGCTTAGCTCAAAGGTCACTTCCTTCTTAAAACCTTCAGAAGACTAGAGTTGGGGGGGCATTTTAGAAAAATCGGCTCATCTCATACCCTTATTTTACAAATGAAAAAGATGGGGCTAACTTGCTTGAGGACCCCAAACTACTCAACGACAGAACTCAGATTTTAATCCATTCCTTTTGGCCCCAAGTAGAGTGATCTTTCTCGTGCACCACCCAGAAGCATATCTGTCTAACCCAACTGGACAACTTCCGTGCTCGATAGGACCTGTTTTCCTGAATGTAGTTCATATTGTTCCACATAAATCTAAGCCTGTTGAAATTTTACCCATCCCTCAAGGACCTCCTCTGAAATCCCTTTGTTTATATCTTGCTTATAGCTCTTATGGTCTGCTTTATGTCATAGTAATCCCTATGTCTTATCTTTACTCCCAGACTGTAATCTTATAAGGCCACAGGCTGAAAGTTGGCAGAGGGGAGCTTAGAAACTTTCTGTTTTACCCTCCATTTTTACAGAATAGAGAACTGTGATCCAGACAGGTTCACTGAATTTGGGGGTCAGAGATCTGGATTTGAATCTCATCTTTCCAATCCTTTTGCATATCAGACTCACATAAGAATCTCACCCTCATCTATGAAATGGGAGTAATAAAACTTGTACCTCCCTTCCTTATCTGTGGATTGGGAGGAAGAGACCTTGGAAAGTTTCAAGCCCTCCAGAGGTGTGAGTGGTTACTATTAGAATTCTTCCCTCAGTTACTAGTTATATCCATAAAACACTTTTATAGTGATGCATACTTTTAATAGCTGCATTTATGAATCTCATTTCACGGACATCACTTGGAAATCAAGAAGCTAGAGAGGATGTGTGGAAAGCAATTAAGCAAAGGATCTATTGAGGAAATATTTTATCCTGGGGAGGCATATTGGAGTTACAGTGAGGAACATGGCCCTTGGAGGGAAAAGACTTAGAGACAGATCTAGCTATATGCCTTTGGGCAAGTGCCTTAACCTTTTGGGGCCCTGACATTCTATGTCTATAAAGTGGGTATCCTAACCCTAACTACCTGGCCACCTAGGTATGGGAGGGTTATTGTAGGAAGGGATTTAAGAAGCTAGCCATCTACTCTAATACCTTTATTTTACAAGTCAGGAAATAGGAGGACCAAGTAGATAGATGACCCCTCTTTGAAGCAAACCAAAAGCATTCAGAACCCTTACAGCATTGAGTTCAAACTCAAATAGAAACAGATCCCTAGAGGCCCTTAGAAAACCACAAATTAACATTGTCTGCATTGTATTATAGGGGCAACTAGGTGGTGCAGTGGATAGAGTGCTGGACGTGGAATCAGGAAGACTGGTCTTTCCTGAGTTCAAATCTGGCCTCAGATACTTGTGAGCTATGTGATCCTGAATAAGTCACTTAACATGTTTGCCTCAGTTTCCTCATTTGTAAAATGAGCTGGAGAAGGAAATGGCAAACCATTCCAGCATCTTTGTCAAGAAAACTCTAAATGGGGTCACCAAAGGTTGGACATGACTGAAACAGGACTGAGCAAAATTGAAATGTTGTGTTGCGTTTTTATTTATTTTGTTAAACATTTCCCAATTACATTTACCTCTGGCTGGGGCCTCATTCCAATATTTTGCTGACTAGGAGTTTGATGCCTCTGTCTGAGAGCATTACAGAAATGTGATCTCTGAATATTTAATAGAAGGATCTGCTAACAGTGATAACTAGTTGAGTTGGATATATGTTGTGGTGGGAAGCACCCTGGATTGGGAGTCAGAGGACTTGGGTTCAGATCTGTGGCTACATTACTTACAAACCATTTCATTTGCATGACCCTCAGTTTCTACATTTGGAGGAGATTGGACTGGATCAGGAATTCTTAACCATTTTTATGTCATATTCCCTTTTGTCACTTTGGTGAAGCCTCTGTCTCCTTGCTCCGAATCATGTTTATAAATAATTGTTAGGGGTTGGTGAAAATGAAGATGTCGTGACTGCTTTTCCCATTCAAGTTCATGGCTCTCCTGTAATCTGTCCATGGACCCTGTATGTCTGTGGATGCTAAGTTAAGAGGCTCTGTACTAAATAATCATTAGAGTCCTTTCTGGTCAGTCCATAATCATTTATTGAGCACTCATTGTAAGGGAATGGTTGTCCTTCAGTCATTTTAGTCACATCTGACTCTCCATGATCCATTTGGGGTTTTCTTGGCAAAGATACTGGAACCGTTTGCCATTTCCTTCCCCAGATCATTTTACAGATGAGGAAACTGAGGAAATAAGGTTAAGTAGCTTGCCCGGGGTCATACAATGTCAATACAGTGTCTGAGGCAGGATTTGAGCTCAGGTCTCCCTGACTCCAGACCCAGTTCTCTGTCCACTGTACCACCTAGCTGCTGTGCTAAGCTCCAAATCCTATCATTCCTCATCCATAGGTTGCTCATGTTATATCAACGCGACTTGATTGCAAAGCTGTTTAATTTGAGTTGAGTATTTATTAACTACCTCCTATGTGCCAGGTGCCACGCCATGTCTAAAAAATACATCAAAAAATGAAACTATTCCAGGCCTCGAGGCAGTGTGAGCTAGTCGTTAGAATGATTGATTTGCAATCAGGCAGGACTAGGTTTGGATTCTCCCTTTGATATTGCTAGGTATTGGACCATAGGTATGATATAAGTTCATCATTTGTAAAATAGGCCTAATAACACCTTAGGTACCTAATTCATAAAGTTGTTCTAGGACTCAGATGATGTAATATATACATCATATATGCATATATACACACATATAAATATATATGTGTGTGTATACATATATATATGTATATATAAAAGTGCTTTAATCCTTTCGCAGTGATAGATATTGTTATTTGGACATTTGGAACCAGGCTTGGTCCCAGAAGGCCTGGTCAGCCTCATTAGGCTCTGGCCCATTCTTCCAGATAATACTCAGCCATGTCTAAATATTCAACACACAAAGAGTACAGAAAAGCAACAGAAGTACCCCAGGGGAAGGGAGGGCGGTGGAATACCCACATCCTTTATTCTTGATTTTCAGATGGAGGAAATTTAAGTGACATTTGCACCTTTTTGAAATGATAAGGCTTCCCTTTGTGCTGCCCTGAATCCTAGGGATTCTTCAGAGTATGCTAACAGATCCCAGTGACAACTATTTGTGGGCTAAATGTCAGCCCAGTATTACTTTTCCTCACACTGTAGAATTGGCTGCTTTCTCATATTGGCTGCTTTCTCATATTGGCTGCTTCCTCTGCTCACCAACATTGACAATTAATGTTTACTGAGCCATGCAGTGTGCCAAGATTCCAGGGACAGGGCTTACCAAAGACATAACCCTGCCCTTGGAGAGCTTCTGTTTTGAAGGCCAAAAAAAAGGAATGTGTACTCCTAGAATCCTGGGATTTAGAGCTGAGAGTGGCCTCACTTCTTATCTGGTTCACAAAAGAAATTTCTTGTGTCAGCATCTGGCAGTCTCCTTTGTTCTTATTTCATTCTCCTCTGTTCCAGAGTATGTCCCTGCATGAGACTGTAAGCTCTTTGAGGGTAGGTCCTGTGCCTAATTCTCTTTGTATTCCCAGATACTTTGTCTGAAATATGCCGCAATGGGGTTGGGGGGACGTTGGGGTATGGACTGCAAGCTCAATATGAGACAGATCAAAACTAACGGGCTTCTTTGAGAGAGGTAGAGGTTATGGTGCAATTGTGCTCTATCTCAGTCAGGGAGGTCTCATCTGGAGGATTGGCTTAGGTTCTGGGGAATACAATAGAAGAAGGACATTGATAAGCCAGAGAGCATCTGGAGGAGAAAAGTGGGGTCATAAAAAAGCTTGAATCTATGTCATATGAGGATTAATCGAAAGAACTAGGCATGTTTAGCCTCGAGAAGAAAAACTCCCCAGGGACTTGATAAATATGTTCATGTATTTGAAGAGCTCTCCTTTGAAAGAGGGATTTGACTTAGTCTCTTTGTATCAGATGCCAGAACCTGGAGCAATGAGTGGAAGCTGTAAAGAAGAAAACTTGGATTAAGTGTCAGGAAAAACTTGCCAGTAATTAGTTAGAGCTGACCAGAAATGGAATGGGCTGCCTCGAGAAATGTTGGGTTCCCCCTCCATGGAGGCTGAATGCCTCTTTGTTGGTTATGCTCATCGTAGGGCTTCCTTTGGGGCACAGGTTGGATGAGATAGTTTATAATTCTGTTATAATTCCTTCATTTCTTCTGTCACATTCCTCCTTAGAGGAGTACCTGAAGAACAGATTCTGATGTCCTGCCTACTACAGGTGGGAAGGCTCACAAGGTCACACCATTGGGAGATGGATGCTTCTGGCCATGGTGACCCAAGCAGGTAATCTGCTCAGGCATGAGATTTGTGATAGCTAGGTGGTGCAGTGGATAGACACTGGAGTGTGACCCTGGAGTCATCACTTAACGGCTTACCTGCCTTAGTTTTCTCATCTAAATGAAAATAATAAGAGCACCTACCTGTGAGGGTAAAATGAGATAATATTTGTTAAGTGCTTTGCACACCTTAAAGGGATATAAAATGCTAGCTGTTACTACTACTACTACCACTAATGCTACCACTACTATTACCACTGCTGTAATAATTACTGCTACTACTACTATCACCACCACCACCACTACTACCTCTACTACTACTACTGTTGCTGCTGCTGCTGCTTGTTTGTGTTTGTCCTTCCTTCTCAAAGAGGATCATGACATCAAGCTGATGACTTGACTTGCAGTTGACTTTGATTTGAGTGAGGGAGGGCTGTGCAAGATCACCAACCTCACTTTCTTCTCCTGAGCCATCTGGGTCCAGTGGCCTGATATTCATCAGGACGACTGGAAATGACCCAGGATGCAATGGGAGACCCTGGCCCTTCCAGCCTTAGGTCTTACCACAGTCTTACTTTGAGTGAGATATACCACCCCTACTACCTGCATGGTAAAGGAAGGCCACAGCAGGGAACTATTAAAGTAGGGCTGGAGTTAGTGATTGATAGAAGAATGAGAGAGAAAATGATAGCTTGTGCCTTAGTAAACATCCCTGTCTGTGATATTTCCTTTTCCATTTTGCTGTGTATTATGATTATCCTCTCTCTCCTTCAACTTTTCCTCACATATATTTGATTGGAAGCTCCTTGAGGTGACTATCTCAACCTCATCCATCTCTATGTATGTCCTAGCCCTGAAAACAAGGCATTGCACATTTAGCATTCTCATGTTTACTGAATGCATGACTGCCAGGAGAATTCAAAGCAAACATTGGTTTAGTTCTGCTGTATACCACTTTGAAGCAATTACACTCTAAATGCCACATTTACAAGAGGGGGAAGATGATCCCAGTTGCCCGATCGAATAAGTAGCAATATGTAATTGCATAAATATAATATTAAGAATGGTAGAATCAAAGTAGTTTGCATATTAAAGAGGTAATTGTTGATTTGCAGTCTTAAAGTGTTCATTGATCTCATCCAGGATGGGGCTCTCTGTTTCCCCATCCATCTTAAGATAGCCAACCTATGATTTTTCTAGTTAATCAGTATCATTTTACCATTATAGAAATATATCACTTTCCGAGTTTGGGCTCTTCAGAGACGCAGTGGTAATATTTTCTAAATAAAAATTCAGGACAAAATATTTCTTTTTGCAAAATTCTCTCAGTTACAAGTGTACTTCCTGATTTCAGAGCCAAAGGACCTAGATTGAGCTCCTGGTTCTACCACTTACTATGTAGGTGACCCTAAGTTCTAATTTCATTTGTAAAAATTAGAGAGTTAAATGAGATGGTTACTATTATTTATAGATCCAGTATTTTATGATTCTGTCTTAAAATCAGGACTTATACTGATTTATATATGTGTATGAAAGGATAGGGTCAAATATACTTATGTAAGAATAGGGTAAAAAATCACCCTACTACACTCAAAATACACATCTTAGTTGTTTAATAGGTATGAACAAGACCTGGGAACTTTTTTTTCCTTGAGGCAATTGGGATTAAGTGACTTACCCAGGGTCGCACATAGTATCTGAGATTAGATTTGAACACAGGTCCTCCTGACTTCAAGGCTGGTGCTCTGTCCACTGTGACACCTAGCTGCCCTTGACCTGGACACTTCTTAAATACAGCAGGAAGTTTATTTGAATTAACTGATTCTGAAGAAAACCATCCAGCTAGTTAGGATCAGGGAGTTGAATGCCTGTCAGAGAAAGGATAGCCATTGCAGATCCACTTCTGAGACGAAATAGATTTTGGAAGGGAAGAACAAAGCCCCCAACTCAGTTTTCTCCTTCTCCCCCCTTGGCTAGAGGAGCCTTGCTCATTTTAAAGGATAGGGAAGATTTGGACTTTTCTGGGGCATCCTAACAACATTTCTGGAACAATTGGTGGTAGTATCTACATAAAAAGCTGAGAACAGACTGGATACAATGAGGGAAAACCAGATTCAAGGTCCTATAAGGAGCATTGCAGAAAAACTAAAAACTACATCAAGCCAAGGGGAACTTCTCAAGGGTTCCAACAAAATGACTTCCAGGAGCTCTGCCACATGTACTATAAGCTGGAATCCACTTTCCCCTGTATTCTTTCTGATGGGAGAGTATATCTCAGACTTTTTTTGTGGAATATTTACTAATTGGTGCGAGTGGATAGTGCTAACTATACCAACTCTAGCATCATAGTAAGTACATCTTTCTAAAGTCTAGTTGATAAATATGAATTGATATGTTTGGTAGTGAGACTGTTGCATTAGAAAGACACCCATAGCACAGGACTACCTACCTACTCCTTAAAATTTTGAGAGAGAAGATATAACCAACCAAAATCTAGTGACCCCACTGCCAGTGTGGGTGACAGTTGGGATAAGAACCCCTTAAGTATATATATATATATATATATATATATATATATATATATATATATATATATATATATATATATATATATATATATATATATATATATATATATGCTACATTTATAATATTCCAGGTATAAATCTACCATATTTACAGGCTAGCCACAGGCCATAGGACCATCAATTTCAAGCTAGAAGGAAGCAAAGAAAGAAGGAAAGAAGGCTTTTAGAGAGCTCACTATATGGATGTGCCAGGCATTGTGCTAAGCACTTTACAATTATAATCTTATCTTATCTTCACAACAACCCTGGGAGGTACATGCTATCATTATCCACATTTTACAGTTGAGGAAACTGAGACAAACAGAGGTCAAGTGACTTGCCTAAGGCCACACAGCTAGTGTGGTCTGAGGTCAGATTTGAACTTGTGTCTTCCTGACTCATGGTACTCTATCCAATGTCTAGGCTGATTTTCTCATTTTCTACATGAGAACGCTGAGGCCCAGAGAAGTTACAAAGACTGACTAAAGTTCAATAATGAGTTAATGATGGAGGTCTAATTAGAGCCTAGGTGTCATGGGACACCTTGTATGCTTTCTAATATATATCTGAATACTGGAAAATCTACCTTGGAATTATCAACTTTTCACTCTCATTCACTGTGCCTAGACATCCATTTGCCACATCTTGTCCTTTCTCCAACTCTGTCTCTCTCTCTCACATGCCTTCCCTTCTCTCACCATCTTGGTTCAAGCCCTCACCACCTCTCTCTTGGTCTGGTCTCCTAATTGATCTTCCTACATCATCTCTCCCATCCATTCTCCGCACAGTTGCCAATTTTCCTAAAGGGTAGGTCCTGCCAACTCACACCATCCCCAACTCACAACATCCCCAACTGGAGTTTGAAGGAACTCCAAAGGTTCCATATTGTCTCTCAGGTCAAATATAAGGTCCTTTGTTTGGTTTCACAGCTAACCTGTGACCAAACTTTCCAACCTCATTATATGTTATTCCCCTTCCCACACTCCACTGTCCAGTCAGACGGGTCTTTTTTCTTTTCCATAACAGTTAATCTCCTTGCTCTTGCCCTGGCTGGCCCATGTATCTTCCTTTGCTTCCAAATCCAGAGTTCCTTCCACTACTCCAAATGACTCCTGTTCATACTTAAATAATCTAAACAGCTTTTATTCCAATTGCCTCTCTTAAATCTCAAGATCATTTATACTCCTTTCAAAAGTTTATATTTGGAGTGGAAGTCTCCCCCCTGCACCCTTGTTTCAGGATGGCAGCTGTTCTTCAGGGCCCAGAAAAATGTCTTCCATAAGTGATTTGACTTTTTAGGAGAGGGGCAAATGCAGGCTTGGGAAAGGAAGAATTTTTCCATTGTACAGACATCTGAGCTATTTTGTGGTTGGATAAACCCCAATTATTTTTCTTATAAAGCTCAAACTTCGTATCTAAATAGCCCCAGATTATTTTCTCTTGCCTTAAAACTTATAGATCTCTGGAGGAAAATAAGGAACAGGGTCTGCCCCAACCTTGTAAACATTCATCGAAGTATGTGTCCTGATATTGGCATGGCCTGGCTGGCGAAGATAGGGGAGGTAGAGAACAAATAAAAGCAAGCTTGGAGAGAGAGTTAGAAGGGCTAGGTGTGAATCCCAGCTGTCCTACTCATTTGCTTTGTCAGTGACCTTGGGCAATTCGCTTTGTCTCTAGGTGTCAGCTTAATCATCTGTAAAACGGTGGGTTGAACTAGATGGACCATAACTATAGCAACCTCATAATGTCTGTAATTTTCTGGCTCTGTTTTGATTTCACAGAATATAAAAGCAGTGAAACTTAGGCATCATTTTATTTTAAAAATTTAATTTTTCCAATTACACATAAAAACAATTTTTATCATTCATATTAAAAAATTTTTAGTTCCAAATTCTCTCCTTTCCTCCCTCCCTTTCCCCCTCATTGAGAAGGCAAGCGATTTTATATAGGCTACTCATGTGCAGTCATGAAATATTTTTTTTAGGGATCATTTTAGCTTAATCCCCTAATTTTACATTGGTAGAAACTAAGGACCTGAGGAACAAACCCATGGATAGAGCTTGTCACAACACCAAGCTTTCTCTCTTAAAGAAAAGAAAGGATACTTTTCATAGGATTTTATAAGAAGAAAGTACATTACCAAATTTTAGGTTCAGAAAATAAATTCATCATATAAGATCCCTTCCAGTTCTAAAAATTCTATGGTTTTATAAGAAATTGGTATTTTTCAATCCTAACTCAGCCATTTGTTTTCTGTGACCTTGGACAGATCTTTTTGTCTTCATGGGCCTCAGTTTCTTAAATATGTAGATTGAGAATGTTGGACTAGACAAAACCATTCACATTTCATTGCCAGTTTGAAGAGTACATAATGGGTTTTTCACAACGACCTTGTAATAATATGCAGTGCCTGTATGATTATCTGTTTTCTAGAGAAGAAAACTGAGACATGCAACTGGCCTTGACTTCATAGATGCTAAGTTTTAGAATTGAAATTGGAACTCAAGTCTCATGAAGTCATTTCAAACTTCAAATCCTAAATTACGGTATATGCTTATGCATCAGTTGGAAAAATGTCTCAATTTGTGCACATTTTCCCTACTTCCCCCTCACCCCCAATTGTATCATACTTAATGTTGTTATAGCAATGACTCAGGGAACAACCATCTATATTTCTATAATACTTCAGAATGTCCAAACTGGTCTCCTCCTCTACTTTCTGGTCTATGACATAAGACCTTCTGTGGGTCATTCATACTCTCATGTTCCCTTTCAGATACAGAATACATATTTTCCTCTCCCCCCCCCCCCAAACTTTTTTTTAACAGAGAGGAGAGTAGGGCCCAGGGGCATTTGGTGAATCACCCAAGGTCAGCCAGGTGGAGTAAGTGGAGTAAGGAGCAGAATTTGTACTACGATCCGGACCTCCTGAGTCATATCTCGTGTTCTTTTCACCACATGCACACACACACACACACACACACACACACACAAACAGAAACACACACGCACACAGACACAGACACAGACACACACAGACACACACGCACACAGACAGACAGACAGATACACACACACACACACACACACACACACACACACACCATAATACATCATCAGCTGGCCTGACACAGAGTAGAGGCTGTGCTATGGTTCATATTTTCATTCCTATTTTTAGGTTTGCTTACCTACATTTGACTTCCTTCAGGTTCTTGGCCTTTGGGTCTATGATATTTGCAGAGCTGTGATCACACTTTCTAACTCATTTGACTGATGACTTTACACCCAAACAAATGCAGTTACCTACTTGAATTTCTAGGTCACTACTGAATAATTCTTTTTTCTTTTCAATGCAAAAGGTTTTGAAAACTGCCTGTTATATCTGAGTATTATTTAAAGGTTTTTGTTACTATTGAAGCTAAAAAAAAAAATAAATAAATAACAACCATCCTTGTCAGTAGTAAGAATATTGAAGACTGGGAGTCATAGAATCACAATAAGACCTTCCAAAAAAGCACATTAGAACAAAGAACGTTGGAATCTGTAGGGATGCATGTTAGTTCTTCAGGGACCAGAGAGCAGAGAATAGGTATGTTGAAAATAACCTTATAATTTAGAGAAATAAATTTATCTAAGTTGCTCATTTTACACAAGGAAACTGAGGTCCACAGAAAGAAGGCCTAGCCTAAAAACTTTTTAAAATGAGAAAAAAGTATAACTTGACAAATATGTTGGGATTTTAAGGTTTGAAGAAAGATTGTGTAGAAATGTCTCCAACAGGAAATATATATTCGTCTAAGTAAGAAGGTAGACTAAAAATAAATTAATATAGGCATAAGTTCAATTGCTAGAAAAGCATTTTACATTTGACCTGGCATTAGGTCAGGACCAGAACATTAACACTGACCTTTCACTAACCAGCTGTCTGAGCTAAACAGGTCACTGGCCCTACCTCTGCCTCAGTTTCCTTGTCTGTAAGATGAGATGTTTGGACTAGTTAGTCTCTAAGGTACCTTCCTCTTCTAGCATTTTGTGGTTTTATGAGCAAAAGTTCTGACTTCATGGTCAGGATAGGGAGTATGATCTAGAAACAGTGACAAAAATTAAGGATTTTTGGGGGGGTGAGTGAGATATTAAATATAGGTATAAGAACTGAATCTGTGATTTAATTTTTTTAGTTTAGGGAACTCTTGGGAAAATGAACTCCATTACCAAGGCAG
Source organism: Notamacropus eugenii (assembly GCF_028372415.1). Lineage (NCBI taxonomy): Eukaryota > Metazoa > Chordata > Mammalia > Diprotodontia > Macropodidae > Notamacropus > Notamacropus eugenii. Next base: position 124,289,354 of record NC_092876.1, read on the forward strand.
GTTAACTCCACCTGCAATTTGTGTGGAGTCTGCCTTCAGTACCGAGAATTAAAATAAATTGCCAGGGGTCAGATATAGGCAGTATCCCATGTCTACCTGGCTTCAAGGCCCACCATGCAACACTGTCTTAGTTTTGGAAGGATATGAGTAAAAATGGACATCAGTTCAATTAAACAAGCATTTTAAATACCTACTGGGTAAATGAAACATTCTTGGGCTCTGGCAATACATAGGCAAAGAAAATGACCCCTGCCTTCTAGAAGTTCATATTCTTCTTGGGTTATGTATGGTATCATTTCAGGAGAGGGAGAGTGTCAATAAAAGAGGGGATCAGAAAAGGGTTTGCATAGGAGGTGACATGTGTGCTGAGCTTTGAAGGAAAATAAGGGATTCTAAAAAGAGAAAGATGATGAGGAAATGTTTTCTGGGCATCAGGGACAGCCTGTGAAAAGGCATGGAGAAACGATATAGAATGCTAAGTTTCGGGAACAGATAGAAAGCCCATTTGACTGGAATGTTGAGTGTATCAAAGTGGGTAATAGGAAATAATTCTGGAGGATAAGATAGAAGTCATGCCAGGGATTCTCACAAGAAACAGGTACTCAAACTCAAGGCTTAGACTGCAGGGGTGAGGAACCTGCGGCCCCGAGGTCACAGGTGGTCCTCTAGGTCCTCAAGTGTGGCCCTTTAAGGGAGTGTCACACTTGAAGACCACATGGGGCCTCCAGGTCACAGGTTCCCCATGTTTGGCTTAGAATATTTCCCATTAAAGCAACAAGATTCTGAGGAGGGCCATAAAGTTGATTCAATAGCATAGAAACTGTGACTTAAGCAGACAAGCTAAAGAAATTTGTCTGACTTTTATTCATCCAGCAGTTATTTATTGAACATCTCCTCTGTGCAAGGTACTAGAGAAGGGAATGTTGGGGGTGACTAATAAACATCTTCATGAACAGGAGATTACGCTTTGATTTTTGGAAGATTCGATATTAAAACACTTTCAGCTTATGTTCAGAAATGAATCATTATACTGCAGAAAGATTCATCATTTTACGATGGATTCACCATAAGGTTTCCTTAAAGTGCTAGCTGCCCTGGGCATTCCAGCAATGGAAAATGGCCACATGTGAAAGCCTAGGAGTGACAGCGTGTAACGGTAATGGTTGGAACATCATATACATGAAAGGAAGCAATGGGAACTAAAGCTGGGAAAGGAAACTTGGAACCAGATTCTGGCTCCAAGAATGCCAGGCAATATTGTGCCCTGTAGTTAATAGGGAGCTGCTGAGTGCTTTTGAGCTGGGGAAGGACAAGGTCAAATCTCTGCATTGGATTCTAAAGGTAGTAGGGTACAAAGCTGTAATTTGAGCCCAAATCCTCAAATTCCCAAATTTAATGGTATTTTCCCCCTTTTGTTCTTGTCGTTCAATCGTTTTCAGTCATGACCAACTCTTTGTGATCTCATTTGAGGTTTTCTTGGCAAAGGTATTGGAGTGACTTGCCATTTCCTTCTCCAGTTCATTTGACAGATGAGGAAATTGAGGCAAACTGAGGTTAAGTGACTTGCCCAGGGACACACAGCTGAGAGCAGATTTGAACTCAGGAAGATGAGTCTTCCTGACTCCAGACCCAGCAGCACTTTGTCCACTGTGCCACCTATTCACATGGGCCTCTATGAGTCTGAAAGGATCAGATCTGACTGGCGCAGTTAGCCTAGGCTGTAGCTTGGCACAGAGTTGTTAAAACAGACACCAAGCTCTGTGGGATTGGAGACATTTAACATCTGATATATTCCTTCCTTGTATCCGTCCTACCCTTTCCAGTGCTCTCTTTACCCAGTCTCTGCCCTATGCATCTTTTTGCTGAAAGAGCAGTTTTCCTCCAGGGCCCCTCTTTTATAAATGTCTGTCAGAGGATGGGAAAGGTCTAAATACTATCATTAGAAACTGGCCAGGCTGAGCTGGGTGTTGATCTACTGATTCAAATATTAAGGGTCACAGAGGAAGTCACTTTAATTATTGCTCCGACCCCTGGTTTGGTGGTAAGAGGTGAGACCGATTCCATCTTTATTGAGGCATTTGGCATTTGGGGATATTCTTAAATGCCATGTTTTAGTACAAGAGAAGTATAGAAATATGTCCTTGACTGGCTCTTTTTGACTATGGCTGGATTCATCAGTGTAAACTGGTACCAATTTATCTTGGGACCAGTAGTAATAATAACTAGCAATAATAATCACTATTTACATAGCACTTTAAGTGAGGTTGTGCTGGTAAATGTTTAACATCTGGCTCTTGGGGTGGGGGATAAGTATAGTCCCAACATGCTTTTAAATTTAATCTGTATTATTAACATTTTTTCCATCTCTTTAAGGTTAGACAGTCAACAAAACAATAAATCAGTCCTTGATTTGTAGCACTTGAGGAATTCCAGGGTATAAGTGTTCACACTGAAAATTTAACCACTGACTCTCCTGAACCAGTGTGATCCCACCCCAACACACCAATGGCCTTGAGGTTTATAAAGCACTCCGCAACTCTTCTCTCACTTGATCCTCATGATAACAACCTTGGAAAACAGGTGCTATTATTATCCCCATTTTACAGATGAGGAAACTGAGGCCAACAGGGGTTAGGTAAGTTGCCTTAGATGAGAAAGTATCTCAGGCTGCATTTGAACTCAGATCTTTCCAATTTAGAATTAGTACTCTATGCACAATGGTGTTACCAGCTGTCCATAAGTATTAAGCAGTATAATCCTACTTTTTTGGGAATATGTTGGTGGAAAGGCCTGACGTGGAAGGCTAATGTAATGATTAACTCATATTTCATAAAGAACCTTAAGGTTTTACAGTACTGTTTATCCATAATAAGCCTGTGAGGGAAATTGAGGCTTGGTCTTAGTGATACTATAAGGGACAGAGAGAGATTTGAACCTGGATCTCCTAATATCCTTTTTTTAATTTAAGCACTGTTTTCAAAAGAAACTGATTTTGACCTCCTAGCCCATTAGGCACATTAGCCCATCCACTTAATTATAAAATCTTAAGAGTTAGATGAAACTAAGGGGTCATCCTGACCAACCTCTTATGCCTAAGCAGGAATCCCCTCTATAAGAATCATCATCCAGCCACCTCTTGAAAGATTTCATTTAGCAATAAATAAAGCCAGACACCAGACTTAGAGTATTAAATGGAACACACTAGCAGCTAACAGTAATAGCTAGCCTTAGGTGACACTTCAAGGTTTTCAAAGTGCTTTGTGTACATGATCTCATTTTATTCTTACCAACAATCCTCTTCCACACGATTATTGGTCTCATCTTATGGATGAGGAAACTGAAGCAGAGAAATGTTAAATGAATTGCCCTCAGTCATGCAGTAGTGAGGAACTAAGGTAGGGCTCAAACTCAGATCTTTCCAAGTCTTTAAATCTAGCACTCCCTCTGTTGCACCAGCCTCCAGCTGCCTGGTACAGTTGGATAGGTTATAGAAATGGGCTTGCTCAAGGTCAGGTCATCAGTCATAGGCTATTAGGATTCAAAATGACCTTAGAGATCATCTAATCATACCTGTATCAGAACAGGACTCTTAATGGCATCCTCAGGGTGGTGAGCTTGGCCAAGATCTCACACTTACTAAACATCACCTCTGAGTTCTTAAATATTTAGATACCAGAGAAAAAGACCTCTGAGGTCCCTTCTATGTTTGTTTACATATAGGTGTAGACATATATATATATATGTATATGTATATATATATATGTACATATACCTGCATGTTAGTCCAGTAATACTTCATGAACAAGTGGAATTGGAACTGGTTTTGAAAAATCATAGGTAAAGCTAAAGGAAGACTATTCCAGGTATAAGTCTATGTAAGCAAATGTAGAAAAGCTGGAAAATATAGCCTATATTTGGGGGAAAGCCAATAGATGTGGAAACTCCAGCTAGAAGGAATCTGAGAGATTGTTTAGTTCAGCACCTTGATTTTATCCAAGGAAAGACAGACCTAATGATGGGTAGGTCACACAGCAAAAAGGAAGTTTGGAATTTCCCCTCTATGACTCTAGGGTCCAGATGCAATATGGGTATGCTCTTGTTAAGACATTAAAAGGATTTTCATGGGTCATAGCCTGAAATACATAACTCTCCTTTCCTGATTCCCGCAAGTTTCCTCCCATCTTTACAGATTATTTCTGATTTTCAGGAGCCATTTAGGAGAATGAGAGCTTCTTTGGAATTCCATGGTTAATGTCTTCCTTTCCACAGTGATCCTGAAGGCACCCTTGAATACTTTGTGATTGGGTCATGACCTAGGGGGCCCATTCTCCTGTCGAACATTTCTGACTGTCCTAAAACCCTCTCTCATTGTCAAACTACAGTCTGCCTCATGTTCTCCCACTCATCATTCCAAGTTCTAAAAGAAAATTAGGGTGAGCCTAATGCATTATTGATGATAACTGAATATCACCTCCCCAACCACGCTCTACCTAAGGGTATAATTTAATTCAGTTCAATTCAGCATTTTTTTTTCAGTGCTTTCTCTTTGCAGAAGCTGGGGAGCTGGGGAGCTTTGCAAGGGTAAAGAACAGAAGAGTGGTTGTGACTGAGGAGCTTACAGCATATAAAGGGGATGTGAGAAGTGTTCCCAATAAGGACAATGCAAGATAGCATGGGACGGTGACAAGGAGGATGCCGACAAAGCTTTGGAGGAGACTTTGAGGAGGGAGTGAGTCCCCTCTTTAGGGTGGATGGAAATCAAGGCGGGGGAGCACCCCTGAGCTGAGTTGTGAAGGAAGAGATGGGCAAGACAAATACTGGTGGAAAGCACTGGTATCAGTAACAAAATAGGTATCGGTAACATCAATAGCTTCAGAGTCATACAGGGAAAATCCCAGAGAGTAATAGCTGACATTTATATACTGTCTTGAGGTTTTCAAAGCACTTGACATGTGTTATCTCAATTGATTTTCACAACCCCATAAGATGGGTACTATCAATGTATTGGCCTCTTTCTATAAACGAGGAAGGTCAGGCTGAGAAAGATTGTCAGTCATTTAGTAAGTATTTACTTTATGCCCAGCACTATGCTAAGCACTGGGGATACAAAGAAAGGCAGAAGAAATCCCTTGCCCTCAAGAAGCTCATAGTCTAATGGTGGAGATAACATTACAAATAGTTATTTACAAAAATGTAGGGTTAATTATGTAGGGTTAATGTGTGTGTTTGTCATTCATTGCCGAAGAAGACCATGCCATCAGAGAAATAATGACATGACTTGCTCTTGACTTTGTTTTGAATGAGGGAGGGCTGTGCGGGTCACCAGCTTCACTTCTCCTCCAGAGCCATCTGAATCCAGTGACCAGATATTCCTCAGGATGACTGGAGATGACCCAGGATGAGGCAATTGAGTTTAAGTGTCTTGCCCACGGTCACACAGCTAGTGAGTGTCAAGTATCTGAGGTGAGATTTGAACTCAGGTCCTCCTGACTCCTGTACTGGTGCTTTATCCACTGCACCACCTAGCAGCCCCAGGGTTAATATATGTAGGGTCAATGAGGGACAATCAACAGAGGGAAGGCCCTGACACTGAGGGGCATTGAGAAGGTTTCTTAGAAATGGTGGGACTTTAGCTGAGACTTAAGAAGGAAGCCCTAGAAGTCAAGATTTGGAGATAGAGAGGGACAGTCTTCCAGGCTCATTGTCAGGAATGGAGCATCTAGTTCAAAGAGCAACAAGGCTAATGTTGTGGGATCAAAGAGAATGAACGTGTCAGAGAGTCAGGTTTAAGAAGACTGCAAAGGAAGGAGTCAGATTTTGAAGGGCTTTGAATGCCAAACAGAACTTTATGTTTGATCCTAGCCAAAACAAGGAGCTCCTGGAGTTTATCGAATGAAGGGTAATATTGTCAGAAGACTGATTTGACAGTAGGGTAGAAGCTGTATTGGACTGGGGAGAGCCTTGAGGCAGGGAGGCAGTTGGCTATTCCTATGGTCCACGTATGAGGTGATGAGGATGGTGGCAGTATCAGAGGATAGAAGCAGGCTTCTATGAGAGGCATGAGAAAGGAAAAATGAATGAATGTGACCACCAACTGGATATAGGGCATAGTGTTCAGGAGAATTTGTCAGTCCTTATCCAGAAATGCTGTACTCAGTTCTAGAGAAGTACCATGATGGAAAGAATTCAAAGGAGGCCAAACAGAATGTATGGTAAAAGGCTTTGAGTCCATGATACCTGAGGATTGGTTAGATGAACTGGGCCTGATCCTGAAGCCTGGAAACAGACAGGTGATGAAGGGAATAGACTTGTTTTGTTTGGCTGTAGAGGGCAAGATCTGGAGCAGAGGGTGGTAAATGGAAAGAGACAAAGAAGAGAAACTGGTGGGGAAAAAGGAAGTCCTTCTGTGGGGGCAAATGGATGATGTGAATTCCAAGAGGCGAGAGATTAGAGCATAGATAATATTTCAAATCTATAGTTAATAAAAATCATTATCATAAAATATATCTTTGTGATCATCTTTGCCATTAAAATGGATTTCTTTGGTCATTTTTCCAGTGTCATTTAGTGGTCGTGAGAGACAATAAAAGAGTTTAGCAAGATTCCCCCAGCAGAGTAGCCCTGCTTTGTGATGCACATGTAGTGCCAGGTAGAAGGGTTGTAGGTTTTATGTGAGAACTTTTTTTGTATAGTATCTTTTGTGACTTAATCCAACTCTAATTCTCTCTGGCCTGACTCTGCGTATGGTTATATGTCCTTTTTTGTTTCTACAATTTTGTCATTCTAGCTCTCTTGAAATCCCTGACTCCTAACATAATACTGACTATAGAAAGTCAGTATGGTAGAGTAGGAAAAAATATCAATAACAGCAAGCAGCAAGCTCTTCTTAATGCTTTTACATTTTAATATAAGAGTAACTTATGTGGTGCTTTAAGATTTGCAAAGAGCGTTGAATTTGAAGTCAGAGGAGCTGGTGTCACAGTTTGTTCCTGATGCCTGCTACTTGTATGATTTAGGGCAAACCATCTCACAACTCTGAGTCTCAGTTTCCTTATCTTGAAAATTATAGGCTTGGACTAAATGACTTCTAAAATTTTGCCAACTCCAAATCTTTGATCTTGTAGTCTTATTGGCTCTGAGAATTTAGGAAATCCCCAAAGCTACTCCCAATAGCATCATTATTATCTTTTGCAAAGATAAGAAGCCATTTAAATTAAAATGCAGAACTCCTCCCTTTTCCCTTTCCCCCTCTAAAAAAAGTCAGGAATAAAGTAGCCTCAGCAAGCCTGGGATCTTGTCAATGTCCTATCATGTGGAGAGCCCAGTGCTGCATTCTGAGAGAAGTACAAATATATTTCAATTAGACATGTTTCCTGCCCTTAGGAGGATTTAGTCTAGTAAGGGAGTTTGACAGTTAACTCTCCTATAAAGTGGTGTTGGATAAACAAGTGGGGCAGCTAGGTGGTGCAGTGGATAGGGTACCCAGACTGGAGTCAGGAAGACTTATCTTTCTGAGTTCAAATCAGACACCTACGAGCTGTGTGATCTTGGCCAAGTCTCTTAAACCTATTATTTGCCTTGGTTTGCTCATCTGTAAAATAAGCTGGAGAAGGAAATGGCTAACCACTCCGATATCAAGATGCCAAATGGGGTCACAAAGAGTCAGACACAAGTAAAAAGGATGACTGAACAACAGTAAAAGAAACCAAGAGGTATTTGAAGCATGAGGAGGGAGGGATTTTTATTTGTTACTCTTATCAGATGATGCTTCACAGAATAGGTGGCATCTATTCTGGGCCTTAAAGGATTGGCAGGATTTCAGTAAAGGGTAGCCATTGGGGATGGTGTGGGCAAAGGCATGGAGATGGGATAATATATGCCACATATGAATGCATAAATGGATGGATGAACGAATGAATGGGAAAAAATTATTAAGTGCACCCTATGTGCCTAACAAGTATTGTGGTAATCCCTGGGAATTCAAAAATAAAAATCCAGACAGTTCCTGCTCTAAAGGGGCTCATGTGCCAATTGAGGGAGATAGCACATAAAAGAAAGTTGAGCCATAAAGTAGATGAAAAGACCCAAAGTTCTAAGGAGCTATGGTGGGGTAGATAGCAAGACCCAGGGGTCTTCAGGTTCTATCTGGAGGGCTCTGATATAAAGGAAAAGCTAATGATAAATCTTGGAGTACCTTAGGTAGTCATGGCAGACCAGACAGTAAAACACATGGCCTTCCATGTTACTGGAAGCAATTGAGTAGGTGACTCCTATCTCATCCAAGCCATGTGAATGGTCCATATGAGGCTGGGGAGGAGGCAGAAAAGGACACCCCGGTCGTATAAGATCTTCGCACCTTATAACCATCCCAAATGGGGGGTAGATGAAAGGATATCATGGGAGGAAGGAACTGAAGCAGTCTGGTTTTTGTCTCTTCCAGTCCCCCATTTTGGGCAATCAGACTGGGACATGGGGGTAAGCAAAATAGGAAAGGGCACCACCCTGCCTTCCCTACCTCCATAGTGGGTCTTCCCATCTGCTAGCCAGCCATTCAGGATAGGTCTGTGTGGGAGCCATCCCATTTGGCTTTTATGTAGCACATGTGCAGGGAGAAAACACAAGAGAAGACTGGAAAGGTGAATTGAAGCCAGATCAATTGTGAGGAATCTGAAATGTAGGCTAAGAAACCTGAACATTGTTTGGCAGATAGGAGGGAGCCTTTGAATGCTTCTGAGGAGAAGAGTAACATGATGATTGACTGTGCATATCTTTCAAAGGATCCCTAGTAAGGCTCTCCTTCCCCTAAAAGAGATGGCAACTCCCCTGGTAGAGGGACTTCATGAGTTGATCTAAACTAGGCTGATCTTTGAAAGACAGTCACATAGACCATCCCTGGCCTTCTGAAAGTTTTCTTTTTTTCTAGACATTTCCAGAGCTCATGGTCTACTGACAAAGCATTCAAGAGCCCAGCTCACCTCTGTGCCTCTGCTGAGAGCTGGACACAAGAACAATCATAATGGCTCAGGTTTCTATAGCACTTACAGGTGTACACAGTGCTTATCTTCACAGCAACCCTGTCGGGTAGGGAGGGCAGGTATTCTTATCCCATTTTCCAGATGAGGAAACTGAGGCGTGTCCATGGCCACACAGCCATTGTGTGTCCAAGTTGGGACTTCATCCCAGATCTCATGACTCCAAGGTCAGTGCTCTGCACTGATCTGGCAGCAAATGAAAAGAGAAACTTTCTTCTTTTCTTTTTTTTTTTTTGCCACCTTTTTAAAGTATGTCTTTGCACTGCCTTCAGACTTGAGAGAGAAATTTTCTGCACCTACCTTGGCAACATCACTGAGCCAATATCAGCTCTCACACTTGTCTAGAAATGTATGTGGACCTTCTAAGGGGGAACAATTTCTTTTAAATTAGCGATAAACATGAGCTGTGATAAAAGACAATGAACATGATAGATGTGGATAAACATTTTAAACCAGGCAATATTTAACCTCCCCCAGCCCCTGGGCCATGGAGAGGGGGTAGAGAGCAGTTAGTCGACAGGCTAAATAGACAGCATTGACCTTCTGTTTTGGCGCTATTGTGAACAAAGTACATTATTCCCATAGGGGGCCATGACAGATTCATTGCTTTGATTTTCTTTTAGTGCCTTCTTCAACTGTTAATAAAAATATAAAAGTTTTATGTTCATTTTAAAATTATCTGAAGCTCAAGCCTTCTGCTACCCACAATGCGGAGAATGTCAAACAGAGCCTAAAGAGAAAGGTCAGGGAGCCCAGAGCCCACAAATCATGCTCAGATGCCACAGAGAATAGGATATGTTACCTGTGCTTGGGAATCTGAGAAGCCTGTGCAACCCCAGGTTAAGGTGAAGAGAAAGGAAGTGGGCCCGAGAGGATCCTGAGGGTTCCTGTGGAAGGCCCCAGAATAGATAGGCTGCTTAAAATCCTCTCAAGGAGTTAGGGTCTCTGTGCAGAGGCAGAGCAGAGCAAAGTGCAGACAAGTTTGAGAAGAATTATAGGAGCACAGGATTGCAAGTAGGAAGGAACCGCAAGGCTCATCACCCTCCCTCTAGTCTGCATGAAGACTAGCCATCCTCTGTGCTAGGAATTCACTCCCTCCTTATCACTGCCCTGTCATAAGCTGTATTTAGTTTCTGAGTATGTGTGCATATCTGTGTATGTATACTCACACACGTGTGTGTGTACAGAATAAATACAAACTTAATGCATATGTCAAATATGTATTAACTTTATTTTTATATTAATACCTGTAGACAGAATACATGTATTTTAATACACATATGTGTATTAACTTTGTGTTTATTCTGTGTATGTATGAAATACACACACTTATTAGCTATTTTTGTGTGTGTATATATATTACATACACCCATTTATGTGTTAACTTTATATTTATCACGTGTGATGTATGAATCAAATACAGATATGTGTTAACTCTATTTTGTGTTGTGCTCGTCCTTTGTTGCCGAAGAAGTCCACGCCATCAGAGAAATGATGGCATGACTTGCACTTGACTTTGATTTGAGTGAGGGAGGGCTGAGCACGTCACGAGCCTCACTTTCTCCTCCTGAGCCATCTGGGTCCAGTGACCGGATATTCATCAGGATGGGTGTGTGTGTGTGTGTGTGTGTGTGTGTGTGTGTGTGTGCGTCATATTTTGTGTATATACACACACAAGTATGTATTAGCTTTCTGTTTGTTCTGTATGATATATGTATCAAATACATATATGTAGTAACTTTATATTTATATTAATGCATGTACATAATATTAATACATATGCATAATAATATACTTTAATACATATATGTATATAAGCTACACTTATTCTGTATGACGTGTATTAAATACATATATATTAACTATATCTTACATATGTACATTTATGTATTAGCTTTTTATTTATTCTCTATGATATAGGTATCAAATGCGTGTGTTAACTTTATGTTTATACTAATACCTATATACATAATACATTTATTTGAATACACATATGTATATTGAATTTATATTTATTCTGTATATGTGTATCAATACATATATGTATTAACTTTGTGTTTATATTAATACATATATGATATAATTAATACACATATGTGTATTAACTTTATACTTGTTCTGTATATACTCCCACATGTATTTGTCATCTCTCCCATTCCAATGGAAGCTTCTTGTGAGCAGGGGTTGTTTCATTCTCTGTGCTTATATCCCACAGTGCCTGTCTGGTTCAGAGTGGTCAGTTAATATTTGTTCATTAATTAATTGAAGTCCACCAGGTCAGTGTGGGGAGCAGATTTTATAAATATAGATCACCAGTATGGGTTCTTGCATCAAGCCAGTTGGTTGAGGATGATTGTAGATGAGTTTTTTCACACGAGAGTGTGACCTTATTGGGAGCAAAGGCAGAATAGGGGTTTTTATGTCTTAGAAATGATGTGTAAAGTATTCCTATGCTGAGTGCAGTTTGGGTTGGATGGCCTGTAAATTCCTTTCCAGTGGAACCCTTGGCCCCCCTTGGAGACCATCTAATCTAACTTCTTCATTTTATAGAGATGGAAGCCATGAAATTAAGAGACTTGACCAAAGTCATGCCTATAGTAAGTAAAATCATGCCTCTAGTAAGTAGCAGAACCAGGATTTGAACCAACATCTTCTGACTTCTGATCCAGCATCCTTGAAGCAAGACTGAGCTGCATTCATTGATTACAAGGGGACTTTTCCCTAAGACACAGGGTCAGAGCTGAAGCATACATTCAGTTTTGTCTTTGGTTTGATAATTCAAGCCTCCCAAGATTGTTTTCTGCAGGCATTAGAATTAAAGCTGAAGTGGCTGTAAATTCTCCAGTTATCTGGAAAGCATTTAAATCCTGCATTTCTGCCATTGTCAACGCAAAGTTGCCGAGTTCTCTCCTGAGAGAACAATTCTTGCTCTCTGGCGTTCTGTGAATCATTGTGACGGCATGTAAACAAGCACCATTTAGATGTGGAAGAGTATATTGGAGAAGAATAGTTCATTCACAAACCCTGAGAAAAACTACTGACAGGGGTAGCTAGAAAAGGGTAGATGCTGTCCTCAGACCTTCCCTGGACCCATGGCTTGCCCCTGCTGCAAAGCTGTGCACACTTCCCTATCTAGAATGTGGTCTTGGAAAAAGTGGATTGTTTGAAGGAAGGGGTTGAGTTTTTCTTCCTCTGGAACCTTTTTAAAAAAATTCTCCATTGTCTAAATAACCAAGAGGAGTCATTTAAGATAACAAAAATACTACCTACCATTTAACTTAGCCACAAAACTCTTTGATCCCAGAATTCCAGAATCTTGGAGCTAAGAGGGATCTCAGAAGCCAGGTAGTTCAACCCATACTTGAACAAAGCTTCCTTCTATGCTATCTCCAAGAAATGTTCTTCCAGCCACTTTCACTGAAGACCTCTGGAGAAAGGAACATGCTATCTCTTAAAGCAGCAGATACCACTCTGTGACAACTCTTGTTAGGAAGGTTGGTTTCTTTGTTTTCCCCTTATCTTAAGCTTTTGGTTGTTGTTCAGTTGTTTCAGTTCTGTCCAACTGTTCTCTGTGACCCTGTTTGGGGTTTTCTTGGCAAAGATGATCAAGCCTTACTCTGGCCCTTTGCAGACTGCCACCCATTGCCCTAAGTTCTGCCCTCTGGAATCGGACAAAACAAAAGGAAATCCCTCTTCTAAAAGACAGTCAATTTAATCAAATAAAAAAATGTTCCTTTTCTCCCAAGTATTTTTTTTCTCTAAGTTTAAACATTTCCAGATTCTTCAAGATATCCTCATATAGAATAATTTCAAGACTTTTCATCATATTGGTTACCATTCTCTGGATGCTCCCCAACTTGTTAATATCTATCCAAATATAGGTCACCAGGACTGAACCCAGTATTTCAGGTGTGACCTGATGGAGGCTGACTGTGGAGTACTACTACTTCCTAGTCCTATATAATGGATCAGTTCAGTGGCGCAGTAGATAAAATGCTGGGCCTCCAGTCAGGAAGACTCATCTTCCCAAGTTCAAGTCTGGCCTCAGACACTGACTGGCTATGTGACAAATCCGTCAACCCTGGCTGCTTCAGTTTCCTCATCTGTTAAAAGAGCTGGAGAAGGAAATGGCAAACCATTCTAGTATCTTTACCAAGAAAACCTGAAAAGGGGTCACAAATAGTAGGGCACAACTGACAAATGATGAAAAGTACTGTATGATATGGCTCAGTGCAGCCTGAGATCAGATTAACTTTCTTGGCTACCATGGCATACTTTGAACTTAGTTCACTGAAATATCAACATCTTTTCAAGCCTCCCCATCTTCTGCTTGTGAAATTTATTTTTAGAATCCAAGTATAAGACTTTACATTATCCCTATCAAATTTCATCTCATTACGTTTGGCCCATGGTCTAGACTATGTGACTTGGAAAAGGCTGCTAATCTCTATACGCTTCAGTTTCTTCACCTATTAAAAAGACATTAGACTGATTGATCTCTAGGGTTTCGTCCAGGTCTAAAATCCATCCACATTCAGCTCTCTGTTGTCTTTTCTGAGGTCTAGTGCAAAGACATGGAACTTGAGTTGGACTCATGGACCAGGACTTGGAGTCAGAAGATCAGGGTTGACTTACTAGTTCTTTGCTTTACTCTGCACCTCTCAAATACTATTAGCATATAATGTCATATATCATATTCACTTTTGCTTGTGTCTTACTCTTTTAGAATCCAGGAGGGCAGGGACCTTGGTTTATCTAAACTTTGTTTTTTGAAAAATTACCCACATCTTAATGAATGGTAGGAACTTAATAAGCAAGAAAATGGAACAACATATGATCTAAACCATGGCTGTGGGAAAGCCCAGGGTGCATTTTAGATGTGTCAAGCAAAATAACAGAAGATAAGACCAGAAAGGTAGGGTAGTATGAGATTGTGTGGGGCCTCGAATGCAAAATAGTTTTTAGGGAAATGAGGGGCAATCCATACAAAGGATATATATTTGGGGGGGGGGAGGATGTCAAATGTGAAGATGGAAAAACTTCTTTGGAAATGAATACCATGAGACAGTAATGATAGCCTGTACTAGGATGGCATTAGTGTGAATGGAGGGAAGGAAATGAGTGTGAAAGATGAATATGGAAATAGAAACACAGGCTCTTCTTAGTAGCTCATTGCCTTTAAGAGACCGGGTTGGGGGAATAATTGGAAATATCACAAAGTTTTAACATGGTTCATTGCTTTAGAGATGAAAGGAACATTAGAGATCATCTAATGCAACTCATTTTAGAGATTATGGAAACAGTCTAGAGAGCTTATAAGATTATCCAAAATTATATAAGTGCTAACTATCAGACTCAGAATTCAAACCCAGAGTCCATGTAAGACTGGGAGAAAGAGATGATAATAATTACTACTCTTTACATAGCTCCTGGGGGTCTATGCATGTTATGCATGAAGGAATGAATATGAAAACATGATTAAGCCTTTACTGTGTGCCAGGCACTATGTTAGGCACCAAAGATACAGATGCAAAAGCAAAGATAGTTCCTGTCCTCAGTGAACTTATATTTGACACATATAAGAAGGGGCAGCTATGTTCATAAAGTTACAGGGATGGCAAGTGGGTCATAGAGAGTAATGTGTTGACATATCACCTTCTAGAAAGAGTGGCAAAGTTGATTTGGCTGTGGTTCTAGATCCGAATGGAGAGAGAAGTATGGTCCTGGTAGTAAAGTGATTGATAAGGCCATTGAGAAGGTAGCCAGGAAGTATAGTGAAGCATGGTTGGGGCCTGTCTGAAGTAGTGGGGAAGTTACTCATCAAAACAGCCTGTGGGGCCCAGGGTGGAAATTCTGGAGAAGAAGGAGTTAAACCTTCCAGACTTCCTCTGAGTCTGGCAGCAGGGTGGTTAGGAAGGCTGTTGAGAAGATGGATGAGGACTATAGAGGCAAGTGAAGCACAGCTGGGCCTTCCAAGTTTCAGTAATGAAGGGTTTCATCCTTGTGATGAGAATAGTACAAGGATAATCACCTCCATTTTATGGATGTAGAAACTGAATCTCACAGAGGTGAAGTGATTTGCCCAAGGTCACACACATAATAACTATGTGCCAAATATAATAAGTGGCAGCTCTGGGCATTTGACCCAGGTCTTCTAACTCCAAGCCTAGTGCTTTATTCATTCATGGCAGAGTTTCATAGATTGTCAATTGATAAACATCTTCTAGGGAAATAAAAATGGTCCTGCATTTAACAGTTCATTAAACATTCATTCAGCAAATGCTGATTAAGAACCAGCAACTACATGTGTAAAGCCCTTTACCAGATTCTAGAAGAGAGACCCAACTAAGTAAAATGAGATGCCTGACTTTAAGGAGCTGCTAATAGGGCTGGTTGTAGAATGTAGTCAACTGGATTCCAGCACTATCTTTTACATTTATTAGCTGTGTGTCCCTGTCAAACACAGCTTGGCACAGTGGATAGAGATCTGGACTTGAAATCAAGAAGACTCATCTTCTTGAGTTCAAATCTGGCCTCAGCCACTTACTAACTGTGTGACTCTGGGCAAGTCACTTAACTCTGTTTGCCTCAGTTTCCTCATCTGTAAAAATGAGTTGGAGAAGGATATGGCCAACCACTCCAGCATTTCTGCCAAGAAAACCTCAAATAGGGTCACAAAGAGTTGGACATCATTGAAAAATGACTGAACAACACTATTCTTGGTCAAATCTCTGATCCTCTGTTTTATCATTTGGAATGATAAAATGGAGACAGTGGTACATCCACTCCCTCCTGATTTGCTAGTAGTTGCAGGAAAATACTTTGTAATCCTTGAAGCATTATTGAAATGGGAGTTCTTGTTGTTCTTGTTAGTGGAGTTAAGCCCAGCCCCAAAAATAGCTGTCATACATAGAAAGTGGTTAAGTTCATAAGAGAGGTACAAAATATTGTTTGAGATCTGAGAATATCATGGGATTATAGATCTAGAAGCTACTAGATGGCCTAGTGGATAGACTATTGGTCTTGAGGACCTGAGTTCAAATTTTTACTCATCTCTTTGCGAGTTGTGTGGTCCTGAGCTGGGCACTTTACCCTTATCAGCCTCAGTTTCCGCATCTATAAAATGAGAATCATCATAACCATTACCTCAAAGGGCTGTTGACAGTCTGACAAATTAACATATGTAAAAAGCTCTTTGCATATCTGAAAGTGCTGTATGAAAGTTCTGCATGTCCTTGTTCTCCTTTCTTCCTCCTCCTTCTCTTCTTCCTTTTCCATCTCCTCTCTTCCCCTGTCCTCTCATTATCCCTCTTGTTCCTCGTCTTTCACCTTCTCCATCAAGGTGAAAAGAGGATTGGATTTGAAGTCAGAGGACTTTAGTTCACCTCCTGGTTCTCCTCCTTTGTGACCTGCACAATTTGGAGGTAAATTATTTCCTCTCTTGATATCTGGCATCTTCTGAAAAATCGAGTGGACCATACTAGATGTCATGTTAGATGATTGCTGGATTGAAGTCTTTGCTCCTCAAAGGAATGACTTCCTGGTAACAATTTAGTTGCTGGTGCAGGTGACATATCAGTGGATGTGAATTGGTTTTGTATCCTTTTTGGCTTCAAAAACACGTCCTGTAAGTGATCTTTTTCCCTAGGGCTTGGGTGCAGCAATCAGGGCACTATTGCTCCTTGTACTCTCTGCCTGAGTTTTCAGAATCAGTAACAACATTCAGCTCGGTGTCTCTAGGAGATAAAGATCTTTGCCCCGGTGTAGGGTTTCCCTGGCAAGGGCTAGTCTTTTGAAGATTGGCAGTGTCTGGTGCTCAGCTGACTCAGAGCAGGGGATCCCTTACGTGCCTGCTCCAAGGCATGGAGCAGGGCTTAGATGACTCAATGACCTCAGAGCCTGAAAATCACCAAGAGTCAACTGTTGAACCCAGGTTTCAGATGGCTTGTTGTACAACCAAACACAGCTAAACAAGGGAGGTCAAATAAACTGACCTTGTAATGTCATCAATAAACATTTTCTGAATAAATGAATGATGGAAGGAATGATTCATCCATGGATTGAGAAATGGAAAAGACTTTTGACACTAAATTGTTAGAACAGAGAATATCAGAACTGAGAAAACCCTTAGGACCATAATCACCAATCAGTTAGTTATCCATAAAGAAGATAATGATGATTCCCAACTTCATATATCCAGCCCTAACCTCTCTCCTGAACATCAGTCCTGTGGTGCCAACTGTGGGGCATCTCTTCTGCAATGTCCTGGAGAGATCTCAAATGTATCATATCTATGAAGAAATTCATCATGTTTCCCTTTCCTTTATATTTACCTCTCTCTGGTAAGGGATTGCAAAAGGAATTAAGTGTTATGTTGTGTACCATACACTGTGCTAAACACTTTACAAAAATTATCTCATTTGATGTTAACTCATGAAGGACCCCAGTGCCCTTCTGGAAACCCAAGTTACCACGCAGTGGACATCTTTGATTCTTTCCTCCCCTCAGTTTGCTGAGGGTCCTCCATTCTCACATCTAAAACATCTTTCAACCTTTTCCCTTCTGTTCATTTACACATCTACAACCCAAATTCAAGCCATCATCCCTCCTGTCCTGGACTACTTCAAAAACATCTTGGTTGCATTCTCTGCTTCCAGTTTCTTTTCCAATTCTTTCTTTCCATGGCTGCTAAATTGATATTTCCAAAGCACAGTTCAGACAATATCACTTTCCTTCTCTGAAATCTCCAGTGGATCACTTTTACCTCACCTTGGCATTTAAATCTTTCCATAATCTTGCTGGCACTACCCTTTCTCGTCTTTCTTAATATCACCATTCTTCATGCATTATCCTTTCCATTTAAACTAATTTACTTGCTCCCCTCAGTACACAATGTTCCATCTCCTACACCTTTATCTTTCTATAGGTAGTCCTCCATGTTTTGGAATCCTCACCTCCACCTCTTAGAACCCTTAGCTTCTAATGCCTTTAACAATCTCCCAGTTGTTAGGTCTTTCTTCATCAAAGTACATTTTATTTACTTTGCTTACTTGTTGAGTTGTCTCCCTTGGAACATCTTGGAAAACAGAGGCTGTTCTGGGTTTTTTGTCCTTGGTGTCTTGTAGTGCCTTACACACAGCAGACATTTAATAAACATCTGTGGAATTGAAGCAGAGTCAGATTGGAAGATTATAAAATGTTAGAATTGGAAAGGTCTGTAGAGGCAATCTAGTCTGGAGACTGTTGCAAATACATAGGATTTAAAGGGAGCAGGGAGGAGAGTAGTGGAGCCGTTTTTTTAAAAATATGAGACATTGCTATGAGTTGTGAACAAGATTATCCTTTAAAGTTGGAGAGGAAATAGCAATTTAGAATTCTTCTCTCCTGAGTATCAGATAGTAGAGTGGTTGTTATTGTAGTAATTCTTTCAACAGACTCTAATTCATTTTTCTTAAGTGGAATGCACTGATTTGTGAAGCAAAGAATCTACAAAAATGAGGAAAAATTAAAAAACTTTTGCCCTCCAAGCCATGATAGATAAATGGGGCAGCTGGGTGGTGAAGTGGATAGAGTGCTGGGCCTGGAGTCTGGAAGACCTGAGTTTAAATCTGATCCCTTAACCCTGTTTGCCTCAGTTTTCTCATTTGTAAATGAAGTGGAGAAAGAAATGGTAAACCATTCTCAGTGCTTTTGCCAAGAAAACTCCACTTGGGGTCATGGAGTTGGATACAATTGAAAAAAGACTAAACAACAGATAAATGTAATATGAATAAGAATATAAAACTTGTGGGGATTACAGTGTACTATGAGATCATATGAAGGGTGGAGAAATTAGGCAAGGCTTCTTTGCTGAGGTCACATTTGGACTAGACTTTGAAGGGTGGATTGTAGTCATCGTTTTGTCATGAATCATGATCAAGAAGAAAACCAGTCTCTATATCCTGGTGCACGTCACAGTGCCTTGCATATAGTAGGTGCTTAATAAGTGACTGTTGAGTTGAAATGGATTTCTTTCTTGGAGGTAGCAGGCCCATCCAGATCCATTCCATCAATAAATCAATTTTCTGACACTTACCCTTTGTTAGTGACTGTGCCTCTTAGTACATGGCAGACCAAATCCATGTCTGTTGGTTCCTGAGCTATAGAGACTCCCACTGTAGAGTTGTGTTAACAAGATTAGCACACAGGAAATTAGAGAAGAGTTAAGTAGTAAATTGCTTGGCACCAGCTCTAAGGATGCAGGAGGAATTCAGAAAAGAAAAAGATGATTGTAGGCTGGAGTAGGCAGGGAAGGTTTCACAGAGTAGGCAAAGCTTGATCTGATCCTTTAAAGGTGAGTTGGATTTGGAGAGGTAAAGGCAGGTAGAAAATTGAGATGCCACTCTAGGAGAATGAAATGACATTCCACTGATTGACGATTTCATTCATTCCCTTGGTCCTTCAACAAACACGGTTTTCAATACATACTTCATCAAACAGAACACATCATTAGAACTTAAGGGTTGTTTGGTTTTTTTTTTAAAGACTGACTGCCTGACTAAAGGAATGGATGAATGAATTATATTATGCCAGTATCTCCCCCATTTGAAGGAAAGGCCAGGAGGAGATAGATCATTGAATTTTAGCATTATTGCCAGAAGGGATTTTACAAGCCATCATTTTGCAGTTGGAGAAACTGAGGCAGGCGGAGGTGAAGTGACTAACCCTTATAGCTGAGAAGTATCTGAGACTGGATTTGAGCTCAGGCCTTCTTATCTTGTTATTCAAACTTCCTGTGTGCTTCGGTGTTCTACCCACAGTCCAGGCATTAATAAATAATACTGGGCCATAATATTTGCAAATATAATTAGATGCAACTCAGTTCTGTTTAACAAATGAAAATTGATTGGGATGGGAGGAAAAAGAGAGACTGATCTTTGTTTTGGATGTGTTGATCTGAATGCATGGGGGAGAAGGCTCCATCGAAGCTGGACTCCCTTTATGACCTGGAGGAGGCCCCCTCCTCCTTGACATTCCTCTGCTCTCATCAGTAAAGATAATGGCCAGAGTGCTGCCACTGCAGAACCAGCCTCTCTTTGTGCTGTGATGACATTTTTCTTGATGGGGAACAGAACACCTACTCAGAGGTCACATTCACTGCCTCTTCTGCTTAGTCAGGTCTACCCCCACCAAACATCAAGGGGATGCCCAAGGTATAACTGCACGTTGAACTCTGTAAGTAGCAATGAGGGGATTGCAGAAGGGTTGTGGGCATCTGGTCTCTGATCCCGGAGCATTCAAAGTCTTTGCACATTAGCCATGACGGTATCCTGAAAGACAGTATCAGAATGGAACGTAGCTTAGTATCATAGATTCAACACTATATTTGGAGTCAGAAGACCTGAGTTCGAGTCTTAGCAGTGTGTGGTTGGGCAGATCACTTAACTGTTAGAAATGAAGCTATGGATTAGATGACCTCTGTGTCTCCTTTGAACTCAGAAGCTCACAACCGCCTCTTTCCAAGTGCTGAGTCCAATACTTGGCTTGTGCTAGGATCTGGGGAATCAGAAAGGAAACTTTCTCAGCCCAAACAATGGAGTAACAAGTGGAAATTTTAATCAAAACAGAAAAAAATATATATATACGACATTTTCAGGTCAGGGATGCAGTGTCAGAAGAATCATCTTGGCTGTGATCATGATGATTGTAGAAAATAATTGGTGGTGACCACTTTGTGGGCAAAAAAGTTTGCCAAGTGAATTGAATCCTAGAATTATAGAACCTTAGTACAGGAGATGGCCTCTCTGCGTTGGATGTTAGCAATAGAGAGAAACTTGGAACATAGAATATTCGCAATGAAAACATGGATCATACCCCAGCTCTCTGCTACTTCTCCTTTGACCTTGGACAAATCACTTCCTCTCATGGAGCTGCAGTTTACTTAGAAAAGCTCAGCTGTTTTTCACTTTTGCCCCCCTGAGTCATATATAGGAGATCACAAAGAGGAGGGACTTCGCGTATATTTGTTGAATTGAATCATCCAGTCCACACTTCTAATTTGATAGGATACTAGGTAATGCAAATATTATTATCCTTATTTTACAGATAAGGAAACTGAAGTTGAAAAAGGTACAGTTACTTTCTTGATGCCACACAGCTCTGATTTAGCACAGTGCCTGGCACACAGTAGGTGCTTACTAAATGTTTAAGGCCAGAAGGAATGAAGAACAGTTTTGGCCACATACTTCATTTTTATTCCTTAGGACAAAGACCTATCAGATTCCTTTAATTTTTTTTATCATCACCATTACTACCAGTATACAGATTCAGGTAGTTATAGTGGTTTATGGTCTTTGGACTTAATTTTGGAAATTAGAACTTTTTCAGATTTATCACTTTGCAGAGACAGGACACAAGGCTCAATCTGCCAACTCCAGTGCTCTGCCTAATGAGGCAGCTAGAAAGGTGCTGGACTTGGAGTTAGAAAGACCTGAGTTCAAATCTTGCCACAGATGCTTGTGATCCCTGTTAAGTCACTTAACTTTTCTCAGCTTTAGTTTCCACATGTGTAAAAGTGGAGATAATAATAGTATGTACTCTACAGGATTGTTGTGAGGGTTAGATGAGATAACCTGAAAGGCCAGATAAATGCCAGCTCTCCACAGGGAAAACACTTTGAAAACCTCAGAACATTATACAGATGCCAGATGACTTCTATGGAGCAGAAGAAATGAGAAGTGCATAGAGACAGCCTTGAAGCCAACAGCAATGTACATGTGAGGAGATGTATTTCGGGGCGTCCCGGGTTTCCCACTTGTCATTCCATCGTGGTATCACAAGCCTCTTTACATTTCTTTCATGTAGAGAGGGGCTTTGCTGCTTCAGAGCGCCAAGACAGAGCTCTGGTTCTCATGGGAACTTTCCTAAGCTAAACACTTGAAGCATATGTTGGTGGGGCCCAAGACTTACTGAGAAAGACTGAGGTCAACGAGCTGCCTGGATGGTCATTGGGCTTCCACCAGTGGAGGTGCGAATGGCAGGAGGAAAGGAATTAGGAAGCGATGAAAGGTATCCTAGCATCCGCATGAAATCCTCAGAGCTGGCAAGGTGAGCTTTTCTTCTGGCTAAGTGAGCAGGTAGGAAGCGCCCCACCAAGACAGAGGCCAGGAGACATGGTGGACCATTCTGGCCACATACTTCATTTGTGTTCCTCAGAATAAAGCTGTGTCGGATTCTTTTTTACTTTTTATCATACTCATTATCATTAAACAGATTCAGGCAGTTATGGCATGTGATCTTTTTACTTAATTCTGGGGGGCTGATGGACAAGCAACCACAATAATTCTGGAAACTGCATGCTGGATACTTATCTTGTTTAGAGGAAGGTGGGGTGGAGTAGTATGAGACTGATCCTGCTGTTTTCTTCCCTGGCCACTCACATCTAGAGGATTCCACCCTGTTCTGTACTTTACATTTTAGGAGGGACGCTGATAAACTTTAGCCCTTCCCAAGCAGGCTGACCAGCATGTTGTGCTGAACTGCAGACCTTGACCTAGGAATGCTTAGCCTATGGAAGGGAACCTTTGGGAGGGAATAAAGAAGATAGGATGTCCAAAGGTCACATGATAAAAGGATGAGATTTGTTCTGCTTGGCTCCAGATTCCAGATGTAGGACCAATGTTTAAAAATTATAGAGAAGAATCTTTCAGTTCAGCAGATGGGAAATTTTTCATTGTGTTTTGGGTATCCCACAATGGACATGGGATCCCTAGCTAGGGTGGGGAACAGTGGGAGGTAGTAAACTCCCCCGGAGCAGCTAGGTGACACAGTATATAGAGTACTAGACCTGGAGTCAGGAAGATTTAGCTTTCTGAGTTCAAATCTGGCCTCAGACACTTATTAGCTGTGTGACCTGTGTGTCACTCAACCCCATTTGCCTTGATTTCCTCATCTATAAAATGAGCTAGAGAAGGAAATGGCAAACCACTCCAGTATCTTGGCCAAAAAAACCCTAAACGGGGTCGTGGAGAGTCAGGCACAACAAAAAAGGGACCAAACAACTACAATAAACTCCCTGCAAATAGAGGTCTTCAATCAGAGGCCAAATGATCACATGTAGAAGATTTTTTTGGAGACACTGATTGAGTAGGAGGTTCAGTTACCTTTAAGGTCCCGTACAACTGAGATTACATGGTTTTCTACCTGTCTGTCTGTCTGTCTGTCTGTATCTGTTTGTTGAATTAACCCAATGTGAAGATGGTCAGCTTTATCTGCCTCAGGTCCTTCTCCAGTGCGCTGTCATGGCCTGGAGATATCTTTACATCCTCAGAGGATCTGCCAATGAAGCAGAAAGTCTAGCAGATCCTATGGTACTGGAAAGGCTCCAAGGGTGGGTCTGGTGATGGATGCTATGCCTTTCCTCTCAGACCTAGACTTGCTAAGTTGAGAGACAGACAGAGAGACAGACAGAGAAAGAGTCATCATTAGTCAAACCAGTCAACAAGCCTTTATTAAGCCCCTGCTATGTGCCAGGCACTATACTAACCACTGGGAATATGAAGAAAGGCAAAACACACTGTTCCTGCCCATTCTAACTGGAGAAACAAACAATGCCAACCAGATATACAGAGGAGAAGGAAGGCAATCTCAGAAGAAAGGATCTAGCAGGGAGGAGAAAAGCCTGGGTCACTAGGAAGACCAGCAGAAGAAGGGATTTGAACCCAGTCTTGAGGGAAGCCAGGGCAGCCAGTAGCTAGGGTCAAGAAAGAAGGAGTGTGCTGCAGGTTTGGTGAGCAGTCAGTGGTCTGGCCAGCAGGTAATGAGGTCTTTTGGTCAGAGCAGCCCCCAAGGAACACAGAGGCATCTCCTTTTGCACCTGATGGGTGGCCTGCACCCCTGAAATCGCCAGTCCTTCATGCATCGTTGCATTCACCCCATTGAGAAGCCCGTGGGGCTTAGATTTATCTGGGCCCCCCTCCCTGGTTGCCTCATCGTGCTCTGCATTCATTCGACCCTAGGCTTGTTGATGTGATGACAAAGAGGCCTTTTTCTCTCTAAATTGGCTGTGGAGAACAAGCTTCATTAGCCAGCACTGTCTCAGCACTGTTGTGTCTGGAGTAACCAAGTCCACAGTGGTCGATGACATTTTAATGTAACAAAAACAACTCTTTCTTTTTGGCATTTGTGAGCAATCAGGATTTTAATGCTTTATGCTAATTAAATATCATATTTCATATATGACAATCATTAGAGGCCTATTAATGATTGTGAGGCTCGCTGGGGTCTTCATTAAGTCCTTAGTAGCTAGCTCTCTGTCGTCTCTGTCTTCCTCTTAGCATTATTGAACTTCGGCACTTTAGTCGGCCCCCTGCCTCTTATGTCTGCAAAGAACCAGCAATCAGACTTATTGGCAGATTATCTTTCTGTGCCTGGGCCTTTGTTCTACAAGTTTGTGGCTTTCTTTTTTAAACCGCATTTTTATTAATATGTCCTTGGAAAAGACTGTAAATAATCTTCCTGAAATTTATTAATATTCCTGACTTGTGCACACATGGCTTACTGTATTATTATTCTATCGGTGGGTTCCTTATTAATTATGTTATGTGAGTAAATGCAATAATTCAATTATTCACTAATTCAGTTGAAAGGCAGCATTGTATAAAAGGGTAGATTATTAGCCATGGAGCCAGAAGAGTTAGGCAATAAGAATTTTGCTCCTTCTGTACTGTGTTAAGTGCCTGGATTCATATTCTGCCACTGGTGGTAGCGTGTAAGCACTTAATCAATCATTTTTTGCATTAATATAATAAGAGGGCAGCTAGGTGGCACGGTGGATAGAGTGCCAGGCCTGGAATCAAGAAGATCTGAATTCAAATCAGGCCTCAGAAGACACTTACCGGCTGTGTAACCCTGGCAAGTCACTTAACCCTATTTGCCTCAGTTTCCTCATCTATAAAATGAGCTGGAGAAGGAAATGTCAGACTACTTCAGTATCTTTGCCAAAAAATTCCCGAAATGGGGTCATGGAGAGTTGGACACAATTAAAATCAACTGCACAACTGAAAAATAATAACTATCCAGCTTGCTAATAAAAATTATTTGCAGGCATCATTAGACACCTTGGCAGCCAGGTGACAGTAGATAGAATGCTAGGCTTGAGGTCTTCCTGATTCTTTAGTCTTTAGACACTTATTAGTTATATGGCCCTGAGCCATCACTTAATTCCTTTTCAGCCTCAGTTTCCCTGCCTGTAAAAGGGATGGACTCAGTGGCTTCCAAAGCTCCTCCTAGCTCTAAATCTATGATTTTTTCATTTTGGCAGATCTTGTAGGGTTGTGTTGTTTTGTGGTTTTATTTTTAGCTGGTTGGCAGCACTTGTCCTGCCCCTGAGAAAGAACTTCTAGGCTTCTGTGTCAAACAGCAGAGTGGTTCTGTGTGAGCCCTTTGTAATTAAAATGCCATATGCTTGCTGTTCAGAATTCCCAACACACTAAGGGTGTGCAGCCCATTAATGTGGAAGGAGCACAGCCTGGAAGTTAGGAGACCTGGGTTCTTGGGCAGCCTCCACCCTTGTCTGCAGGGGTGATTCTGATAGCCTGCAAGGCCCTTTTACATTCATCTGTAAAGTCAAAGTTGGACCAGAACGTCTTTCCTGCCCTGAGAGGCTACAGTTGTGGGATTCCTTCCCATATTTCTATCCCCAAAACGTGTGTTTTTAGATGTTTGACGAGGTTTGCTAAGTGCATTCCCTGGTCTCCACTGACCAGAGTCGCCTGCCACCCCCACCCCCCCATGCCATCATGGTCTGCCATGATATCTGGCCAGGCTTTCCTATAGTGGATCCACCTAGGCTTTTCTCTTGATATCTCCGGGGTACCATTGTAACACTCAGACTGTCCATCTGCTTTCTCTCATTCTCTCTTTCAGACAGCCCCTTCCCCATTTCCTAGAGGGCCTGTGTGGGATTTATTGACTATTGAATGAGATGAAGTAGAGTGAAGACTTCAGGAGACTTGGATTCAAATTTGGACTCCAGACAAAGGCTTTTCACCTTTCTGACCCCATCCATAAACTAGGAGTAGTACATAGATTCTGCACAAAGGATGGTTGGGAGAGAACACCTTGTTCCTTTCCAGTAATAATAATGATGCAGTTTATAGCATTTTACATGGAGCTTCAAAGTTTGCAAAGCCCGGTGCACACATGATCTCTTTTGACCTTCAGAACAACTCTGGGAGGTAGATGTTATTACTATCCCCATTTTGCAAGTAAGAAAACTGAAGCTGAGAGAAGTGAATAGCACCCCACCAGCCCCCACCCCCTTGCCAGGGTCACACAGTTAATAAGGATCTGAAGTCAAAGGTGAACTCAGGTCTTCCCATATCCAGGTGCCGTGCCCTATCCATTATGCCATCTAGTTTCTAAAACAGAATGTAAGCTCTCTGTGGGCAGACCCTCTTTTCTGTTCTGTCTTTTTATTCCTCAGGTTCTAACACTGTGCTTTCCACACACAAGGTGCTTAATGAATACATGTTAAATTTAGTTCAGTTCTGATAATGGTTAACATTTATGTAGTGCTTGCTGTATGCTGGGCTCTGTACTAAGCACTTTACAGTTATTTCATTCGTTCCTCGCAACCCTAGGACAGAGGTGCTTTTACTATGCCTATTTTATAGACAAGGAAACTGACACAGAGGTTAAATGATTATGCAACTAGTAAGTGTCTGAGGCTGAATCTGAACGTAGGTGTTCCTGACTAATAGCCTCTTGATCTATCCACATTAAAGGAATGGTAAACATTAAAATAATATAGCAGTGGGGAGCTCTTGGATGTTTTTATGCCTCGTTTATTTATACATACAATTATAAATCAGATGGCTGAGCCAGGTTGATCCCCGTTAGCACCTGAGACCCTGGAGTACGAATTCCCCCAGGGCTTGGTTTGCCTACCTTCTCATTTCTGGTGTTGCTCCAGGGGCACTAAATGAGCAGCCTGCTTGCTTCAGTCCTCAACAGGAGATGCTTTCCATTGCTTTCCATGTAAATAGGCTCGGTGCTCAGGACTTCCTCAGTGGCCCTCCTCCATGCTAACATATCCTTCCTTTCTTGTTCCCTACTGAATATACTCTGTCTGAGTCCAAAGCCTCTTGAGGATAGCTTTCTCTTTTCATTTCCGCCCCATGTGTGTAGACACACATGGACACCCAGCCTGCATTTATCTGTAGAGATATGGAGATCACACAAGGGACCTTAGAGATCATCCAGTCTGAACGATCTAGTTCCTCAGATGAAGAAACTAAAAGTCAAGTTAAGTAACTCCCTCAAGGTCACAGACCTAATAAAAGACCTCATTTGGGCCCTGAACTGAAATCTCCTGCTTCCCTTTGCTGTGAACTTTCTACAGCACAATCTATGGACTCATATCTATACACAGGGTTTATTTTGGTCAGTCCCTGTGATGTAATTTGTGTAGAGACCCCTGTATACCAAAGCAGATGAGCAAGGGATCTGCAGTTTTGGAGTCTTAGAAAGCTGGCTGGGCTGCCTTGAGTCCTGACATTGAGGCCCAGCCCTCTGCGTACTACTCCAGGCTGCCGCATGGATGAGTATCTACAGATACACAGAAGGACAGCTTGGCATAGGAGGAAGAGAAAAGGAAAGGGAATAAGCATTTATAACCCACCTACTATGTGCCAGGCACTGTGCTAAGCACTTTACAGATACACTTTATAGAGCTGATCCTCACAGCAGCTCCGGGTTATCATCATCATCATTATTAGATATTATTATCCCCATTTTGTAGATGAGGAAACTGAGGCAAAAAAGTTAAGTGACTTGCCCAGAGTCACACAACCAGTAAATGACTGAGATAGAATTTGAATTCAAGTCTTCCTGACTCCAAGCCTGGCATTATCCACTGCACCACTTACAGTGGCCTCAAATAGAGAAGTTTAGTGGGAAAAGTTCCAGATATGTAGTCCTAAGCTACACCAGTTTTGATTCTCAGCCCAGAGTCTTACCAGGTGTGTGTCCATGGGTAAGTCTGTGGACATCTCTGAACCTCAGTTTCTTGATCTTTAAACATAGATAATAAAATACTCATACTGCCCAAGGTCTCCTAGTGCACCCTGGGTCATCTCCAGTCATCCTGATGAATATCTGGTCACTGGATCCAGATGGCTCAGGAGGAGAAAGTGAGGCTGGTGACCTTACACAGGCCTCCCTTGCTCAAAACAAAGTTAAGTGCAAGTCCAGTTATCATTTCTCTGATGGTATGGTCTTCTTCTATACCAAAGGATGAACATAATAATAATAAAACACAATAATCCCAGCAGGAGGGTGGGTATAAATGGGAGGGCAAGTCAGACCAGTGACACTCCTGAGAATCCACATTTCTTGGCTGTCAGATCTGTGCCTCTGGCCTTGTACAGTTACCCCTTCTGTATCATGGCTTTTCCCATCGCAGTTTTGATATATTGCAAGTTGGCATAAGAAATTAAAGAATATTTGGGGGAGTTTTGAAGAAGCTACAGATAGTATGTGAAGACCAGAAACAGAAAAAGTTTAGAAATTCAGAAATGCATATAATATGTTTATGGCATTATATAATAGCAACCTATTTGATCTTTTAATACTGTAAACACCCCATGAAAGAAAAAACCTCAGGAGGACCAAAAAATTTTATGTGGTTTTTCCATATCATGGGGGCACCATTCCCCTAAACTTCACAATGTGGGAAGGATAACTGTACTACTGAGATAAATGGTGTTAAAGCAACATTATCCAGGGCCCAGAGTATCCATGAGTGAACTCTGTGGATCATGGTGTAGACATATAAATGTCCCCACCTTGGGTTCCTGTGAAGTACCATGGATCAAGGCACCATTTTCACTTTTGCAATGAAGGGTCATCTCTTGTTTGATTCAGATCTTATGGGTGAATTACAAGGGAGACTAAAACATGTGGAAGTGTGTGCTGTGGGTATGCGTGGAGGGGTGAGGAAATTCAAATCCATTTTTAATTTATGCTCTGCTACTGTTTAAATCTCTCAAATGATTAGCTTGCCATAACCTTGTAAGCAGGATCCTACCTTGTGGATTAGCTCCTTGTCGTTCCCGGTGCAGACAATGGCTTGCTCTCTTTGTGGGCGATATGGTAGGGTTGGCCCGTATTGCCCTTCCCTTCCCCTCTCCCCACTTCCTTTAAATTAAAAACTTCTTGAGAACAGAGTCCTGACTTCTGATTTGCCTTCCAGTGGGTGTCCCATAAATACTGCTGACTACCTGAACAACAGAAAGGCCTCACGCCTTTTAGGATTCTGTCAAATAAAGAGGTAGCACATCCTTATTTTGCTGAGTTCAGGATGCAAGTGTTTATCTAGGACAAAAATGGGCTTTCACCTTTGGGCCTGTCAGGAAGCCCCATGTATGGCTTTGTTTGGAGAATCTGGGCTAAAATAGGTCTCATCTGCTTTTAATCTGAATAGTAAACCGTGGCTGCCACCCTCTTGTTTATTTTAACTGCTTACTGTAGTAGAAAAATCTCTGGGTTTGGACTGTGGCCTTAATTAAGCACATCTCTTCCCCTCCACCAGTTTTGTTTACTTTTTTTGCAAAGTGAATGGGTCACTAATATTAAGAAAAATGCAAATTAAAACAATGCTGAGATTGCCAAAGATGGTAAAAAATGGGCACAGTCGGTGTTAGAGGGACTATGGGAAAACAGGTATACTAATACATTGTTGATGCAACTGTGAATTGGACCAACCAATTTGATAGCAATTTGGAATTATGAAAGAAGATGAATAAAATGATGTAATTTTAAAAAAAAAGTATAATTAAAAGGAAGATGAACTCTTAAAAACTGAAAAAAAAAAACATTAATGGTCCTAGGGAAAAAAAATCATGAACCCTCCCCTTCCACATGACAGAGGGATGGAGGACAACAAGGGCAGAATGCTGCATACGTTGTCTTTTAGGTCAGTTGATATAATTGTTTTTCTTTGTTGGAGCATTCACTCTCGAGGCGTGGTCAGAAATGTGCTGTTCCAATCCCATTCCTCCATTCCTCCCTATCTTACAGTGAGGACAAAGGAAAATAATTTTTTTAAAAAATAAAATGAGTGCTTTGTACTGAGGGAATCTTAAGATACCTTTCTGTTCTAAATGCTATGATCCTTGTGCTTTTAGAGATGAGGACATTTTATATTCTGTGAACTGAAAGAAAACATCATTGTGTGTATTGTCTCCTTTGTGGAACTGCCCAATCTTATATAGCGCTGTGTAGTGTTAGTGGAGAGTCCTGGAATCTCAGGCTTGGGAAGGACCCCAGAAACCATTTGGGCCAATTTTTATTGGAACAGGAATCCGCAGTATAGCTCAGACAAATTGTTCTACACCCTTCACTCGAAGACCTCTGCTGAGGAGGAACCCATTATTCCAAGACAACCTGACTCCCTTATAGACAAGCCTAATTGTTAGGAGGGCAGCTAGGTGGTATAGTGGATAGAGCACCAGTGCAGGAGTCAGGAGGACCTGAGTTCAAATCTCACCTTGGACACTTGACACTCACTAGCTGTGTGACCTTGGGCAAGTCACTTAACCCCAATTGCCTCATCCTGGGTCATTTCCAGTCATCCTGATGCATATCTGGTCACTGGATTCATATGGCTCTGGAGGAGAAGTGAGGCTGGTGACCTACACAGCCCTCCCTCACTCAAAACAAAGTCAAGTGCAAGTCATGTCATTATTTCTGATGCTATGGTCTTCTTTGGCAATGAAGGATGAACACACATACAATTTTTAGGAAGGTTTTTTTTCCTTTTCTACAACCTACTTTTTTCCCTCTGTGCCTTCTCCTCTTTAGTCTTAGTTCTCCCCTCTAGGACCAAAGAGAACAAATCTAATCCTTCTTCCTTCTGTTGTGGAGTCATTTTTTCAGTTGTGTCTGACTCTCTTTGATGGCATTTTGGGGTTTTCTTGGCAGAGATACTGGAGTGGTTTGCCATTTCCTTCTCCATCTCATTTTACCAGTAAGGAAACTAAGGCAGACAGGGTTAATGACTTGCTCAGGGTCACACAGCTAAGAAGTGTGAGCCTCAGCCAGATTTGAAATCATGAAAATAGGTCTTCATGACTCCTCATGACAGTCTTTCAAATAACTGAAAATGGCCATTATGTCTAACTCTAGTCCCCAAGCCCCAGACTTTCTTTTCTCCCATTTCCAGTATTTTGATTGGTCCTCATACAGCATGGACTTAAGGTCCTGCCTTACTAGCCTTATACTGTGTTGTTCAGTCCAGACTGAACTGGACTGTTCTGTTTCCTGAACACACCTTCACTTTCACACTTTTGACCTTCGCTCACTCCGTTCTCTATACCTGGAACATCTCAACTTTTTCTCTTCATGAGCTGAATTCTCACCTTTTCTTTAAATCTCAACTTAAAATGCTACCTCCTCCAGGAAGTCTACTGTGATCTCTCCTGTTGACAATGACTATTCTCCTTGGACTTCACATAGCACTTTGTTTAGACCTCATATTATAGTTATCTGTGTTTGTACCTTACTAATCTGTAAACTCCATGATGGCAGATACTGTATTTTGTCTTTGTATTTCTTCTAGCACACACACAGTGTGTGTCTACACATAGTAGGTGCTTAATCACTATTTGCTGCATGAATGAATGCATTCATGACTTGACTGAATCAGTGTTGAAGATGGTACCAAGTGCTGTGTAACACTTCCTGTTTCCTTGGTCTGGAGGTGACAGGTTCTGTGATCCATTATCACTCACCCAAGGCAACCTGATTCCCTGTTTGCTTATGTTTGAGGAACTGTCTGTCCCAATTAACAGCTCCTTGGAACTTGGACATACTCATTGACCCAGTATCGTCTAGTGTACTCCCAGATCTATGATTCCCCTATTTCCTTGTGCCCTCAGAGGCCAATTTTACCAGGTATGCCTCTCAGCCTGGTTTTGGGGGTGGGGAAGAGGAGGTCATTCTGTTTTGATAAATTTCTTGAACTTTTATAGTTCTGTCCAAATACAACACTGAAGCTTTAAAGCCCCAAAAGTCCCATAACCTCTGTTTGTGGGGCATCTGGTTTATTTAATGAAAGTCCTGCCCATGTTGGTCCTTGGCCAAGCTGGTAGTGTCAGTAGTCCCCAGGCATGGTGAGGGGTCTGTCAGTTTGGGGTAAATCACATGGCACCCATGGAATGGGGGCTTCCTTATAATCTGAAGTATCCGTCTCTCTGTCACTAACTCCTAACTATGCTTGCAGAATTCAAAAGAAAGTTTTGGGGAGAGCCTCCCCAGGGACAAGGCCCTGTGTCCATTTGCATCCCCCAAGCTAAAGGCATCTGTGTCTGCTCTTTGTAATAATATTAATAGGAATTAATTCCCTTTTCCTTAGGTCTTGATGATTGTAAGGTGCTTTCTTCACATGCCACTGTGAAGCAGGAAAACTCCCATCCTATAAATGAGGAGGCTAACTTGCCCAGGATGACATAGGAGATGAGTATATGACCCAGAATTTAAACCCAGGTCTCCAGAATCCATTCTTGCATGCAGTCTACAGTAGCACACTGAGCAGAAAGAGGTGGCTGGGGGATCAGCCCCAAGCTGTGACTTAGAGTCTGGAAGACTTGAATTCAAATTCAGCCTCAGACACTCACTAGTTATGTGACCCTGGGCAAGTCACTCAAACCTCACTAAGTCTTGGTTTTCTTATCTCTCAAAGGGGATTACTTGCCTCCCAGGGTTGTTGTGAGGATCAAATGAGATTATATGTGTAATAATATTGGAAACCTTAAAGTGCTATATGCCTGCCTGCTATTATTATAAGACACTTCCCTGTAATTATATTTCTGTTAATGTTTGGCCATAATTATATTCCTGTTAAGCTTTCAAAAAAGCATCTTTACTCTTTGACATGAAATTTCTGAGTTGTGTTGTAATCATTGCAATTCCTATCTGTATAGCATTGTAAAGTCTACAAAACCTTTTCCTCCAAATGTCCTGATTAATGGAAGTAGTGCTCTCCTTGCAATTAGGAGACAGATTTCAAAGACATTAAATAATTTTCCTAGAATGATTTAGATAATAAAGACCAGAGCCCAGGATTTGAACCCAGACCTTCCTACTCTAAGACCAGTTCCTGTATCGTTGTTACACTACCTTGCATCTAGGATGCCTGATGACTTAAACTTTTTCACGGTGTAGCTGTTTTCTCCAGGTTGAATAAATTGCCATATAGTATAGGGGGCAGTAGTGGATTTAGTACATTCGACATAGAGTTAGGCAGACCTGAGTTCCACCTTACTCATTCCACCATAAACATTTACTCTCTGTGTGATCCTGGGCAAATTACTGTCCCTCTTTCTGTTCCCAAGATAGTAATAATACCTACCTCCCAGGGATCAAATAAGATCATATCTGTAAAACACCTTGCAAACCTTAAAGCACTCTGTGAATGCTAGTTATTAGTAGTATGTTTACCTGTATGGGGCAGGCTGAACAGTGTTCCTTAAGGTTATTAGATGACGGAGCCTTGTACTTGACTTGTAGATTTTCTGGATATTCCTTTCTTGCAAATGACATCCCCTAGGTTTATAGAAACATGTTGTTTTTTTCAGTCATGTCTGACTCTTCCTGACCCCATTTGGGGTTTTCTTGGCAGAGATACTGGAGTGGTTTGCAATTTCCTTCTCCAGCTCTTTTTACAGATGAGAAAACTGAGGCAAACAAGATTAAGTGACTTGCTCAGGGTTGCACCGCTAGTAAGTGTCTGAGACTGGGTTTGAACTCAGGTCTTCCTGACTCCAGGTCATAGAACTTTTGAATTCTTTGGGGACCTTAAAGACCATTTAGCTCCATCTCCTGCTGTACTCATTTCCTCCCACATAATAAGAATCCCTTGCATTGGTATGGTCTGTTATAGTTTCCAAAGTGCTGTCATATATGGTATTTCACTTTTATTCTCAATATGCAAATATAAAAGTGTACACAGAATAAATACAAAGAAATATGGCAGGAAGAGGGCACTATTAGCTGGGGGAATCAGAGAGGACATCTGGTAGAAGTGGCATTTGGGCTTCATTTTGAAGGCCTCTAGAGATTCTAGCATTGTTGTGAAGATTCCATTTTGTAAACCATAGAGTGCTTTACAGAAATGCGTTTTCACTGTCATCCTCCTTCTCCTCATTGGGTAGATACAGTGCTTTACCAAATCCGGGAGTGCTCCATCTACCTGAGCTGTATCAATATATTATTACTTCTATGCCACATTGAACTAACTGTATATTTTCTTCCTGCTGAAAATGCCCAGGGTTTAGTCTTCCTTGACCTGACAGGCCTGTTTGTCTCCTAGATCACCCAGCAAGCCTTCAGAACCCGTCTAGGTTACGGACTCCACCTCCTCCACTGTCTCACGCCCACACCCCCAACCAGCATCACGCAGCCTCCATCAACTCCCTGAATCGAGGGAACTTTACTCCACGCAGCAACCCCAGTCCTGCACCAACAGACCACTCTCTTTCCGGAGAGCACCCCGTCGGTCCCCCAGAGTCTGCCCATGCGCAAGACAACTGGTTACTCAACAGTAACATCCCACTGGAAACCAGGTAGGTGTGGTATCTCACCCCTTGTACTGTCCTCAAATTCCTGGAGCCTGAGAGCTAGAGACAGAAGCTGGCCAGGTCATTTTTAGAGCAGTGGTGCCATTCTGATAATTTGGGGGAATGCGGACAAACTGAATGGAACCAGGTAAATGATGGGATGGCAGGAAAGGGAAAGGTCATGTATGGGTGACATTGGAAGCCTGGTGCATGAGACTGAGGCAAAAGCTGGATTCTTCTCACTGCCAGTCTCATTCACAGTATAACAGATTTTGAGCCGGAAGGGACCTTAGTGGTTATCAAGTCTAAACTCTCCTTTTCCCAGTAAGGAAACTGAGACTAGAAGGGCTTGAGTGCCATCTTGCCCAAGGGCCTACAACCAGTCAGTGTCTGAGGGCAGGCTTCAACCTACTATGTTTCTCATTCCAAGTGCACCTCTCTGTCCACTGGGCAACTCCGCCTCTCAGTTCATTTCTATTTGATTCAGCAAGCCTTTGTCTACCGCAATCCACAGATAAGTGTTGGTCCCTGCCTTCTTGGAGCTTTTGGGTTGGTGGGGGTTGAGACACAAATACAGATGTCTGTAAACCAGAGAAATATGTGGGAAGTATGTCATGGAAATACACTTTTTTGAGAAACTGATTTGGATTGGCCTAAAATATAGTAGGCACTGTTGGTAATATCCATCAGCAAGCTGAAACTCTGGGAGATTAAGTAATTTGCCCATCATCATGTAACCAGCCACCAATAAGTACCAGATTCAGACTCCAGTCTCCTGATTCCAAAGCAGATCACCTTTTCTATTACACAGTCATAGGTGGAGAACCTCAGGCTGTTTTTGTATACTCTACATATTCAAAGGATCAGAGGAAAGCCTCCACTGTATTGAGTGGATGGATACTCTGTAGGGGCTTCTGCAGAGAGATGGTGTAGAACCATGAAGGCTGGTTTCTCACACCTATGAGGTCCTAGGTCAGTTGACACTGAAGCATAAGAAATGTTTCCTTACATTTGCCAGAGTGTGAGATTATTTTAGACCCCATCTATCCTAACCTTTTCATTTTACAGATGAGGCAGCTGAGGTCCAGGGATGTAAAAGGATGTGCCCACTTCCATATAGCAAATTAGTGGAAGGGTCCAAATTTGCATTCGCATCTCTTGACTCTGAGTTCACAGCTCTTTTCATTATAGCTTCCCTCTTGGGATGATAGATCTAAAATTGGAATGGACCTCAGAAGCCATTGGGTACAACCTTTTTATTTTACCAGTGAGGAAACTGAGGCCAAAAGAGGTTAAAATGACTCATCCAAGTTCATACTGGTAGCAATCATCAGAGATGGGTTTTAAGCTCTGGTCTTCTAACTATAAAGCCAGTATTCTTCCCACTTTCCTACCACTCTACTACTTACCCCTCTACAGCTAAGAGGAAATGTGAAGGAAAAGGAAGGAAGAAAAGGAGGAAGGAAGAAAAAGTAGCTTTATTAAGCACCCACTATCTGCAAGTCTCACCATACTAAGTACTTTATACATATTACCTCATGTGATCCTCACAGCCCTGGAAGGTCGGAGCTGTTATTGTCATTCTCATTTTGCAGATAAGGAAACTGAGGCACATACTGGTTAAGTGACTTGGGGAGGGTCATACTTGTGAGTGTCTGAGGCCATATTTGAACTCTTCCTGACTCCAGGCCCAGGGTTTTAGCTACTTTACTACCTAGCTGCCATGGAAAGAACTTTAAAAAAAAAACCCAAAAAACTTAAAACTGTAACCAGTTACATAGATTAAAAGTGTTTTTATTTCTTTTTCTTTGGAAGGAGAGGATCAATAACCTATTTAAGGAAGTGAAATAAATCAATACATTGAAAAGATTTACTCCTCTGGCGATGCCTGGTACATAATGATTGTACTTGTGCTAGCTAATGCAGAAAAAATGGCGCCTGTTAGACCTTAATGAGAGGATCAAGGATTGCTGTGTTTTTCTCTCTCAGAGTAGTTCTTCAGAAAAATGCAACCCAGAAAACCTGCACACCAGCCACTTAGTTAATATTGCTTCTGTTATCGTTGTATGCGGCTTCCCTGCATGCTTCCCCCTTTGCTGTGATCATTAACAGTATTGGATAATTGTATGTCATTCATGGCCTTACGTAGCCTAATCAAATCTCCATTATTGAAAATGTGTTCATTGAATTACTGCCCACGGCTCTAGCAAGTGATCAGGCGTTCGGAGTTCCATATTTGTCCAAGAGATCGTGAGAACTGTGCGGTTTGTTTGGTTATTAGCTTATGTCACTCAGAGGAGGGAAAACTCCTGGTGAGAACTCATCTCTGTAAACCCTTCCCTTAGTCCTTTATGGGGAAAAATAGCAGGCCCCATTTGTAGAATCAGGAGCTGAAAGGGACCTCAGACATATCAGGTAGTCCACCCTTTTTATTTACAGAGGAGCAAACTGAGACCCATCAAGGCTGTGACTTGTCCATTGTAGCATACGTAGGGGATAAAGGCAGAGATAAGCTTTAAGCTGGAGTCTTTGTTCTATATCCCTAATTGTACCATTCAATCATGCTGCCTCTTAAGACTAAAATTCTACCTCTGGAACTAACTACCCCGTGACCTTAGGCTACTCTCTTCACCCACCTGGACCTCAGTTTCCTTATCCATAAAATGAGACAGTTGGGCTGGATGGTGCTCCTTCCAGCTGTAGACATAAGGTCTGTGAAATGTAGCAGAAAGAACCTTAGCCCTGGAGTCAAGGAAACCTGGACTCCATGGCCAACACTGTCCTGGAAAAGTTTTATGAGTCACATCCTTCTGAGAATCAGTTTCCTTATTTGTAAAGTAAGGATAAATAAAAATAATAAAAGCAGACACGGCCTATCCCTCAGGAATGCTGTGAAAAGAGGCTTAGAAATTTCACTATGAATCATACTGCTACCACTCTGGGCCTTACTTTCCTCATCCTTTAAATGCGGAGAATCATCCTTGTTACTACATCACTTAAAAGGATATGAGGAGAAGAAAGTGCTTTATAAACTGTCAGTCACCATAGAAATGCAAGCTGCTGTCATCATTGTCTACTAGAGCATAGGAGAACCTTTCCAGGTGTTTAGTAGGCAGGGTTCTGCAAAAGGAAACAGGTTCCCAAATGGCTTAAGTGGAGTTGGATGTTTTTCTCTTTCCTGATTTCCAGAACTTGCGAAGTCAGATGGTAAGGGATGGAAATGCATTGTCTCTGTATTTAAGAGAGCATCCGACTAGCATCTGAAGCCCTACCCATCTCCATGACAACAAGGAAGTAAAACAACGCCATTACTACTGCATGGGGACCACAGTTCTAAATCTCTCAGCTGGATAAGTGGATGCTCTGCCTTTCAGAGAAGGGGGTGAGGCATGCATATGCAGATGATGTTCTCATTAGATTTTGCTGCTGTGTAAGCACACACAGTGAAGCTCTCTTCTAAACACAGCGTGGAGGAGGAAAGAGAATGTGCTTGTTGATTTTAGATGGCCAGGAAAATGTGGGGCCACCATGGAAGGTAGAAGACAGTTCTGCCTCCATAGCCTCCTCCTTGACAAAGTGTTGTAGACAAATTCCAGTTGAGTTTGGATAGAACAGTTGAGTCCCTCATTCATGAGACATACACACTTCGCCCCCCTCCATTACCCACCTCCAAGCCCAGCCCCATCCTCATCTTTCCTCTCTTCTCTCTTGATTTTGACAACATGTAACAGTAGAAATAGTATTATATTTGGTGTCAGAGGTTTGAATCTAGCCTCTGATCCATGGCTTTGGGCATATGAGCCTCAGTTGTTTCTACTATAAAAGGAGGGGAATTGGTCTTTTTGGGTGTTGAAGTCTCTTCTAGCCCTGTCATTCAGGTGAGTCCTCAGTTCCTTCCTGCTGGAGGAATGGATTCATACCGATGTCATTCCTCTCTCAGCATCAGGAAATTCTGGTTTGTTGGGGTCTCTGCAGTTGTAGTGATTTTATACTGGACTTTTTTTGGATCTTGTTCTGATCTAGTTCCTCTGGATCTTGTTCTCATTCTGATACTGACTCTTGGGTCTTTCTCAAAGTTCAGCACAGTTTCTTAACCATTGACCAGCAGAGACTATCAGAGGGATAGAATAAACAGAGTAAGAGATGGAAAATGCAACAGGCTGTGGGAAAAGCAAGATTATGTCTTTTGGTCTCCTTCTATTTGATGAGGCACAGTATGGTATCCTGGAAGGATCAATTGATTTAGAATCAGAGGGGCCTGTGATGGAGCCCTCTTGGCTCTCCTGTTCTCCTTCAATCCTCTCACTTGCTTCCCTCCTGTTTGTCTATGTTTGTCTTTTCCTCCCTCCCTTCCTTCTTCCCTCTCTTAATTCCCTCCCTTCCCTCTTTCCTTCCTCCCTTCATTCCCCTCTCCTTCCTTGCCTTATTCCTTTCTTTCTTTCTTTCTTTCTTTCTTTCTTTCTTTCTTTCTTTCTTTCTCTCTCTCTTTCTCTCTCTCTTTCTTTCTTTCTTTCTTCCTTTCTTTCTTTCTTTCTTCCTTTCTTTCCCTCTTCCCCTCTTTTCTCCTCTCATTCTTCTCTCCATTCCCTCCCTTCTTACTTCTTTCCCTTCTTTTCTCCTTCCTTCCCATCTTCTACTCATCCCCCCTTCCTCCTTCCTTTAGTCTTCTCTTTCTTTCTTTCTCTCATAAACACTTATTAAACACATGCTTTGTGCAAAGCTTTATGCCAGAGGAGATATAAAAAAAATAAACCTTAGTTGACACACAGCTTCTGTCCTAATGGAACTTACAATACCAGTTGTATAAGTTTGAATTGGAGCATCTCACATTCCTTCCCTGATCTACAGCTTCTCCATCCCCCTTGTATTATGCTCATTTGCACAATAGGTGGTCTTCTGTTTGTGGACAGGAGGTATATTATGTTTCATCTGTGAATCCCTAGCACATACAGGGTCCTTCCCATAACTGGTATTTGATCAGTTTTGGTTGCCTTGAACTGAATCTGTAAAATGGGGATAACTGGATTATAGTGAGGAAAGGTCTACATAACCCATCAAGTGCTTTATAAATTTGATCCTACCTTCCTAGGCATATTAAGAGAATATGCAGAATCAGCAATTCTTGATCTCCAGGAGTTAGAACAGGGCCATGGAATGAAAATGGTGTGGCTAATGCCAAATCACTTAACATCTCAGTTTCCCCATATAGAATAAAATGGGGATAATAATGCCTTTAATATTCACAGGATGATTGTGACAGTTAAGTGAGATAATGTATACAGACCACTTGGCAAATCTTAAAGCCTGTATATATGCATGTCAGTTTTGCTTAATCCTTTTTCTGTTGACCCCATTTGGGGTTTTCTTGGCAAAGATACTGGAGTGGTTTTCCATTTCCTTCTTCCGCTCATTTTGTAGATGAGGAAACTGAGGCAAAGAGAGTTAAGTGACTCGCCCAGAGTCACACAGCTAGTAATTGTCTGAGGCCAGATTTGAACTCAGGAAGAGGAGTCTTCTTGACTCCAGGCCCACCACTCTCTCCACTGCACCACCTAGCTTCCAGTGTTCGTTATGATTTACTAGATTTCTGTAGTACCTTATGATTTGCAGAGCCCTTGCAGGTCTCTCTTCTCATTTGAGCCTCTAAGCCAGCCTTGGGGTGAGCCAAGGAGAGGATGACCATTTTCATTTTACCCACATCCCCTTGAGACAACTGTCCATTGCACTGGGGTATACAGGCTCCTTCTTGTTCTCAAGCCAGCAGATTGAGAGATGACTTCCTCTTGGTTGAAGTTTGAATGAGCATGGCTTTTCATTGCTTTTTAAAGATCCTGGCTTGGTTTTCCTAAGAGCTAATGAAAGCTCTTTGGAGGCCAGTCCTTTTACAAGGGAAAATTACAAATTCCTTTTATTTGAGTGTAGGAATATAGGTTATGGAAATGAGAAAGATGGAGGATGCTGGTGGAGGAGTGAGTGTGGTCAAATGGGGCAGATGCATGAGGATGTAAACACGGCAGGTGGTATGTCAGCACTGGAAGGGGCTTCAGGGGCAAATGGAAAAATTAGGGCCCAGATGGAGGAAGTAACTTTCCAAAGATCACATGGCGAATTAGAACCTGAACCCAGTGGCTAATGGCTGGCATTTACCCAGTGCTCTAAGGTTTGCAAAGCAATATATATATATATTTCTTTCATTTGATTCTTACAATGACATGATGAGGTAGGTGCTATTATTATCATCCTGTTTTAAAAGTGAGAAAATAGAGAATCAGAGAAATGAAAATATCAAGCACTGTGCTATGTGCTGGGAATAAAAACAAGAAAAAGAGAGTCCTTGCCCTCCACGAGCTTCCAATCTAATTACAGTAGATAAAAGAAAGATATAAAGGGGTCCAAGAGTCACCAGGAGACACTACTTTGGAATACAGATATCAAAAAACCAAAACAATCCTGGCTCTCAGAAAGCTTGTATTCTTTCAGAGGAGGCAATCCACACATACTGTAAACACGTAGGGAATCAACCAAAGTTCGAGGAGGTGGAAGGCTTGCATTGGGAGGGGGGCAGTCGGGAAAGGTTTCCTATAGAAGGTAGTACTGGATCTGCATCTTGAAAGAAGAGGTGGACTGTTGGCGGTGGAGGTGAGGAAGGAGGGCATTCTAAGGATGGAGGAGAATGACTAGTTCAAAAACACAGAGATGAAGTATCAAATGGGAGGAACAGAGAAGGCCAGCTTGTCTGGATTGTGGAATGAAGTAAGGAGAACTACATATAATGAAGACAAAAAAAATATTGAGACCAAGTTATGAAGGAAGGGCTTTAAAAACTAGACCAAATAGTCTTTACTCAAATTCACACAATCTGTTAATATGTTGGAGCCAGAACTCAAAGTCATTTCCCCCAACTCCAGATTCTACACTCTCACTGCCAATTCCACCCCCCCCACCTTATTATGATTGTATCTTGTGGTGAGATATATAAAAATGTGAAATTTGTAATCATGAAGATCCCAGTTCAAATCCTACCTCAGACACTAGCTTGGTGACCCTAGACAAGTCAGTTCACCATCTCTCTGCCTCAACTTCTTTATCTGTTAAAATGAGGATAATAATAGCATCTAACTGTCAGAGTTGTTGTGAGGATCAAAGGACATCATAATTACAAAGCATTTTGCAAATCTTCATGTGCCATATAAATACTAGCTACTACTGTCATCATAATTACAGTTATATTTGAAACTTGATTATGAAGAGACCTGTCTAAATGAACCGCATGTAGCCAGGCTTTGCTCCTGGAGGGGAGATTGAATTGGAGATGCCTCCCTTGGCTTTTTGTACCAGAAAATCCGAAGGCAGTATCATCATCTCCCCTCCCTTGAGTGAGGCTGGAATGATTACCTTTGCCAGACCCCGCCTTGGTCTTTCTGGGGAGCACGCTGGGTACCACTGAAAGCAAAGAGACTGAAGCCATTGTGAGGGCCCGTTATGTGCCAACAGCTCTCTGCCTGCTGCCCTCCCTGCTGGAGGCTTCCCCGCTGTGGCCGTACCAAGAGTGAGCTCGGTGCCCTTGATGGTATTTGCATCTCCATCCTATAGTGGCACACAAAACAGGTAGGGCCTCTATAAATGCTTGTTTTGTTGAGCTGAATTTGTGTCAAGGAAATGGCAGTGTGCTTGCCAAAAAGTATTTCTCTGCCTGAATTACATACCAGTTCAGTGAACAGAGGCAATTATGCCTGAAGTCACTGCCCAAATGTTCCCTGTACTTCAGTGAGGCAAATTGTGCTTTTAAAAAATTCATGTGGCCCCCAAATCCCTTGTATTCTACAGAATTTGTGTTGGTTCTGTTTATTTCCCTACATGGTATGGTGGAATGGATAGAGCAGTGGACTTAGATTCAGGGAAATCTGGGTTCAAATCCTGTCTCGGACCCTTATTAGCCTTGGGATGCAGGCACATCATTTAACCTCTGTGTTCCTCAGTTTCTTTATCTGGAAAATGAGGGATTGGGTCTCCACAGTCACTAAGGCTTCTTCTAGGCCTGTGTCTATGATCTATGGTACTACTCCTTCCTGCACCTCAGCACATCACCAAGGTGAGATTAAAAAGAGATCCTGGGAGACCAAACAGCAGGAGATTTAGAAAGGAGTTTACATTGTAGAAGATTAGAACCCGGCACACAGAATGGGAGAAGAGAGCTTAGAGATTTGACAGATGAGGAAATGGACCCTTCCAGAGGCTTTCTGTCTTGGTTTTTTTCTGTGTCTCAAAACTAGCTACCTGAGATGAGAGACCCCGCTTCAAGGGTTCTCTGTCACTGTACTATGTCCAGTTCAGTACCACAGACAGTTATTAAATGCCTTCTGTGTGCAAGGTATTGTATTAGATGCTGGACATTACAAAGATCAAAATAAAACAAAAATAATCTTTGCCTTTTGGAAGCTTGCTTTCTACTCAGAGGCAATAACACATATTTTTAAAATAAATGTATGCAAATATAAATACAAAGTATATACAGATAGGAGGCATGTATCCTATTTGTGCACAGGTATCTAGCAAATATATACATATGTATCCATATTGTGTCTATATGTATATACATGCTATGTATCTGTGTATAGA
Source organism: Notamacropus eugenii (assembly GCF_028372415.1). Classification (NCBI taxonomy): domain Eukaryota; kingdom Metazoa; phylum Chordata; class Mammalia; order Diprotodontia; family Macropodidae; genus Notamacropus; species Notamacropus eugenii. Next base: position 124,332,603 of record NC_092876.1, read on the forward strand.
TGACATTTACTATGTATATGCATATATATACGCACACACACATATATGTGTATATATATATAGACAGATATTCACACACACACACACACTATGTATAAATGTATAATAAATGTAGGGTGGTATCCTAGCTTTTAGAGTCAGGATCTGAATTCAAGTCCTAGAACAAGTCACTAAACCTCCTTGTATAACAGTGTCTTCATCTTGAAAATGAGAAGGGTGGGGACAACTTGGTGGCCCAGTGGATAGAGCACTGGCCCTGCAGTGAGGAGGAACTGAATTTAAATCCAACCCCAGACATTTACTAACTTTGTGATCCTGGCAAGTCACTTAACCCTGTTTGCCTCAGTTTCCTCATCTATAAAAAATGATCTGGAGAAGGAAATGGCAAACCACTCCAGTATCTTTGCCAAGAAAACCCCGAATAGGATCATGAAATGACTGAACACAACATAGTGCTTTAAGGTTGGCAAGGCTTTATTTTACAGATATCCAACAGTTATCCTAACTGCAGCCCTGGGAGGTAGGAGTTATTATTATCCTATTTTTACAAATGAGGAAAGTATATGACTTGTTCAGGGTCAGACAGCTAGTCAGTGTCTGAATCCAGATTTGAACTTAGATTTTCCTGATGCCACTTATGCTTTCCACTGTGACACCTGGCTGCTGTTTCATCTGGTATATAGGATACACGAGGGAGGGGTAATATAGAATCAGTAGAAAAGCATAGGCAAAAACAGATTTTTCAGGTCCTTTTTTACTCAGAAAGCATTTATTAATCTGCTAGTATCACCATCTATTTTGCTAGGGGATGGGGTTATGGAGACCAAAATGAAATGGCCCTTACATTCAGGAAGTTTGCAAAAGAAATTGTATTTTATCTTAAGAACCATTGAAGCTTTTTTTCCAGGAGAATGACATGGTCAGGCCTCTGCTCAAGGAGCATTCTTTTGGCAGCTCTGTGGAAGATGGTTTGCACAAGAGAGAGTTTGGAAGCAGGGAGTTCATTTTGGAGGCTTTTATAAAGTTGAGAGGTTTTGAGGGCCTATCCGAGATGATGGCCATGTTGGTGAAAAGGGGACGGAATTGGAAGATGTAAAGGTCGGCTTAACAAGGCTGACAGCTAAATGCACTTTGGAGGAGGGAGGGTGCAAAGAGGGAGAGAAAAGAATCAAGAATTTCTCACAGGTTAGTGACTGTGGTGACTAGAGGATGGTAGGAAATACCCTTATCAGAAGCAGGGTAATTAGGAGGAAAGGTGGACTCAAGGGGAAAAGATGACTTCCATTTTGGACATTTGAGCTTGTTTTCATGTGAGACGTCCAGATGGAGCTGTCCATCAGACCATGGATGATGCAGTGCTGGAGCTCTGAAGAGAGCTGGAGAAAGAGGAGGACTGGATATGTAAATTTGGGCATCATCTTCATCTACATAGAGCTAGTATTTGAACCCATGGAATCTAATAAAATCACCAAAAGAAAGGGTACAGAGAAAGGAGAGAAAACAGCCCAGTATCAAGCCATGTCTCTAATAATCATTTTGGGATTCCTCCAACCCGGCTTATTATATAAAGTATTTATAAAATGTTTTGATCTCCCTTTGTTTGGGCTGTTATTTCTGGATGGTATGCCTTCCCTCCCCCTTCTTAGCTATCTTTTCATAGCCCAGCTGAGCTGTCACTGCCTCCATGAAACCTTCCCTGACCATCCTCCTTAGACCTTATTGTATCTTATGTTGCTTGATGCGTTTCTAATACACTCATATAATGCGTATTATAATCACCAGGGTTGGTCTCTCACTTTACTAAGGTGTACATTTCATGAGGACTACATCTTATCTAAACTTTTCACTTTCCCCACCTCCACACACAATGCTCTGTAGGTAGTACATGCATATTAAATGTTTTATTTGTTAAATGAATTATTATTGAATTGAAAATAGACCATATTTAGTGCACGAGTCACAAATCAAATGCTCTTAGAGATCTGGAAAAGACAATAATCATGCATTCGGTACTGAGAAGAATACAAAAAATGGGTGCTATAACCCTTTTCTGTTCAATGCCTCTAACAATGACTTGGACGAAGGCGTTGATGGCATGGTTATTAAATTTGCAGATGATGTGAATCTGGGAGGCAAAGTTAATAGCTTGGATTATAGAAGCCAAGATTTTAAAGGACTGTAACCAAGTGGAACAATTGACCAAATTAAGGCTGTGAAACTTGATGGAGACAAATGTGAAGACCTCTTCTTGAGTCCAGATATTGGGATGGGAAGGAAGTATGGGGTAAGAGAGGGGAAGGGTGGTGAATAGTGGATGTTGTATGACAACATGGATGACTTCTCTGACACAGAGGACCTCTTTTATGCTGATCCAAGTCAGGAAACCTTCGCAGGTGAAAGAAGAGGGGTGGTCTCAATTTTTACTTTCTTTTTTTCTGAAAAAATGACTTTTGGTAGTTGGAGACTTTCTGAGTTAGCACAGAATGTAAAGAGCCAGATTATTGCAAAGAAGTGGGGCAGAATTATAGACAGAATAGGATAGTAGAGTGACCCCACAGGTGAACCTGAGTCCTGATTCTCCCACTTACAACCTCTGTGACTTTGGACAAGTCAGTTAATTTCTCTTAGCCTTGGTTTTTACACATTTAAAAGGAGGACATAGAACTATGTGACTTCAGCCTAGTGGAAACCTGGAACTAGAAGATCTGGACTCCAAACCCCATTCAAACCTATGGGTTCATCTGTTTCTGCACCTCAGTCACATCACCTGCAAAATGGGGCTAATAAGTATCTCATGGTTGATGTGAGGCTCAAATGAGAGTTTGTATATAAAATGCTTTGCAAACTTGAACTTACCATGGAAAAGTCGGTTATTATTATTGATTTTTGTCATTGATCCCCGTTGTCTAGCCAGAGTGCCAGTCAAATGCTTTTTTGATTAATTGATTGACCTTTGCATAGGAATTAATTGCTTTAAAATTTGAGATAGTTAGATGACACAGTGAATAGTGTGGTAGGCTCAGTAATCAGGAAAGTCTAGGTTCATATTCTGTCTCAGACATTTAGTAGCTGTGTGTGTGATCCTGGCTGTGTCACCATTCATTGAATATATTTGCAGAAAGCATCTTTAATAAGCCTCAGTTTCCTCATCTGTAAAGTAGGGATAAAAATAGCACCTACCTCACAGAATTGCCATGAGAACCAAACGTAATAATATTTGTAAAGCTCTTGGCAAACCTTAAATCTCTATATAATTGCTAGCTATTATCATAATAACCTTTCTTGTGTACAGTTCGTACCAAAAAAAAAAAAGCACTGTCCTAATGTCCATTTGGATGATTAATTCATGGAAAAAGGCATATTAGATTATAGGAAGACCAAATTGGAGTGTTCCCCTTATGGGGTGGTGTCATATTCTTACTCCTAGGTTGGACTTTTTAGGAGGGCAGGCAAGGTTTTAATGACACGGAGCCCAGTGTATGTACAACTCATTCTTACTGGTCTGAGAATGGTGCAGTGGATAGAACACTGGATTTGAAATCAAGTTCACATCCAGCCTGAGACACTTATTAGCTGTGTGATTCTGAGCAAGTCATTTAACCTTGTTTGCCCCAGTTTCCTCATCTGTAAAATGAGCTGGAGAAGGAAATGGCAAATCACTCTAGTATCTTTGCCAAGAAAATCCCAAATACTCAAAAAAATAAAAAATATTTTACTGAGTTAGAAAAAATGATAACTCAGTTCATTTAGAAGAACACAACGGTCTGAAACATCAAAGAAACCAGGGAAAAAAGATATAAAGGAAGTCGATTCTGCAGTGTCAGACCTTAAGCTATATTATAAGGTGAGAGCATTGGAGAAGTGTCAAAAGAAGAATGTCAATTATTTTAAATTAAAATTTTCTTGTATAAATAAAACATAGTCAAGAATAGAAGGAATGTAGAAAATTTGGGGAAAAACTTTCATAGGCAATCTCTCAGATTGGGTTGGAATGTTGCTGCAGTACAGGAAATGATTAGCTGGTGGATCTGGAAAAAATCATGCAAAGACTTGGACTTATGAAGGAAGATGCTGTCCACTTGAGAAATAGCTGATAGGAGGAAATAAGCATATATGGTCATATAGATGTGTGTGTGTGTATGTTTATGGGTATCAATGTGTGTGTGTGTATATATATATATGTATGTGTGTATGTATGTATGTACACACACACATATATTTTATCCACACTTAATAGTAGCTTTCTTTGCTGGAGGAAGGAAAAAATAAAGCAACAAATGTATAGAACAAACAAACAAAAAAAAAGCCAAGAAGGAAGCAAAGGGAAGCTGGGAAGCTTTGAAAATTACATGTAGTATTTATTATATAGGTTTTCTTGAAATGGAAATTTATTGGTTTATATTAAATAATCTCTTGTGGTCTGCTGTGTACATGGCAATGTTTTTTTTTCTTTTCTCATTTTGTATTTAAGTTAAAAATTTAAAAATTTACCAAAAAAAACACAAACCTTAAAAAAGCATAGCATAGCCATAAAAGCCTTTTTTAAAATATGATTAAAATATATAAAAGATTAAAAAAGAAAACCCCAAATAGGGTTAGGAAAAGTCACATACAACTTTTCCTCCTTAAGGAGGAAAGAAAGAAAGTGAGGAAGGAAGGAAGGAAGGAAGGAAGGAAGGAAGGAAGGAAGGAAGGAAGGAAGGGAGGGAGGGAGGGAGGGAGGGAGGAAGGAAGGAAGGGAGGGAGGGAGGGAGGGAGGAAGGGAGGGAGGGAGGGAGGAAGCAGAAAGGAAGGAAGGAGGGAAGGAAGATAGGAAGGAAGGAGGGAGAGAAGGAGGAAGGCAAGGAGGAAACAAGTGTTAAGTGCCTCCTATGTTCCAGGCCCTGTGCTAAGAACTTTACAAAAATTATCTCATTTGAGCCTGGGAGGTAGTTGCCCCCTTTTTACAGCTGAAGAAACAGAGACAGGCAGATTAATAAGTGACTTGTCTAGGGTCACACAGCTAGTACGTATCTGAACTTAAATTCCACTCTTCTTGATTCCAAGTTCAATCACAGTTTCTGCTTTCCAGCTGCTAAGAAAAGAAAGGGAAGGTAAAAAGGCCTTTGGTTGGAGTGGAAGAGCATTCTCTGTAGCATGAAATCCTTCTCCGCCCCCTCCATCCCTCACTGACATTTCACGATGCCAGAGAGAACCCAGGAGGGAGGAGGGGAACCAGGGAGCCAGCTTGTGCTTTCCCTGAGAGAAGACTCTCAGGATAGTGTTTCAGCGATCTCAGGTGTGTCTGTGCCCAGTTTGGGCATGAGCTACATTTGTGGGATCCAGCAATGTCGATGCCAGGCAGGGGCCTCTCCTTTCACACTTTGCAGCATGTGCAACTTAATTGATTTCACTGGGACCATCTGATTAATAACCTGCCAGGAATGTTGTCTGATAAATTAGAAACAAAAAACCCCACCGTACTCAGGGGAGAAGTGCCCCCAATGTGTCAGCTCCAGAGTGCAGGTTAGCAGACCTGATTTGGGAATTTGAGAGACGGCTTTATGACCAGGTTTCCTCTGTGATGAGAGCTTGAATCGAGTGCCCCCAAACAACTGCCCATTCAGGTGATTGTTTCCTAGGCCTAGTCTTTCCCCAGGCCTCAGCTCTCAGACCACAGGCCTGCAAACACCAATGGTAGTTCACTTTCCTATAGCATTTGCCCTTAGACTAAGAGCTTTTCTCTTACCATAAACTTGTGAAGTAGGGAGTGCAAGTAGTGCTATCCCCCATATTCAAAGAAGAGGGAATTGAGGTTCACAGGATTCTCTATATCCGTCACAGAATTCTAGTTCCTCACAATAACTCCAGTTTCTATAGTGCTTTAAAGTTTCTCAGAAAAATCCCCAGAGGGAGGCAGTGCAGGGTGATTTTTTAAAATTTAATTTAATTTTTTTTTTTTTATTGTCTGTGTTTGACAAATGAGTTAGAGATATTAACTGACCAATCCAGGATCCTGTAGCTTCCAAATAACTGAGGCAAGAATTTAAACCTGAATCTTCTGACCCCAGGCCCAATATTCCAGTCTCCATATCGTTCTGCCTCTCAAGCAGGTAGCAGAGGGTCAAACCCATTTGTCCACATACAATCTTCCATGAAAGCATTTTACCTGCCTTTAATGTTCATCACTATCAGTTTTTGCCTTTTCCTTAACAGAATATCGTTGCATAAAATGCCTTTATTTCATTTGAAGTGTAGCATCATACAATTAGCTATGTTTTTGGAGCTATAATAAAATCAAGCAAAAAAGAGAATAATTTATTTCTTGGCAAAATTTAGAGAATGAATGCTAGCTTTAATTACTAGCTATTGCAAGCTATTCCTACTACTATTACAATTCCCTCAAGGGTTTGTTTGTGTGTCGGTGTCCTTACACATACATACATGTGCACACACAGATATATATATGTATATATACACATACATGATGTGTATATGTGTGTATATATATATCATGTGTGTAGATAGAGAGTCTTCTTTATGAATTTTTGGTGTTTATTGATTTAAAAAAAAATTAAGCCAATAAAGAGTGTAATTGTATTTGGTTTATACTGTACTTTTTCTATTAAGAACAGAAAACAAGACTATTGCCAGGAGGTACTTGTCTCATTGGAGAAACATAATCATATAGAAATACCAGAACTGATACCAAAAGAGCTTTGAATTTGAAGTCAGAGGATATGGGTTCAAACCCTGACCTTGATGCTCTTTGTTGCACATATAGACTCTTGGTCAAGTTGCTTCAGTTCTTTGAGCCTCTGTTTCTAGTTCTATAAAATGGGATAATACTTACATTACCAATCTTACAGTGCTGTGATGAGACCTGTGTTCTGTGATTACTGAAGTGATAGAGAACTGTGAACAAGTCATCTCTAAAATGCCTTCCATCTAAACTTCTCTGAATTTAGAAGAGTGGGGACTGAAAGCCAGGCCTTATGACTCTCAAATTCATTGCCTCTAGCCTGCCTCTTGAGGGTCTGTGTAGCACAGCACTGCTGGGGAGTAGAGTGCCAAGTGGAGAGCATCAGTAATGGAGAACGCAGCAGTCCTGGCATCGGCAAACCTAGATTTGAGTTTTGACTTTGCTTCTTACTACTTGCTGTTATCCCCATTTTATGGAGGAGTTTCCAAGAGGGAGTGACTTGTTTAAGGATATTCAACCAGAAAATGTTGGAGCCAAGACTCCAGCCTAAGTCTTCTCACTCAAAAGCCCAATACACATACTTTCTAGCATACCACCTGTCTTTCTGAATAGAATATTGAGGTGTTTCACTGATGGAAACATCTGGTCAACTTTTACAAGAATTAATTAGAGGATGGAGTAGAATGAAATAGAGTAGGAAAGAAAAATTCTTCCTTAGTTATAGAATCTGAGAATGTTGGGGCTAGAGATCATGTTGTCCAATCCTGTAATTTTATAGATGTGGAGATGGAGAGTCAGAGGGGATATGGCTTGCCTTAAGGGCACACAGCTAAAAATTGAGACCACAAAATTCATAATTAATGTAGTGCTTCTGATTTAAGAGATGAAACTTTCTAAATGATTAAATAACTTCAATTCATATAAAACTGAGTCTTTAGAATTTCAAAATATTTTAGTAAGACTTGTTTCAGTGACTTAAAGCATCCCTGATTCTGCGGGTGTCAGCCCTCCCAACAGGAAGGCAGATCCTTACATCCTATGCCTTTGTAGAAGCGTTCCATGCGTTGCCATGGCCAGGAAATTTGGCCTCTGGTGGACAGCCCTCAGCTAATGGGCCTCTCTGAACTTCGCCAGATGAGGCCTTGGACAGCAGATGCACAGTCTGTCACCTGGCCAGGGCTCAAAGCTTTTCTAGTTTCATGGGGCCTGCCTAAGCTTCTGTTCCCCTGGCAGGAGCTCAGCTTCCCCTCCATTCCATTATAAGACCTCAGAGTAGGACTTTTGTAGCACTAGGGGTGGGAAAGGGACAGTGAAACCCTTGTGAAACCCCAGCATTTTCAGCTGGTGTTCAATATCACAAGGGCCCCTGGAGTAAAGAGAGTAGCTATTTCAGAGCAGCACACGGCACGCGCTTCATTCAGTCTAGCTTAGATCCCCTTGGACACTCACATAATTCTGGAAATAGATCACCATACAACTACTTTGTTTTTGCATTGTTTTGCTTTGAGGTTGTCTCAGATGCCTGGTACTTTTGAGGAAGTCGTATCCTGATAGGATTTTTAAGGTCCAATTTAAAATCCCCAAGAGCCAGGTCCTGGACTGGTGACGCAGGCTAAGAGCCGAGATATTCTAAAGGGAGCTTGTCTGGCATCCGGACGGTGAGCACAGATCCCCCACGGAGGATATAGAAGTTTTTGCATGCTGTGGCAATGAAAACATTGATAAGCTCCCCTTTGTACAGTGCATCTCAGTTTGCAAAATGGTTTACTCCTAGGAGAGAGAGAGAGAGAGAGAGAGAGAGAGAGAGAGAGAGAGAGAGAGAGAGAGAGAGAGAGAGAGAGAGACAGAGAAAGCATGTGTGTATATGTGTGTGAGTGTTGGTATTACTATTATAATTTCAAGTATGGTGAAATGTGTCAGTATTTTTACTTCATAGTTCACATAGCAGTTCTTTGACCATGGTTCTAGGAGGTAGATAGTCAAGGATTATTATCCCCATTTTACAGATGAGGATACTGAGGCTAGAGCATTTTGCCTCAGGCTTGGCAAAACATTGAGCAGCAGAGATGGTACTTGAAAACTGGCCCTCTGATATCACATCCTGAACTTTGAAATACACTGTGCTGTCATGTGTCAGGAGGTCTCAGGAAGCACCTCTGTAACCAAAGGGACAATCAAGGGCCCTGCTCACTAGGAGCTTGCTATTTCAATAACCTTGATGATCTGCTCCTGAAATTCAGGGAATTACAGTCCAATCAAATTTACACTCATTTTTAAATCATGAGATTTATGAGTTTATCATATATTCTTCCACACCTTTTAAAAATTCGCTCACATCTTCAACCATGAAACAATGGAATATCTTGGAAGCTCCACAGGATTTGGGGTCAGAAGACCTGAGTTCAAATTCTTTTTCTATCACTTAATACATGTGTGATACTAGTCAAGTCCCTTAACCTCTCTCTGCCTCAGTTTTCTAATCTGTAAAATTGGAGTAATCATAGTACTTACCTTTCAAGGGTCTTATGAGGATCAAATGGAAGAACATTTATAAATATAAAGCATTTTGCAAACCTTCAAGCCTTAAATAAATGCTTATTATTATCACTGTCATCATTACTAGCACTTGACCTCCTAGTGTAGGTTTGCTGCATGCAAAGATAGATCACGTACAATCCTTGGGATGCCTTGGCTCAGTCTACATACTTGGCTTTCTTTGACTATTGAGTGATAAATTTGAATCACTCTCCTGATTTTGGGATAAAGTGGCAGCCCCAGACTCATAAAACCCTGTACGTTAAGGCTTCGTAATAAATCTTGGTTCAAGAAAGACTTAGAGTTGTGGAAAGGTCAATCCTAGAGGACAGTGTCATGGATTAACTGGATGACCTTGGGCAACACTCTTGATTTCTGTGAGCCCTAGATTCTTCATGGGTGGATGAGTTCTCAGGCTGTACTCATTATTCTGTAGTTTTGTGAAAGGCACGGGATGGTGTCCAAAGGTTCAGATTTCAGGCCAATAGGGCAAAAATGAACTTTTTGTTGGCTACCAGCTCAGCTTGTCCATTGACAGATGATAAGGTGTCATATGAAGATCAATGAGTTTAGACTCATAAGACCTGGATTCAACCACAGGAACTTGAGTCAAAGGCTGTCTCCTCCAACCTGGACCTGAACAGAACTACTCTCTACAGCATTTCCCCAAAATGGTCATTCTGGCCAGTGGTTGAAGACTCCAATATGGCAACAAGAGAGGAGAACAGGATTATTTCCTCCTTCAATCTGGACCCTATGACTTGTTTCTTAATATAGCCAGTGATTACATTCTTTTTTTGAGTTGCTATCCTGTAATTTGGATTCATATCATGCTCTCATAGTCTATTCCAAACAGTCCCAGCTGTTTACTAACTGGGTAACCTTGGGCAAATCAGCCCCCTTCTCTGGGCCTCTCAGTTTCATCATCTGTAAGAAAAAGGGATATTTAGACTAGATGTCCTTTAGTCTCTCACATTTCATGATTCCACAAGACAGACAAACCTTTCTCAAACCTGACTGTTTCACCATGCATGCTCAATAGTGTCATAAGATGTACTTTTAGAGATCTTCATTAAAAAAAATCCCCAAACCTGAGTTAACAAGTTGACTTCATCCTCAGAAATTTGGAGACACCTCCTGTTTGTAGGAATGTCACTTTCAGCTGATAACATATGCTAAACTCTCCAAGTTTGTGAAGGGAGAAAAGTGGGCTTAGCATTTTAGTTCTGCTGAACATGAGACAAATAGATGTCTCAGGCCTGACTTCAGACAATAAGGAAAGGCTGGAGATTTTACACAGTAGAGTTGGTTGTCTCATGTATTAATAAATCAACTAATCAGGAATTTTTGAGCATATATATGTATATATATATATATATATATCCATATATTTGGGATATCCACCCCAATATTCACATGGACTATCTGTGCCCAACCTGTGGTACAGCATTCCGAGCTCATATTGGTCTGATCAGCCACAGTTGGACGCATTGAAATTTCACTTTACAATGGTGATGTCATTTTGGTCCTCTGAGAATAAAGGACCACAACCACCAACCAGGGATACAAATGAAAATCAGTCTCATCTTCCAGGAGCTTATATCCTAATTGGAAAGAAGACATGTAAATACAGGATATCCCAGAAGTTTTAGTGTAGCAGAAACCACGCTAAGACTTCTGCAATATCCTGTATGTTGGTATACACAAGATACATACGTAGTACAGCTCAGAAGCTGCTCTGTATGTATATAAGTATACACACAGTATAGACAGAGTAACTGTAGAGGAGGAGTAAGCAAGAGGCAGACAGAGAGCCCTTAAAATACCTCATGGTATAGGAGCCCAATCCTGAAAGAAGTCAGGCATTTTAAGAATAATGTTATCTCCCGTGGCACAGTGGATAGCACATTGGGCTGGGAACCAGAAATGTTTATCTTCATGAGTTCAGATCTGTTTTCAGATATTTACTAGCTTTGTGACCCTGGGCAAGTTACTTAACCCTGATTGTCTCAGTTTCCTCAGCTGTAAAATGAGCTGGAGAAGGAAATGGCTAACCAAGATCTTAGCCAAGAAAACCTGAAATAGGGTCATGAAAAGTCAGACAAAACTGAAAAACAACTGAATGAGAACCTAGAAGTCCATAAGAAATTTTTAGAGATGATGATAATACAGATCCCATAATTGTGTCATTCTTTAAGGTTAAAGAGGCATTTTGGAGCAGAGGCAGGGGTTCTTTGTTCCTTGCCAAAGGATCTAGTTTTGAAACCCAGCTCTGCTGCTACCAGGTGACATTGGATAAGTCACTTTATTGCTTGGGACCTCAGTTTCCTCATTTACAAAATAAGATATGTTGTACTGGTTGACCTCTAAATCTATTACTCTGTGATCCTAATCCTGGCTCTGTTAATAGCTAATCGTGTGGTTCAGGCCAAGTCACTTTACTTTTCTAAACCTCCATTTGTCGGTCTATACAACAATAATAATTTGCATTGTAGCACTTGCTTCCCAGGGTTGTTGTGAAAAAATGACTTCCTAAACCTTAGGGCACTATAGAAATGTGATGTATGCTTCAGGTTTACAAAGACCTTTCCTAGTACCTAACCTGGAGGTCACTAATATAATTATTACTATGCTGGTGTTAGAGAATGAAGGAACTCAGGGCTAGTGAGGTCACGAGTTGGAGCCTTGTCATTAACTATTAAGAGTTAGAGTCAGCGTTAGAACCCAGGTCTCCTGACTCTGAATCCTAAGCTCCTTTCCCCATATTATGCCATTTCTCAGTGTATATAATCATTCCAAAGCTAGAAAGATTTCAAGCTTTGGACTGGACCAGCTTGGGACTATGAGTCTAAAGATTCCTATCTGAAGACCTGCCCAAATAACTTGGACAAGACCCATCCCCAAAAGGTTGGCCACCAGGAGATAAAATTTTTGGCACTACCATTTAATGAAACTTTCTAATAAGGTGTGGCGGAGCTGTGATCTGCACAATGGAGGGAGTACCTGCCCTGATGAAATCCTAGGTCATTGAAGTATTACAGTGTGTATGCATACATGCATATGTATTGCAGCAGCCTATACATATGAGCACTTGCATAAAGCCCTCATTCTAATTCCATGCCCAGCTGCTGCCACACTTTAGCCACTTGGTTTTTGTTTTGTTTTGTTTTCTGTTTGTTTGAAATCACACTTCATAGATGCATGACTCACTGGCTTCATTCATGTTTCCATATGTATGTAGAAACATAGCGAAGCAGACATTCCTAGAGACTTTGCAGGACAACCTCATTGAGATGGACATTCTCACCTCCTCCCGCCATGATGGTGCTTACAGTGATGGGTATGTGACACTCCTGCGCCCTTCCTCTTTGCTCTGCCCTTGCTTTCTGTCCCTGCATGAAAGCCTTCAATGGTCTCAGTGCATTCTTAAGGGTGATACCATTGGCCAAACCTCCCAGTTTTAGGAGATCAAGACTGTGTAAACCCTTTGGGGTAACTGTAATATAAACATAAAAGGTCCTGAATTAGGAGTTTGGGAAGTTTGCTCCTGGCCCCAGGTCTGCCCCTATCCAGCTTGAAGAATCTCTTATGTGTGTATTAATGCCTGCCTCATTAATATGCTAATTCATGACATCTCATTGGCTTTCATTGCCCTTTTGAAAACCATTTCATTAAGAGAAGGGTGAAGATGCTATAACCCACAAGCGGAGTCCCATGAAGATTTAGGCTCCTTGCCTCAGCAGAGGACTTGGGTCACTCCAGGCTTTGCTTTTTAACAAATGTTAAGTTTTAAGTTTCCATTTATTTTTTGGTCATCATATTTCACAGATCACAGAGAAATCCTCATGTGACCTTGGTCACACTGATAATTAAAGCTAGGCCTTTGCTTGATCTAATAACCCATTTGGATGATAACCATCATGTTTTGACATATTGACCACTTAACCTTTAAGTTAAAAAATTGTTTCTGAGATCAGGTTCTGTGCTAAACAACCACAAGGCTTGCTATACATGAGCTATCATATTAGTCTGAAGGTAAGCCTTGCTTTCTCCCCTATCTGGCTTATACCAAACCTGATTGCAGTCTACAATTGTGATTTTAATTTTATTCCTTCTTATCGTTGCTATTCCTTCCATCTTTGCCATGCGATAAAACAAACAAGGTGTCTTTATTTTCATGGAAAGAATTGGATTTTTTTAACCCTTTTAATAATAAATATGGGGAGGTGACTTAGCACAGTGCACCAAGAGTCAGCCTTGGAGGCAGGGACACCTGAGTTCAAATCAACATGAAAGCTGTGTGATTATGGGCAGGTCTTTTAACTTGGTGCCCCATGTAGCTAAATTACGAAGAAGTTGGTCACCTGCTTCAGTGAAGGAATTTCCATATAGTGAATTCTTTATACTAATAAATTCCCAGGTCCAGAAAAAAAATCATATTGAATATGCGTTTTATATGGTAATTTTGTATGATGATTTTTCACTAAAGATATAACTTTTGGGATACTCTGTGTCTATAGACATATACATATATTCACTTTTAAAGATCTTTTTTTAGGGTTTCCGATTACATCTAGGTCAGATGGCCTATATTTGGACTAATATGGTATTTTCCATTTTAGCAGCTATTTTGAACAATGCTTAGTCTTGTAAACTCACTTTGCAGTCTCAAACTCAGAAAGTGTAGAACAGAGGCTCTCAAGTTTTTTGGTTTTTTCGGACCCATTTGACAGTCTGATGCAGCCTAAGGACCCCTTCTCAGAATCAAATTTTTAAATGCATGAAATGCATAGAATATAAAGAAATCTAATTTTATTGAAATAAAGTTATCAAAATATTTTTTTTTAAATGAGTTCATGGACCCCAGGTTAAGAAACTCTGGTGCAGAGAATGTTTTGAGTAGGAATTCCAAAGACTTGGTGCTGTTAAGTATCATATTTCTGTCTATCATGTGACTTTTCACTGTGGCTGAATTTGGTGGTGATTTTAGATATTTATCTCCTGAGCCACATGGATCACATAGATAGGATTCCATTTCAAAGCATGAATCTTTTTTGTGGTTATAGAAGCACCAAGAAAGTGGATAGTAGAAGAGTAAGATCAATTGCTTTCTCTTTTAGCCTCTTGCTTTGATATGGGGATAAAAGACAACAGGGCTTAGATCATGCCACAGTGACCTTTGTCAAGGAGTAGTTTGTTCCCTGAGGTATCCTGTCCCAAGCTCATCAAACATCTAGAGTTCTTTATGTCCGGGGCCCTTGTCCAGTTGGTAAAACCCCCAGTATATCCTTGGGGATGCTTCTCACTGTCTTATCTACTTCCCCAGGGAGATGCCTCTTGGTGTTGAAATGTTTGTGGTAGTTCTATAGTATGTGTGACTTTGTGACCCTTACTGACCTCTTATCCTATTGTCTCTCTGGTTCTACTGAATGTTTAACTTTCTTTGCATGGTTCAATCTGTGTTGTTTTTTTACCAGCCCCAGTGGGTCTCACTTTTACCTACTCAACTTCTTTCTCCCTTAAGTACAAACCTACTTTCCAGGTCTGGTGTCTTTTTATTTTTTTTATGAGTGACCAACAAAGCTTGTCCTTTCTTCCCACAGGCACTTCCTGTTTAAGCCGGGTGGTACATCGCCTCTCTTTTGTACCACGTCTCCAGGATACCCGCTGACGTCCAGCACTGTGTACTCTCCTCCCCCTAGACCCCTTCCACGAAGCACGTTTTCCAGGCCTGCCTTTAACCTTAAGAAGCCCTATAAATACTGTAACTGGAAGTGTGCTGCACTCAGTGCTATCATCATCTCAGTCACACTGGTGGTCCTGTTGGCGTATTTTGTCGGTAAGTATGTTTTACCCACTTTGGACCTTACCTGCTTCTCATTCCTGTGTTCCTGTGATTTCTCTCTCACTCAGTTCACTGCACCTTAGGGAGCCTGACTGTTTGCATAGTCTGTGAGGCCATAACCGAGACACTACTGACTGCTTCGTGGCCCTAATTGTCTGGGATATGGGTCTCCCAAACTTCAAACTATTAAATAATGGCAACCATCACGGTTCTTGTCATTGCCCTGATGGAAATGGTCTTGTGGAAGAGAAGAAAATGTAACTGCCTTTTGTTCATCCAGGGGTGCCTGAGTGCCTGCAGTCACTGGGACCACCAACCTAGATTGGCATTGACTTCTCAGGCACTGGGAAGCAGACAGCATCACATCACAGCAATGAGAAAAAGAACTATGTCATCCACTGGTCTAGTCCCTTGCCAGGCCTGGATTTTATATAGTGATCACCTCCCTGCCAAATGTTTTTCATGTGGTGTCTTTGTTATTTTGGGGGGTCCCTCCCCACTATTTGTGGATCTTCTGGAAGAAGGTTCCATCCTGCATCATAGAACCAAAGAACCTCAGACTTAGAAGGGAACACAGAGGTCATCTAAACCAAAACCAACCCTTACCTAAAGAAGACATCTCCTTGTTCAACATCCGCAGTGAAAACAGAAAATCCATCTGTATGACTTAGGTCCTGATACTTCAATTTAAAGAATCTGTGATTTTTGTCAGTGTGGAAGCTGATTGGTAGTGTGGGTACTTTGCCAACACAGACCATAATACCTCTCTGTCTTAGGAGATGGCTTATTGAGTTGCTTTCCTAAAAAATGACTGGATAGGGAACACTCTTGTGGGTAGATTTCTTCACAGTTAGCAAAACCAGTTCTCAGACAATAGACATGGAGCCCATGATGTAATCTACACTGGAAACCTTTCTAACTTGGTAGATGGATAAAGCATTTGTTATTCACTTACTGCATGCCCAAGATTGTTAAGCATGGTAGGACATGCTAGCGTACTCTGCCCTCTTGGCATGGCCTTCAAGAACCCAGAGTCGCTCACGAGTCATCAGACTTCATTCCAGGGAGACTTTGTTTGAAGTAGATTCTGATATCTTGCCAGAGCAACCTGTGAATAAAACCCAAAGTCAGGTAGAGAAATTCTTCATATGCTGATGTTTTACCGTATCACATCCAAGGTGTAAATAAGTTCCATGTTATTAATAAGACAAATTTCCAGGTTTCAGTTGAGTATAAGGAAGAACTTTCTATCAGGTAGAATTGTCCAAAAAAGAAATTGACTATCTCTGGAGATAATGAGTCCCTCTTCAGAAGAGAATAGGCTGGATTGGAATCCTACCACAGATACTCGCTAGCTGTGTGACTCTGGAAAAGACTTTCTCTCCCAGCCTCAGTTTCCTCTATTTAAGATAAGTAGGTTGTACTCAATTGAACTCAATCCCTTTTAGTTCTAAATCTTTGTTACTATAATCCCTCAAGGCAGTGGTTCTTGACTTTTTTTTTTTTGACATGGACTTCTCAGAATAATATATGTGTATTAAATAAAATACCTAATAATAACAGCCAGCATTTACTTTTAGGTAAAAATTAGGTACTTTTTAGGTAAATTGGCTTTAGGTTTGTTAAGTACTCTACATGTTATCTGATTGCACAGGACAGCACCATTGTTTTGAAATACAATTATCAAAGTATTACAAGTTGCAAGTTCTCAGACCTTCCTCCTCAGAGTCTATCCACAATCCCCTTGGTGGACCACAGACTCTTTGTTATAAAGGATATTTCAGAAAATTGAATGTACACTTATTGAGAATGTTATATAGGGGATTTCTGGCTCTGGTGAGGAGTTAAAGTAGATGACCTCTAAGAATCCTGCGAACTTTGATATCCTGTGGTTCTGTGATATGGTATGCCAAATGATATGTGGCATCATGGAGTAGTAGATGCAGGACTGATATCTGAGTTGGGGGCACCTTGGTCCAGGTGCTGACTCTGTGACACAGAAGTCACTAAGGCTCCGGACTCTAAGGCTCTAAGATGCAGTATCATTATAGAACTGAATCTATAGAGGGAGTTTCCTCAGTGGAAGTAATAAAAAAAGAGGGTACACCAGGGGAGGGTATGTACTGGCTTAGTGATTGCTACCCTGTAACAGAATTATCCTGGGAGGGAGGTCAGTGAGGTTTCAGGCTAACCAACAGGGATCATTGACTGCCTCTTTGAATTAAAGCCAGGAAGAGGAAAGGAACTTTGAGGAATAATGGGAAGTGTTAGTCAGTAAATATTTATTAAGCACTTATTTTGTGATAGACACCTCTAGGGACACAAGGAAAGGCAAAAGACAGTCCCTCTAGGAGCTCCTAATCTAATAGGAGAGACAACAGTGTCATTAAACACTTAATAAGCACCTACTCTATACCAAGACATTACTGTGCTAAACACTAGGGATACAAAAAGAGACAAAAGACTCTCTCCATACCCTCAAAGTTCCATTGACAGAAGCATCACATGCTGGCAGGGCTAGGGAGGAGATAGTCCTGCTGTAATCTGCCCTGCTCCTACCACACTGGGAATATTGTCTTCTGTTCTAGGTGTCCCATTTGAAGTAAGTGATTGATTGTTTGAGAGTGATAACTAGCGTTTACGTAGGGCACTGAGGTTTGCAAAGTACTTTAATATTATCTCATTTGATCCTCGCAACAACCCTGGGAAGTAGGTGCTATTATTATCCTCATTTTATAGTTGAGAAAACAGAGACAGGCAAAAGTTAAGTGACATATCCAAAATCACAGAACTAGTAAGCATCTGAGGCTGGATTTGGATTCAGGTCTTCCTGACTCAACCTAGGACTCTGTTCATTGCACCATCTTAATCCTACTCCTTGGCGGGGGAAGGACCTTAAGTACCTGCCATATAAAAGTTATCTGAAAGAATCAGGTATTCTTAGCCTTCCCTCTATAGATAGATGAATAGATAGATAGATAGATAGATAGATAGATAGATAGATAGATAGATAGATAGATAGATAGATATAGACATACATACACACATATGTACACATATATAATACATATTATATATGTATATATACACATATTATTATCATATGCATTACTTATATATCATACATATTTATATATGATAGCTGTCTTCAAGTAATTGAAAGGCTGTCATATGGAAGAGGGATCAGACTTGTTTTTCTTAGCTGTAGGAGGCAAAATTAGGAACAATAGTTGGGTATTTCCAAGGGCCAGATGTGGGCTTTGATGTAAAGAAAAATTTGCCAACAATTAGAACTATCCCAGTGTAAAATAAGTAGGGGTCCCCTCTTGCTAGAAAGCTTCAAGCAAAAACCCCATGACTACTTCCAGGGGATGTTGTTAGCATTCTTATTCCAGCATAGGTTAGCTAGATGGCCTCTGAAGTGCTGTCCAACTCTGAGATTGTTTGGTCCCAAAACTTGAGTCAGAGGACTCCACTTCCAATCTCACTTTGCTGTGCACAAGCTTTATATTGTTGGAAAAGTCTTATCTCCTCTCTGGCTCTCAATTTCTTTTTCTGTAGGTATATGTCCTTACATCCCTTCTCACTCTAAATTCCATGATATGATTAGAAAAGGACATGTTATCTACTTTCTTTGACTTCGAAGTTTATATGTTTTAATCTAGGTGTCTTCAAGACCTGATGAGATGCCAGCAAGTCTTGTCCAGTTGAACTGTCACAAGTATGGTCCATAATTACTCATTTCTAAAAGACCCATCAATTATAAAAAATCAAATTAATCAGTTCAGCTTCAGACAAACATACTTAACAAAGACTCTCCACAAGACCAACTGATCTAATCAGTAGGCAAAAACTCAGATATTTAATTAGATTTTTGATGAAAAATTGTGCTTAATTTCAAGTATAATCAATTATTAATTACTATAATGAGCAAGTCTGACTGGGTTTACTAATTAACTCATTTAAAAATTATGAATAACCTTTTCATTTGTAATTATTTTCTACATCTTGTCAAGTAAAAGATAAAAATTGTATCACCTAACCAGTGGAGGGGGGAGAATGAGAAGTCAAAAGAAATTGACATTTTGACTTATTTTGGGCAATTTTGACATTAATCCATAGAACCATAACTCCAGGATGATAGGGGTGTTAGAAATTTTTCTTTTTAGTTAACAGTTTAAAAGTTTCTTCTCAAATGAGCAGCCACTGACCTTTTATATCTAAAAATCCTGTGCATGGCCATGAAGGTTTTAATTGGTATCTGCCACTATCGAAAAAGAAATAGAAAATAATATTATCTGCTGTTCCCTACAAATGTCTGTAAATGTTGATTTCCTTGTTTCTGCAGTAAATTTAAATTATTATGGATTCAACCAGTGGGGGCTAGAAGGAACCAAAGGAGTAATCAATCCAACCTTTTTATGGTGCAGAGGAAGAAGTAGAGACCAAGGAAGGGAAAGGTAACATAGGGAGGCAGTGAGAGGACAAGGGACTGAACGCTGCCTCCCTAATGTCGGTTCATTCCTCTTTCCCCTATTCCACATTACCACCATTCTGGTCTGAGCAGTGAATGTATGTCAGAGTAATATCATTGTAGTACCAAGTAAGCATGAAGTATCTCTGTGGGACTTCTCCATAAGGAAAAATAGAATTGTTTCTAAGGACCATCCTTTCAGATTTGGAAGCTGTCAAATGGTTTTTATTTTTATTTATAGTTTTATCTTTCTCTCACCATCTTTTCTTCCTTCCTTCCTTCCTTCCTTCCTTCCTTCCTTCCTTCCTTCCTTCCTTCCTTCCTTCCTTACTGCCTGCCTGCCTGCCTGCCTGCCTTCTCACCTGCCTTCCTTCCCTGCTTGCTTCTTTCCTCCAATCTTTCCTCCTTTCCTTTTGTAGCAATTTAAAAGGTTCAAGAGACATAATTTCTGGGTAATTTAATAGTCTTATTAATGAGGCTAGCAGGTTTATTAATAAAAAGATGGTCATTTCACCATCTCTCTTAGACCAAAGACAATCATGGTGGTGGAGTCACAGTTCATATACCGTTCAAAAAATAGGTGTTCCACAGGGTGGGAGTCAATCCTGATTGGTTAACAATTAATTAGAGAATGAATATTACAATAAAGAGCTGAGAGGGACATCATGTCTCCCTTGGACAGAGACTATCTCTATACTGAGACAACCCTGCCCCCAGCTTTGGGCAGTCCATTTAAAGAATGTATGCCCTATCCAAGCCTGTGCAGAACACAGGGGCTACTGAACAAGAAAGTTAGTCATTCTTATTATCAGCAGTGTCCTTCAAGGGACTGAATTTTTTCAAATCTGGACTTTAGAAAAAGGGGGGGAACTCTGGATCTCCCTAAATCATTGGTTATTAATAATTGTTTCTCTCTGTTTCCTTTCCTCTCCTTTCTTCCTCCCTCCCTCCATTTCCTTCTTTCCCTCCTTTCTTCCTTTCTGCCTTCCTTCCTTCCTTCCTCCCTCCCTCACCACGCCCCTCTTTCTTTATTGTTCTCTCTTTCCTTATTTCTCCCTTTGCTTTCTTCCATTTCCTTCCTTCCTTTCTCAAATTCTTTTTCTTACCTTCCTTCCACCTTTTCTTTCTTCTTCTTTCCCTTGCTTTCTCCTTCTCCCACCCTCTCTCCCGCTCTTTCTTCCTTTTGACATACTCTTTGCCAACACCATAGTATGAGTTCTAATTATTTCTCCTTGGATCTAATAGGTCTCTCTCCCCGTAGGCTCCCTCTTCTCTTATGCATCCTTCTAGGTTAATTAGCATAGACATGATCATGCAGCTTTCAGGGCTCATTTAAGACCTTTCACAATCCAGTATGACAGCAAATTTTGCCATCTTATTTATTCTTCTCCCATCCAGATACACCATACTCAAGCCACACTGGCCTGCCCTAGGACCCCAATGGGTCTTAGCTGTATGGAGTTCTCTGGGCAAGAATTCTGCAGTAGTTTGCCATTTCCTTCTCCAGTGGATTAAGGCAAACAAGGTTAAATGACTTGCCCGGGGTCATACTGCTAGTGAGTATTTGAGGCTGAATTTGAACTCAGGTCTTCCTGATTTCATGCCCAGGAGTCATCTAGACGTAGTAGATGCTTAAGATATTGCCTGGCTATCTCCTTATATATATGTATATACTTCAGTAGTACCACCATTCTCATTTCTGTGTTCTAATCTCCTTCCAGCTCTAACATTCTCTGTAGTAAGATTCCCTCTAGCCCTAATATTTGTTGACTTTCTGACAGCCTAAGATTAGATTTGTACTCTTGTCCAAGTCAGTTCAGTTTGCCTGACCTCAGTTTCCTTCTCTGTAAAAGAAGACCTTGATCCCTAAGAAGGGCCTTTCCAGCTCCAGATGAATGTGGTTCCGTGACTTGCTGGAATGTGCAGAGGCAGACTGAAGTGAGGAAGACTTCCCATATATGAGAGACAAAGAAGTAGATTTGAATATACTTAGTAGCCAGGTGGGTAGGAGTGTAAATAGGAAACAGTTTGCACCTTCACCAGCTGCTGATTGTAAGTTGCAAAGAAAAAAAAGAGAGGGAGAGAGAGAGAACACATGCTTAAAGTGGTAATTGTTTAATTTACAAGTGAGAACATGACTCAGCCTAATTGCTCTGCTTGAGAAGAGTTGACTATTGGAGGTCTTTCCTTGTGGTCTGCTCTTCTGTTAGACAGTCAGGATGAGATAGCTCAGGATGCTCTATAGCTGAGGCAGATGTTAGCCAGCCACGCGGCATTCACTGTGACCTGTGTAGTTGAGGCAGCCGTGAGAAATGTTCATCTAGCTCAGCTCCTTACGTAGTGTTTGTCATTTGTCCACTCATATTGCCTTGGCGGTATTTTGTATCTACTTGAGAGGAAAGATGACATAATATATATTAATAAGTATATTACATGAATTTCATATATATATGTATGTATGTACATATATCATGTTGTGTCCCTTGATAGACTATAAACTCCTTGAGATCAGGGAGACTGTGATTCTTTTGTCTTTGTGTCCCCAGCGTCTAGCAGAATACTTGGCACATAGTAGTTCCTTAATGAATGCTGATGTATCAGTGGATGGATTGCCAAATAGCAGCCCTGCCTATATTTAAAGACAGTGACCATTGCTTCCCTAAGTATTCCATCTCCAGTTTAATCATCCTTGGTTTACAGAATTATAGGATCATAGAATCTAAGGGTTTAAAGAGGCCTCAGGCATCCGGTAGGCATCCACGTTGGACTGTGGGCTTCCTGGGGAGCAGGGACTGTTTTTCACCTTTCTTTGTATCCCCAGCACTTCACACAGTCCCTGGCACAAAGGGGTGCTCAAAAAATGCTTGATGACTACTTAGTTCAAGTTGTACAATCTGTGTGACCCTGGGCGACTGACTCAGTTTCCTCAACTATAAAATGTGAGTAAGAATAGCATCTACCTGTCATTGTCATTGTGAGGATAAAGTGAGATGATAGTTACAAAGTACTTTGCAAACCTTTAAGTACTATACGTAAGTACTAGCTATTATTACTAGAAAGTTCAGATCAAAAGCTTCATTCAATCAACATGTATTAAGCCCATGCTATGAGTAAGGTTGTAGGTAAGATGCTAGGGAAGACCTCCAGGAATGGCAACGTCTCTAGCTCCTGAAACAGCCCTTTCTGCTTTTGCGTAACTCTGATTGTTTGCAAGTTTTTTCCTTATGCCAAGATACAATCTTCCTACCTACCCTGCTTGGTTGACTCTCAAGTTGATCCTTACAGGACAAGATTTTTAGTTCTTACATCATCTTTCCTCTGGACAGTCTTCATCTGGTGAATGTCCTCTTCAAAACATGGTCCCCAGACCTGAACACAATACTAAGATATAGTAGACCATGGAACTCTCATCTCCTTCCCTCCCCCACTATTTTCATAACCATGGAATAGGAGATTTCAAATATCATGAGTGCAAGTATATTGGATAGTTAATTCTTTTCAAAACACTGAATTCCATTTTGAGATAGGTATTTGTTTATAACTCAGTGGTCCTAGGAGGTTTTGACTGACATGACTTAGGTAAAAAAAAAAAATAGCTGCTGTCTAAGCTTCCAAGGCTGTTTATACTATGGGGCATACATAGCCTAAGGCTGGAGGTGAGAACCTTACTTATATTTGTTCTTGGTTTGTGTATCATGGCCAAAGCACTTTCTTTTTTCCCTGAGTATAGGGTTTCCCATGTTTCACCGTGGGTCTGGCAGTGCTTTTCATCAGTCTCCCTCAGCATTCTATGATGAAGGTCAACCTATAAATGATCATAAAACCATTTGTAAATATAAAGTTTCAGTGAAATGTGACAGACTCATCATTTACGGGCAAATTCTCTGTCAAGGGCCCTTTTGTAGCACGCTCCCTTGAAGTGGATGGATCGTGAAAGCCATTTGCCAAATCCAATTATAGGCCAGGAAAGACGTCTTTAGCTAGAGGAAATGACAAGGAGGTTTCTGCTTTGCTATTTACCCAATGGGCTTCATCCACATTTGTCTAACTGGATGCTACCACCTGCTGTAGCAGAAAAAGCAATGAACTTAGAGTCAGGAAACCTGGGTGGGAATCTTGGCTCTGATAAGTACTAACTACATGACCTTAGAGAGCCATTGCATCACTTAGTGCTTCAGTTTCCCCATATGGTAAAATGTGGATAATATATTTATATAATTTGCCTAACAGGCTTGTTGTCAAGAAAGCTCATTGTAAATACTAAAGAACCATAAAAAAAATGTGAGTTCACACAATAGTAAGATTTAGAGCTACTAGAGACGTTAGCAATCATCTAATTCAGTTTTCTATACCCTCCTGAAAAAAACCTACCCATTTTCCAAATGAGGAAAATGTGATTTAGCAAGGATAAATTACTTGCTCAAAGTTACTAGGAAGTTGGTAGCACAAACAGGTCTTGGACCCAGGTTCTCTATCTATAGATTCAGCAGTCTTGTTACTAAGCTTTATGACCTCTCTTTGTCCCTTTATATTTGCGAGAGATGAAGAAAGATCTTTCCATCTGTGGTATCGACACTTTGGTACCATCTGTCAGTATTTACTTTTTGAAGGTGATTCCCTCTTCTGATGACGACCAACTGACATGTAGTGGTTCAAAGCTGGATGCTGCCGATATCCAACAATGAGAAGGAGATTCAGTGAAATACCAAAATATAGTTCATGGTTAAATTTTGTCGTATTGTGGAAAAAAACAGTTTATATCCATCCTTTTGGTCTTGTGAGATAAGTCACACAAATATAATCAGCCCCATCCTAGAGATTATAGAGTCACAGGATTTGAGAGTGAGAAGGTACCTCAATGGCCAGCTAGCCCAACCCAACCCTCCAGAGAAGGGATGCCCACTGCGGTGTGTCCAACAAATGGCCATCCAGCCTCTGTGTGCAAGCCTTCCAGGGAGGAAGAACCCATCACCCTTTGAGATGACCCACTCCTGATTGTTAGAAACCTTTTCCTGATATTGAGCCTAAATCCACCCCTTTCACCCTCTACCTGAAGTGTCTTCTACCTTCTTCATACATCAGTCAAGGTCCTTCACCGTCTTGTTTGTGCCCTCTATGCCCAGAACTGAACACCAGATGAGTTGTGATGAGGATGAAATATAGGGGAACCATCATCCTCCTATTCATGGAAATGGTGCCTCTCTTAATGGAGCCCAGTATCCTAGTAGCTTTTTTGATAGCTATACCATACTTCTAACTCTCATTGAACTTGTAATCCCTCTAAAAACCCCATATCCTTTTCAGAAAAACTACAACATAATCATGTCTCTCCCACCTTGTATTGGTAGAAGCCATTTTTTGGACCCAAGTATAAGACTTTCCATTAATCCTTATTGAATTTCATTTTACTAGATTCAGTTCAGAGTCCCAATTTCTCAGTGTCTTTTTAGATGCCAACTCCATTATCCAGTATGTTACCCTTCTCAGATTCATTTCATCTGTAAGACAGATGAGCAATCCATCTAAATCATTGTTAAAAATGTTAAATAGCATGAATCCAAGCATGTTTTCCTGGGGTACTCCATTAGAGACCCTTTGCCATGTTGACATTGAACCAATAATAGTTATTTAAGTCTAGCCATCTATCCAATTCTGAATCCATCTAATTTTATTATTGCCTAATCCATATCCCTCCTTATTCTTCAAAAAGTAGTTTGAGATACTTTATAAAAAGATTTGCTACAATTTAGATAAATTAAATCCACAGCATTCCCCTTATCTACTAGGTAGGTAATCCTGTTAAAAAGAAAATTAGGTTAGTTTGGCATGACCTGTTCTTGATGAGTGACAGTTAGGTGGTTCATGGATAGAGTGCTGGGTCTGGAGTCAGAAAAACTCATTTTTTTAGTTCTGTTCTGGCCTCAGACACTTACTAGCTACCTGACCCTGGGCAGGTCACTTAACCCTGGTTGACTCAGTTTCTGCATCTGTAAAATGAGAGACTGACATGGCAAACCCCTCCAGTATTTCTACCAAGAAAACCCCAAATGAGGTCACAAAGAGTCGGACACAACTGGAACAACTGAATAATTCTTGATGAAACCATGCTGGCAATTTGTAATTTCCACTTTCCTTTCTATGTCTACCAATGATCTCTTTCATCATTCATCCTAAAATTTTCCCAGGAATCAGTGTGAAGCTCATTTTCCCAGCTAAAAAAGATCCAGAGAAAGAAGTGACTTAGTTAGGAGCCTTCAGACAGACTTCCTGAAGAAATCTTCAGTAGAAAGGGGAAGGAATTAAAAATTGAAATTTGCTCGGTTATATCTCTCTGGTCTTTTCACACTTTAAAATGTTGCAGACATATTAGAATTTAAAATGTGGTTTGTTTAATCAAATCATAATTTTACCTCCCCTTTACTTTTCAAGTTTTCATATACTTTTCTCCTCCTTCTTCCCCACATGCTCTTTGATCCAGTGACATTGATCTCCTTGTACAAGATACTCCATCTCCCGATTCAAGGCATGTTAGCCAACCTTTCCCCAAGCCTGAAGTTTTCTCCCTCTTAGTATCAATCTCTTGGCTTCCTTGGCTCCCTTCAAGTCCCTGATCAAATCTCACCTTCCACAAGGTGGCTTTTCCAATCTCCCTTAGTGCTAGTGCATTCTCTCGCTTCATTATCTCCAACTTAACCTGCAATAATCTTGTTTCTGTGTGATTGTTTACCTCTGTCCTGCCCCATGAGACTGTGAGGTCACTGAGTGCATGGCATAGTAGGCACTTAAAAAGCGCATGTTGATTGACTGAATCAGTATTCCCCCACTGCACTGGAGGGCTCTTTCTTACGTACCCTAAAAGGAAGAACATCAGAGTCTCTTTTCTTCAACTTGCCATTAGGTTCTTTGGGCAGAAGCCATAGATTTAGCTTTGTAGCCCCCAGAATGGCAAGCCTGCATAATTTAATTCAGTCTTTGAGACTGACAGGGGAAGTGATGAAGATATAGGATCTTGTGTGTCAAAGCTTTGCCCTTTTTAAGTGATTTATTTAGGGAGTTCTTGGGGAATAGCTAATAACTGTCCATCTGTAGTTCTCTTTATAACAAATAGGTGGCTATACTTATTATATTTATAGCAACTAGGTAGTTCTCTTTTAAAAAAAATTCTTTTAACAAAGAAAACATCTCTTAACTTCCTAAAGGAAAACTTGGACTTCATACCTACTCCCTCTACTCTCTGATGGGCCATCATGTGGAACTCAAGTCAACAAGTGTATATTTAGGACTTATGTGCCAAGCACTGTGCTGACTGTGGGAGATACAAAGAATGGCAAAAAATAGGTACAGGGAGCTCATGGTCCGATGGGGAGACACCATATAAACAACTACATAGAAACAAGATACAGACAGGATAAAGTGGAGATAATCTCAGAAAGAGGGGAGGCACTAATATTAAGAAGCACGAGGAAAGGGAAATAGATTTATCCTATCTTAGATCCAGAGGGAAAAGCAAGGACCTAATATCTGGGAAAATTTCCTAATACTTATAAACCTCCCAAAATGGAATGGGTTGCTACAAGAATCTAGTGAATGACAGAACCAGAACAAAAACCCAGTTGTGGTGCTCCTTCTATTATACCACATCACAGTGCACTCTGGACCTCAATGAAAGTCTTTGTGCAAAAGCTGGATCACTACTTGTCATCGTGCCTGGTGTAAAGGTGATCCTTTGTTAGGTCCAAGTTGAATCAGATGAGCTACAAATCCTCCCCAACTCTGAGATGATGTAATTCTCTGATGCCAAGGTATTACAAAGAGATAGATAGAAAAAGGATTTAAACAGAACAATGCAGTTTTTTAATATAATGATTAACTGTAATCAAATAATGCTTGTTAAGTAGTGAGCAGCCTGTCCCTGCAAGTATTTAAGCAAAAGTGTGATAATTGCTTATTAAAAAGTATAGAAGGGTTTGGGGGAAATGAGGCAAGTTTGTGCATTTAGTGGAAGATTGAAGTAGCAGACTTCTAAGGGCATTGGACAGGGAGTGAGAAGATCTGTCTTCCATATCAGGTTCTGATGCTGAGCTGAATGGCCTTAGTCAAGTTTACCTCACCTCTCTGGGCCTGTTTCTACCTTGCAAAGCAAGAGTATTGGACCAAATGATCTTTGAAATCCCTTTCAAAACCAACTCTTGTTTTATAATCAAAAGTCCCAGGTATCAGTCTTGATTTGGATACTTTTTGACTATGAAATTCTGAGTAAGTTACTTAGCCATAATCCTCAGTTTCTTCTTTTCTAAAAATGGGTATCATAATTCTCACCAGGTGAGGAAAGCTTTTAATAAGTATTAAAGAAAAATTAAGCACTATGTATAAATCTAAGCTAATCATATTAATTTCTTTCTACTTCTAATAGCCCAAAGACCCTTCCAGCTCTGATATTTTGTGTTTTGTTTTGAGGTTCCTTCTACCTCTGTCCTTCTGAACTTTGGGATCTCTTCCAACTCTAACATTCAGTGTTTCAGGGTCCCCGTCAGTTCTCATATTCTATATTTGCCTTTTTTTGGTTTCCATTGGAGGTCAAGACAATTAGAACTTTTCCCAAAGCATAAAAAGTATATTTGAACTTTTATCTTTTATCTCCAGTTTCTGTTTAAGATCTTGGACTTTTACCACTTTGTTTCATCCATCCTTTGTCTTTGCTTCATCCATCAGCTGCCATGTTTAACTGAAAGTAGATGGACATACTCAAAAAAGGAGGAAAGTGATTTTTGCATTGTATGGGTAAGATGCTTATAAAGTTTCTGTAAACAGAGGCATCCAAAAGTCAGATTGTTTTTGTGTTGAGGTTAGGCCTTAACCAGTCTATCTTAGCTGATTTCTGTTCTAGGTCCTTTAACTTGTGGCTCACTAAATTCATTTCTCTCCCTGATCACTCCTATGCAAATACTTTCTTTGTGGACATTCAAGTGGTGAGTTGTGAAGCTTGAACTGCTTTCGGTTTGGAAGTGGATGGGCTTTATAATAACCAGGGCTCATATATCTTTAGTATATTATGGTTGATAAAGCACTTTCTCAGGATATATATTATCATACCCAGTTTTACAGATGGGGGAACTGAGACCCTAAGAGATAAAGTGACTTGTCCAAGGTTATACATCTGGTCCAAGTTCCCAGAATCAAAACTCTAGCTTCAGTTTTAACCATATAGCTCCTTCATTTCCCTTCCTTTACTTTTCTCTTCCCTTTTTTCCTTTTTTATCCTTTTCCCTTCTCTCTTTGCCTTTCTATCACTTTGTCTCTTTTCTTTCTCCCTTTTTCTTTCTATTCTTTGCCTCTCCTTCCTTTCTTAAAAACAAAAGTACTGATACTTTTTAAAGAGTAGCCACTTCCCAAGAGGTGCCCAAACAAACCTCTTTACAAAGTACATTTCCTAAAAAGAAAATGATTGTTGAGTACTAATGGAAAGGTAGAATGTGTCCTTTTTCACTCCCATTGCATTTGAAAAAAGTTTTGTTTTTGCTTCTTTATTTTTGTAGTCTTGATATGTGATGTCTTTTGGCTCTACCTGTCTTTCTTTGTTTAATTCCATACAAATTATTTCCATGACTCTCTAAGTTTTTCATATTTGTCATTCTTTACGTTACCGTAAAATTCTATTATATTCATATGCCACATTTTGCTCAGTCATTCCCCAGTTGTTGGGCATATGTTTTGTTCCTAGCTTTTTGTTACCATGAACAATGTTGCCAGGCATTTATAATATGTATAATTCTTTCACTTCTGTTACTGACCTCTTTGGACTTAAAGTCCCAGGATATAATGCCTTTCATTATCATGAAGGGTCAGAGAAAGGAATACTGGGAAAGTGAATTGAATGGGAAGTTCATGTCCATAGGAGCAACATCTGAGCTCTACTGTCTACAGGGACAGTATTGTTACCAAAATGTATGTGGGGCTGCTGGGGACCCATGCTTTCAAGTTTCTGCTTCATGCACGATATTGACTATCCCTATCCTGTAGGATATGAATGCAAGTGTTTCACCCACTCGTTTTCCTTTTAAATTAAATTTGTACTTTTTCATCATTGGCATTTCTGGTTATATCCCCTTCCCTTCGTATAGCCTATCCTGCAGTCAGTCAACCCTCCTTTGTGACAAAGAACAACGGTTAAGTAAAACTGCCAGGTCTAGTGACTATAATGTATACATCCTTCTGCCTTTGTAATTAGTTCCCTTCTTCTCTTCTGAGGAGACAGGTTTCATTTTCTATCTTTTAGGACCATCATTATTAGTTTTTCAGTTACTCAGAATTCACCTTACTTTTTGTGGTTTTTTCTTTTACATCATTGTAGTCATTGTGTATATGTGGTCCTCCTGATTTTACTCTGAATCAGTTCATATAATTCTCTCCAGTTTTCTGCTATTTCCTCATATTTGTCATTTCTGATTGCCAAACTTCATTCTCCCAGTTAATGAACATTTATTTGTTTCTAGCTGTTTGTTACTACAAGAGTGCCGTTCTTGGGGTGAATTCCAGATTGTTGTTTTTTTTTTGAGTTTATTTATTTTTAGTTTTCAACATTCACTCCCATAAGTTTTAAATTTTCTCTCCCTCCCTCCAATCCCCAAGACAGCATGCAATCTGATGTAGGCTCTACATATGCTTTCCTAGTAAACATATTTTCACATTAGTCATATTGTATAGAAGAATTAGAATGAAAGGGAGGAACCATGAGAATGAAAAAAAAAGAAAAAAACAAAAGAAAGAAAATAGTCTGCTTCACTCTACATTCAGACTTCTTAGTTCTTTCTCTGGATGTGGACAGCATTTTCCATCATGAGTCCTTTGGAGTTGTCTTAGATTCTTGCATTGCTGAGAAGGGTTAAGTCTATCAAAGTCGCACACTGTGGTTGTTACTGTATACAGTGTTCTCCTAGTTCTGCTCCCTTCACTCACCATCAGTTCATATAAGTCTTTCCAGGTTTTTCTGAAGTCTGCCTGTTATCATTTCTTATAGCACAGTAGTTGAATTCCAAATTGTTATTTGGAATAGTTGGACCTTCACTAGCTTTTTTCAAAGGCAGAAACCAAAATCTTCCCTTTGTGTCTAGGGAAGTATCCTTGATAATGTACCAAAAAACTATTTGAAAGAAATGGGTATCTTTAAGGCCTAAGTCTGAACTGGGAAAATATTTCTTTTTCTTCCTTGCCTCCTCTAACTTCCAAACATCCGCATCTCTTATGATGGCTGTCTTTGCTTGGAAACTCTTATCACATTTTCATTGATGTTTGATGTAGAAGTGATTCAGCTACTTTAGATAGG
This sequence comes from Notamacropus eugenii, assembly GCF_028372415.1. Lineage (NCBI taxonomy): Eukaryota > Metazoa > Chordata > Mammalia > Diprotodontia > Macropodidae > Notamacropus > Notamacropus eugenii. The sequence continues at coordinate 124,363,462 of NC_092876.1, forward strand.
AAAAAAGAGTTTTGGATAAGTCAAGGACAGTTCCCTAGTTGAAGCAGGAATAAATTATCAGGATTCCACCTTGTAAGTTTCTGAGACAGGATTTGAACTCAGGTTTTCCCGACTCCAAGTCTAATACTCTTTCGACTTTGCCAGCTGAAGAATATTGGTGTTAGAGCTAGTACTTAGCATGGTACTTTACATATATCGAGCCCTTAATGTTGAAGTTATGAGAGAGGGCTTTTTACATCAGGCCCTTGGTGGCTGCTGCATGTCACCAAAACTCCTGGAACCCAAGAAGACAATATAAAACATATAGAGGCTATGAGGAAATGTGCATGGTTCAATGGAGTTCAAATTAGCATTGGATTAAAATCCATCCTCTGCTACCTATTTGTATGATTTTTGAGCCAACCACATAGCCTTTCTGGGCTTCATCTATAAAATAAGGAGGTTGGACCAAATGTTTCTTCCAGCTTTCAGCCTATGATCTTATGATTCTTGTTATAACTAGGCCTGTGGCAGGAAAGAATGACAATTGATGGGAAGGAAATTTGAGTGCTGCTCTGATATCCACAACATTGTAAAAGACCTCAATTAGAAAAGATGGCCTTCTGCACATTGGACATATTCTTTATAGAAGATTTACAGAAAGACATGGAGGAGAAACCCCCAAGTTGAAAAAATGTGAGCATGCTATGAGCTGCATTAATAGAATATACATCTTCATCAGTAAGATCATTGATCCCTCAAAGTAACCATTTCTTTCCTTTTTTTTCTTTCTTTATCTTGCTTCCTTCTTTCCTTTATTTTTTAAAGAAAAGAAAAATTACTTAGGCAAAAATTTCTGGGTAGAAGATTGGTAGGGTTGTTCCAAGTGGCGCAGAAAAGCAAGATTAGGTTCAATGATGGTGAGATTACCCATCAGAAAGAGAGCCCAGATGCCTTTTTGGAGCATTCATTTCACAGTTTGGTTTATGCTCTGCCCAGTGTGTGTTGAAGAGAAATCAATTTTACAGATTTTAACATTCTCCAAAAGGCTTTTTCCCCAAGCCTCTGTTTTTATTTCAGGCTAATGACTGTGAAATAACATAATTTAATTGCACTTAAGTACCAAGAAAGACAGAGGGAGAAAGGAAGAGGGAGTGAGTGCACTTTCCCCTAATGGATATTCTTTGATTATTTTAAAATATCACTTCTTTGTGTAATTTGTATAAGGTCACTAGTCAAAATAATAGGCTTGGGTTGTCTGACAGTGGGAAAACATGCTTAAGTTTAAAAATCATGAATTTCTCACTTTCTTTGTATAGACTGTGTGTGGGATAAAGAAGGAGAAAAGGGAGAACTCAAGAAGGGTGGGAATGAGGAGAGAAGAAGGAATGAGAAAGACATGAATGGTGGCAGGGATTTTAAACCAAGCATCTTTCTTCTTCTCCATAAGATCAAGATGAAAGTGACTTGGCTAGACCGCTAGGTTTTGTTCAATCTTTTCAATCATGTCTGACTCTTCCATAATCCCATTTGGGGTTTTCTTGGCAAAAGATACTCAGGTGCTTGGCTATTTTCTTCTCAAGATCATTTTACAGATGAGGAAACTGAGGCAAACAGGGTTAAGTGACTTTCCCAAGGTAATACAGCTAATACATGTCTGAGACCAGATTTGAACTCAAGAAGATAATTCCTCTTAACTCCAGGCCAGGCACTCGATCCACCCTGCTACCTGTTGGGGTTTTAATAGAGTGCAAATTCACTAGAAGTTCACAGCCAAAGGATATTCATGTGATTTTAGACTGCACTGAGAGGTGTGGTATTTAGGACTGGTATTTAAGATTCTGTATTCTTCACTGGTCAGACTACCTCTGAAGGGTTGTGTTCAGTAATGGGTGGCACATTTCAGGACATTGACAAGCTAGAAAATGCCTAGAGGAGAGTGACAAAGGCTTTGTGCACATGCTTATGGAGGAGTTCTTGGCAGTAAAGGGGATATTTGACCTGAGAATCCTTAAGGAAAATATATAAGGCAGTGCGATATAGTGGATTTAGGAAGACTTAGTTTGCAAGGCACTTCTTTAACACTTACCAGCTATACTGCCATTGGCAAGTCACTTAACTTCCTTTGGCCTCAAGTTTCTTATCTATAAAATGGGGTTCATCATTTTAATATTTATCACAAAGTGGGATGTAAGACTTCAACATGATGATATATTGAAAGTCCCTTGCAGATTATAATCTGCTATGTGATGACAGCCACGTTCAGTTTTTTAAAGGGCTTTCATATGAAAGAGACAACAGACATGCCAAAAAGTAAGGGAGGAAGAGAGGGAGAAAGGGGGAGGGAGAGAGAGAGACAGAGACAGAGAGACAGAGAGAGAGAGAGAGAGAGAGAGAGAGAGAGAGAGAGAGAGAGAGAGAGAGAGAGAGAGAGAGAGAGAGAAGATGAGACAGAGAGAATTAGGAGAGAAGGAGAGTAATAGAGAAAGTGAGGAGGGAGAGAGAAATTTTTTATTAAGCACTTCATACGTCAGGTATTGTACTAAGCACAAAGGATGGTTCCTATACTTAAAGGGGAATAAAACACAGTAAGGTAGATTTTTCTTTGTCATTTAGGGCTAGAAGGGACATAGATCTTCAAAGCTGAGAGCTCAATGGAGACTTTGAGGTCGCCTAGTCTCTTTAATAGATGAGAAAAGAGGAACAGAGAAGAAGGCCTTATCTAAGGTCACCCAGGCAGTATGTTGCTGGTGTTTTTGTCACAGATAATTGTTTCCTATCTACCCAGTGCCACCTCTAAGCAGTCTGGTATAGTGTAAAAAGTGTTAAACTTGGAGTCAGGAGATTTGGTTCCAAGCCCTATCTCTGTTACTTATGATCTCTGTGACTTTGAATAAGTCACAGCTTCTCTCTGAGCCTCAGTTTTCTCTAGAGTAAAATGAGGGGATTAGACTAAGTGATCTCTAAGGGCCTTTCCAGTTATGTGAAACTCAGAGTCTTTCTTTTAAAAAATTAATGACTTAAAGATTGAACTGCCTCAACTATACTGGGCCATGAAACTTGCTTTAAAAATTCAGCTTTATCTGAATAATTTGGTGTGACTTGCTGGGTTATATTATGCTATGTAAAGAAGACCTGATATATGAAGTTGTAAAAAAACAAACTAGGATTCCTGTAGTTATTTAGGGTTGCCCTATCATTTCCTTGAGTCTTGTTTGCCGTGTAATCTTTCTGCCTCTTCCTTTATCTCATATTTCACAGAGATAAAACCGTTGGAACATTTGGTCCATCTCTGTGTGTGTGTCTGTTTCTTTTCTTGAGAAACCTTCAAGGGATCATCTGAAAACCACACAGGCTGAAATCTCTCCTTGAACTCAGGCCAGGAGTTAACTATTTTTGAAAAATGGCACCTTATATTTTATATCATTTGATAGTTTTTCAGACCTCTTTCATCTTGGGTATCTCATATTTGTAATAGCTCTAAAAGTTAAACAGGACAGAGATTGTACTTCACAATGGAGCAGAGAGAGCGCAGGCCTGAAGAGAGAGGGAGTGATTCAGCCAACTGGAGCTCAGGCCTAACTCTTCTTCTAGAGGGCAAAGATGGTGCCATTTTTGTTTCCTTAGAACTTTAGGTAGAGTTTCTATGGAGAACTGGAGACAGAGATTGCACAGAGTCAGAAGGCATGGATAGATTACAATCTGAAAATCAGCAGGATTACCCACAACATTGAGACCATGGATGTCTTGAAGCATATCTTTAATGCCTCGAATGTAGTCAGCATTTAGTAAATGTTTATTGAATTTACTGGTTGAATTTTGCCTCCAAGTCAAATGCTCTCCGGACTATATCAAGTGACACATACCCTTTCCTTATCTCCTTTCCCCTGAAGGTTTATAACAGAACTGGTCGTAATCCCTGGAATCACTAGATTGTTGCCTGACTTTTCACTCCTTCTCCATCCTGTCCAACATTGTTTCTGTTCCTGTTGGGGACTTTGCAGACCAGGACTCTGCCACAATAGCAATAGAGAGGGCAGAGCCATTTAATTTTAACTAGAAGTACTTAGTAGGCACTGGGGAGATAATGATAAAATAAAATGCAGGTCCTCTAAAGTTTTTTGTCTAACAAATGGATTACAAACATAGTAACTTACTGCAATATGTAAGGGATTTGTAATTTCATCAGAATGTCATCTTTTTCTATCAAAGTAGATCATCGTCTCTACACAACTTAGTAAACAGCTTCATGAATTGCTGGAGCTGAAAAAAATTCACTCCTAATGTCCAACGTACCTCTGTATCCTTAGATTGGTCTCATGGCTTCAGATTCTTCAGGGGAATTCAGCTAGTCTAGAGGGATGAGAAGCCCCCAAGAATAAAATTCTGTGGATATAGATAGAGACAAATCTGATGAGAAGAATGAAAGGAACTGTGTAAATGCAGAGAAAGAACTTGTCATCCAACTCAAATATAAACAAGGCCAGACGACTGAGGTAGAATACTAAAGAATGTTATGGTCCTCTAACTAGCTGTCAGCAACTCCAAAGTTCAGAATAAGCTTAGGCTGGTCATTAATGCTAACAGTTAGGCAAACCTCCTCCTCCTTCACCGTTCAATTTTGGGGGTAAGAAAAAGACAAAGAAGGAATAAAACCACTGCTCAGTGGTGGTTATGACAATCGTAAAAGATGACAGAGAGAAAGCAAAAGTATTCAATTCTTATTTCCATTTTCTTTGACAGGGAGATTAATCTGCAGTAGCTTTGAACTAAAGTAATTATCAGAGAATTGAAATCTCAGTTAAGAGAGAGGGTAAGAAAACACCTCGCTGCCCTTAGTGAGCTCAGGTCACCAGATCTAGACCAACTACATTCCAGGGTACTGGAAGAATTGATAAACATGATTGTTGAACTGTTGTCAATGATCTTTGGAAGACTGTGGGATATGAGACAAGTACCAAAGGTCTAGATAAGGGCAGATGTCATTCTGATCTAAGAAAAGGTAAAGATGACAAAGTGTGCAAATAACAGGCCATGAGGTGGACTTCAATTCTTGGCACATTCTAGAGTATTCCTAATCAGTCCCTCAGTCAATCAACACATATTAAGTGCTTTCTGTATGTCAGGCAGTGTGCTAAGTACTGAGGTTTCAAAGAAAAGGTTAAAAAAAAGCCCCTGTCCTCAAGGAGATTACATTCTAATGGAGGAGACAACAAAGAGCATGTAAAATAATTTTTAAAAAGATGGAAGGTAGCTATAAAATATATGGCCCAATCAGTTGGGGGGGACCAGGAAAAGTATAAGAGGTGGTATTAAGTCTGAAAGAAAGACAGGAATCCTAAGCCTTATAGGATGGGAGCGAACATTACATTTGTGGGGTACAATGCAAAGACATGGAGAAATGCAATGTAATGTTCAAGAAATAGCTATTAGGCTGGTCTGTCTAGATCACAAAGTGTGTGATAGGAAATAGAGTGGTTTGTGAGCATTTAGAAAGGGAAACAGTGACCACTCAGTAATTTTTTCTTTCTTTTTGGCATGGCTACTTTAGTAGCAAATCAGGGAACTGTTGTAGAGAAAGAATAACTACATTTTAGCAAGATAATTTAAGAAGGCTTTCATGCTATTTAAGAGATGTGAACTAGATCATATTACAGGTAGGTGGATTCAGATCTATTTGAACGACCAGAAACAAAGAGAAACTACAAATGAAATTGTGTCATCTTAGATGGAGTGTTTTAGTAGAGTTCCCAAGTGATCTAAATCCCTTTTCTAGTCAACATTTTTTTTCCGCTACTTGGATTAGGCATAAATGTTTATCAAATTTTCAGGTGATCTGAGGTTTCAAGAAAAAGCTAACACGTTGAATAACAAAGAAGTGATAATCTGCTTTGCCCTTATCAGTACACATCGATTCTAAGGGCAAGATTTTAGACCTTGACAAACTGGATTGTCTTCCAGTGGATGGTGAATAGGCTGATAAAGGGAACAGAGATCATGCCATCTAATCAGCTAAAGAATCTGGGGCTATTTAGTTTGGAGAAGAAAAGACTTGGGGTCAAGGGGATGGTATATTATAGCTGTTGTAGAGTATTCAAAGAGCTGCCATGTGGAAGATGGATTACATTTATTCTGCTTGGCCCCAGAGGGTAGAATGAGAATTTCAGAGAAGCAGCTTTTAGGTTAATGCATGGAAAAGACTAAAAAGCTCAGAACTGACCCAAAGTTAAATCTCTTTGACCAAGAGATCCCACTGTGAGACATGTACCCCAAGGAGATCAGAAACAAAAAAAGTCCTCATCAGACTGTTCATAGCAGCTAACTTTTGTAGCAGCAAAGTAGATACACATTAATTGGGAGATGGCTAAAAATGATGGAATAGTAATGTAATGCTCCACTACTGCTCTGAAACAGTGAATAAGGAGAATAGGGAGAAGCATGGAAAAGTTTATACGAACTGATACAAAATGAAGTAAGCAAACAGAGATAAACTATATACAATGATAAAAATGGAAAGGAGTAAACAAAAAGTCTCTGAAACTGAGCTCTTAATGAGCCCAACGTCCAGAAAATGCTGTCTGGTGTCAAGGGGTGGGGTCTTTGGTTTTAGAACAATGCATGTAATGTCAGACTGAGTTGATAAGTTTGATGCGTTTGGCTGAACTCATTTTTCCTCTCTTTATTCTGTTTCAACGGATGACTGTCTTGGAAGGATAGAGGGATTCATTAGTAAAACATTAGTCAAAAAAAAATTAAAAACAACAACAAAAAGGTTTTATAAAATAGTAATGAGTTCCCTGCTAAGCTGAAGGTAGAGGACTCCTTTGCAGGGATAGCATATGGGAGAAATCCTTGCGCAGTTATAGGTAAGGCTAGGTGCCTCTCACGCCCTTCCTGCCTCTAAGATTCTAAGATTCTGAGGTCCTCAAAAACCAGCCAAATGCTCAAATTCAGAACTGTTCTCTAAACCTTGCAGCTTGGTAAGAGTTGCTGGCACTTGTCCTCTGTGGGCATCACCTTTGAGAACCCAGGGTCACCCCCACACAAGGATGGTACATTGGAGAAAGATTTTAGTGAAGGCATGAATACGCAAATAACTCTTGTGTCACCTAGAACGTGGTAAATGCCTAATAGAGTTACAAGTTATAGAAAGTCACTTCTGACTGGGGGTTATGTGGTATAGATTAGAGAAACTTTCATGAGAAAATAACATTTAAGTAGGATTTCAACAGGCATTAATGGAGGTAGGTATTACATTCTAGTCTCACCAACAGGTGAGGAAATGCAGTGGTAGTATATCATACCACATACATTGTGGGAGATTGAAAACTCCCATTTGTTTGTACTGTAGAGCAGGAGGAAGGGGAGGGGAAGGAGGGAGAGATTAGTTGTCAATAAGGAGGTAAAAATATAATGGAACCAGATTATGGAGGACATTGAATGCCAGACTAAGAAGTTTAATGAGCCTTCAAGATTGTCTTGTATTCATCATGTTCCCTTGTCTCACACAGCATGCTGTGTCCTTATTCATGCTTTCATCTTTTCTCCTCTGGACCATTGCAGTAAGTTCTCCATGTCTGGAAGACACTCCGCCTTCACCCCCCACCCCTTGGAATGAATCCTTACCTTCTTTTAAGTCTTATTTTCTTCTCTCTCTAGCTGTTAGTATTCTTTCACTCTTCAAATTATTATTCATGCACTTAGCTGTTTACATGTTCTAAGCGTCTCCCCAGTGGAACCTAAGCTGCCTGAGATCGGAGATTTCTGTATTTTGTATATCCAGTGACCAACTCTGAACCCTGCTCCTAAGAAGGATTTGCTAACTGTGTCCTGACCTAGTGAGAGCTGGATTGCTAATTGTTTAATAGGATCAGGAGTTTTAGCGGGCTTGGTAAATGCCTGAGCTAAGGGGCAGGGCAGATGACCAGAACCGCTCATTTGTCTCAAACCCTTGGGCTCCACATTATCAGATTCTGCCATTCTCTGTATTCGTCTTCCTGGCTGCAGTGCCCAGATATGTTCAGTTTTTGTGGGGAAGCTCTGTTAGCTGGTGCGTACCATGAAACCAGATTTATCTTTTTCCTCCCAGCCCTGAGTGGGATTTTATCCAGAGCCTCCAGTGGAAAAGAAAAAGTACCAGTGTCATTACTTGTGCTGAGCCTTCTATTTAATCACATCTTCTCAGACTATCATTCAGTCACTTGCTTAGAGAGAGGGAGAGAGGACCCATACATTTGTAGAGGGCATTGAGGAAGAAGGGTAAGATCGATGAAAGAAGGGATCAAATACAATTTTAACATGATTGCTTTTTTTCGTTTTGTTTTGTTTGAAGAAAACTCTGTCTTGTTCTTCCATTTAGAATGTGGATTACATCTCTTAACTTTTCACTAAGAGTGAGGCCAATTTCACAACAGATATTTTATGTGATGGCTCAGTCCTGAAGTTTTGTCGTTTCGTGCATTTTGTTGGGTTTTTTTGTTTGTTTGTTTTTGGTTGAGAGGGTGTCTGTGAAGGTTATTTGAAGGAACTAGGGTGGCTTAGAAGGAGGTGGGGGATTAAAGAACAAGATAATAATGTGCTCAAATATCTGAGGAAGACTAAGGTAAAGAATGCCCAGATTACTCTATGTGGCCCCAGGGGTAGAAGTCACATCAGTGAGCGAAAGTTACAAATAGGCAAATGTCAGGTTAGTATAAGGAGGACTGTCTAAGATAAGAATTATCCAGTAAGCCTTGAAAGGGAGTGAGTTCCTCATCGCCTGTGTTCTTCAAGAGAAGACTGAATGACTATATTCGTTTGGAATATTGAATCAGTTAGGTTGTACTTGGAGTCAGGAAGGCCTGATTTCAAATCCTGACTCAGATACTTCTTAGGTTGTATGATCTTGGGCAAGTCACTTCACTTTTATCTGCCTCAGTTTCCTTACCTGTAAAATGGGGATAATAGTAGCACCATCCTTCCAGAGATGTTCAGAGAATCAAATGATTCAGCATATGTAAAGTAATTTGCAAACCTCAAAACACTATATAAATCCTAGTTTAAAAAAATATTGTAGAAGGGATTCAGGCATCAGCTAGAGATTGAATCCCTGAGGTCAAATCAGATCCTAAGATTCTGTGATAAATCTCTTTTGGAATTAAAAAAATGTGTTAATCTTTGAGGCATTTCATCTGCCATGAAATCTACAATTCAGCCTATAATTTGGGAGACCAGATGGCAAAGTAGATAGAGTATTGGACCTGGAGTTAGAAAGAGCAGAGTTCAAATCCATTCTCAGATACATTAACTTGTGACCCTGGGAAGTCACTTAACTGCTCCATGCCTCAGTTTCCTCTTTTGTAAAATGAGGGTAATAATATCACCTACCTCCCAGGACTGATGTGAGTTCCAATAAGATAATATTTATAATGTCCATTGCAAATCTTAAAACACTATATAAGTACTATCTGGGTAGCTAGGTGGTACACGAGAATGAATGCCAGGTCTGGAGTCAGGAAGACTCATCTTCTTGGATTCAAGTGCAGTGGTTCTGGAATCAGGATGACTCATCTTCCTGAGTTCAAATGTGACCTCAGACACTAACTAGCTGCATGACCCTGGACAAGTTACTTAATTCTGCCTCAGTTTCCTCCTCTGTAAAAGGAGTTGGAGAAAGAAATGGCAAACCACTCCCATGTCTCTGCCAAGAAAACCCCAAATGGGGTCATGAAGAGTTGGATACATCTGGAAATGACTGAACAACAAGAAGAAATGCTATCTATTATTATAATAAATGTTTATTGAGTACTTCTAAAGACAAGGCTCAACATCAGGAGCTCAGAGAGTTATAAAGATGAAAAAACACAGTTGCTTCCCTGAAGGAAAACACAGTTTGAGGTGATAAGTAAAATAATATACAAATCCCACAAGCTGTAAGAAAGCTGCCTAAGGAAGTGCTACAGGAATTAGTAGAGAGAAAAATCAGATCTAATTGTGGGGATTCAGGAAGGCTTCATAGAGGAGGCATTATTTAAGTTGGTGTTAAAAGATGAATGGGACATTGAGATGGGAAACTGAAGGAATTCTAGGCCAGGTTTCCTAAAATGTTGACTATATGAGGAGAAGTTATTTGAAGTAAGACTGGAAAGACACATAGGAGTCATATTGTAGAGGACTCAAAATGATAAAGTGACAATTTTGCTTATACTACTAGAAGCCATTGGGGAATGACTGAAGACGTCAGGTTTAATCAGTTGCTGTTTTAAAATTATTTGGGAAATTGTGGAGTCCAAATGGACTACAATATTAGATAAAAGCTGGGATGTATCAGGGGGCATTCATAATATTTTATTTCACAAATAACTCTTAAATTATTTTAATTGTTCTTTATTATAAAGAAACATTACTGCAAGTTATTCTTCTTTAGGGAATTTTGTCAGCATGAATATTCAAGGAATTGGGTAAACATTTCACTGTAATATTTGGCTATATTTCAATCTCTACTATTTCTACAATTAGAGAGTTCTAATCAAATGGAATTTGCCACTTAATTCAGTCCTCGGCTGGCTGACCTAGAGCCTCAGTGGTTAGGCCCTTCTTTAAGACCGCTTGTCCTCATTTCTCTAATTGAAATGAATACCCCAGTGGGAAAAGGCCAAGACCAATAACATATACACAAATTAAAACTCCATTTGGAGGTGCACTGGGACCCTCTTATAATTGACTTTGAACATCAAAAAATACCTCTGTCATATGGACTGTGTCACCAAGGAAATGAAGAAAGGAAAATGCTATCTGACTTAGAAAGGGTGTCACCATACATGTCACAGGGAATTGACTGATGGCTTGGGATTGGAACACAGGAATAAACGGCTTCTTGGTAATATTCCCTCTAAGTGCAAAACCAGCCTTTCTACTTTCTCTCCTCTTTTCTTATCTGTATAGACAAAATCAGAGTAATGTCTCGCATTTCCAATTGCTTATTTTCCCAGCATTTTCTCACTGCATCCCTGTGAGGTACACAGGATTATGCCCACTTTACAGATCATGGGCCTCCACTAAAGTCATGGTGGCAGAAAGAATACCTGGGAGCTCTCTCATAGGCTAAAGCAGTGGAGTGAAAGATCTGGGCAGGCCCTCCCTAGCTGGAGAAGCTTTCACCAGGTATCTGGTGATGGACTACAGGACCATCGTAGCTAAAGAGAACTTTCTTACCCATTTGGCTGCACAGTAGTGAATTCTGTGGTCGCAGAAACTCTTGAAACATACTCAGTAAGTTAACCAAAGAGCTGGTGATCTCTGCCTTACTGCAGTGACCACCCAGGGGGATGAAAACATAGATCCCCAAAGGAGGGAAGAAATGCAGGTGGGAATACTCTGACTCAGAGCAAAACAGTTAACGAATCATAGAATTTTAGAGCTGAAAGTGTTCTTAGTACACAGAAAGTTCAAAGGACCCTGAAATGTTAGCTAGAATAAAGAAGAGAGATGGATGAAGAAAGTAACTTTAAGTTGTCCTCCTAACTTGCCTCCAAACAAAGCAAGTGTTATTATCCTCATATCAGAAATAGAAAATCAAGGTACAGAGAGGGAATGAAATTTGCCTAAGACTACATAGCAAGTTTGTGGTGGAGCTGAGACTCAGACCCTGGTGATTGGGCTTGAAGTCTAGCACCATTTCTGAGATCGATTGAAGAAGAAATCATACCTCATAAATAAAGGGTGACTTATTTTTAATAAGCGGAGATACCTTTACATAGAAGTAGGTAATTTTTAAAAATAGGTTGACAACTATCCATCTTCTCTCCCACCCCCCCATGCAAAAAAAGCCTAGCCCTCCTTCCCAAATAAGTAAATACAAAGAACGTTAAGGATTAGCCAGCCACCTTTCTCCTGTCTGGGAGGGCCAGGCTCTGTACACCAGGATGAAGTTTGCCTGTCAGTGGGGCTGGGCTCATCCATTAGCAGTCTGAAAGGCCAGGCAATCACTCAAATTCCTTTGATCCCTGGGGTAATTAGAGAGGCATTGAATAGGAAGTGCTGACTCTTTGCCTTGAACAAACACAGAGTTTAACCACTTCCTTTATGTTGAGGTCTTTCCTTTAACATTTCAAAGGATTGTGGTGATTTGCCTGGAAACTTCGCCCTTTTTTTCAGTTCAGCACAATTGAGAGCTAAATGAGAACCTGCCTTATTCTGCTCAGAAGAAACAAATTTTCTCCCCTACGCTGTGGCCGTGCTCATTCATCCATACTTCATTCATTCATTTAACAGATGTACAAACTGGAACAACCTGGAAGATAGATTACAAAACTTCCTCCATCTGCAAGTTTGTTGGGTTTTGGGGTGTTTTTTTGACCAAACTTAGCTCCATGCTAAGTCCCGAAACCCCACAGAATGAGAGGGACCTTAGACACAGAAAGTTAGAGCCAGGGAGGACCTTGGAACCTAGAACAGGTCAGAGCATAAATAGAATATAGAATATTAGAACTTAGAATAGCAGAGCTAAAAGGAACCATAAAAAATTGAATACTGTTATCACAGAGCATAGAATACTAGAATTGGAAATCATTTCTAAGGTTACTATGCCCATATTTGACAGAGGGAAAACCAAAAACATAGAGAAGAAGGGAAGTTCATTTATTCAATAACCATTTCTTAAGGAGTGATTTGACCACTAACCAGGGACAAAGCTGGCCTGGAACCCAGGGCTTAGCGTTTTTCCGATTTGTTGTCCAGTCATGTCTGATTCTTTGTGACCCCATTTGGGGTTTTCTTGGCAAAGAAAGTGCTTTGCCATCTCTCTCTCTAGCTCATTTTGCAGATGAGGAAACTGAGGCAACCAGGCTTAAGTGACTTGTTCAGGGTCAAACAGTTGGTAAATATCTGAGGCTGGATTTGAACTCAAGTCTTCCTGATTCCAGGGATTCCAGGGCTGACACTCTATGTGTTGCACCACTCAGCCACCCTGTTTAACCTGCATCAGTTATTTTTTGTGACTTGGACCTTGAAATCATCCTAAGTACATGGTGTGAGCCCCCAGTATCAGTTTTATTCCAGCATTTTTCCAGTCCAAAGTAGAATTTCAATCTTTTTTTAATCATTTATCTGATGAAGTTTTTAATCAAAGATATTCTTTACGGACCATTCTATTCCCATTTCCAAACACTATTTCAGGAAAGAGAAACAAGTTTTAAGTATTAGCCTAAGTAATAGAGAATTTAAAAGATCAGTCTATTGCCAGATATGTATGACCTTCAGATTAAGTGACTATCATTCCCTTACCATCCTGTGGATCAGAGCGATTGCTGGGGTTTCTGTATAACTTTATAAGGTTACAAAAGATTTTCCTCAAAATAATCAGGTGTTGTAGGTAGAAAGGATAATCTCACGCTTCTTGTGCAGAGGTAGATACTGTGGCCCAGAGAGATTTTAGTAAATTGCCCAAGGCCACATGGGTAATCAGTGGTGAAGTCTACATTCAAATCTAGGTTCACAGAATCATAGGTTTAGATCTGCAGTGGACTTCTGACATCATCTAGTCCAGTGTTCTCATCTTGCAGGTGAGAAAGTGTGTTTCGGTTCAGAAACTGAGACCTTAGAGAATGTTGTTGTGTCTGATTCTTTGTGACCCCATTTGGGGTTTTCTTGACAAAGACGCTAGAGTGGTTTGCCATTTCTCTCTCCAGCTCATTTTACAGAGAAGGAAACCAAGGCAAACAGGATTCAGTGACTTGCCCAAGGTCACACAGATAGTATATGTCTAAGGCCAGATTTGAACGCACAATGATGAATCTCCCTGATTCCAGGCCTGGCACTCTATCCACTGCACCACCTAGTTGCCCCCAGAATACAGAATGTGGGAATGATCAATAAGTGGCAGAATTAAGATTGCAGCCTTGGCCCCTCGGACTTGTTCTACTACTCTCTTCACAGACTTGAAATGGATAACTAAGCCTTAATTCTTTATATTCTCTCATTTTGTGGGTTTGTATTAATCAGAAGTAGAATAAAAGTCTTGATGGGGCTCAGAATAGAAAGATTTTTTTCTTATCTTTAATACCTTTCATGGACTAAGGCAGCTGAGATTTAGGTTCTTGCTTATCCAGAGCAGACTTGTACCCTTTACAATAATAATGTGGTTTTTCCTCCCGTGTTTACTTTCATAGACTTTCTCTTAGGGTCTCTACCTGTTGGTCTGCCCTGCCTTTTGATAAAATGTGCCTTCACCCTGAAAGATCAGGTGAAATGACAAAAATTTGGGGGTTATCATTTGGAAAGCTTCCATGTGGGTAAATTCTGAAGCATGAATGCTTTTTTTTTTAAGCTATAGGATTCTCTTTTTCAGGAGTCTTGATTGATTTGAAAACCACAGAATCATATAGATGGATTCTTGATACAGATAGGATTTAGGCTGGAAGACTCCTAGGCTGTCTTCCACCTCAGAGAGTCTGGGATTGTTTTAGACAAAAATTCTAGAGCTGAAAGGGGCTTAAAGATCCTTTTATATAACATCTTCCCTTCCCCCTCTCAAATTTTACAGAGGAGAGGCCTGAGACCCTGAAGGTGGTCTTAAAACTCTGATCAATCCTTATAGAATCAGACCTGAAGATTTAATTATATTAACACAAAATACTAGATTGATCTGCTGAATACAAATTAAACCCAGGACCTCTGTCCTGTTATTTACCTTTTCACCAGTTTTAGATGCCCCAAGGACTGATAAGTATTTTTCTTGTCTGTGCATCACAGGGTATGTTTGCCTTTCCTTCCATTGGAAGGCAGTTTATCTCTCTGCTTCTGTTCAGTCTTTCATGATTCTACCTGATTTATTGAAGTATTGACAAGCTAGCAGCCAGTTCATACTGACTTTTTTTTAGACATTACGTATTACAAAAATATGATTAACTCTGCCATCGACAATTCTGAAGGAAAAAAATGAGCACTTAATTTTGGTGCAGAAAGATATTTACTCTCAAGTTTATCCAGAGATAGGAGTAAAAACCATGCATTTATTTGATTTAACATGCTCTCAGACTGTTCCTAGGCAGGATCTTGTCAGGGTGTTTTACAGAATCTATAGAATCTTGGAATGTTATGACTGGAAGGAAACTCCAAATCACAGAAAATGAGAACAGATAATGCTAGAATTTGAAGGGACCTTGGGACATAGAATTTTTGATCACAGAATGTCAGATTTCAAAGGGACATTAGACATCCTCAAAACTGACTCTCTCCCCCACCCCTCCTTTTCAGAGTTAGTATAACCAATGCCTAAATCAGCACAGTCATTTGACAAAAGTCATACAATGTCAGAAATAGGTCCAAACCTTTCATTAGCATAGGCTGTTTTTTTCTTTTTTGGGAATCTTTGCACAGATTTTAGTTTAAAGGATGTAGGGGTCAAATATTCTGGGGACACATGGCAAAAATCCTGTCAGGTAATGGGAGTAGCCTGGAGAAATAGAAAAATATCTCAGTGGAGGAGATAAGAAAGCTAATGGTAAGATATCAAGATGAAATTGGACTGAAATATTATGGAGATGGTTTGAAAGACCTTTCAGTGACCCCAGTATAATTATAGCACTCAGCATTTGTAGGAAGTTATTTTTATCTGGTGATTTCAGTACATATTCGATAAATGGTTATTTTATAATGCTTTTTTTGTTTACTAATTAATTAGCAAAGACCATATGTTTCTAAAATTCCCACATGATACATTATCTTGCACGTAGCATTACAATAATACTTAAAGAATCCTAGCATCTCAGACTCACAAGCTACCTTTTAGGTCATTGGGTGCAACCCAAAGGGCGAAACCTCTCAAAA
Organism: Notamacropus eugenii; assembly: GCF_028372415.1. Lineage (NCBI taxonomy): Eukaryota > Metazoa > Chordata > Mammalia > Diprotodontia > Macropodidae > Notamacropus > Notamacropus eugenii. The sequence continues at coordinate 124,379,248 of NC_092876.1, forward strand.
GCATCGCCATTGCTATCAACACCAAGCTAGTCAACAGATATTTATTAAGGGCCTACTATGTGTCAGGACCTGGGCAAGGAGCTGGGAATACCAAAAAAAAAAAAAAAAAAGAGTTCCTGCTTTTAAGGAATTTACATTCCAACAGGAGAAGATAGCACATTAAAAGGGAGCCAAAAAAGTGTGAGGTGAAGGAGGAGAAAGTGCCCTTTCCCACAGTGGAGGTCCCCAGAAGAACTCACCATCAGGAGAAGGGGTACACAGGGGCAGGGGCAAAGGCAGGAGGCAGGTGAAGCATGGTGGATAAGTCCAGAGAACTAGGGATGACTGGCCTGGGCCTCTCTTCCAAGTGGAGATTCCTGGAAGGACTTACCAATGGGACAACTGGTCTGCAGGAATACCACTCTCTATTTTCTGCCAGTCTTTTCATAAGTCTTCTTCAGGAAGAGAAGAAAAATTTCATGAGAAGTAATGTGACATAACAGAAATCATCCTAGAACTGAAGTCTGAGTCCTTGGGTTTGCACCTCAACCCTGGTATTTCCTGTCTCTGTGACATTGGGCGGGTCCCTTTTCCATTTTGGGCTTCACGTTCCCTCATTTATTTAATGAGAATGCTGGAGTAGATTAGACCTCTGAGCTTTATTCCAGTCCTGTGATCCTATAAGATACTCTCTTTTTGGCAATAGTTCTTGGAACCTTTAAGCAAGTGGCCAGCAGAAAACTGGTAGGCTGGATTTCACTCCACCAAATAGACATGAGAGAGGAAAAGGGTAGATGTGATTCAACTTGACATTTGATATTTTGACATTCCTTCAAGCTTTGACTTTCTACCTTGTACTCTGATGTTCTGCATCCTAATGTTCTGTCTTTTGAGCTCTTTTGGAGCTCTCCCATTTATTAATATTTGTTCTAAAATTCTATGATTCTCTGATTTTATTATAAAATGGAGGTTGAAGTACTCCCCCTACAACATCACAGGGCAATATGCTAGAAGACCTCGATTCAGATTCTGCTAGTCTCCTTATTGCCTGTGTGACTTTGGATAATATTTCCAAGACTTGACCCTTTCTTCTATAAAATTAGGAAATTGAAATAGATGGTCTTCTTTGTTTCCTTCCAACACTAAATTTGTGATTCTATCTTCCTCTGATCTCTTGCATCTGTTCCCTTATCTACCCACCCAGTGATAAATTCATTCCTTTATCACCTGGCTCCTGAATTACTGTGTTAGCCTCCTAATTCCTTCCCTTAATTCCATTCTCTCCTCTCCAATCCACTCTCCCTAACACATCCCTGACTCGATCAAAAGCCACTGATGGTTCCCTATTGCCTCTAATATAACATGTAAACTCCTCAAACGTGTTTAATACAGTCCACAATCTGCCTCCCACCTACTTTTCAGCCTTATCTCACGCTATTCCCCTTCATGCAGTCTGCATTCCATCCATTTCCAACCAAACAACTTTCCAAAAAGGACATTCCACTTTCTGCTTCCTTTGCATGTGCAAGGGCTCTCCCTGATTCCTGGAATGTACTTTTTCTCACCCCTGCATCTCAAAATTCTTATCTTCCTTCATGCCTGAAAAGAATGCAGTTTAACAGACTCTCTTTCTCCCTTCAGACTATCCCAGAACAGTTGTGCTTTCAATAAGAGCTTTCCAATTTTCGACTTAATTTCAAGCACTGTAATTGATTGGTTTGGTAATTATTACCTCCGCGGCTTGGCCAAGTCAACAAGCTAATAGAAAGAAGTTGAACAATGTGTTTTTCACCCCTTCTGCTGACTTCAGTGGTTTCTGGAGGTCTCTTATGCCTTACTAAGCATGTCTCCTTTTCTCCTCCCCATGATCTATCACAATCATCTTATTCTCTCCTTGAACTCCCTCAGTCAATCAGCTTGTCCCAGGAGCCATTCCCCACTCACCCCCCTTTTTGACCTTGTGAATTACTGTCTAGGTTGATCCTTTGTTCATCATTAAGATTCTTTCTGCTTTTAAGACAAAATTGCACTGTGTCACTTCAACTTTTAGAGCCAACCCCAAAAATCCAATTGCTTCTCAAAGTGAAAACTGATAGATGATCCCCAGGATGGGTGTAGCTTCACTTTGTCAAGCACAAAATATTTGCCTAATGATAAAGAACTAGAATGCCGAGGGAAAGGGAGATGAAAGCCTCACTGTCCCCTGCTCTCGCCAAGTTGTGGTGCCACAGAAAAGAGCCTGGATTTGGAAAGTGTAGGGTCACTGTTCGAATCCTACCGTTCCCCTTAATACTTATGTAACTTTGCCCAAGCAACCTCACTGGTCCGAGTCTTAATTCTCTCATTTGTAAGATGGAGAAGTTGGACAGGGTGGTCTGTAAGGTCCCACCCAGGCTTTGAATCTGCAGTGTTATTATCCTGATGTCTTCCATCCCCCAGATACCACATTTTAGGAAGGACATTGACAAACCAGTACATACAGTGGAGGGTTAACCAAGGTGGACGGAGGATTTGAATCCATACCTGGTAGTTGCAGGAACAGGAGATGTTTGGCCTGAGAAAGGGAAGATTTTGTGACGAGATATAATCATTCTCTCCAAATATCTTAAGGGCTGTTAGAAGAAGATTAGACTTATTTTGAGTGATCCCAGTGGCAAGAACTAGGAGCAATAGGAATTTGACTCAGTGCTAAGATGAATTGCCTCCTAAGAGCTGCCCAGAATAGTGAATGACTGCCTGAGGTTGGGGTGGGTTTGTGAGCTTCCTTTCCCTGGAGGTGACAGAGGAGCTGGTGACCTCTTATTAAACACGCTCATTGAGCACATTCATGTCTGGACATGATGACCACTGGAGGCCTAGAGTTCTTTGATCCTGTGCCTCAGTGGTGGGATCAGACAGGCTGTAAAGGACAATTCTAATGTTGTAAACATATAGTCTGAGACTCAAGAACGTTGACTGCTTTGTCCCATTTAATCTGGTTAAGTATTTCTGCCCTCTAAAAGTTCTTCATTAAATTTAAGAGATAGCTGTCACATATTGGAAAGATTCTGGACCTTTAGAACACCAAGGACCTAAGTGCAGAACCTGGTTCTAGATAGCCTTGGGCAAGTCAGTTCTTTTCACTGGGCCTCAGTTTCCTTCTCTGTGAAATGGGGAACAATGGAAGGTGCACAGCCTACATTATGGAAGTCTTAATAGACTCAAAGAATCCCTGCATGAGGGAAGCCATCTAATTTAAAAAGAAGGGGCTCTTGGGTTGAAGTCAGAAGACCTAGGTTGAAGTCTTCTCCATGAAAATCACTTTACCTCTCAGTTTCCTCTTCAGTTAAATGCAAAGGTTGATTGCCCTTCTAGCCCTCAGGGTTGCAGAATCCTCACAGGTGGGTTCTGTAAAGTGCTTTGTAAGTACAAAGCCTTCCAGGAATGGGAGCTGTCATTAATCACCTAAAAGTCCACCCTTAGGCATTGGATTCAGTGCTCAGGTTTGTTTCTATCATCAATAAGGGTTTATTGAGCTGCCATAACTTTCCAGACACTGTTCTCAGTGCTGAGTAAAACAAGTCAAGCAAGGTCAAGATGTCAACCCAAGGGGCAGATCACAAAAACCTGATCACCATTGGATTTTCCCCCATAGAAATCACAGAGAAAAAAATGCCAGATACTTAAAGAAAGCATTGAGCTACAGAGGAAAGAGGGTCATCAGATGGTGATGACGATGATGATGATGACAGCAAACATTTATATAGCACCTGGAGCATGACACATGGCACAATGGATAGAGTGCTGGGCCTGGAGTTAGGAAGACTCATCTCCCAGGATTCACATCTGGCCTCAGACATGAGCTATATGAACCTGGGCAAGTCATTTAGTCCTGTTTGCCTCAGTTACCTCATCTGTAAAATGAGCTGGAGAAGGAAATGGCAAATCACTCCAGTATCTTTGCCAAGAAAACCCCAGATGGGGTCACAAAGAGTCAGACACAACTGAAATGACTGAACAACAACCCACAGTGCCAAGTATGTGCCAGGCACTGTGCTAAGTGCTTCACAATTATTATATCATTTGATCTTCACAACAACCCTAGAAGGTCAGTGTTGTTAGTATCCCCATTTTACAGATGAGGAAACTGAGGGAGGCAGAAGTTAAGTGGCTTGTCCAGGGGTTACATAGCTAGTATGTATCTAAGGTTGAATTTAGACTCAGGTTTTCCTAACTTAAGACATGGCACTCTATCCACTGAGTCACCCTTTGGAATGAGAGACCTCAAAATTTCTCTTTTTCAACCCAGAGTTTCCCAGAGAACTCCCCTCTACTATATCTATATCTGCTATAGGTGGGCATGTAGCCTCTGCTTGAAGACTTCCTCAAATAGTTCATTCTCCTCGTGTCCAGGATCTCAGGATTTAGAGTAGGGAAAGGATTTTAGTGATCATACTACCATTCTGGCATTTATTTAATATCATTTAACAGGAGAAAACTGAACCCCTAAGTCATTAAATGAGTTGATCAAGTCAACATAGGCAGTTAAGTCTCAGATAAAGAATTCACATCCAAATCCTCTGGTTCTAAAATCATCTTATTTTACCCCATTATGTTATTTCTTGAGCTTTTCCTTCCTGAACATTGAGAAATTCTGTAGGTCGAGAGGACGTGTGGCTGTAGATCTTCCTGTGGGTTCTATCCAGCCCTCTGACTCTGTAGCTACCATACCTGCCTTATTTTAAGCAGATGACTTACTGTGTCTGAGCCTCAGTTTCCACATATTCAAGGGAATGGAAATAGATGAAGGGGGTTGCTTGCAGCAATAAAACATGCTGTGCTCTTTGGTGACACCTCAAGTCCACTGACAAACGCCTCCCTTCCCTGCTCCAACAGGAAAACATCAACTCTGAGAGGTCCCATTAAGCTTGAAATGTCTTCATGTGTGGGCTTAGCCAAGGATCCTGCATCTGTTATCTGAGGACCAGTCCTACTTAATTTGGAGATGCTTATCAACAGCAGCAGCTTAGACCAGCAGATAGGGCTTGTGTTAGTGGAGAGAGTAGGTACCAGTGTTGAAGTAGTAAATACAATATACTATTTAAAAAATGTCTCTGCATGAGTTTTCATGTGATCTTCAGAGTCAGCAAGGTAAGGTGGAGAGATTGCAGTCCTTGAAGTTAAGAGGCCTCCGTTAAAAATAAGGCTTTGGTGCTTACCAGCCCTATGACTTTGGACAGGTCTCCTCCCCTTTCTGGGTCTCAGTTTTCTTATCTGTAAAATGGGAGTAATATAACAACCTATGCACTATGCATGGTTCTCTTGAGAAACATGTTTTGTAAGCTGTTTTAACCTCTACACATTTCAGCTGACTTTTTAAAGTGGATACTCTTGGTATCAATAGTTACTCATGGTAGAGAGATGTCAAAAAAAAAAAATCAAGTACCATACCTCATGACTACCTTGATTTGTTCATTCTGTCAGTGACTCTCAGGACTGATTCATCAATTTTATCGTAGCGTGGGTTGTAGACAGTTGAAACTCCTTTTGCTTCTGGAGCAGTAGAGGCTGCTTCTTAATGTCTTTGTTGTCTTCTGCTCTTTGGATGTGGAGAGAGCCTGCAGTATCTGAACCTAAATTGAAGGTTGTTTTTTATTTTTTTCCTCCAAAAAATGTCAAGCTGGAGGGTGCACTTTCGGAGCCACATCTCATGTCTTGCTGGGCAGAAAAAAGCCAAGGAAAATGTCAGCACTGGGATCAGATTGACCCAATACTAAGACCATCGGGAGTCTAAACTTCTTTTGAGACTTCTCTTTGCTTTTAGGAATCATTAACATTTCAAAGCAGGTGATTGTGTCAGTGGTAGACCCTTTCAGAGTCTTGTCCAGAACTCTCCTTAGCATCTTTTCACCCTTTCATTGAATTATGCATTAGTTTCACGGAAGAAAACAGCCCCAAATTACTTGTCCCTAATGCTTTGAAAGCGTTTAAAGAGGATTTTACAGAATTGACTATAAATACAATATAGATCTGTAACTTACATAGCCAAGATGGACATGGGAGTGGGGCTAGAGATCTAGCATGTTCTGGCGTGTGTATCGTTAAGAAGATAAAGAGTCAACAAGCCCGGGAAAGGAGGTGGGGAGTCTTGGCCTGCCAGAGAATCCATGTCTCTAAAGGCAAGAAGGGTTCTTGGATGATACTTAAAGAGAATATGAGTTAGGTCTGAGAACAAATAGTCCTCAAAGCAGGAAGCAAGATGGACAGACCAAAGTTAGGAAAAAGACTGGATCTGCAAATAAAAATTTACCCCTTGTAAGATATCAGTTGGAGACAGTATCCTTTTATGGTTGGTGGCATATAAGCTGCAAGCCCCCCTCTTCAATTCAGCTGTCATTGTTATTCAGTCATTTCTGACTCTTGATGACCCCATTTGGGGTTTTCTTGGCAAAGATACTAGAGTGATTTGTCATTTCTTTCTCTAGCTTATTTTTACATATGAAGAAACTGAGGCAATCAAGGTTAGATGACTTACCTAGGGTTGCGCAGCTAGTGTCTGAGGCCAGATTTGAACTCAGGAATATGATTCTGCCTGATTCCAGGCCCAGTACTTTGTCTCCTTCGCCATCTAGCTGTCATTGAATTCAGCACAGAGCCATGCAGTTCCATGGTATGATAGAAAAAACACTTAACTTTTGAGGCAGAAGACCTGAGTATGAGACTGGGCTCAGCCACTTATTTTGTAACATCATCCATCCATGGTTCCCTAAAGGACATTGTTATGGTGTATTAGCTATTCCCCTTTGCTCCCTATTTCCCTTTTGTGGATTATATAACTTCTGCTGCTGCAATCTCATTCAATACCAAATTCAATTCACCTGTCAAGACCTTAGGGGTGGAGTCTGTGACATTGTGATTCTTTAAGTACCATTTCAGTCCTTGTTCCCTAGATGACACCTCTTTGTTCTTTTATCTCATGAGTCAACAGTACTCTGAAAAAAAAATTGACCTCTAAGAACTGATTCCATTATTTATTCTTTCTTTGAGACAACTCTTTATCTTACTTATGTTTCTATTTGGAAGGCAAATGTTTTGCTCATGTTTGTGGGTTTTTTCTTTGAGAAATACCTTAAATACCTCTATTTTGTTGAATATTCATCTTTTCCCATTGATAATTAGACTCATGTCCACAGAGAATATAATTTTGAATGGTTGAATGTTGCTATGGTCCAAAATATTCATGTCCCGATAGCCAGTTCTATAGTGATGAACCTCTCAACCTAATTAAACAACAAAACATAAAGTGTAACTGGACCTATATTTGAAACTATTTCAGATTTGTAGGAACTTCTAGAGCTCATATTTTAGCAGCACCATATTCAAGGCTGAAACTTGAGTTCTCTTGCTTTTTTAGGATATATTCTCTTCTTTTCTTCCAGTTCACTTGACTGTAAAATTATTATTTTATATATGTATATAATAAAAATTATTCATATTTTCTTTCAGTCATATTTGAAGGACTTTCTTCTGACTTCATGTCTTTGAAATCATTGAGTTTTGCCACTACATTTCTCAGCATTTAAAGTATTTTTTCCTCCTTGCTGGTGATCTATGGATCCTCTCAAGCAGAGCTTTGTCGTCTGTATTCCAACATTCTGGAAGACCTTCTTCTTTCTTATATTATTTCTTAAATTATGGCATTCATGTTTTTGAATTTGTTTTTCTGGGAGACCTATAATTCTTGTGTTATCTCTGCACATCCTTTCTTTAAGGTCAATCTTTTTAGCTTCCATACAATCCATGTATTATTCTTTTAGCAGGATTGCCTTTTTCTTCCCTTCTGTCAAATTTCCCTCTTCTTTAATATTTTCATGCTCCAGATCTGTTTATCTCTCATTTCTTTATAGATATCCTTCCTCCTTTTGTCCTTCCTTCCTTCCTTTCTCCATTATGGGCTAATTGTTTTTCTAATTTTTATTGATTTTGAATTCTTCATCAAGAACTCTCGATTCTGACCTTTATTTATTCCTCTTTTCTTCTTTTGTAATTTTTTATTTCTATTTTAAACCATTTTAGAGGGTTTTTGTTGCTTTTTTTCTGAGAATTTTTCAGGGTTAACCTTCTTTTATATTACATCATGTTTTATTTATATGTATGTATGTATGTATGTATAATGACCTCAACCCACCTCCAGCTGGACTGCAAGGCCACCTCATCCTCTTTACATTGAGGAGTCTAAAAGTCATTCATCAGGATCCCTACCCTGAGTTTTTAAGAAACAGAGAAAGAAACTGGTCTTGGCTGTTTTTTAGACATTTTTCCTTCAGGCAGCCATGCCCATGGCTCTCCCAGTTCTGCCCACCATTCTCACCTTTTTCTTTTACTTAATTCTATAGAATCAGCATCTATGACTTCTTGTGGGGTGAGGGATGGCGAAAGGTATTTGGACAGAGTCACTGAATTCTCTCCTCCAGGGTTAAGCCTCAGACAGAAGGCAGCATGATTTCACTTTGCTCAGTCCATGAGTGAGAAGAGTCTATATCTGCCATATCTTATGGGCTGTGGGAGAGGGCCAGGTGTGTTCAGCAGAGTGGGATCTCTGTTCTAGAGCTAGGCCTTACACAAGTCTGCCAGTGTGACTTCTGCTCCTGCTGAAGGCTGGTGGAACGGGGGCTTTGAGTATGATCTCCAAGGTGGCAGACAAGTTGCTTTCTCCTGGTCTCTTTAATCATCTAACTGCACCCCCCTCCAAAAAAATGAATTGTGTGTCTCATGAAGAGAAATTCTAAAACACAAGACAAACTCCAACAAGATAAAGTCTCTATGAATTAACCTCTGAAAATTCTTGCAGGTCATATGACCAAGAAGCTTCTGTAATTTATATCATTATAGTTGTCCAGGTCACTTTTAGGGAGCAGGTTGTTGGTTGCTAAGTCACTTCTGTAGAAGTTGGAGATAACTGGTGTTTTCAGGGATGCACTGAACTTATTATCATGCAATCTCAGGATAGGGAAGAGAATTTGAGGTTATGTGGTCAAAATCCTACCTAAAGAAATATTTTTGGAAGGGTGCCTTCTAACTCTTAATTTGCTTAAATAAATTGAACTTACTGCTGGTAAGCACTTTGATATGCATCTATATGTGGATGGGTGAGTAGGTGGGTTGGTGGATGGATGGATGGATCCATGGGTGGATGGATGGATGGATGAATGGAAGAATGGATGAAAGGAAAAAGGAAAAAGAAGGGAAGGAAAGAAGAGGAAAGAAGGGAGAAAGAAATAGAAAGGAAGTAAGGAAAGCAGGAAACACTACTCTGGGGCTATAAGTCTCTTCACTTACCTAGACTCAAATTCCTTTTCTGTAAAATAAGGAGGTTGAAATAGATGGTCTCTAAGTCCCATGGCAACATTCTGTATAGTCTGGGTTCTTGCTTATTTTGTTCAAGGGTCTCTTCCAGCTCTACTGTTTGGTGTTTATTTGAACATTGTGTGTTCTAAGGCTCCAGCTCCAATTGTCCATGTTCAAACATTCTAAGTTACAAGATCACTTTTCAGCTCTAACGCTGTGTTCTAAATTCCTTTCTAGCACTGACATTCTGTGAGTCTATGATTTCACATCATGAGTCCTCTTTATATTTTCTTGGGTGACAGAGCTCATTTCATAGCTTTGTTTGTACCTCATTTCTTGTGAGGATGTGTTTTTATAAGGTTTCTTTCTTTCTCTCTTCCTTTCTCTCTTTCTCCCTCCCTCCCTCTTTCTTCCTTCTTTTTTCTTCTTTCTTCCCTTCCTGCCTTCCTTTTTTCATTTTTCTTCCCATCTTTTTTCTTTTTTTTCCCTTCCTTCCTTTCTTCCTTTATTTCCAGACAAGGGAAAACTTTCAGAGTAAGCAGAGTTTCTCTTCCTAAAGGGTGTTCACTCTTAGATTACTTAATTCTAATTACCTATTAGCAAGACAATACACTTTGTACAATTAGATAAGATAATTGATTCTAAAGAGGAAGAAAGTGCTAATTTAGCTATATTCATCTGAGGTGTCTGAGTTCCAGACAATTGTCCAATTACTTGTGGAGTAGCCAATGTAGAGATCAAAATGGGGAGATAGTAAAAGGAGAGCTGAGTTAATTCATCCTTAGAAATATCTGTCATAGGATCATAGATCATAGATTTAGAATTGAAAGGGACTTTTGAGGTCATCTACTCTACTGACACCCAGAGGGATTAATTATCTGACTTGCCCAAGGTTGCCCTGATAGATAGGGCAAAGATTTAAACCAATCATAAAGTCATAGATTTAAAGCTAAAAGAGATCTTATCATTCATCTTGTCTAACCTCCTTCATTTTGCACATAAGGGAACTGAGACCCAGAAAGGTCAAGTGACTTGCTCAAATAAATAGCAAAGTCAGAATCTGAACCCAGATCTCAGGGTCTAAAGCTTGGGCTCTTTTTTTTTAACCATGCTTAACTACCTCTGTTTACATAGCTCAGTTAAGACAATCCCAAGCCAAGAAAAAAGCATGTCTGTCTGTTTCACTACCAATGCAACATCAATTTACCACCAATGTAATTTGCTCATTTGAAAAAATGAAAATGGATCAGCTTGGGATGATCACTTCCAAGTATAAATATCTTTGGCCCTTGGATAAGGAAAAAGAAATGATAATAATGATATTTAGCACTTTATGGTTACAGAATGCTTTGTGTATTTTACCAGATTTGGTCCTCATAGTTGATAAAGCACTTTATTCAGGATATCCAAATGAAATAAATAGGTCCAAATATAATTATTCTTGTTTCATAAGACAAAGGAAACAGATGCCCAGAGAGTTGAAATAACTTGCCCCCACAGCTGGGTGGTACAGTAGGTAGAGTTCTGGACTTACATTTAGGAAGATATACATTCAGATCCCCCCTCAGTCACTTACTAGCTTTGTGACAATGGGCCTCAGTTTTCTCTTCTGTAAAATGGGAATAAAAATGCCTGCAGTACCTGTTTCACAGGATTATAATAAAACTGAAGCAAAATAATTTTAAAACTTTTATTTTAGTGTTAAATTTTAATGTTAAATAATTTTAAAACTTTAGAGCAATATGAGAATGGCAGCTATTATTATCACTACAAAGCTCATGGTCATTCCATGTTCTGGGAGCTGCCATTTTAGAAAACTCTTCTCAAGGAAAAGTTATACTTAACTGCTCTCTGAAAGCTGGGACAGACTTGGGCTTGTTCAGAGCATGATAGTGTGATCATAGGTATGGCTTGAAGGTCAGTAGAATCATAGAACTCAGAGACAGAACAGACCTCAGTGGTTGTCCAGTTCAACTTCTGTCCAAAGCATGAATTCTGTCTACAGTATCCCTGAGACTTAAAAAAACCAAAAAATCCTTTTTCTCTAAGACCTCCAAGGATAATGAGGGGGGAGGGGAATTTGGAACTCAAAATTTGAAAAAAGAATGTTAAAATTGCTTTTACGTGTAATTGGAGAAAAAAATAAAATATTAAATTAAAAAAATCTCCAGGAATCTGGAGCTGACAAGTTCTTGGAGTCATCCCATGCCACTCTGAGGACAGATCTGGTTATTAGAATATTGAGTCTCAAGTCCATCTGAAACTGTACTTGCCTCCCTGGTTGCCTGTGGCCCAGCTTCCCTTATCCCTCTCCCCATTTGTCCTATTCCTGCCTTCTAGGACTGAGTAAAATAAGCCTGATCCCCCTCTCCCCTGCCTTGTATTTATCCAAGTGCTCAGCAGGAAGCCTGGTACATAGTGGGTGTAGAATAAATATATAATAACGAATATATAATAGCAGAATAAACGCTTATTCTCTTGCCAGTCCCATTGTGTTTGCTTTCCCCATCTCCAGTGGGTACCTAGTGATAGGACTTTAGCCATCAAATTCATTTAGAAATTTGGATTTGATAGAGTGTCCATGACGGGGGGGGAGGAGGGGGAGGAACAAATGCAGAAGAGCAGCCCCTAGAACTGTGGGAAACCTAACAGAAAATTAGGGAACTTGTTCAAGATGAAGTGTTTATGTCAGCAATGACAGAGGGGGCAAAGGGGAATGATGTTGTGAAGCCAGGCAGTTTCCTTTGTTTTCGTCTCAGAAGCAAATCCTCTTCACATCAGCCCAGGCTCTGGTCAGACATATGTTTACTTTTTCCATTCACTGTTCCCTGCTTTGGTCTATTTGCCTTCACATCATTTCTTGGAACAAGCTTCATAGGGCTGTTGACTTGGCGTGAGCTGTGCAAGCCACAGTGAGTTTGGGCTCATGCAAATTCAATCAGCATTCTAACTTCCATGTATTCCAGCAAGGGGTCCTTGACCTGACTGGCAGGAAATCCAAAATTCTCCTGGATGATGACTATGGTCCTTCCCCTGTATTTATCTCATCTGCCCTCTCCATCCCTTAACTGCCTAGCCCATCTAGTCCACTTCTGAGAGAATAGCAAAAAATGATAATATCTCACGTCTCTATAGTGCTTTGACTTCCCTACCTGAGACAGCTAGTTCAAGGATGAGTATCCCCAATTTAATAATAATGGCCAGCATTTAGAAGGCATGTAAAGGTGGCAAAGTGTTTGACACCTATTATTTCACTGGATCCTTACAAACAACCCTGGGAGGGAGGTGCTTGGGGTTAAGTAACTTACAAGTACAGTAAGTGTCTAAGGCTAGATTTGAACTCAGGTCCTCCCGACTCAGTTCAGTGCTCTATCTACTGCACCCCCTAGCTGCCCCTAAGGGAGGTGCTATTCTTATCCTCACTTTACAGATGAGGAAATTGAGGCAGATGGAGGGAGAGTCACTTGCCCAAGGTCACCCAGCTAGTCAGTGTCTGAGGCAGGATTTGAACTAAGGTCTTTCTGATTCAAAAGCTCAATATTCTGTCCATTGTACCAATTATATAGATGAGGAGACTGAGGTTTGAAGTGCTTACAGTGGCTTTTTCATGGTCACACAAATAGGAGATGTTAGAACTGAGATTGAAACCCAGGTCTCTTCACTATGGTTCCCTTGCCAAATACTGACACACTTTGTAAAAATGCCTGCAACAAAACAAAGCTGCAAGAAGACCTGATTCCAGTAACTATAGCAGATGTTTGCCTTTTTTAAAATTAATCTTTAAACAAACTAGTTTGGAAGAGGACCTCCTGTGTAATTAGAGCCTCCGGGGACGTGCACTATCTTAGACTACATTGCCATGGGCTTGCCAGGTAGCTGAGGAGCTAGACCAGGTGTGAGGAACCTGGACCTCAAGGACACATGTGGTCCTCAAGGTCCTCAAGTGCATCTCTTTGACTGAACATGGATTTTGTCAAAGTGCCATACCTGAAGGCCTAGAGGTCCACATGTGGACTCGAGGATGCAGATTCCCCACTCCTGAGTTAGATATTTTAATGGTAGCCCTAATGAAAGCTCTGAAATTTTCCTCTGATACTTCATAGTGCTTTGGAATTGACCTTGAATTCATTTAGCACTTCCCATCAATCAATCAATCAGTAAACATTTTTTAAGTGCTAGACACTGTGTCTAGCTGGCACTGTGCTAAATACCAGAAATACAAAAAGAGGCAAAAGATACCCTCTTCCCTCAAGGAGCTAACAATCTGATGAGAGAGGCAAAAAGCAAACAAATACCTACAAAGCCAGCTGTATATAGGATAATTAGGAAATCATCAGCAGAGGTAAAGTACTAGAATTGAAAGGTGCTAGAGAAGACTTCCTGTAGAAGATGGGAACTGAGTTGTGATTTACAGGAAGCCAGTAGGTGAACACAAGAAGGAAAAGATTCCAGGCATGAGGGACAGCCAGAGAAGAATGCCCAGAGCCAAGAGATGGCATATCTTGTTCATGGAACAACCAGGTGGCCAGTGTCACTGGATCAAAGAGGACATGTTGAGGAGTAAAATCTAAGAAGTCTGGAAAGGCAAGAGGGGGCTTCCAAGATGGAAAATATTTGAGTCTGGATCAAAGAAAGGACTATGTGTCTATCATCTGAGAACCAGACTGATTATGCTGAGAAAGACTCCATCCCCAGGTTAGCCCAGAAGCTCTTGAAACACCCCTCCTAAGTCACAGAGGGGGTGAGATGTGCGTCAGTGGAAAGAGAGACCATACCGTGGAAATGACTGGTTCTTGAAGTAGGTGTGTTTTAAAGCAGTGGGCCATGAGTCCCTGAAGCCTCAGCTTTTCCCTAATTCCTTAGTTCCTGTACTTCCCCCTAATCCCTTTGGGTTTGGAAATTCCCTTTCTCCTTCTCACAGAAAAAGATGACTTTTCTCATTGCTCACCACAGCCATGCACCTGTTTGGCCTAAACTGGCACCTGCAGCCGCTGGAAGGGCAGATGTATGAGATGACGGAGGACACAGCCAGCAGTTGGCCTGTGCCAACAGACGTCTCCCTGTACCCCTCAGGGGGCACAGGGTTAGAGTTACCTGACAGGAAAGGCAAAGAAGCCGGAGAAGGTAGGGTTGGTGTGTTGTCCGTGTTGTCAGTCGTCTTTGTCTGCTTGTGAACCGAAGAGACATTCACTCACACGTCTGCCATGTTCCCCGACGTGACTCCATGCTCTTGGTGCTTCTCCATTCTTCCATGCTCAGTGCTGGCTTCCCGCCACTACGACTTCACCCGTGTCTCTTCATTCTGATTTCATGTCGCTATACGAGCTAATTTGGGTGGGATGGATGGTGGAGATGGCTGTCGTGGTATAGAGCCATATCCCATCCAACTCCAGAGAGAAGCAACTTGGTGCTTTGCTATAAAACCTTGAACACTCTTGTGGTTGCCACCTTGGCATTTTGAAGGAAACCAGACAAGAAATTGAATGGGGATGGAGGGATTCTCAGGGTGAGAAGCTGGTGCTGGATATCTGATTTTGGCATTTTAGAGCAGAAAATCCCCTAAGACTGGAAAGGCCTAACCTTCATCCTTCTTGGTACACTGAAGGCACCAGATACTTTTCCACAAGACCAGAGACATGGAGAAGTGGAGGAGTCCCACATACCAGACTTGTCTGGTTATTTCTTTGGGACAGGTGGGCATAAATCAGTCTTTGAGTGCCACAGCCTGCTTCACTTCTGGAGTTTCACTCATCTCAGCTGCCATCATGCTCATGCCAGGCTCCAAATGTGTCTCCTTGTTTTTTCTTTCCTTTCCCCTCAGGGAATGCCAAGGGAACATTGTCCTTGATCCATTTTGATCATTTACCTGTTTTTGTTTCACACCATCAGTCTATGGGTGTGCATGCTGGGTGCCCATATGTTTGTTCATAACCTCCAATGCCAATTTCTCTTTTGATCTCTCATCGTACCAAAGTTAATATAAAACAACAGACATCCCACAGAAACCAGAGCAGAAAGAGAGGGTCACACCCTGCCAGTTCTTTGAGATGCTAAGAATTCAATAGCTCCCCATATATATATATATATCTGCTCAAAACTCTGATTTGTAAGGACAGGCTCTCAAATCATTTAAGATGACTCTGTCAGCCATACTTAGTTAATAATGGAGTGACAATATGTTTAGTCAACGATCTCATCAAAATTTTTTCGTAGTAGGCTTGTCTCAGATCCTGTCTTTATGTGACTAATATATTTTAATTGAATTATTATCCAATCAAGCATTAAGTTCCTACTGTGTACCAGGCATTGTGCTAAGTTCTGATTTGGAAAATGATGCCCATCCAGACCCATTAGAACAGGGATCTTTAGTTTTATTTGTGCCATGGACCCTTGTGGCAGTCTGATGAAGCCTGTGGATCTCATCTGAGAATGATGTTTTTAATGCTAGAGGTTAGTGATGAGAAAGATGTGATTTTTTTCCCTGTACAAGTTCACATTCCCGCTGAGATCTCTCCACATTTCCTGCACTCCAGGTTAACAGCCTCCACATTAAAGGATCTGATTGCATTGCTTCAAATCTGCTGATGGTCTCTCATCTAAGGATAGGCCCTGCAAAAGTGTGGAGACCACCAGGGGCTGACATTTTTTTTGACTGTAGTAGTTTCCGATTGTCTGTTGAGGGAGGAAGGAGCCTCAGTTGGAGTCAGCGGCAGCAGGCCCCACCTGATGCCCCAGGCCCTTGAACTATTTGCAGATCTAGGAAAGGCAGTAGGTTTAAAGTATGAACTCTCAAGAACCTGGTCAAGGGCCTCATTGAGCAAAGTTTATTTTTTCCCTCTGTGATCTCTATCATCCAGTCTTTTTAACAGAAGTAGAGGAGACTAAGCTATCTAAGATCTCCCCCTCTAATGAAATTAGAGTTTGTGGGTTGTGGGTTTCGCTTTGTTTTTTCCTTACAGAGTAGGAGGTACAAGATAAAATGAGGAAAAATGTACCAGTTTACTGGGTTACTTTAATTGGAGTACTTTTGCTTAAAGGGATTAGCTATCATTACTAATGCAAATAGAAATCCTGTTTAGAAATCCTGCTTAAATCTGGTCAGCATCAACTGTGATTTCCTTCACTCAATAAAACCAGGTACTGAACTTTCTCTCTCTGTCATTCTTAATTGGTTTGTAACATATATGAGGTCTCCAGGCAAGTCGGGGCCTGCACGGGTTTGTCCTTTAATTCCATGAGCATCTAAATCCCGGGGTCCCCGTACGTTTGGGGGCATCAGACTCTCCCATAATGCTGCTTTTCCAGTTCCTTTCAAAGGGCATCAGAAAAAGAAAGCCCTCTGCTCACATAGAAGGTCAGTGCCAACTCTGAAGACTTTGCAGTTGGGAGAGAAACAGCTGGGTCTGATGGGGAGAGTGGTGATCTTCAAGTAAGGAGGCTTGGGTTTGAGGCCCGGCATAAGCGATTTACTTGTCATGCAACCCTAGGCAGGTAACTGAGTCCTCTTCTGTACAGAGATTAGTGATTTCTGTACTACTGCTTCTGTACTGATAGCTAGCATTTATAAAGCACCTGAAGATTTGCAAAGCACTTTACAAATACTATCTCATTCGATCCTCAAAATTACCATGGGAGGTAGGTGTTTATTACTATTATTTATAATGATAGCTAAAGGGCTTTTCTCACAGTAATTTATAATGATAGCCAGGCACTGGACTAAGCCCTTTACAATTATTATCTCACTGATCCTCACAACAACCCTGGGAGATAGGTGTTATTATTATCCCCATTTTAGAGTTGAGGGAACTGAGACAGAAGTGAAGTGACTTACCCAGGGTCACACAGCTAGTAAGAGATTAGATTTGCGTTTCGGTCTTCTTGAAGGCCCAGCATGCTTTCTTCACTGTCCCACCTAGCACTCTGGGAGTCATCATGGGTACAGAGGAAAGAGCCCTGATTCTGAAGTCAGAAAACCTGAGTTCTCTTTTTTCTTTTCTGATACTTATTGTCTGTGTGACCTTAGGCAAGTCTCTTGGCTAGCAAGATAACGGTCTGCTGCATCTCTCACAGCTTTGGACCTGAGATCCTAGGAGCCTCTGTTCATCACAGGATTGTTAAGACAAAATCGCTTTATGGACCTTGCTTAACACACTATGTAAACATGGGTTATTAAATTATTATTAACTGTAATGGGCTTAGAAAAAAAAGCCATTATTACTGTTCAGGGGTATTGGATGTTCCAGCACAGTCAGGGAAATCCACTCGAGTCCAACAAAATTCAGAGTTGCCTCCCTCCCCCAAATAACAGATGCAGATGCTGAATTTTTTCAGGGGGGAAATGTATATGTATTTAAAATCTTCCTTCCTTAGAATTGTAGTTACTTATGATTTATATACTGTTGTTGAAAACAGTTTATGACTTTTATATTGTGAGTGTATCTAAACACTTGTGTGTGTGTGTATGTGTACGTGTGTGTATGTGCCTATGGTTTTCCCTGATAGAATATAAGCTCCATGTGGGCAGACATTCTTCGCTTTTTAATTTGTATCTTCAGCACAGTGCCTGGGGGTGAATAGATACTCAGTACAACTGCTTCCTCATTGGTCAGATCACAAAATTATAAAATTGGAAAGAATCTCGAAGCTACTCAGTCCAATTCCATGCATATATATTTTACCAATATTAACATCTTACATTTCTATAATAGTGCTTTAAGGTTTACAAAGGGCTTTTCTCACAGTAATTTCGTGAAGTAAGTAGGACAGATGGTATCCCCATTTGACAGAAGAAACTAAGATCCTGAGAGGTTAGGTGACTTTCAGTCACACAACTCCAAGTGCTAGAGTCAAGGCTGAAACTTACTGTATGTGTGTACACACCCACACACATGTATCTATGTACATATGTGTGCATGCATACGTATATGTATATATATATGAATATGTATGCAGTAATGATGATGACGAACTCCAAAGTTACAGCTCATAAAATACATTCATCACAACAACATCCTGTGAGGGATATGGAGAACAAAAGGTATTGTCCCCATATTTAGATAAAGTACTCAGCACTCAGAAGTGGGGAGTGATTTCACCAAGGTCACAGTGCCAACAGGGAGCAGATTAGGTATTCTAACGCAGATTTTTAGCCGGTCCCTCTCAGTGGGTGTTTCTGAGCCCCCATCATGTACGTGTATGACACCCCCAGACCCCTATGCAGTATTTTACATGAATGTAGTCTCCTTTACTGGAATAACATAAAAATGCATTTAAGACTGGGATTTTGAAAATGGACATAGCTGTCTCTGGGTTGTTCTGGACTCCAGACACAAAAGCCTTCCTCAGTAAGCCTGGGTCAACTTAAGTTATTCATTAATTGGTGGAGAGGGACTCCAGACCTTAAGCAAACAAGCTTTCTGCTGATTGAATCATACGGGCAGGGATAGCTTTTTCTCTTTCTGTAATGAAAGCAAAATTGCCCATCAGTGCTGCCTTCCCTCCTCCCTGTCAGAATGGAGCTGTTTATTTTGATAACCAAATAAATTTCAGACAGTCGCTAAGGAGACTAAAGTGTTGTAAGTGTAAGTTAATGCATTGGAAGCAAAAATAACACTTAAACTACAAAATGGAATGGGAATAAAACTGGGCGTCTCAGTGGTGCTGCCTCAGGAGAATTACCAAATGTTCCAAAGAGCAGAACACCCAGGCCGGGGTTCCCAGATTTTCTGACTCTATGTCCAGCTCTTTTTACTATACCATAGTAATCTAACCTAATCAGTCCTTCTCCTCCTCCCACTTCCCTAAACCCATTTTGCAGGTGAGAAAACTGAGACTCATGATATCATTCATGATTTAGAACTGGAAGAGCCCTTAGTGGTCATTGAGTCCAAACCTCTTCATTTTACAGATAAGGAAACTGAGGCCTATAGAGTATCATACAGGTAGTAAATATCTAGGGTGGGATTAGAATTCACCTCTTTAGGACCATAGATCAAAAACATAAAGTTACTATATCTTCACTCATTCAGGACACTCCTGGAAGAAAGAAGTATTGTGAAAGTAGTAAAAGGAGGGTTTCAACTTGTCTTAGCCAAGGTCACAGAGCTCCTAGGGAAAAGAAAAAACAAACAAACATTTGATCTGATGGTTGGAAAATCATGTACAATATTCTATTATGGATTGCTCTGCAGTCCCCAAGTTCTTTCCTCACTGCCGCCTGGTGAGATAGGTTGATAGGGTTAGAGATTATTATGCCCATTTGGGGCCAGATGGGGAAACTGAAATTCAGAGGAGAAGAAGAGTATTTCAGCTTGTGTAACCAACTCTCAGCTGTAACCCTTGTGAGGCAGGTCATGGCATCTTTGAATCTGAGCAAGAAGGGACCACAGAGGTCATCTAGCCTGTCCAAGTGACTTGTCCAAGCTCAGATTTGGGTTTCACACCCAGGCTCCCGGACTCCAAATCTAGCTCTCATTCTGGGACATCATGTAGTGCTATATTAATTCTCTTAGTCTAGTTAAATACAAGGAGATGCTTTTATGGTGAAGATAAGGGACTTACCAGCTCCCACAGCTAGTAATGATGCAACAGAGACAGAAACCAGGGTATGGTAAAGTGGGAAAAACAGAAACAGAAAAGCTGGCCTCAGAGGCCAGGGGGGTGAGTATTCTCACCCCAATGCTTTGTTCTCTCAGCTCTCAAAGGACAGGGTTGGGCCAAATGACCTCTGAAGTCCTTTTTTAAGCTAGGAATTCTTAAACTCTAGTTGTGTCACGGACCCCTTTGGTGCTCTGATGAAGGCTATGGGCCCATTCTCAGAATATTTTTATATCATTGAATGAAATACTAAATTTAGACATTCAAGAAAATGAGTTCATTATTTTCCCATCAAAATTCATGCACCACATGTTAAGATCCCCTTTAAAGATTTTCTAGGACAAAGTGTTTTGTAGCCTACTGCTTCTCCCCGATAACTTGGGAAGGAAGAGACTCCTGCTGACCTCAGGATGTTTGACCTTCATATCTTAGACTAGCCTACCTTATGTTTCTGTTCCTATCAGAAGCTAGGTCGCATCTGAATGCTGGGCTCAGGAATCTTGCTACAGACACGTACTGGCTGTGACCATGCACAAATCCCTTTCCCTCTTTGGGCCTCAGTTTCCTCATCTATAAAATTGGAGTAATAGTAATCCCATTTCATCAGGTGAAGATCAAATGAAATCACATATATGCAGCACTTTGCAAACCTTAGAATGCTTTCAAAATCCTCACTAGTATTATCAATAATAATTATTATTTCTTAGAAGATCATAGGATCATAGACCTAGACCCAGAAAGGACCTCAGAAGCTACCAACCTGCTCCTTGTACGGATGAGGAAATGGAAGCTTAACGAGGTTTAATGATTCCTCTAAGGCCACTAAAAATAAATAACACAACTTAGGATTTGAATCCAGGTTCTCTGATTCCAGAGCCAACCTTCCTGCTATATCAGTACAGAACAGAGTTAAGAAAATGGCTTTTACAAGTCACTTCTTAACTTTTTGTGGTACCAGTGGAGTTTCTGAGGTAACCGTTAATACTATTGCTACATGTCCATGAGGTTTAATTTTTCCATCTGCAAAATGGTTATCATATTACCTATAGGACCATCTTCTCCCCACTGGTTATGACGAGAATCAACTACTATAATGTATGTATAGTACATTGGTAACTACTAAATTCTTTATGAATGGCACTTGTTATTATCACATAGTAGACTTTGAAACTGTTTAGTCATTTTTTCAGTTTTTTTTTTTTACTCTTTGTGACCCCATTTTGGGATTTTCTTGGCAAAGATACTTGAGTGGTTTGCCATTTCCTTCTCAAGCTCATTTCACAGATGGGGAAATTGAGGCACACAAAGTTAAGTGATTTGCCCAAGGTCACACAGCTAGTAAGTATCTGAAGCAGCTGAGTCTTCCTGACTCCAGGACTGGCACTCTATCCACTGTACCACCTAGCTGCCCTAGTCTGGATCCAAATCAGCTCTTTTTGCCCCATACTATGTTAATCACCTCCTTTCGTTTTTGACAGATTTAGGAACATTCCCTAGCTTGGGATTTCCAGTTTGATAGTACTGTTTTCTGTACAATAGTATTTTTCAGCCCCATATTCTCTTCAAAGCCAGCCATTTACCTCCTCATCTGGGACGGGAAGACAAACAGATTCACCCTTTAACTGCAGAAGTTTATATGACTTGCCTGTATGAGTTCATTCAACGCTCCAGAGTGAGTGAATGAGGCCATGAGATAACATTGGCAGCCACAGCAGAGGTGATGGAAAGAAACACTGTCTTTAGGGGCAAAGGGCCGGGTTTCAGCTGCTGACTGCTACTGAACAAAAGACCTAGATGACTTTGGATAAGTCCTTTTTTGAAGCTTCAGTTCTCTCACCTGTAAAATGAGAAGGTTTGGACTTAATGGTCTCTCTCTTAGGTCTCTTCTAGCACTAAATCAGTGATTCTGTAAATCATTTCCTCCCTCTAGCCCTCAGTTTCCTCATATGTAAAATGGGGTTAAAAACACTCCCACTCACTTCCTGGCAGGAAAAAGCCCTATCTACTGAAATGTGAGCTGTTATTTAAAGACTACCTGAAAAGTTGAGAGGATACAGGTTTTTAGCAACATGATAAAATGCAAAAGCCGTTTCTTAATAGAGCTATTTATTTTCCTGTGTAGAACTGGTTTTATTCTGGGAAATCCTACTTCAAATCCACTTTATATCCCACCTACCCAACTCACCTCAAGACAAGAAATATTTCCTTGGGATGAACCATCTTGGCCCCATTTCTTCTTTCCATGATAAATGTTTCAGTTCCTAGAATCCAATGGATTATTCCTTGCCCCCCCCCACCCCCCAGTCCTCCTGCCTTCTTGTCCTCCCAACAGCTCTTCTGTTCATGTCTCAGGACAAGGGCTTGTTGTATGGGACCCCCAGTAATCAAACCAGCGAACATTCCTTCCCAGGAATTTGTTTTCCCTTTTTCCAGTGTTTTATGAATCAGACTTCTGTCCATGAACTTTCTGAACCACAGCAGCTTTGGGTGTTATATTTTATAAGTGAAGTGACTGGGGAACATTCCTACCATTTAGACTTAAATGCAAACTCTTTTCTCTGCTCATGGCAGAGGAATCAGTGGATACTTTTTATGGCAGTGTGCATTTCAACTTTTTAAAAAATTACATATATTATATATACATATTAATTAAAATTATATTTAGCAGTTTGAAGCTAAAAATCTGATGTTTCTGCTGAGGAGTTTGCCTGGGAATGACAACATATGGAGTTTAGCATTTAAATTGAATTTTATTATTTAAAACAGTAAAAAATTTTATTGCTACAACAATGCCCCAACAGCCACCATATCACCATTAAATGTGCATTGTGAGGGTACTTGACAGGAGTTCTTAACTGCTGCAAAAGGCATTTTAATTCCTTATTCCCCAGATGCAGTTTATGAAAAGTTTCTACCTACGTGCTTCCTTTACAGATGACTTTTTGTTCTCCCAAGTGTCTCCAGACAGTTCTGACAACAACAACAAATCCCAGGAATTCGGATATCCAGTCGTGCCCTTTAATAGCACATGAGAAAATAATTGCTCCCATTTTATAGAGTGTTTTATAAAGCACCCTCCTCACTGGCTGCCTGCAGTGAGGAAGGAGCTGACGCAAGTGTTACTGTCCCTTCTTTACAGTTAATAGGGATGATAGCTAACATTTAGCGATTGTGCATTCGACCCATTTGGACGAACATTTGTGAAGTGGGCCTTCTGTGTCTCCAGACCTCACTAGTCCTAAGGTTAAATATAAAGACCAAGAGAAAAAGAGACAGACAGAGAGAGAGAGACAGAGGCAGGGGGTGGGAAGAGGTGAGTAGAGAAGGAGACAAGGGAAAGGGAGGAAAGAAAGAGGAGAGAGAGGAGAGAGAGACAGAGAGGGAGAGGAAGGGAGGGAGAAAGAAAAGTGAGAGATAGGAAGGGGGGATGGAGAGAAGAGAAAATGTGAAAATGTGAAAATGAGAATGACTGTGCCTGCCCTCAAAGAGCTCACAATCTGGGAAGTGTTTCTGTTTTTTTGACAAAGGCCCATAAACTTAGAAGGTACTAGGTAGTAGCATAGAGTGCTGGACCTGGAGTCAGGAAAACTTGAGTTCAAATCCAGCCTTAAGATGCATACTAGTTGTGTGACCTTGGGCAAATCATTTAACTTCTATCTGCCTCAGTTTCCTCAACTGTAAAATGAAGTGAAAATAATAGCAACTGTTTCCAAATCTTGTTATGAGGAACAAATGAGATAAAGTGCTTAACATGGTGCCTAGCACATAGTAAACACTAAATAAATGCTTCTCCTTTCTCCTTTCTCCTCTCCTCTCCTTTCCTTTTTTCCCTCTCAAAGCTTCAGCTTTCTCATGTGTGATATGGGAAAGGTAACACTTTTTACAGATGAGCAGCCTAAGATTCATAGAAGTTAAATTTTTTGTGCTGCCACCATTATATAATGTTTGTGCCTTGTTAATTGAACTTCACTGATCTGGGGCTTCAAGTCCAGGGTAATGGAAAGAATGAGCTAGATTTGGAATCGTACAGCCTGGCTTCAGGTGTGGACTCTGGGTGCACCTAGTAGCTGAGAGATCTTGGGCAAATCCTTTGGTCTTTTTAAACGTCTGTTAAGTGCTATACATTGTGCTTGGCACTGAAGATACAAATTAAACAACTAAAAAGTCCCTGTCTTCAGGGGGCCTAGAGTCTATCAGAGGAAAACAATATAGAGCTATATAAATAGATGCAGAATATCAGCAAACATATTACAAGGCACTTTCTAGGGTAGGGCAAGGGACGCTAGTATAGGGGGAATCAGAAAAGCCCTCTCCTGTTAGATACAGAGGAAACCTTCATTTTCTCATGTATAAAATGGGCATAATAACTCTCATTTCCTAACTCAAAGGGTTGTTGTGAAGAACGTGCTTTGTAAATCTTAAAGTGCTCTAAAAATGTGAGTTATGCTTGTCATTTATGGCTATTACTCTCCATTAAGATGTCCTTTGTCTTGATTTGAGCATCTCCACGCAGGCTTCTTCTGGTCCAGCTTCATTCCTAGAAAGGCTTGAAGTCAGGCAGGAAATCCTAACATAGACTTCTCTGAAGCAAGTGTGTTTAATTATCCAGGGAAAGCAGCCTGATAAGCAATCAGTGTTTTTATCTACCATCTTTCTTCCTGTCACTCGAAATGCCTTTGTATTCTTTAGTGGTTACAGAAGTGGACTGGAGACAGAGCTCCTGGCATGCGCTTTACCTTCCCTAGGCAGTGTTCCTGTCCTGAAGATGGGGCCCAGTAGGAAAGTGGCAAGCTCACTCTCCAATACTACCATTCTCCTTCTAACAGACCTTGGGGGAAGTCAGTTGGTTTTTCCAGTGCCTTGGCTCAAACACATATCTCTGGTCAGTCGTGTATGGAAGATCAAAGACTTGGCTTAACAAAGTAATAAAAACTAATTATAATAATTCACAGTTAGCTTCTGAGGAATTAGAGTTGAATGAGACCTCAGAGACTGAGAAGACTGAGAAGAAACTGCTTCATTTTACAAGCAAGGAAACTGAGACTCAGAGTGAGATGATCTGCCCATAGTCACACTAAATTATGAGGGGCGGCTTTGGGATTTGGACCTGTGCCCTCTAACTCCAGACCTAGTATTTCAGACCCTGAAACATCATGCTGTGGAACACTGACCTTTTTCCCTCTGACCCTGTGACAGGTTTCCTGTTTCCATTCCCATTTCTCAGCCACCAAATGGGAATTTGGTAGATGAAGAAGCAGGGTCAGTAAAAGGTGAATTGACTCATCTAGATTCCACAGCTAGGAACTATCAGAGAATGAATTGAAGTCTAATGACCCTGAACCCAAAGCTCTTTCTCCTAGATCCCATTCTAACTGACTTTAAAATATCCATTGTGTGTTTTTTGGAAAAATATTTGTCTTGATTCCAGGTAGCATGAAAGGGGGTCTCTCAAAAAACCTATGCATGCTAGTAAGCCTTATAGAGGGGGCCACTCCTGCTCTTATTTCATTAGAGGGGGGCTGTGCCAGGCTGATGGCTTCCCTCTTCTCCCAGCTTTAGCTCTCACCCTCCCCCAAACCCATCCTTTTTGGAGTCCACAAAGGCTAGGGTTATCTAAGGGAAGGTGCAGCCTGGAACAAGTGATACCATCTTCCTAGAGCTACAAAAACCCCATCATCCTTCTGGCCTCCCCCTCATCCTCTGACAACCTGGTCCCCCCTTCCAAAGAAAGGGCAAGATTGGTGTTGCAGTCCCCTTGGTCTTAAAGTAACTCTCTCCCTGCAAAAGCCAAGACCAAACCAGAGGCTTGAATGTGTGACATTTCCAGAGGCTGAGACAGTATAGATTAGTCAAGGCAGAAAGCTGAGTTTGATAGACCATGTAGGAGACTATTCTAGCAGACAGTAGAATCCTTTCTCATGGAATGGGAGAGAACTATTGTATGAGGGAAAACAGGTGGGTTAATTTTCTGGGTTTTGAGTGAGTGAGGTAGATTGGACCCCTAGCCAGAGTAATTTGGGGCCATCTCTAGTATTACCCTGATCTCATTCATTCCAACATACAGAGAAGAGAAAATGGTTACCCAGAAAATGCCTTACTGATCTTTGTGTTCATGGCCTGGTTTCTAAAAAAAGCCCAGAGAGCATCTCTGATGCTTAACTGCCTTTGCAACATTGGATCAATCATTTAAGCTCTCTGGGCCTCAGTTTCCTTATCTGGAAAATGAAAAGTTTGGACTAGCTAGCCTCTGAGGTCCTCTTCCACCTCCAGACCAGTGATCCTATAGTTTTTCACCAAAAATGTAGCATTCCTCCTTTGGAAGAACTGCAGTAGGAAAGAGCCCTCCATTGGAAGCCATGAGATCTGCATTTGAATGCTAGCTCAGCTATGACCTTGGACTTCTGGTCTTTGAACCCATCTCTTCTTCCCCTGTTAAAGAGCTCTGGATTTGTATTTCGGAGAGACCTGGGTTCACAGTTTGTGACAATGGGCAAGTCATATAGCTTCTTTGTTCTCTCATCTGTAAAATAGGGTCAATGGCACGTAGAGTTGACTAAGTTTTTGAGGGGATCAAATGAGACAGTGTGTATAAGGCTCTTTGTAAACACCTTAAAGCAGTCAGCAAGCCTTAGCTATTATTATTGTTGGGTTTGACCAGAAGGTCTCAAATGATCCTTTCAACCTCCTCCTGTAGTACCTGCCTCCCCACCCCACCCCCATTTTATCCATGACTTTGTCAGTGGAATTCTATAGCATTTTATTAATTCATTAATCTTCCCTTCCTGCTTCAAGCAAATCGCCATCTTGGTACTGAGTTATTGAATTTGTCCTCTTGTTTTGGCATGACCAGTTACTATTCTTGGTACAGGGTGATCTGCCCGTGACATACCACCTCCTCTAAAACTGTTATTATCAGTTGGAAATTTATTAATCACACCTATTTTCTTTCTCTTGCTATTTTGAGTGTGTGCTTTTACACATACTACACATACACACACACAATTGTGTATAACAGTGAATTATTATTTTTAGAATCAAAACATAGCAAACTGTGGAGTTATGCAGTAAACAGACAGGCCTTGGGGAGGACCCATGCTGCTTTGGAGACATGCACATTTCTAGCAGAAAAACCTGAGCCATCTATGGCTTAGTAGGAAGAGCTCTGGTTTTAGGGTTGAGAGTTGGCATCCAGTCCTGGCTCCAACACTCCCTTCTTTGCATTCTGATCTTGAATAATTATATTCCTTCTCTGGGACTCAGTTTCTCCATCTTTGAGATGGAGAATTATGATAGTGTGGAGTTATGGATAGAGGTCTGGACTTGAGTTGAGAAGACACTTACTAACTGTGTGAACCGGAACAAGTCTCTGACCTTCAAGTTACCCACTTCACCAGATAGTTATGAAGAAAGACTTCAATCAAATCAGATTCCATAGACAGGAAGAAGTCCTCACCCTTCTAAGTACCTCTGAGAGCTTGATTGACCACTGTTGAAATGGCTGCTCTTAGTACAGACTTTACATTCTGAAAACCTAGGTGCATCTCCTAGCGCCTGAATTTACCAAATATGTGACATTGGACAGATTGCTAAGTCTCTGTTTCCTCTTCTGTAAGGCAGGAGTAATCATTTTTGCACCAACTCCCTTGAAGGGAAATCAGTATAGAAATTAGAGTTATGATTATTGTCATTACAAAAGAAAGTTACAGATGTTTTGGCTCTCCATTTGGAATGAAGGCCTTGGATACAGAACTATTCAGAAGGCCCTGAGCCAACTCTTTATAATCTGTATGCCCCAGGGTGCCCCATGTCTTCATTTGATTGTGAATTAATTAGACTTCTGTTGTTGTTTTTTCCCCTCCCACCTTTGTCTTGTTAGGAAAGCCTAGTAGTATCTTTCCAGAGGAGAGTTTTATCGACTCTGGAGAAATCGACGTGGGGAGACGGGCATCCCAGAAGATCCCTCCAGGTATTTTTTGGAGATCTCAGGTGTTCATAGATCACCCGGTACATCTGAAATTCAACGTGTCCTTGGGAAAAGCAGCTCTGGTTGGGATTTATGGCAGAAAAGGCCTTCCTCCTTCACATACACAGGTAATCAGGAGTTCTCATCAATGGGTTTTCTCCAATCTGCTCGTATCCAGGGACATCAGCTTTGTGTCATAACCAGGAAGCATTCATCTCAACTGTTCAATTTATTTACTTCAGCTAGAAGTCATCTTATTCATTTAATTATCTTGGATATATGACTTCATCTCTTGGCCTTCACCTTTTCATCTGTAAAATGGAGTTGGATTAAATGACTCTTTAAGTCCTATCCAGCTCTGAAAGTCTATAGTTCTAATTTCAAATATTATATTCTCCTCTATTATCTCTCACCATACCTGAAATCTCAAACTAGTCAGGTTTTTTTTTTTAAATCCCTGAAGATTTTTAAGCATAGGTGGCCATGAGATAAAGTACAGACTCCTTAGCTTAATATTCAGGGCCCCTTCACAGTCTGGCTCCATACTAGAAGGTGTAGTTTTGGAGGCAATTAGGTGGCGCACTGGCCCTAGAGTCGGGAGGACCTGAGTTCAAATGTGGCTTCAGACAATTACTAGCAAGTCACTTAACCCTGACTGCCTCCAAAAAGAGAAAGTAGAAGACCTAAGTTCAAATCCTGACTTTGCCGCTTATTCGCCCTGTGATCTTGGACAAGTCACTTAATCTCTTTAGATCTCTGTTTTCCTATCTTTAACATGGAGTATGACCTCTATGATCCAAACCTAAATCCCAGGAACACTAAGTGTGCCTTTCCAAACAGCATTCATTCTATCTATCTGCTCCCCTTTCCACATTCTACACAAACTAGACTACTCACTCTTATTCTGTCTCATCCTGAGGGGGCCTAGGTGGTGCAGTGGATAGAGCACCAGTACAGGAGTCAGCAGGACCTGAATTCAAATCTCACCTCAGACACTCGACACTCACTAGCTATGTGATCTTGGGCAAGTCACTTAACCCCAACTGCCTCATCCTGGGTCATCTGCAGTCATCCTGATGAATATCTGGTCACTGGATTTAGATGACTCTGGAGGAGAAGTGAGGCTGGTGACCTGCACAGCCCTCCCTCACTCGGAAACAAAGTCAAGTACAAGGCATGCCATTATTTCTCTTTGGTCTTCTTTGGAACAAAGGATGAACACACATCTCATCCTGTCCCTGCTTCTCTCTCACCATTTGCACATGTGTAGACTATAATCCCTCCTAATCTCTACTTCCTTCAAGTCATAGCCCCACAGCCTCCTTCTCTATGGGGCCTCCTTCCCTCATTCTTGGGCTAGCAGGAAGCTCTCCCTCGCCAATCTGTCGTTATCTTTTTGATCTCTCCTACCACATTAAATTTTGTGTCAGATAAGTAGATAGATACATATATACACACTATATATATATACATGTATGTACATACATATATGTCATATTCCCCCCCTTATACTGTAAATCCCTTGAAGGAAGGGAATAGGCCATACTTCATCTCCATAGCCACAGGACCAAGCACAGTATACACACCACATTGTGGAAGTTTAATAAATGTCTGTTGAACTGAGATGGTGATGAAGAAGATTTAGAAAAATTTCTCATTAGCTCTTTCTAGCAACTCATTTCTCACAAAACCACAAAATCTTAGATTTGGAAGAGATTTCAGAGATAATTTACCATTTCAAAGGCCATTCATATCAGAGCAAAAACCCCCTCTATAACATTCCTAGCAAGTGGTCATTCATGTGTCTGCTTCCTTACAGCTGTTGCCTGTTGGTAAAATGAAAGGGAGGGATTAAAATTATGTCCTGAGTTCCCTCTAGCTCTGAATCCCTCGGTTTCCTTTCTCTTCAGTTGCCTTCTTTCCTTCTTCCCTCTCTTCTTGTTTCACTTTACTCCTTCTTGAATTCACCTCCCCTCCAAAAAATAGGAATCTCTTATCCATTTTAATATTTTTTTCTCATAGACTTAACAGTGATCCACAAACATTTAAACACAGAGAAGAGCAGAAAAGGGATTGTATATAAAATCCAACTTCTGTTATATAAGTTTTGTTTTTCAGAGTCTATATTAGCTAATTATTTAACAATATTGTCCAATTTGCGTCCCCTTTTGAACTTCCTATTGTTTTCCATTGAATTTTTTAAATGTCATATTTAATCTTTTTCTCTTCCTTTTTCCTTCCTTCCTCCCTCTTTCTTTCTTCTTTTTCTTCTCCTTGCTTCTCTGTCACACCTCACTAACTTCTCCTCCCCCCTCCTGGATGCCTCCCTTGTAACAAATAAATATAATCAAACAAAACAAAAGGAAAACACTTTGGCCATACCCAAAAAATGTGTGTCTCATTCTACGTCTCTGGTCCATCACATCACGTGGGAGGCAAGTTCCATCATGGTTCCGTGGATGTCATATTGGTTATCACATTGATTAAAATTCTTAAGTCTTTCAAAGTTATTTTATTTTAAGTTACAGGGAAATTTAAAAAGAAAAAATCTGTCCAGGATGATTGATGTGTGGTCTAATTTAGAGGCAGAGGAATTAATAGATCCTTCAGGTTTATTCTAGCTCTGGAATTCAAGTGGTTATACTGTGCCCAACAGTACAAAAATCAGCCTTGTATGTGGCAAGAGAAGGATGGGGATGGGTGGGAATGCAATTATTCTGAACTTACTAGTGAACAAAATTCCCAAGAGAAATGCAGTTTGGGAAGTTTGTGTTGGTTAATCAACCATCAAATGGCATTAACCTCTTTCCCATCTCCCATCTTGGATTTCTTTATGTTTCAAAACTCAGGATGGACATTTGGAGTTAACCTAAAACAGCCTGCTGATCTACTTCTCTCCTTTCCTTTTTTCTTTACTCCTTAGTTTGATTTTGTGGAGCTCTTGGATGGCAGGCGACTCTTGACTCAGGAGGTGAGGAGCTTGGAAGGCCCTCAGCGCCAGTACCGAGGCTCTGTCCCTGCCTCCAGCCACGAGACTGGCTTCATTCAATATTTGGATTCCGGGATTTGGCACCTGGCTATCTACAATGATGGAAAGGAATCTGAAGTGGTTTCTTTTCTCACCACTGCTATTGGTAAGGGAATTAAAAATATCACCTTTCCCCATATTCATTTTGTTTTCTCTATGGACAGGTAATGCCATGAATTTTCACCATATTCATTTCAGTACATATATGTTCAAGGAAGAAGGCATGACTTCTCTCTGTACTGTCTTTCGTCTTGCCTGTGTGGAGTAGGGATGCGGGATGAGTAGGAAATAATTTTCTCCATGTCCACATTGTTGTGTCTGTGGAAAGATGGCACAAGTTTTATTTACTTATTTTGTATCTGATAGTTTTGTGCTTTTTAAATATAAATTATGCCTTCTAAGGTAGCACAAGTATGACTCCTCTTTCCAGTATTATTTGACATAACCCAGCAAATTCTAGTTCTGGTAAGAAACAAAACCAAAGGTATAAACATCACCAAAATGGAGATGACACTATCCCTGTTTGCAGATGGTATGAAGCGATGTTTAGAAAACCCCAGAGAATCAAGAAAGAAACTGATTTAATAACTACTATAAAGCTTTTTTTATGATATTGGATTTTTAAAAAATATTTATTTTTAGTTTTCAACATTCACTTTTATAAGACTTGAGTTATAAATTTCCCTTCCTTCCTCCTCTCCCTCCACCTAAGACAGCATATAATCTGATATAAGCTATACATGTATAATCATATTAAATATATTTCCACATAAGTCTTGCTGTGAAAGAAGAATCAGAACAAAAGGGAAAAATCAGGAGAAAGAAAAAAAAGAGAAAATAGTCTGCTTTGATGTGCATTCAGATTCCTTAGTTCTTTTGTCTGGGTGCAGATAGCATTTTCCATCATCAGTCTTTTGAAATTGTCTTAGATCCTTGCATTGCACAGAAGAGCTAAGTCTCACAAAGATGGTCATCACACAATGTTGCTGTTACCGTGTACAGTGTTCTACGGATTCTGCTCACTTCACTCAGCATCAGTTCATATAAGTCTTTCCAGGTTTTTCTGAAATCTGTCTGCCTGCCTTCTTATGAAACAGTAGTATTCCATGACATTCATACACCACAATCTGTTCGATCATTCCCCAGTTGATGGGCACTCCTCAGTTTCCAGTTCTGTGCCACCACAAAAAGAGCTGCTACAAATATTTCTGTACATGTGGGTCCTTTTCGCCTTTTTATGATCTCTTTAAGATATAGACCTAGTAGTGGTACTGCTAGATCAAAGAGTTTTATAGCCCTTTGGGCATAGTTCTAAAATGCTCTCTAGAATGGTTGAATCAGTTCACAGCTCCACCAACAATGCATTAGCGTTCTAATTTTCCCACATCTTCTCCAACATTTATAATTTTCCTGTTTTGTCATATTAGCCAATCTGATGGGTATGATATAGTACTTCAGAGTTGTTTTGATTTGCATTTCTCTAATCAGTAGTGATTTAGAGTATTTTTTTTCATTTGACTATAAATAGCTTTAATTTCTTTCTCTGAAAACTCCTGTTCATATCCTTTGACCATTTATCAGTTGGGGAATGACTTGTATTCTTATAAATTTGACTCAGTTCTCCATATATTTTAGAAATGAGGCCTTTAGAAATGAGCCACTTTTACAGTGGCTGTAAAAAGTTTTCCAGCTTTCTATTTCCATTCTAACCTTGGATGCATTGGCTTTGTTTGTGCGAAAACTTTTTAATTTAATGTAATCAAAATTGTGATGGGTCAAGTTTAGACACATTTACTTTGTTGTCTCTTTAGATAGAAGGACGGCTTGGATGTAGAGATTACCAACTACTTGGATTGACCACTTTAAAATTCTGGAATATCTCAGATACTTTGCTCTCCACTCACCTCCCCCTTCTTTTGTGTTTTCAATGTGGATGCTCATTTCTTTCAATGGTATATTTACCCAGTTGCATTTTTTGTTGTTGTTAATTTTATTTTTTTCAATGAATAAAAATTCCATTTTCTCTCCCTCTTATCTTTGGAAAAGAAAAAATAATGAAAAACACCAATAGCAAGCAACTTAAGTTCCTTCACTGGCCATGTCCAGTCTGTGCACATTGAGCCTGTTTCCTCTCTGTCAGAAGGTGGCTTCATTATCAGTCCTTTGGAAGCATGGTTGGCCATTGCTTTGGTCATCATTCTTAATTCTGTCCTGGTTCTGGCCCTGATGACTAATGGTGGGACAACCCAATCCTTAGATCAGGAGGAGGAATGGAAAGATTGTGTGTCTTATTGATCGTGGCAACTGAGGGGAGTATTCCAGCCAGAGAGTAGATAATCTTTCCCAGGGTGTGGGCTATTTGCAGAAGAAAAACCAGTTGAGTTTTATTTTCCCTTCTGATCTGCCTTCATAACAGTGGGACAGAGAAAGAAAATAAAACAAATAGTGCAATACAACAAGCATTTAAATGCTACTGTTTGGAGAATGTTATTGGAGCTCTGACGAGTTGCCAAGTTTAGCTAAATAAGACAAATTTGTTTTCTTTAAAATTCAGCACCAGCGCCACCCCCTACAAGAAGCCTTCCCTGATTCCACCAGGTGGTTCTCCTCCCTACCCCCTCACTCCTGCCATATTATTTTGTATCTATTTTATGTGTATTTTTTTTTTGTATTGGAGAGACACTAGGGGTATAGTGAATAGATAGAGAACTATCTCGATTCAGCCTGGTGCTGTTTCCATCGTCCAATTCTGCCTCCCTAAATATGAGCTGTTGTTATTATTGAATGAGACGGTGAGGGATGCCTGCTTATATGACAACCCAAAGGCAAAGACAAGGAAATTGTGCACAAAGAAATTCTCATTAACATGTAGGCTGTAGCATCATTATTTATTCTTTTTTTGAAAAATTCAGCCCTGCCCTCCCCCCTGTCCCAGTCCTCCACAGTAATTATTTAATAGGTTCATTTTATTTTCTTTCATGCAAAACCTTTCTGGGTCCAAGGCTGCCATTAGTGTCTCTCCCCGAAGGGGTGTTGGTGGTGAGTCTCAGCTGTCTGCAGTAGTTACCTGAGAACTGGGAGTTGTAATTTGTCTTGGCAGGTTAATTAAAAGTTTAGGTCTAGTTAAAGTGAAATCATTATGGTTGCAATATACAGTTTTCCCTCTCAAGTTTGCTTAATGCATACAATGGAACCTGACCCATCATAGCATTGCATTCCAAAATTCAGATGGAACATTTAAGCAGATCTCAGCTGTCAGAATCAGAGGTATTCATGTCTGTTTGTAATTAAGTAACAGGAGAAATAATTATGTTTAATTTAACAAATGGAGATATTGTGTATGTTTTTCTTTTTTCCCCTTCTAATTCAGTCCAGCTGATGATTTTAAATTAAATGAGTTTATCTTTCACATGAAAAATCTGAAAGCACTTTCCAAAGGATATATGTAAATATATACAAACAAGCACACACACGCAATCCATGTTTGCAAAGCACTCTGTGAATGAGATGAATTTGTACACATTCCCTCATTCAGGAAACGTTTACGATTGAAGGATTTAAAGCAAGAAGGGGACCTTAGAGAAGGTCTAGTGTAGTCCAACACCGCCATTTTGTAAATAGAATAACTGAGACCTGAAAAAAAGGAATGCACCTTCCTTGGTTTCCTTTACAATTCAGCTTCTTGAGATGCCTTTCTCAGACTCCTAGTCCCTTCCCCATGAGATTACCTTTTATTTACACTGTACGCATCTTGTATGTAGCAAGTTATTATTTGGCATATTGTCTCTGCCTGTAGATTGTGAGGCACCTTGAGGGCAGGGACAGAACCTT
Organism: Notamacropus eugenii; assembly: GCF_028372415.1. NCBI lineage: Eukaryota > Metazoa > Chordata > Mammalia > Diprotodontia > Macropodidae > Notamacropus > Notamacropus eugenii. The sequence goes on from NC_092876.1 coordinate 124,413,972, forward strand.
TCTTTGTATGCCCAGTGTTTAGTGCAGTTCCTGGCCCATAGTATTTTCTCATTAAATAGTAGTTAACTGACTGACTACGTGACAGAGTACATGATAGAGCCAAGATTTCAGCCCAGCTTTTCTGCTGTTAATTCATTGATCCTTTCACTTTATTTGGGGTGCTTCCTGCATGCTGGGCAGTCATTATTCTTGGTGTGGAGGGATTTAAAAAGAGATCTTTGCTACGACCTCTGTCCTCAGAGAGCATATAGTGTAATGGAAGATGAGAAACACAGTTAGAATTCACAACACTACACACTAAGTGTACAACACAAGGCCTCTGCAAGGTTTGAGGATGATGGCAGCTAGTAATTTGAGGGTATCTGCGAATGGTTCTTGGAGGAGGTAGCCTCTGATGCCCTTGAACTCCGCTGTTTGACATGTAGAACAAAATAAGGCAAGCCCTTGGAGAAAGAATATTCTTTATGGCATTTCAAGTGTGCCCCCATTTCAGGTGGAAGGAATCAAATTCCAGAGTGTGCCACTATGATCTCTAAGCTCCTACTCTCAAGGACGTTCTCTGCTTGTTTATCAAGCCTGTGTCCAGTCGAGTGATATCTGCAGTCTATCTCTACCTACCGTGTTGAAAAGCAGAGCTGATGTCTATATCAATGCCCTGACTGCTGGCCAGCTGCTCCAGCCCAGTTGTGTTAATATTGGCTGCCCAGGCCCTGTGTAACCACCATATACTGAATCTCTTTAATTTCACAGGATGTGGCTCCTAGTATTACCTTGCAAATTAGATTTATCATAGCTAGGACCGAAGGAACAAAGACTGCCCCAATATCTTACAGGGGATTGGACCACATTGGGTGTTGAACTAGATGCCATGAGGCAGCATGTGTTTAGAGTTCTGGAGTTGGTGTTAGGAGCAGCTGGGTTTGAATTCTACCTCAGACACTGACTATATGACCTTCAGAAAGTCACTTCCCTGTACTTTCAGTCTCCTCATCCATAAAATAAAGAGGTTAGATGTGAAGACCTTTAAGGTCACTTCCTATTCTCAATCTATGATCTTGTGGTCCTTCATTTTCAACATGTGATTTTCTCTTAGGCTTTCTCTCTTCAACTCCTCTGTTGATTTTCCCAGAAGTCTGCTTGGGGAAACTTCCACCATCTTTGCCACTTCTTTCATTCTTAGGGCTCTTTATTGTGGGGAAAGGAAAGGAATTCTTATTAGGTGCCATCTTGGCAATGGTAGTCTCATCCTCTAGAGCAGAGTTTCTTTCCATTTCTTCCGTATCATGGATCCTTTTGTCTTTTCAGAATGTTGTTAAATGCACAAAATAAAATGGAGACTTGCAAAAGAAGCCAACTGTACTGAAATTATCAATTTGAAAAAAATAATAAATTCATGGATTCCTAGGTTAAGAACTCCTATTTTAGACTAACTTTTTTAGGTGATAGCATATACTGAAAAGAACCTTGAATTTAAGTCAGAAAACCTAGGTTTGATTTCTAGGTATGCTGTTTCTTCCCTATTTGTTGCATTCTACCCCATAGTCTATATTCTCCATTGCATAGATAAGGAAAATGAGGCCCTCTTTACCTTTAGGCCTCATTTTCCTTATCTATACAATGACAGGGTTTAACTAGTTAATTTCTGAATTCTTATTTCTAAGTTCATTTCTAATTTCTACCTCCAGTGTTGTTTGTTCTTATAACTTCCTTCATTTCACAATACCCGTCTTTCTTGCCCATTGTCCAGTCATTCTTCCTTTGGGGCCAACCCAGCTGAAGATAATATTGCTGAGTTGGCCAAATAGCTCAGGCTCCCAAGTTGAGGTATAGAGATGAGGAGACAGAATGAGTCTCCCCTCATTCTTTGCCTCTTTAATATTTTCCCTCCCATTCTCCATAGAGTATGGTGATGAGATACCCAGTCCTACCCCTGCCTCTGTTCTAGGGCATATAGGTTCTCACTGTTCTGTCTCAGATAAGATTCTGAGAGGCTAGTGTACTGCTGACCCTAGACCATCCCCTGAACTTTTGACAGCTAATTCAATACAATGAGTATCTTTTTTAATTATTTTAAAAAATAGTATTTTTAGTTCCTAATTCTTTCTCTCCTAATGGATGGGGAAGACTCCACTCATTAAGAAGGTAAGCAGTACTATACCCACAGTAAGTATCTAGTTAATGTCCGTTATGGGCCAATCACTGTTTGTGTTCTGTGACCACGCAGAAATATGGCTGAGACCTCACAATGAAACCTTTCTCTCCAAAAAAATTTAGACAGTAAGACAGCCATTGACTTTGACTTCTTACAGGGCGCATGAAAGTCCACATAAAGGAAAAGCTCCAAGTAACTCACTAAGCAGTGTCAAAACTCTTAGACCAACATTCAGGGCTGTCAGTCAATCAGCATACATTTATTAAGCACCTACTAGATTAGGTAGTTTTATAGGGAGCCGAGGATATAGAGACAAAAATGAAACAGGACCTGGTCCGCAGGAGTTGACATTCTACTGGGCAAGATAACTTATCTTTTAAACTTCAATAGCTTAAAAATGGCATTGAGACACTTGGGACACTATGGATAATTATTATAAAATATATGAAGGCATATTAAAATATGAGATAATTTTTGGGTGGAGAAAAACTGGAAAGATCGAGGAATCCTTCATATAGAAAATGATGCTTGAATTGAGTTTTGAAAGAAACTAGAGAAGGGGCAGTTAGGTGGAGAGTAGATAGAGAGTTAGCCCTGAAGTCAGGAAGACCTGAGTTCAAATCCAGCCTCAAACACTTATAAGTTGTATGACCCTGGGCAAGTCACTTAACCCTGATTGCCTCCAAAAAAAAAAAAGAAAGAAAGAAAAGAAACTAAATATTCTAAAAGATAAGACTGGTGAGGGAACACACTGTAGGTATGGGGGATTGAGGGTCATGTGAGAGAGATCATAGGAAAGCCATTGGGGCAGGATACAGAGATAGGGGAAAGGGAGCAAGAGTGGAACTATGTATGTAGCACTTTAAGGTTTGCAAAGCACACGTTAACAACCCTGGGAGGTAAGTACTATTATTCTCCCCATTTTACAGATGAGATACCAGAGAGTTTAAGTGACTTTGCCAGGGTCATACAGTTTGGGGTTGGATTTGAACTCAGGTCCTCTGCATGACTGAACAGTTCCCCTCTCCATCCTGTATTCTCTTATGAGACTGTACTATTCCCTGTCCCCTCTTGTTGTTTAGTAGTCGTGGCTAAGTCTATGTGTTTTCTTGGCAAAGATACTGGAGTGGTTTGCCATTTCTTTCTCCAGTGTGTCCCCATTTTACAGATAAGGACCTGAGGCAAAGAGAGATTAAGTGACTTGCCCAGGGTCACACAGTGTCTGAAGCCGAATTTGAACTCAGGTCTTCCTGACTCCAAACCCAGCGCTCTATCCACTGTACCACCTAGCTACCCCCTTTCTGTGCCCTCTATATAGTCCTATATTTGCATGCCTTTGCTCATACTATTGACCATGCCTAGACATCCTCCCCTTTCCTCCATCTCTAGCCAGGTTTGAAAACTCAATTCACATAACTACCTCTTACAGGAATGTAGTCCTCATAATCATTAAGGAATTCCCCACCCCTTTATCCCATCCCCTTCACATAACACTTTGCTTCCACCGTTTTAATGAAGTTATCCAACATTCCTTCACACTTTGGTCATTTGGATCTCCTGTATTCCCCCACACTGCTAGATGATGAGGCTGAGTACCATTCATGCCTTGGGAACTCTCCCCATTTGAGCACAGTAATCTGAACAACTGTGCTTAATAAATTGGAGGTGGAGAGTTGTATGGGAAGGCTTCAGCTCTGAAACATGCGCCTGTTATTCAAGGACTTGCCCAGCTAGCTAAGCTCAGAAAGGCTCCTGAGCAACTTAGCTTCAGGGCAATACGGAGAACTCAAAAAGGCTCAACTGAGCTGTGATCCACATCAGTGTTGGGTACTCCCACATCAGTGAGATCACAAGGTACTGAAATAACAAAAAGAGAGGGATTCCTTCCCTTTAAACTCCCTTAAAAAGAAAGCATTCGCAACCCATCCTTGTTGTATTTGTACTGAAATGCAACTGGTGCAGGAGTATACATATACATATGTGTGCATGTGTATATATGTATTGTATATGTGTATATATGTAGGGAACATTTTGGAAATAATTAGAATGCTCTGTGATGTCCTCAACTGTGAGTCCTCTCCACAATAAAAAAATAAATAATTTTTAAAAAATCATTAAGCAAAATTCTGGTGGCTCTCTTATCTCCTTGATGCAGGTATCCCCTCTGAACAACAATCCCCTGTGGTAGGACAGATATTAAGTCACACAGAGCTTCCCAATCCTCTTCAGCTCTCATCTATGTCCTCTTATAAATCTGCCATAGGGAACTTCCCTCCACATTTCTGGGCATTTAGTGGATATTAATAGAACACATCTGGTCACCAGTGGATATCCTAGGACAGGGACCCACATCTAAATCTCTTCTCTAGCAAATAGCACAGACCTCTGTACATATTACTGGCATATATTTGATGATTTAAGTAGGGTAGATATTTTGCACATGTTCTTAACATGTAACAAGTAACAGTTGCTGTATGTTTGGGTCTTATATAGCATGCTGTCTTTTAATTTGAGCTGGCACTCCAGCCAAAATGGACACACGCACAAAGCCAGCAGCGATACATTATAGTCCAAGGCTTGAAATTGCAGACATGCCAAAGAGATGGATCAAATTACCATGGAAGGGAAAGGGAAGGGTACTCCAGAGAGATGGGAAATCATGATGTAGAAATGGCCCTGTCTTCTCCTGGACTACTCTTCTTTCTGGTATGACCTCCCCAGTTGAATGAAGAAACCACAAGGCCCAATTTAACACCAATGTAGCCATTCATTATCCAAAAAAGAGTAGCCAGCATGATGGACAAGCTGGATACTGTGACACATGCACTTTAGTAGAAGAAACAGGGTGTTTAGAGGGACATGATCACTGTCTCCAAAGGAAAGATGGTTTATATTTGATATTCTCTGAACCAAGAGGGCCAGTAGAAGATGCAAGGAGGCAATCATAGAGAAAGAGTTTGTAAAATTCAGAGATGCCCAAAAGTAGAATGAGCTTCCTCAGAAGATGGAGGGCTACCCCTCACTAAAAGTCTTCAGAGAGTGGGCAGGGAAATTGCAAGGAAATTTACTGATGCCCAGGTACAGATTGGCCTCAATCCCCTTTGAGGCCATGTCCACCCATGAGATTCTGCCATTTTGTTCATTAATGATGGGGGCTATTGGTACCTCTTCTACTACTGCAGTAAGGCTTGCATGAGTGTGTGTGCCCAGAACTGGAATATTCTGTTTTCAAAAAAAATGGAAATGTTGGGGTAGAGCTTTGGAATTTGGTGGGGAAAGAAAAAAGGTCCAGTAGTCTCCCATGACATTTTTTATCATTTTTTGTGTGTGTAACAGTATTTTTTTCCAATTACATGTAAAGATAGTTTCAACTTGCATTTTTGTAAGATTTTGAGTTCCACATTTTTCTTCCTCTTCCTCATTAAGACATCACACAATCTGATATAGGTTATACATGCACAGTCATGCTAAACACATTTCCACTTTAGTCATGTTGTGAAAGAATCAGAACAAAAGGGGAAAACCATAAGAAAGAAAAACAGGAAAAAAAAGTGAAAATAGAAATTGGTCTGCATTCAGATTCCATAATTCTTTCTCTGGATGTGGATAGTATTTCCTATCATGAGTTTTTGGGGATTGTCTTACATCATTGCATTGCTGAGAAGAGTTGTCTATCAAAGTTGATCATTGCACAGTATTGCTGTTACTGTGTATAAGGTTCTCCTGGTTCTGCTCATTTCACTCTGCATCAGTTCACATAAGTCTTTCCAGGTTTTTCTGCTTATTTATCATTTCTTGTAGCACAATAGTATTGCATTACATTCATATACCACAACTTGTTGAGCCATTCCCCAACTAATAGACATCCCCTCAATTTCCAATTCTTGGCCACCATAGAAAGAGCTGCTGTAAATATTTTTTGTACATGTGGGTCATTTTTCTTTTTGGTGTTGATCACCTCTTTTCATAAAAGATAATCTTTCAGTCTCTTTCTATATTACATTCAGATTTTCAAGCTTTGTTTGGTTTTATGCTTATTATCTCAGGATCTCAGAAGAAAAGATGGTTTGGACATCATTGCAAACAAAGCAAACCTCCTACCGTAAGGGATAGCTTGCCTCTGAGCTGGGTCTTCCCTTGTACCTCAGGGCTTTGATTATAAGAGAATAGATCTAATTTCTAAACAATCCAGTCTTAAGGATTCTCACAATTTATCTTGTGGAATAATGGAAAAAGCTTCAGCACCCAAAGTCAGGAGACTGGCATCTGAGTGCTAACTCTGCTACTTAATAGCTGTTTGTCCTCTCTAATATCCCTGAGCCGCAGCTTCCTTCTTGGTAAAATGAGGAGGAGAATAAGTGCATCCACTTCCTTACTGAGTGATTGGGAGGGATTACTATGCCATTTACTGATCTGATAATCTCTGTTCTGTATTTTAACATCTTATATTCTAAGCCCCTCCTAACTGACATTCTGTATTTTTAGGGCCTTCCCAGCTCTGATATTCTGTGTTCCAAGGTCCCTCCCAACTCTGACATTCTCTGTTCTAAGGACCCTGCCAGCTTTGACATTCTGTGTTCTAAGGGCCCTGCCAGCTCTGACAATCTGTGTTCTAAGGACCCTGCCAGCTCTGACAATCTGTGTTCTAAGGACCCTGCCAGCTCTGACAATCTGTGTTCTAAGGTCCCTCCCAGCTCTGACATTCTGTGTTCTAAGGACACTGCCAGCTCTGACAATCTGTGTTCTAAGGACCCTGCCAGCTCTGACAATCTGTGTTCTAAGGACCCTCCCAGCTCTAATATTCTGTGTTCCAAGGACCCTCCCAACTCTGACATTCTCTGTTCTAAGGACCCTGCCAGCTTTGACATTGTGTGTTCTAAGGGCCCTGCCAGCTCTGACAATCTGTGTTCTAAGGACCCTGCCAGCTCTGACAATCTGTGTTCTAAGGTCCCTCCCAGCTCTGACATTCTGTGTTCTAAGGGCCCTGCCAGCTCTGACAATCTGTGTTCTAAGGACCCTGCCAGCTCTGACAATCTGTGTTCTAAGGACCCTGCCAGCTCTGACAATCTGTGTTCTAAGGTCCCTCCCAGCTCTGACATTCTGTGTTCTAAGGACACTGCCAGCTTTTACAATCTGTGTTCTAAGGTCCCTCCCAGCTCTGACATTCTGTGTTCTAAGGACACTGCCAGCTCTGACAATCTGTGTTCTAAGGACCCTCCCAGCTCTAATATTCTGTGTTCCAAGGACCCTCCCAACTCTGACATTCTCTGTTCTAAGGACCCTGCCAGCTTTGACATTCTGTGTTCTAAGGGCCCTCCCAGCTCTGACATTCTGTGTTCTAAGGACCCTTCCAGCTCTGACAATCTGTGTTCTAAGGACCCTGCCAGCTCTGACATTCTGTGTTCTAAGGGCCCTCCCAGATCTGACATTCTGTGTTCTAAGGACCCTGCCAGCTCTGACAATCTGTGTTCTAAGGACCCTCCCAGCTCTGACATTCTGTGTTCTAAGGACCCTGCCAGCTCTGACATTCTGTGTTCTAAGGACCCTGCCAGCTCTGACATTCTGTGTTCTAAGGGTCCTTTCAGCTCTGACAATCTATATTCTAAAGGTCCCTTCTAGGCCTGACATATGTTCAGATGTCCCTCCCAGCATTCTATATTCCAAGGCCCTTCCTGCATTACCGTTCTTTATTTTGATTTCCTTTCTAGCCCTGTAGGTAAGGAAACCCACAGAGCAGCAGAAAAAGGGCAGAACGGGTTAACAGTTGAAGATGGTAAATCCAAAGCTTTCCCAGCACCACCTTCTTCTTCTTCTTCTTCTCCTTCTTCTTCTTCTTCTTCTTCTCCTTCTTCTCCTTCTTCTCCTTCTTCTTCTTCTTCTTCTTCTCCTTCTTCTTCTCCTTCTTCTTCTTCTTCTTCTTCTCCTTCTTCTCCTTCTTCTCCTTCTCCTTCTTCTTCTTCTTCTTCTCCTTCTTCTTCTCCTTCTTCTTCTTCTTCTTCTCCTTCTTCTTCTTCTCCTTCTTCTTCTTCTTCTCCTTCTTCTTCTTCTTCTCCTTCTTCTTCTTCTTCTCCTTCTCCTTCTTCTTCTTCTTCTTCTTCTTCTTCTTCTTCTCCTTCTTCTTCTTCTTCTTCTTCTTCTTCTTCTCCTTCTTCTTCTTCTCCTTCTTCTTCTTCTTCTCCTTCTTCTTCTTCTTCTCCTTCTTCTTCTTCTTCTCCTTCTCCTTCTTCTTCTTCTTCTTCTTCTTCTTCTTCTTCTTCTTCTTCTTCTTCTTCTTTTTGTTTCAGATACAACTTCTAAGAGTCATGAAGATCGTTTTTCCTGTGACTTTCTAAGAACCTTGGGACAGCGTTGTTTTTGTGTATTTATTGCATTTATCGGCCAGTGGGCATTCATTAGCTCCTAAGTGCATTTGCAAGCATCCAGGACGAAACATCCTTGACATGATATACTCTAATTTGTGTCAAAGCATGTGCCACTTCAGAAAAAAGACAGGGAGAGAAATGATTGAAGAGTTATTTTCTGTTTTTAATAAGGCTTTCTTTGCTCCCTCCCTTCCCCTTCCTGTGAATTACAGTGTTAGACATGACAAAGGAATGGAGTCCAATCAAGGTCTCTCAATAATAAATTAACCTTCTTGTAAATGACATTGGCAGCACTTTCTGAAGTCCCTAATAGAAACCCTTCTTTGCAGAAGCGCCCTGTGAATTCACCTCTGCCTGGTAGCGGTGATTTATTCAGAGTGCTGTGGTATAAGTGGAACAAAATAGTAGGCCAAGGGAGAGCTGGAGTCAGCACATCAGAGACAGACGGTGTGGCCAAAAATCTGTTCTCTAGAAGAGAGAGGAACAGCTGAGCAGCACCTAGCTGGGCCTGTGGAGTCCCAGGCAAAGTCAGGCAGCAGCTGGTGGTGCCGTGGGGATCCAGGCAGTTAGGAAGGGCAGGGCTGAGGAGGAAAACCTGCTCTGAGAACTGCGAGGGAACAGGAGCTCATCCACTTCTCCAGACAAGCCAGGAGTTTGAACAGTTCTACGCCAAAGCCTGTTTGGTGATCTGTCTGTTTACTTTAGGCGCAACTTGAGTCCACATGTATCCTACAGCATTCAAACTCATCCTCACTGCATATCATAGATAGATGCTGAAATAGTATTAGGAATCTCTCTCCCCTCTCTGAGCTAAGATATCTCCCAGCCTTACTAGGCAGTCAGCAAATCAATCAGGAAGCATTTATTAAGCGCCTACTATGTGCTGGGCATTCTGATAAGTTCTTAGAATAGAAGAAAAGCCAAAAGATAGTCCCTCTCTCAGAGAGCTCACAGACCCATGCATTTAACTGTTTAAACAAGATAGAGACCGAGATGAAGAAAGAGGGAGTTCTAGACATGGAGGAATACTCCAGAGTCTGGAGATAAAATATCTTGTTCAAGGAACCAGCAAGGAGACCAGTGGTACTAGATGGCCCTGGAAGGGAGGGGAGTCAGGTGTAAGAAGACTAGAAAGGTAGGAGAGGTCCAAGTTATAAGGGACTTTAAATACAAAACAGAAGATTGTGCTCTAAAATATAGATGTATTTTTCTTCCTCCAAATAGAATATATTGACCCTTAAGGTCAAGCACTTTCATTTGGTTTTTCTTTATATGCCCAGAATTTCACACAGTACCAGATGTCTAGTAGGTGTATCATAAATGTGTGGTGAGCATGTTTCCTGTTCTGAGGTCCCTTTCAGCTCTTACATTTTAGATTCAACTAGATTCATTCAGTTCTCACCTAGAATATTTTAGATTTAGAATATTCTAATGTGTTGGAGCATTCTGTGTTCTACAGTTAAATGTTGTTTGTTCCAAGGTCCTTTCTAGCTCCAACCTATGTTTTAAGGTCCATTCTATCCCCAGCCTTCTATGTGTTTAAGGCCCCTTCCAACCCTAATAGTTTATGATTCATAACCTCACTATATATTATTTGGACCAGTTTCAATATTCTCTTGCTTCAGAAACTGAGCACCAGAGAAGGAAAAGTGACTTACCCCAAATCATATGGTAAATTAGGAGCATGTTCAGTCCTAGAACCTTGGCCTCTGGAATCTAGAACCAGGTATTATTTTTATCCACTCCTCTAATCTGGCTAACCTGGATTCTTCTTAGCTTCTATCTTTTAATAAGGATCAATAGGGATTCTTGTGGGTTAAAGGAATATAATTTTTATTGAAAGGCTGATTCTGAGATCAAGTCAGTGAGGTTATGCTACATTGAAATATGCCTTCTATTTGTGGTTGGAGGGTGGGAGAAGCTTTAGAAAACTTTTTATCCTCAGGCTCTCCCTGGGCAGGCTTCATGCTATGTGCTTGGTTCTCTTTCAAATATGTAGCTCTTTTGAACTTGAAAGTCTTGGCCTATGGTGGTCCATGAGACATCTGTCTTCCTGGGGAGGACCAGAGTGAAAAACATCTTGACTGGGCTAAGAGAAAGACTAGAATGCAAGAGCCCCAGCTCAGGTCTTTCCCTGTTGCCTGGCAATGGACAGGTTCCATAATCTCTTTGGGTCTCAGTGTTCATCATGTGTAAAATGAGAAGGTCGACTCAGTGGACTCCAAGGGCCCCTTCAACATTAAATCCTATCAGTTTAGTATGTTAGGTGTCGGTGCCTTAGAGGCCTTATCATTTCTAGCACTCTCTTATTGGCTCAAAGGCCAACATGATTTCTCCTAGTTAGATGCCAACTTTGGGGCAATGAACATAGGGAATCAGATTCATAGAGAGGAAAGAATGTTGTATCTGAGGTCATAGGAGCCAAGTCCAAATCCCAGGTTCAAATACTCCTTGTATAACCATAGGCCACTTCTTTATCCATTTCACTAGGTCTAAGGGGGCTAGACTAGAATATCATTAAGCTTTCTTCCTGCTCTCAATACAGGATCCTGTGAACATCCATCTGTGACCTGGAGCTGTTTTCTAGGAGTGTCCCTAACTGTCCTGCACTGAGTTGGGACATGGGAAGGAGAAAATTGTAGCCATAGTTTCCCCTATTATCTCCATCCTCCCTGAAAAAAGCAAAAGGGGAGGGGGTTATAATTTTAAGATATTTGATCTGGTTAAGTGTGAGGAAGTTAATGATTTGAAGGGGAGGCCTATGAGCAAAGTTCCCACTAGGACACATTTTTGCACAGGGCCCAGGACTGCACCATTAAAGCAGATGGGAATGGTGTTGTGGAAACAGCATGGGTTTGGGAATGAGAAAATCTCGTGTCACATCTCTGCCCAGCTACCTGCTAGCTGCGTATTCTTGATTCGCTAAGTCTATGATTCATAACATCCCTGTGTACTGTTTACTGATCACTTGAAGGGCCAGGTTCTTTTGCTTCGGAAACTAAGTCATTGACTTACCCAAGATCACACAGCCAGTTAGTAAGAATACCTAGGATTAGAATCCTGGTCTCTTTACTGCATCACTGGGGTTATCATCACTGGGTACCCATTACACAAGGGTTTCAGCTTGGGTTCTGCTTAGCTCCTGTTTTTATTGGGAATCATGTGAGTTAAAAAAATATATATATACATATATATATGTATATGTATATGTGTGTATACACATAAATATGTGTGTATATACATACATATAATGTATATGTGTTGTTTTTCAGAGTGGCCAGTTTGCCTTTGTCTAGGCCTGTTTCCTTCTCCCTAATGTGAAGTGACTCTGTAAGGGTCCTTCCAGCTCGAAATCCTGTAACCCATTATATGGAGTGGATTTCATTGTGTCTTAACCACTACATTCAAAATGAGGCCTTTAGCCTGTATGCTGGTTCCAACAGTCTTCTTCCAAATAGATTTTTGAGATTTCTGACAGACTTTATCTTATTAGTGGAATTTTAATTTTAATTTTTGACAGCTCTTTTTTAAATCAATTTATAAAAACAGCTGCCAGTTTCTGCCCTGCCAGCTGGCTCATGGAGCTGCTGTCATTCCAGCTTGGGGGAAGATCTCTGCATTGGGTTTTTTTTTCCTTCCTATTATGGCCCTGACATGGGGCTGCAGAAGGGGAGTACATCAGTTGGGAGTCTTGGGTTCTAAACCTGTATATACTTTAGCTTGCCTGCTTACTCTAAGATAAGTCTATACTCATTCTGGGTCTCCTTTTTCAAGTTCATGAAGTGATTAGGCTGCAATGGAAAGAACAGTCACTGAACCTGGGTTCAAATCTCACCTCTAATGCTTATTATGTTTGTGACCTTAGGCAAGTCACGTAATGTAAAATTGGGGTAACCCTGACCATGCTCAGCTCACAAGACTCTCCTTTGGTTCATAAAATGTAATGTACATCACTTGAACATTGATCTAGGCTCCTAGCTCCCCCCTCCCCAGATGTGAGCAGCTACTCACAGCTTGGTGGACATCTCTGCAGTATATCACTGAATGTATCTCCCCTTCCCCTCCTCCACTTACCAACATCCTTTTATGGGTTGGTTTCCCCCATTTGAATTTAAGCTTCTTGAGGACAGAGACTGTCTTACTTGTATTTGTATCAATAGTAATTAGCAAACTGGCTCCTAGAAATTCAACCTCAGACACTTACTAGCCATGTGACCCTGGACAAGTCTCTTAAACCTATTTGCCTCAGTTTCCTCATTTGTAAAATGAACTAGAGAAGGAAATGGCAAATTGTTCCAGTGTCTCTGCCAAGAAAACCCCAAGTGGGGTCACGAAGAGTTGGACATGACTGAACTCCAAGTGCTTAACAGTCAGTGAATCAGTCAGTCTGCAAGGGCCTACTATGTGTCAAGGAGTATATTAAGTGCCTGAGATACAAAGAAAAGTAAAACCCAGTCTCTGCTTTCTGAGACCCTATATTCTCATGTATAAATATCTAGGTACATAAAAAATTATATAGCAATTACATAAAGGTAGTTTGAAAGAGGAAAGCATTAGTAGCTGGGGAGAAGGGGACCAGGAATGATCTCCTATAGAGGATAAGATTTGAGCAGAGCCTTGAAGGAAGCCAGAGATAATAAGGGCCTGAGTGGTATTGGAGGAACTAGTGTGGAGTGCTTCAAAGGATATATGAACATTTGGAAAAGTTGAAAGAGGCCAGGTTATGAAGAAGAAATTTGTAGTTGATCCTGGGAGTAATAGGGAGATGATGGGGCAGGGGGAGTAGCCACATAGTCTGACTTAGCATCTGTGTGGAGGATGAATTGTAGTGTAGAGAGACACGGGTCAGGGAGACCATTCAGAAGTCTCTTGTAGACCCAGACAAGAGATAGTGAATGCCTAAATTAGGGTAGTGGTTCTACGAGTGGGCATATGTGAGAGATAAAAGTAGGAGACAAAATTTGTCAGGGGGTTGAATATGTGGAGTGAGAGCCAGGAGTCCAAGTAGTAGGGAGATTGAAGGTCTCTGTGTCTGTCCGTCTACTTTTAAAGTCCCTTACCTACTTTAAAGTGCTCTTAAGTGTTAGTTATTATTATCTGTAGATATTTGTAGAATACCTTCTCAGAGTTTAATCCTCATGCAGCTCCAAAGAACTAATCTCTAGGGGGAAAATGACTTTACTCTCTTGTTTAGAGTTAACAAAGTGTATTCCAGACCTCCTCACCCTCCACATTTTGCATGAACTCTTTCCCAATCTTACAGCTCCTTCTCATACTACCCAGTAGTTATTTTCCATATATTCACTATATTATCTATATGCACCCATTTCCTCCATTAAATTGTAAACTTGTTGAGGTTTCCCTTTTGTCTTTGTATTTCCAGAACTGCCTATCCCATTTGTTGTTCTTGTTCAGTTAATTCCAACTGTACCTGAGTAGACAAAGTTCATGGGGTTTTCTTGGCAAAGATAATAGAGTGGTTTGCCATTTCCTTTTCCAGTGTGTTCCCATTTTACAGATGGAGAACTGAGGCAAATAAGGGTTATGTGACTTTCCCAGGGTCACACACCTAGTAAGCATCTAAGATTTGAGCTCAGGTGTTCTTGACCCCAGACCCAGTGCTCTATCCATTGACCTACTTGGCTGTCCCTTCCCCACAGGAGGCACTTAATAAATGCTTGTTACCTGATTGATGAAATTTACAGAAGAAGAAACTGAGGTCAAGAAGTGAAATAAATGACCCGACTGTCTCACACCTACCAGATATCAGAACTAGGACATGGCCATAGATCTCTTGACTCTAAGACCAATATTCTTTTTGCCTCACTAGAACCTAATATGTCAATCCCTTCTTCTTGACTGTGGCCTAAGTCAGTAGGAGCCTTACAATCTCTCAGTCCCCTTAACTCATACATGTAGGACTTTGTGGCAAACTTATTCTCTGGGCCTGCACAAAAGGTTTATTGATTGTGGAAATTACTTTATCTTTAGGGCCTACCATATTTGAGTTAATTTGAAGTCGCTGGGTGTGCTTCTTATGGTTTCTGCAGCAGAGAGGGTTTTCTTTCCTTGGTGACAAGGCTCTTCTTATTATAGGAAGGGCAGTAGAGAAGGAAAAGGGAAAAAAAGCTGCTTTAAGCCAAGAACCTCTGTACATATGGTTTTAGTTTCAGGACTCACTCCTTCCTGCAGTTATCGAAGTCTGTCCCAGACTCTCAGCTAATGTAAGCACAGTTTGTTTCCTATTACATGACAGTCTGATTTTTATTTCCAATGGTGCCACAGTGCAAAAGAGTAAATGCATGAGTGCAGAGGAGTCTGTATGTTTTGGCAAAGGGAGCACAGGCCGTCTGCACTAAAACAAATAGAGTTCCAGGGCTCCATTTTCTACAAAGCACCATCCAAGGTTCCCCAAGCCAAAAAGTGCAAATTATTCATTAGACAGACTGTGTTGGGTTGGTGGAAGCATTGGACCTTACCCTGGTCACAAAGCTGATTTCCATAGAATACTCTCTGAACCGGGGAAGGAATGATCATTCCACTAGAGCCCATAGCTAAAGCTTTTCCAGTTTAGGAAAACAACCCAGCAGCCCCCTGGAGGACGCTAATATAAGTGTTGTTCTCTCTATTTCATGCAGGAGGAAACTGAGTACTAGAGAAGGAAAGTGATTTTTCCCTAGACCATTCATCTCATAAGTGTCAGAGCTAGGATTTGAACTCAGGTTGACTGATTCCAAGTCTAGAGAATGACCCACTTCATCTCATTGTTGAGGAGCATGATTAGTAATGGCACCTAATCAGATCCTGATTTCCTTGGTCATTCTTTCCAAGCTTGATGCCTTAATAATGCTCAACATTATTCTAAATTAGTTCCACAATTTCCTTGGCCTAGGGAATTTCTAGTAAGGAAACTCCCTCTATCTGTGGCAGTTTAGCAGCTTTCCCACAGTTCCAGGGATTGGAGTAAGGGGTAGGGAAGGAGAGAAGTCATAGTGAGAAATACTGAGAGGACTTGTCCAAGGTGATTCAGACAGTACCTGACATAGGTTGGACTTAAATCCAGGTTATCCTGACAATGAGGTTTATACTAGATTCTATGCACACAGTAGGCATTTAATTAAATTTAATTCAACACATTTGTGACCTACTATGTGCATACAAAAGAAAAAGAGCAGTTCTTCTTCTCAAGGAGTTTGCAGTCCACTGGAAAGGATATAAGTAAAACAGATAAGTAAATAGAAGATAAGTTGAGGAACTGGACTAGCTCAAAGGAAGGGACGGTCTGGTAGGAGTACCTGAGCATTCCTCAGGGAAAGCTGGTTAATCTTTGTTGGAAGAAAAGATGAATGAATGGATGAATGAATGAACTAACATTCCAAATAAATAAATGGATTGTTTCTTATCCCTTGAGCACATGCTCATTCAATAAATGCTAATTGAATTGAATCAAATGCTCAGGGAAGGAGGTTATTTACTTCCGTTTTGTCTAGTAACCTCCAAGAAACTCAGCATCATGGAGGGGATCCAAGGTTCTAAACACCTGTGCTTGCAGAGCTCCAACTTTAGCAGGTCCTACCCAGCTAGGAAGACTTAGAGAATGGACCTTGCCAGAGGCAAGCTCACCTTGGGGAAGAGAGAGCAGAGGGCTAGGTTGACTACAGGCCAATGAATTTTTCAACCAAAGTAATTCTTGGAGACAAGGGTTATATAAAGGGGCTTAGGACCTGAATCGGTAGAGATCCAATAGAAAGAATACCAGACTGGAAGAAAACAAAGACCTGAGTCGAAAAATAATACCTGGAATGACTCCTTGGTGTTTCTTGAAAAACAGAGTCCATCCTCCCATTCATTCAGTTGAGGTTCTTCATTCAGTCAATCAATAAGCATTGTTAATCGCCATGGGCCAGGCCCTAGGGATAAAGGTTAATTCCATCCATGGGGCTTATACTGTTGTAGGTGATAACATGTTCACATATAAACATATGTTCATGAGACTCCATAACATTTGTAGGATTTTCAAGTTTGCAAAGTGTTTTCCAGAGTTTGTCCATTTGGTCCTCAGAACAGTCCTACAAGGTAGGTGCTATTATTTAATCCTTGGTTTACAGAGGAGTTGAAGTGAGATAGAGAGATGAAGTGACCTGCCCAGGTGTCACATAGCTTGTATCTGGGGCAGCTGTTAGAGCTGAAGTCTGCACAAAGACTTTCGGGACACCCAATATTGGCTATTAGAGTTTAAGACTACAGTAATACTTTTGGGACACTATTTGCTATCAAAGCTTAAAGCTGTTGTAAGACTTTGAGGATACCTCTATATACTCTATTAGAGCTTAAAGTTGTTCTAAGGCTTTTGGGACACCCTCTATTTGCTATTAAAGCTTCTAAAACTTTGGGGATACCCTGTATTGGCTATTAGAACTTAAGACTTCACTAAGATTTCTGGGACTCCCTGCATTTTCTATTAGAGCTAAGACTGCTGTAAGACTTTTGGGGTGCTCTATATTCACACAATCATTGTGTACACCATTTTGGTTCTGTCATTATCAGTTTGCATCAATTCATGCAGATCTTTCCATGTTTCTCTGACTTCCTCCTAAGTTTTCAGAGAAGTGATAACTACTTTAATGGGAGGCATCTCATCATTTCTGAATGCCTACCTCCTGATGAAAAGCAGTTGCTTTCTCTCCTTAGTTAACCCAACCTCTTATCAAGTTCAGAATTGTTACCAAACAGAGCAATGTCCCTGGGGCAATGAGGGAAGTGAAAGCTAAGGTTTATTGGGTTAAAGTTAAAGATAATTATCGCATCCCAGGAAACCCAAGAAGCATTTATGAGGTGTCTGCTGGTTAGGGTTAAGAGGGAGACTTGGTGTCATTCCAAGCTTGGTGGGGGGAGGGCAGCATTTCCAAGAAAGGGCCCTGAATTGAGGGTTTACAGTCACCATTCACCCCTGGTCTGCTCTTTGACATTTAGCTTTAGGCAAGTCACTTAACACACTAAGGCAAGCCTTAGTTTCCTCATCTGTAAAATGAGCTGGAGAGGGAAATGGCAAACCACTCCAGTATCTTTACCAAGAAAAACTGAAATGGGTTCACAAAGAGTTGGACTGAAACAATTGACCGACAGTATGGAAGAGAGGACATCATGTTATATCAAAAGGGAAAGTCCTAAATTCTGTCTCTCACTGCCTTTGTTACATTTCCCTAGAAACTCAGCATTCACATCTGTTACATGAGGTTACAAGATCAGCTAATTTGGAAGCCCTTTCTAGCACTAGGAACCTAGAATTCCAAAGAGGGCAGATCATTTGTGTCTAGGGAGAGGAGATGGAGAAGGCTGCCTGGCAGAGACCGGGGTTCAGTCTAGCAATTATCATGATAATTATACTTTTTCCTCAGGCCTTTTCAACATTGATGCCCTTTTTACCAGGCCAGGGACAAATTATATAACCTGTGATCATATGCTGGGGATGCTAAGTAAGCTTTCATTTTACCCTGTCAAGATAGGTAATTGTATTCAAGTCTTGAGTATCCATTGTAATGGGAGATAAGGACAAGGTGGATAATTGAAACCCAGAGACAATCCCCAGACATCTTTTTAGGGACCTTTCAGCCTACCCTACAACAATATTTTAAAATGAAAGCTGCAAATAGCCAGTAGAAAGATCGTATTGAAATTTTACCTCTTCTGCTTAACTCTGCTTACTTAAATCACCCAGACTTAACCATTACTTCACCAGTAGCCTACGGTCAGTATGGAAATGCCCTTGTTGTATGGTGTATACATATATATGTGTGTGTGTGTGTATGTATATATATATATATATATATATATATACATACACACAAATATACATATATGCATTGTTTGTGTATATGTAGATAGTTTTTCTTTATTTCATAACTCATTCACTAGGTAATCTTTTATAGTCTGTGTTCTAAGATTCCTCCCAGCTCTAGTAGTCTATATTCTTTATTCTAACATTCTGTATGTTAAAGGCCTTTCTAGCCCTGACATGTTACATTCTTAGCCCCCTACCCCTTCCAGCTAGAACCCTTCTGTGTTCTAAGGTCTCTTCCAGCTTTACATTTCCATGTACAGTTTTAGAATATTCTAGGTACTAATTTTCCTGCAGTCTAATATTCTGGGTTCTAATTTTATATATTCTAAAGCCTCTTGCTTTGGGATTCCAAGGACTTGAGTTCAAATCCCAGTTCTACCACTTATGCCCTATGTGACCTTAGACTAGTCACCTGGCCTCTTAGGATCTCAATTTCTTCATCTGTAAAATGACAAGATTGGATTAGATGATTTGGGGTCTCATTAAGCCCTAAACCCATGATTCTATTATTCTATGAGGTATAACTGCCTTTCAGAGAGTTCTGTTGTGGTTCTTTGTCTTAGCCCTGGAGAGTAAAAGAGAAAAGCGATGGGGAAAAGGACAGAAGAAACAGTGTAATGATAACCTTTCTCTTTGATGGGTAAAGAAAGTTGTCAGAATTCTCTAGCCTGTTTGCCTATCTCCATTTAGTTTTCTTTTTCTACATATTAGTCTTCCCAGGAGCCTGGGAAGAAAAGAAGCTCACTCAGTGATCACAAATTAATTTTGTACACATACACACACACGCGCGCGCGTGCATACACACACACACACACATACGCACACGCACATACACGATGCCTCCCAAAAATTCAGAATCCAGTGAGCCATCTAGTAATCCTGACAACATGGACATCCACCTTACATTAGTGGGGTCTATGAGAGGGTACTCAGAGGGAAAAAACAACAGAAGCCTGAGTTTCCTTGATACTGTCAAGACATGCTCATGTCCAGCTGCTGGGTGTGGAAGCCTTGGACTAGAATGAAACAAGCCATATGTAATACAGTATAAACAGTGAAGAGCAGGGCTGGGAGAAATCTCCATAGGATTAGCATTTAGTAGTTAATGAGCCTTTCATGAGCCTTTCGCATCTTTCCAGAGGAAGGAGACAGGAGGTAACACCATCACTGTACATCTGCAGAAGGTTTCAGGGTTTACTGGAGCACCATACATTCACCATCTTATTCCATCCTCACAACAGCTTATAGAGAAATATTATTATTCCCATTTTACTGAAGAAAGTGAGGCCCAGGGAGATTTCCTTGTTCACAGTGTTGCACCTGGTAAGTGGCAGAGCCAGAACTCCGTCCTGGGGGGTGGCTCCCCCCACCACGCTGGTGGGTCACCAAGGGACTGTATTTTCCTTGGCTGACAGAGGGATGATTTTCCAGCACTGTTCATATTGACTCATGCTGCTGCAGCTTTATGTTTGCAAACCACACTTTGCCTACACATAATCCTCATAACAACCCAAGGCAGTTGATGATTCAATTCAGTAAACATTATTAAGCATCATATATGTGCAAGGAAAGCATTATTATCTTCATTTTGCAGAAAGAGAACTGAGCTTAAATGACTTGCCCCAGGTAATATAGTTCATTCCAGCACAGGTTGGTCCAAGGTCCTGTGTAACTCCAACACCATTTCATCATTATTTTGTTTACCGGTACCATTCATTCAAGTGACAGTCACACTTGGTCACCTCTCTTTCTAAGTCTTTCAGGCAGTGTGGTTTAGTGACAAGAGCAGTGGACTTGAAATTTGAAATTAAAAAAAAAACCCACAAACCTAAGTTTTTATCCACATCTCTGCCTGGTCCATACCTACCAGCTGGGTGACCTTAGGTTTCTCTAGCTGCTGCTAGGTAGTGAGTGCAATGGGTAGAGTGCTGGACTTGGAGTCAGGAAGACCTTTGTTCATATCCTTTCCTAGACACATTTTTGTTGTTTAGTAGGGTTTTTTTCGGTCATGTCCAACTTGCTGTGACCCCATTTAGGATTTTCTTGGCAAAGACATTGGAGTCGTTTACCATTTCCTTCTCCAGCTCATTTTGCAGATGAGGAAACTGAGGCAAACAAGGTTAAGTGACTTGCCCAGGGTCACATAGCTAGTAAGTGTCTGACACCAGATTTGAACTAAGGAAGATGAGTCTTAGATACCTTCTGGCTATGTAATTGTCTGAAAGTCACTTAACCCGTCTGTAACTCAGTTTCCTCATTTGCAGAAGGGGATAATAATATCCATCTCCTTGGATTGTTGTGAAAATCAAATGAGATAACGTGTATGGAATTCTATAAACCTCAAAACTATTATTATAATTATTTGGTTATTATGCTCTTTAGGCCTCAGTTTCCTCTTCTGTAATGACTTTTAAGGTCCCTTCCAAATCTTAGAAAGTTAGATCTTGGCTTATGGGTGAGCCCCTGATTCTCAGCCCTGACAACCCCGACTCAACCCAGACTGGTGACAGGGTGTCCAGGTGAATGTTTTGCAGGCCTCTCGGGTACGAGAGGGGACCAAGACATTTGACAACCTAAGTAAACTAATATTGGTGCTTATTAACTGTCGGTGAAGTAACTGCTCCCCAACCGCTTGCTAGCTTGCTAGAAAGCTCTTTCTTTGTCCTTAGACAGTTTGCACAGAAATGTCTCAGGAGTGATCGCTCTTAGTGACAATAGCTGGCTATAAAATATTTAACTTGAACATATAATTACATTTCCATAGCCTCTAATAGGATCAGTGCCATGCAGGCAACCACCTTGGCCCATGGCCCAAAGATATAGATAAGCCCAAGTTATTAAGTTCAATGTAACCTAATAGATAAATAAGGAAAAGATTCCACTACAGGTTCTGTGCTGGGGAAACCAACGTCCAGTGTAATTACTGGAAAGGAAAATCCACAAGTCTGGCGATTTGTCTGGGTCACTCATACATTTTATCTGGTTACATCCGTGTAAATGTGATTCACGTACATAATTCCTTGGGGGGTCACAGTGACAGCTCTTGCCAAGGCATGTTTGGCCCTACAAAATCTCATTATGGTAGGTAACAATAACATGCTCCTGGTAGCCTTTAGGGAGGAGGCAACATTGTAATATTGCATGTGACAGACAGGACTTTGCAGATTTGGGGTCTGGTCACCAGGGTCGAATCTCAGCTCTGATATTTGTTTCCTGTACTGCCCAGGGCAAGTAACTCTACCTCTCTCAGTTTCTTCATCTGCACAGTGGAGATGCTGATTCCTGAATTCATCCATTTATTCATCAAACTTGTATTAATTACCTAGTTGCACAGGGTGCTAGGCTGGACATTAGAAATATAAAGCCCAAAGTGAAAGGTGGTGAGACATGCTTAAAAAAAGATAAAATTCCTAACACATGGAACTTATTGGCTAGTAGGACTAGATGACAGACAGACAACTATAATATGTGTAATTTTTGAGAAGTGTATTAGAAAGAAAATATAGTCAGCCTTAATGGCAAAGTTATTATAAAGGTGGTGGAGACTGAGGATGGTTTGGGAAAGGCTTCTTAGAGAAAGTGGGATTTTAATTAGACATTAAAGAATGATGGAAATTCAACAAGAAAGTATGAAGGGGAAACACAGTCCTAGCAGTGGTGGTGATCAATCAGTTGATCAGCAAACACTTATTGAGCACCTGCTGTGTGCCAGGCACAGTGCCAGCCAGTGGGATAAAAGATAAAGCTAGAACTTAAAGCTAACTAAAGGGACAGGGAACAGTGAAATGGGAGGTTACATGCATGTTTGTATGTCAGGAGTAGGGGACAGTCTACATTGACTGAATTTCAGAGTACATGGAGAAGCATAGTAAGATCAGACTAGAAAAAGAGGGTGTTATTAGATTGTGAAGGACCTTGGATGGCAGGTCACTAAGAGTCTGACTCCTCCTCATCAGACAACATGGCTCCACCCCAGTGATGCATGGCCTCTAGATCCTGCTGTATGAGATTCAATCAACAGATATGGGGATATCTATAGACAGGAAGATCAGTGGGATGAACAAATAGGAAATGAGTGAATGAAAACTCATTTATTAAGCACTTACTGGGTAATGGACACGGTGCTAAGCTGGGGGTACAGGTACAAGAAAACAATATAGTGCCTGCCTTCAAGAAACTTACATTCTAATAAGAAAATACAACATGTATGTGGTAGTATGATGGCCAGGGAGGAATGTATTTTCCCCAGTAATTATTGTAATGCTGTGTACACAGGAGGTGCTTAGACAATGTTTGTTCAATGAATGAGTGATTACAAAGAGAGTTTTCTTGTAAGACCTCTGCTAGGACATAGTACATGGGAAAGAGGTCATCCTGGAAGTATCTAAGCTCCTTACATTTATTCTTTTCCTGTTCTGACAAAAACTAAGGAAAGAAAAATAATCCACTTTTTTAATGAAGAAAGGGACTGAACCTTGTCTTCCTGGATGGTTTGTGCAACCTTGAGTATGTTGATGAGGCTCAAAAAATGAAAAGTAAAAATTAGCAAGTTTCTGGCCTCTGAGGAGCAGGCTTCAATTCATACCTTGTCTGTGTGTCATCACAGAATCAGCTTCACAAAATTAGGCTCATTGGGTGTAAGAACAGAGTTGAGTTTTCCTAAACCTGATTTATTAAATAGTTATCTAGATTCATTTTGTTTAGAGAGGCACATAATTTTGAAGTCAGAGAACTCTTGGAAGAAGCTGGATTCTGGGCTCACCTCTACTCACTTGAGTAACCGTGTACCCTCTGTGGGCCTCAGTCTCCTTGCCTATGACAAGATGAAGTTGAATTACATGATCTCAAAGGTCCCTTTCAGTTATGACATCCTGTATTCAAAAATCCCTTTCTGTCAGTTGAACAAAAACATTAATTTAATTAATTAACTAAAAACTCCAAATGGGATCACAAAGAGTCAGACACAACTGAAAAACCACTGAACCACAACAAAACAGTATCTAAGAAAGTATTTGAACAAAGTTCACTCTGCCTCAGTTTCCTCTTCTATAAAGTCAGAAAAATAATAGCACCTACCTCAGGTTGTTATAAGAATCAAATGAGATAAAATAGGCAGAAGTCTTTGCAAACCTCAAAGTGCTATCTTTGTGGTTGTTTTTCAGTGGTTTTTCATTCATGTCTGACTCTTCATATACTCTGTTTGGAGTTTTCTTGGCAAAGATACTGGAGTGGTTTTCCATTTCCTTCTCCAGTTCATTTTACAGATGAAGAAATGGAGACACACAGGGTGAAGTGACTTGCCCACAGTGACACAGCTTGTAAGTGTCTGAGGCCAGATTTGAACTCGGGTCTTCCTGAGTCCTGTCCCAGCACTGTATCCACTGTGCCACTTTGCTGCCCTATTCAAATCCACCTTCAGACTATTATAAGCTCTGTGACCCTGAGCAAGTCATTTAATATCTACTTCACTTTCTTCCTCTGTAAAATGGGGATAACAATAGCACCTACTTCCCTGAGTTGCTTAAGAATCAAATGAAATAATATTTATAAAGCACTTTACGAACCTTAAAGCACTGCATAGATGCTAGCTTTTTATCATCATCATCATTGTTAGTTATATGAGCCTGTAGCAGAAGCATCTACATTTTTTTAAGGTCATGAATCCATTAATTATTAAGGTATTAAGTGTTAAAATATAAAGTATTAAGTATTAAAACAGGAATGGAAGAAATCTTAACTTAGTGCTAGAAACTTAAGTGCATAAAAAGTCAGAGCAGGAAAGGTCTTTAAAAACCATCTCATCAAATTCTCTTACTTAAAAAAAAAAAAAAAAGAGGAAATTGAGAGGATGAGAAGGGATGTGACTTTCTAGAAGTCACCCAGATTAGTAGAAGAACTTGGACCTAAAGCATGACCTGATCTTTTCAACCCTGTTGTCTCTTAATAGAGAAATCTTTTAGTTTAAAAGAGAACTTTAAGGTTTAAAACAACCTTGTAGTTTATGCTGATGTTTAACAAAGTCTTTAAAAACAACAACCGGAAACTCTGAGCTCTAAGCAGAAGCTTAGAGCTTTTTACATACACGATGTAATTTATTGGTTATGCCATCTAGTCTGCCAAAGATAAGAATGATTCCTGCCAGCTGCTTTGTTGGAGAAAGACAGTAAGGTTAGAACCAGGTTTCTGAGTTCATGTAGCAGGTGGGGTACGAGAAGGCAAACTGTTTCCACAGTTGCAGAAACCAATAGTGCCCCCAAAGCAAGGGTACTTGTTAATTTATCATCACAAAGTTCTCACTATGTGAGTCACATCCACCATTGTCTCATGTGCTCATGAGAATCCATGTCAGTTGTGTTTGGGCATCATCCTCTCGAGAACAGCCAAATCACAGCTAACAATGGGCTCCCACTCACATTGTTATTCCTAGTTATCATAGATGCTAAGGAAAGAAATGGTTAGTTTTGGAAGCTAGGAGCAGAAAGCAGAAACTCATGTTCTCCTCTCAGTTCATTTGTCCTTTGTCAAATCTGTTGCCGTGACTTCCGGCATCCCAGTCTTGGGTGGAAGAGACTTCAGAAGCCCTTAATCCAAGATGTGCCTGAGGAGGCATCTCATACGAGCAGCATTCCCAAGTAGTGGTCCTCCCACCTCTGTTTGAAGAGTGACATTGAGACCTATCCCTCCTACCTCCCCGGGCAGCTCAGTGCTACCTTTGGGCAGCCCTAAGTAATTGTTAGGGAATAACCTTGAGGCAATACTGATCCCTCT
Source organism: Notamacropus eugenii (assembly GCF_028372415.1). Lineage (NCBI taxonomy): Eukaryota > Metazoa > Chordata > Mammalia > Diprotodontia > Macropodidae > Notamacropus > Notamacropus eugenii. The sequence goes on from NC_092876.1 coordinate 124,439,095, forward strand.
GCCTCTTTGAGCATCATTTACAATTCTGTCCTCTGTGGATGAGGAGAACATATCCGAACCCATGGTAGCCCTTCAGAAACTTGAAGACAGTGATTGGGGCTTTCATTCTCCAACGTAACTATTCCTTCTGTGCATGGTCTTCAGTTTCCATAAGACAAATAAATGATTGCACAATCCTTGTCATCTCAATTATCTGAGAACACAGAGGAGGAGACAGAAAGTTGGAGCAAACCATAAAACTACCCTTTCTCCCAAAAAAGTTTAAGTCAAGAAGATAAGATGTGATTGAAGGACCTTGTGAGGTAGTGGACACTGTGTGTAGAGTCAAGAGAGATTGGAGAGAGTCCTGACCCTGGAACTTTCTTACTCATTAATAAGTCAGGATAAGCCTTAAATGGCTTTATAAATATGAATTCTGATTATTAATATTAGCTCCCATGAATGGAAGGTGGCATCCCCTTTCCTTTCATTGTGCCACTTATCACACCACTATACCCTAAATACTAGAATGCCCTCTCCTCACTTCTCCACTTGAAGCATCCCTCCCCTTCCATGCCCAGACTTCTATTCATTGTGCTTACCTACTTACCCCAATAAATAAAATTTAAAAGTCTTAAAAGTACCCTGAACACATACTACCTTGTGCAAAATTGGTGCTTAATATTCATTGAATTTTAATTTTAAAGCAACAGAATCTGTACAGAGGAAACAATTAGGGAAGAGCAAAGACTTAATATGAATAAGGGAAGAATGTAGCTCTTTGGCCTTTAGGCCAGTCTTAGGTTGTTACAAGAGTTTGGTCTTTGATTGAAAACAGATGGCAGGTTTTTCAGTAATAGTAGAAATCGAGTCTCCAGGAAGAGACGGTGTTTGGAGTCAGAACTTAGTTTGAATTTTGGCTCTGCCATTTATTAGCTGTGTAACCTCGAACAAGTCATTCGATCCATTTGAGCCTCTTTCCTTATCTGTAAAATGGGAGCGATAATATGTACCCTGCCTAAGTCATAGAATGGTTATGTGAATCAAATGAGATAATAGATAAAAAGTGAGACAAAAACATAAAGGAAAAGGTTGGTTTTGTTATCACCCTCTGGTCATGTTTCAGCAGTATGTTGACCTAGAATATTTCAAACTAGAAATTTTTGAAACCTAGCCATTGAGAAGAAAGAGTCAGGTATTCCAGAAGAGGGGTGGGGGAGCGGAGGAACGGTACGTGTCGCAGCAGCAAGAGTGTTTCTCTGGCACTGACCCAATGCCAATCTGTAGTACAGAGGGAGAAAACTTCTTTCAGATGTTGACCTGGCCCCGCTCATGTTCCTGTGTCTGGGAGATCACAGGTTTAATTTGTTTTGACAGTGGTTCTCCCTGGAACGAAGATTTCACCAGTCACCTTCTCTTCAGTACATCAAGAAAGCTATCTGTTTATCTTGTTATCCTTTTCCATGGGGAGTTTCCGTACTTTTCTTGTAAAATATATACAGCAGCTAACCGCCTTTATTCATTTAGTTTCATTAGGCTGAGTTATATCTTGTTCTAATTTATTTAGATTGTACATAATCTGGATATACTATCTAAACTGCTGTACTGTTAGATATCTTTCTGATGTCATAGCTCATGAGCCCCCATTGATGTGGTCTTGTCATGAGTATCCGTTGATATGAATTAAACCAGCCATATTTATTTAACTTTTAAAAAGAGGGCATTTATAAGTTGTTGTGATAAAAAGAATTGCTACAAATTATCTCCATTCCGCACCCCCCAAAAAATTGTGACACTCTCCGAATAGTACACACCAAGTAAAGGCTATATTCTTATCTGTTAAATGTACTGGGGCTAAGTGGAATGGAGTGTTGCTTGCCTTGTTTTTAGGAAACAGAAGATGTGGTTCTCCCACATGTGAGGCAGGGCACTGTTATGGAAAAATCACTGAACGAGAAGTCAGGAGATCTGAGTTCTGTTATTACATTCTGTGCAGCTAGAGATAAAGGGATCGTCCATCACTTTCCTTCAGTTGAACCTATTGTTCTTTCTACTATAAAATGAGGAAAAAAATAAGTAAAACAAAAGGTCCCTTCTTATTGTCACTCTATATCCTAACTCCTAATAGTCTATGTTTTAAAGTCCTTTTCCATGTTTATGTTCCATGTCCTAAGCTCCAGCATTCAGTGTTCTGTGTCCTGAGATCCTTTCCCAGATCTGAAACGCTATGTCCCATGTTTGCTACTCTGTGTTCTAGAATCCTTTTGTGCTCTAATATTCTGGGTTTTGTAGATGGTAAGGAATTCCTCCAGAACAAAATATAATGTCCATGTTCCCACAGTATACCAGGTGCAACCAGAGTAAGACCTGAACCATTCAGTGTCCATCCCTGGTGCTTTCAGAGCACAGAGAAGCTTCTAGATGGGCAGTCTTCTCTTTGTGTGGGAACCAAACCCAAACAGGAAAGATTTAATTCATCCTGCTTAAAGCTTTCTGTAAGGCAGGGTGGAGAAAATATTACATTTGTCCAACTGTGGTGCTCATTTTCTTTCTAAATCTCACTTGGATAAGACCCCTGAGTGTAGCATGTGAGCTCCCCCTTATCACTGGATGGTAGTAAAGATTACTTATTTTGGAAAGATTGGAAAGTTGTAAATGCCTTTGAAAGTGCTGAACATTCCAGAGAACAGAGATGATAAAACATGAATTAGATCTCTATTTAAATAGGAAGAACTTTCACATTTAATGCTTTGTATATTTTTAGTTACTTGTGTGTACCATTGTTTTTGAGTGTGTCTTGGTGTGGGGGAATGGAATAAGCATTTATTAAACACCTACTGTGTGCTGGGTACCAGGTTAAGTGCTTTATGTCATTTGAGCCTTATGACAATCTTGTGAGGTAAGTGTTGTTATCATTCCCTTTTTGCAGTTGAGAAAATTGAGGAAGATAGTAGAGAGAACAATGAAGGTCTTTTGAAGGAAAGTGGTTGGCAATCCCTTCTATCTCTAGCATCATAACATGTAATAGAACCCTCATTTCCTGATGTCTAGTCCAGTGACTTGCCCAGAGTCACTCAGCTATTAAGTATCTAAGGCTTCATTTAAATTCAGGTCTTCCTAACTCCAGGCTCAGCACTCTAGCCTTCATTCCACCCAACCTCCAGATACATCCTTTTTTTTCCCCTTCAAAATGATTTCATTTTAAGTAGGAAATAGACTGTATTTTGAAGTAGCATATATTCAGACCAGTACAATGTTCCCTAAAAATAAACATGGGAGAGAAGATGAATTGTCCAGCATACTACTAAGTATCCATGTCGTACACAAAGACTTCTTTCCACAAAGGGGATCACAGGATTATCTATTCAGTGCTGAAAGGACCCCAAAGGTAATCTGATCTACTACCCTTATTTTAAAGGCTTAGAGAGATGAAGGCCCTGGCCCAAAGTCACACACACATTCAGTGACAGAGATGAAAAGTGAACCCCAGGGCTCTGACCTCTCAAGAATCTTCAAGTATAAACTGGATGACCACACGTGTTGGAGATGGGATTTCTATTCACTTGTGAAGTGGTCTGGAGACATCTGAGCTCTTGTCTAATTGAAGATTCAGTGGTTCTGATGGTCTAATGCTAAGCTAGTTGTGAAGGGGTAAAACTAGCCTGGATGAAGAGAATCCATTGGAAGAGTCGAGTTATTCTCATAACTAAAGGTACCACCATGCCATACCCCCTCCACCAAGTGTTAACTCAGTGGACACAGAGAGCGTAGGCAGGATTGACATCAGGTGGTTACGAAGAACAATCCATCTTTACAGTGAAAAATAGATGACCATCATTGAATTCCGGTACATACTGAGTAAAGTGCTGGAGCTGGAGTCAGGAATACCTAAATTCAAATCCCGCCTCAGGCACTTACCAGCATTATGACTTTGGAGAAGTGCTAGGACACTTTGGGCCTCAGTTTAATGAAAATAATGGGGCTCAACTAGGGGATCTCTAAGCCCATTATAGATCTAATCATTTATATTCTCAAGTCTTTTCTGGTTACAGGATTCTAGAGTCCTCAGTGATCGAGCTGCAAGGAACCTCAGAGGTCATCTAGTTTAACTGAATTTTAGAGATAAGGAAACAGGCTGAGAGAAAGGAAATTATTTGTATTTTTAAATTAGTAGACCTATCCAAGTTAGTAGAAGGAAAAGATCAAGAATTCAGGCCTCTCAACTCCCAGTTAGTTTTTTCATTATACCATACTGCCTCCTCATAAGCTCCATATTCAATTATTCTACATTTTGAGGTGCTAATAATGACAATAATAATGATAGCTAAACTGTATGTAGCACTTCCTATGTGCCAGGCACTATACTAGGCACTTTACATTATTATCTCATTTGATTTTCACTACTATCTTGGGAACTACGTTCTATTATTATCCCCATTTCACAGATGAGGCAACTGAGGCAAATAGGTTAATCACCTTGCCCAGAGTTACACAGCTAGCAAATGTCCCAGGATAGATTTGAACTCAAGTCTTCCAGACTCTAAGCCTAGGATGCTACCCATTGCACCACCTACCTGCTCCTAGATCCATTCTGGCTTTAAACATTTTACCTTCTAAGGTCCCACCACCTTCTATATTATGTTGGAGGAGCTGTGAAGGGAAAAAAAGACATGCTAATGTTTATGTGTTCAGACCTTCTGTGTTCTAAGGCCTTTTCTTTTTTAATATCATTTTTAAATGTCATTGGGTGTTTTTTTTAAACATATCTGTCACTTCCCCATGACTCCCAATTCATCCATACTCCAGTGGAACCCTTCATCTCTCCCACTTATGCAAAACACATTGGCACGTTGCTCAAGTTCCTCCAGGGCCCATTCCCCTCATACACGCAGTCTCTTGTCTACCCAGAAGCAGGAGCCAGGTTTCACAATCGGTCTGCTAAAGCTGTAATTGGTCATGGTATTGACAGTGGATAAAAGTATCTACTCTGGAATCGCGAGGACCTGAGTTCAAATCCAGCTTCTGACACTAACTAGTTGTGTGACCCTGAGCAAGTCACTTAACCCTGTTTGCCTCAGTTTCCTCATCTATAAAATCAACCAGGGAAGGAAATGTTAAACCATTCCAGTATCTTTGCCAAGAAAACCCCAAATGGGGTCATGGAGAGTTGGACATGACTGGAATGACTCAACAATAAATAACAACCAAAATCCTTTCCTATGATTGTCCTTCGTGTTATTGCGTTTACCATACAAATCATTCTTCTGTTCCCGCTTACTTCTTTCTGTCCTCGTTCATGCAGGCCTTCCCCAAGTACTCTAATGCTCCACCTTCCTCATTTCTTGTGGTACAATAATATTCCATTACAGTCACACACCACAGTTTGTTCTTTTATCCCCCAATTAATGGATACTCTTGTTCATTCCAAACTTTTGCTTCCACATGAAGGACTACTGTAAATATTTTTGTATCTCCTGGACATTTCCTTCTGTCTTTGACCTCCTTAGAGTATAATAAGTATGGAAGTGGTATCATTGGGTCAAAGGATATATAAAGTTTAGTGATTATTCTGGTTTTATTCCAAATCATGTCTCAGAAGATCTGGAGCACACCATGGCTCTGTCAGCAGTACATCAGCCTGCCTGTTTTCTCACAGCCCCTTCCACAATGACCATTTTCACCCTTTGTCACCCTTGCTGTAATGTTTGGTGTGAGGTAAAACCTTTTTAGCACTGAAATTCTGTTTTCTCTCTTCTAAAATTCTCCATTCTAAGGTAGTAAACTCTAATATTTCTCCTTCTGATGGTCTTTTTTTTCTTTTTCATCTTAAATCTCTTCTACTCTGGATATTACTTTTAAAAAAATATATCTAATAGCCCTTTTACTACCTCTGATATTGAGTTTCCTTTCCTTGTACATGGTCTTTCTTATTTAGAACAGAATCTTAATTCATACCCCACACTACTGCCACACATTCCATCCATAAGCTAAGAAACCAGTCAAGTGACATTCAAAATTTTATGAAAGAAAAGTTTTGCAAAGGGTTTTTTCTCCCTTTTCCAACCCCCATTTCAGAAGAGAAGCCAAAATCAAAATCATTCCTCCAAGTCTACCAGCTCCCCTAGCACATGCACTAGATTACAACCATGTTCCCAATTAGGAGAATCAATTATTCATAAAGATCTGAAATTGTAATTCCTATCGGAACAGATCTAGAAGCGCTCCTTCTCGTAAAGCAACTGCAGTTTGAAGAACAGAAAACAAGTTGGAAACAGGCAAAATGTTTTAACGTGACCTCAGTCATAATTGAGGGCATCTTGTTGTTTGGCATGAGTAAAGAATTAGAATTTCAGCTTCTCCTAGTGAAAGAGACCTCAGAAGTCATCCACTTCAACCCTTCAGTCCACCACTCCCCCACCCAAGTTGGAATCCTCTCTCCATTGAGATCTGATTCATTTTAAATAGCTATCAAATGGGCTCCTAAAAGATGATTCTGAATTATTTATTTATTCATTCACTCACCCAACGTTTATTAATCTACTGCAAAATATGAAGGATGCTTGTGAACTCTTAGAGAGATGAATAAGACTCATCCTAAACTCTTCATTGGTTCATTTCAAAAGCTGCATGCTTGCTAGGCTTTGTGCAAGTTCTAGAAATAGAATAGATATGCAAACAGTCTCAATTCCACTCACATTTTAATTGGGGGGAAAAACATGAACGCAAAGACATAAATACAAATATATGCAAAATGAATTGAAGGAGATGGGCAGCGTTGGAGGACCTTAGCGAGGAATCGGAATCGCCCTCAAGTTGGAAAAAGCATATTTTCGAGCCTTGAAGGCAATGTCCCAGGGGACAGACAGTCTATGCAAAGACACGAGGAACAAGCAAGCAGCCCACTTTGGCTAGAAAATGGGGTATGTGAGTAAGAGACCATAAGTCTGGAAGGGTAGTCTAGGGCCAGATGATGAAGAGTGTTGAGTGATAACAGGAATTTGTATTCTATCCTAGAGGTAATTGGGAATCACTAGAATTTCTTGAGCAACACCTGTGTTTGAAGAATATCAGTTTGACAGCTGTGTGGAGGATAGACTGAGGAGGGGAGAGATCAATTGGAAAACTCCTATCAATCCAGGTCAAAGATGATGAGGGCTTGAACTATGGTAGCAGCCATACAACTTACCCTGCCCCCAACAAGCATCATAGGAGTAAACTATGCAGAATAACTTCACATCCTTTGAAACCAAATTGCTTTTGCCATAACTACATTGTTAAGTTTCTAATAAGAGTCGCATGAACAGGGTCCATGTTTCTATAGGTTCCCAACAGGTAGAACAAGAAGCAGCAGGGTCAGGTTTCTATCTCACATACAAAAAAGCTTCCAACTCCTCAGAACTGACCCATGATGCTCTAGTAAGTTTCCTTCCTTAGAGATAGCCAAAGAAAGACTATGTAGCCCCTGTCATGGAAGCTAGAAAGGGCATTCTTTCATCGGATGGAAGATCAGATTAGATGACCTTTAAGGTCCTTCCAAGATTCTGTGATTCAGGGAACAGCTGTAAAAACTAAACATTATTTACAAGCATACTCAGCTTATGAAAATCAGATATACAGAATGATCAATGGTGGAATTATTTACTTTGTAAAAACTTTCTTTTACTTAAATAAAATTCCCATTGCTTTTAAAATGAGATCTGGATGAGAAACAGATTTATATACACTTTTCGAGGACATCTATTTCCTAAATCAAGGTACACCTGTAATGGTAATAGTAGTGATAAATAATTTTTATAACAATAAATATTAGGTCTATTGAATGACTACTTTACCAAGGATTGGAGAGCGTAGCATCATAAAGCTTGTTCCACAGCAGGAGCAGTGGAACAGAAGAGCAAAGAGACTTGGAGTCTCTGCCAAGACTTTCTGTATGAACTGCAGGAAACCACCCATCCTTTCCAGGTTCTAGAGTTCTTTTGAAAATGTGGAGAATGAACTCTGGGGGTCTACTTTGGAAACTTTAGCATCTTTTGATTGGCTATGAGCTTTCCTCTGATTTTGTTTATGATGATTCCTTTTTCCTTTTCTTTCCTGCAGAATCTGTGGACAATTGTCCAAGCAACTGCTATGGGAATGGAGATTGTGTTTCTGGGACCTGCCATTGTTTTCTTGGTTTCTTGGGTCCAGACTGCGGCAGAGGTAAGGACTGGATATATTTTGTCTGTTCTCACATGCCCCCAAGCAGGAACCAACTCTAGTTTTGTGGGGGAAAAGTACTAGAAGTTCCCACCTGCCCCTGTGACTTTGGGGACAAAATGACCTTATGCCACTTTGAGACTCTACAGTGGAAATAAAATCTATTGGTCTTGTGCATCTTGTTTCAAAAAGGTCCCAAATGCCTACTCTATTTGGGTTAAATGAGATACTATTTGTAAAACACTTATCACAGTGCCTTGCCAAACCTCTATATTGCCCACAGCTTTAGTTAACAGACCTGGTGGTAGAGAAAGAGTTTCAGACTGGGAATGGGGAGGACCAAGTCCTTCATTGCCTCAGTTTCTCCTTCTATAAAGTGAAGGATTCTGAACAATTCCTTTTCTGAGTTCCCAGCTCTAACTTTCTCCATTTGAACACTTTGGACTATTTTTAAAAAGCTTTATTTTTTTTCACTTAACAAAAATTTTATTTTCTTCTTCCTTCACCCTCAATTGGAAAAGTGGGAGTATACAAGGGGTGGCCTCAGGACTCATTGTTTTGCTGATCCTGATTAATAAGTAAATGACTGAGCGACTGACTGAATATGTATACATATACAAGCATAAGCACACATGTGTGTGTATGTGTGTATATATATATTGCATATGTGCTAATGTGTATTCACATCTCTATTTATATACATGCACATGTATGTAAATTCTTCTGTTGACTCTTTGTAACCCCGTGGATTTGTCCATGGTGTTTTCTTGGCAACGGTACTAGAGTGGTTTGACGTTTCCTTCTCCAATGTGTCCCCATTTTACAGATGAGCTAAGGCAAATAGAGGTTAAGTGACTTGCCCAGAGTAACACAACTAATAAATGTCTGAGGCTGGCTTTGAACTCATGTCTGCTGGACTCCAGGCCTGGTGCTTTATTCACTGCACCATCTAGCTGCCTATAGAGATAGATAAGGAGATAGAGTTAATAGATAGAGAGATAGAAAGATAGGCAGGCAGACAGAGTTAACAGATAGACAGACAAATAGAGCTAATACATAGAGTTAGCAATAGAGATAGACAGACAGATAGATAAATAGATAGATAGATAGATAGATAGATAGATAGATAGATAGATAGACAGACAGACAGACAGATGGACAGAGTTAATGATAGCTGGGTGGATGAATAGATGGGTAGATGGATGTACACACAGAGAGATTGAGTTGTTGAGAACCTTAGAATAGTGGCAATGTCAAAGGACAAAGCAGAGCATGTATGGGGCATATTGCTTGGGTCAGATCACTAGGGCTTAGGGTCATCCATAAGTAGGTGAGTGAATCAACTTTGGATTTCCTGTGAACTAGGGGATACCCCTTGAAAAGCTGCCGCATTCTAACATGCTGCATACAGTTTACTGATCATGTGCCAAGTGATGGGCTTTTGTCAGGAAGCCTAAGAGTTCCTCTCTCTCTTGGTATGGTCTTAACAGCTCATGGTGATTATTCTCTGTCCTTGTAGAGAAAAAGCCTGTGGGCCTGTCTGCTCCCTATTTTCAGAGCCAGCGGGCCCCATTATTCACTGGTTATATGACAACTTGAGCTCACTCGATTGAAAAAATGACAGATGGGGCCAGGACAGAAGTTGTTGTTTTGGGGTTTTTTTTGCATAACCCATCCCTTCCCAGCCCCGCTACTCCCTGATGCTTTACAAAAGTGAATTTTCTCTAATATATTGCAGATGATAAATACATTATCAGAACAGCTCATGCACATTCTTAGGGTGAATTTTTGCAGGGCATGAAGCACTTTTCCTCAAAGAGTCCTCTGAGGTAGGTGGTACAAACATGATGAGGAAACTGAGGCTAAAAAAGTCAGATGATTTGTCCAAAGTCCCACAGCCCCTCAGGTCAAGACAAGTTGAATTCCAAGGCCATTGAGCCTTCCACTACACAATATTGCCTTAAGCTGCATCTGTATCAGTGGCTTCCCTGTATTAATATCTCCCCTTCCCTGGGCAGTGAGGTAGCACAGTGGATAGAGTACTGAACTTGAAGTCAGCATGACTCGTGTTCAAATTCTGCCTTGAATACTTACCAGCTGCGTGAGTCTGGGCAAGACAAGTAATTACTGTCTTCCTCAGTTTCTTCATCTATAAAATGGGGACAATATTAATAATAATAATAAGAATTAGTAATAGCCCTTACTTTCTAGGGTCATTGTGAGGATAAAATGAGATGATATTTGTGAAAAGCTTTGGAAACCTTAAGTTATTTAGTCACTTTTTCAGTCATGTCTGACTCTTCATGACTCCATTTGGGATTTTATTGGCAAAGATACTAGAGTGGTTCACCATTTCCTCCTTCAGCTCATTTTACAGATGAGGAAATTGAGGCAGGCATGGTTAAGTGACTTGCTCAGGATTACACAGCTTGTAAGTGTCAGAGGCAAGATTTGAACTCAAGTCCGCCTGACCCCAGGACCAGTGCGCTATCTATCCACTAGAGTACCTTGCTGCACCCCATCTGTTTTATAGAGAAAGAAACTAAAGCCAAAAGAGCTGAAGTGGGATGGACATGGAGTCAGGCAGCCTGAGCTCTAGCACACTCCACCATTCCTTCCTTGTGTGGCATTGAGTGGATAACTTCCCGTTCTTAGGCCTCAGTTTCATCTTCTATAAAGCAAGGAGCCTTGGATGAGGTGAACCCTCAAACATGGGTTAATATTCCCATGGTCTCAAACAGGCTTTCAGAGATGCCTGGGCAGGCCGGCCTGGGGAAGCAATGTCATTACCAGCTGTGAGTGCTTAAAAGAGGAAGGTTGGGGAGGGCTGGAGGGAGGAGGAAGGATATGTGGGCAGTGGAGAGGAGTCATTCCTTATGACAAGAATTACTGTCTCATCCCATATGTACTTAAAGTTAAGAGTCCTGTATAAAATGGCCTTATTGTATCAAGGCAAGAATAGTGGGCACTCTGAGCACAGTGCAATATCATTTATTTTTATATAGTGTCCTCTATCCAGATGATCACAAAACCCTTTGGAGTAAGAAGTAGAATAGAAGGATAATGTGCTAAAGAGCTGAGTTGGGTACAGCTCCTCTTTCAAGGGGAAATGATGTATGATATTTGCATGGAAGAGTGAAGGGAAGGGAAAGGGGAAGGAGCTGGTGGAGCAGGCACTGCTGAAGGCTTGGTGTGATGGAGAAACGCTAATAATGATGCAAACATCTCCTATTAATATAGGACTTTCAGGTGTAACCCTCGGAAATAATTAGTTGTCAAGTATGATTACCCCCACTTTACAGAAAAGGAACCTGAGGCTGAGAGATTTGGTCTTTCTTAGATTTGATCTCGAGAGAGAGACCTTGGAGCCTATCTGATCCAACCCTCTGATTTCACTAAGGTGATGCACACCCAAGGTGGAATTTGAGCCCAGTTCTCTTAAATGCAGAGCCACTATTGTTCCCACTGCACTTATGGGAGGATGGTGATGATCACCATTCATTTGATTCACTAGCATTCCATAGCTTTCGTGTAGCACTTTAAGAGTCGATAAGTGCTTTATTAACATTATCTCATTCGGGCCTTACAACAACCCTGGGAGATAGGTACTGCCCTTCTCCCCGTTTTCCAGATAAGGAAAACAAAGTGTCATGCCTCCTATCACACAGATTGTTAATTATAACCTGGGTGTGTGTATATTTCTATAGATGTATGTACACAGCACATACATGCATATAGATCCATGTGTATATGCAGGCATACACATGACATACTATATGTGGCTGTGTACATATGTATATACACACACATGTAATGCCTCTTTGCATATATACGTGCATGTACAATACAGATTTGCGTGTGTACACATGCATACACATACACACACTTGCTGTCCTCATTAAAGTGTACATTCTTTAAGGACGGGGATGGTGTCATTTTGTACTTTTGTCTGGCACACAGCAGGAGCCTAATAAGTATTGGTTGAGTGATTGCTTGATCTACTCTCTCTAGGATCAGAATTATTTGTGATCATGTTTAGAATTTCGGCTTCTCCCTCGCCCTACCTCCTTCCCGCTCCATCCTGTCCCCATCAGATTATTGATTCCTTTAGGATAGGAACTATGCTGTTTGTTCATTGTTATGTCTCCAATGCCAAGGACAGTGTCTTGGACAATGTATAAGCTTAATAAATATCTGGGAAATCACGACTGAATTAAAATGCCCAGGAAGTCAGCTGGGCTTTGGAGCAAGAGGTGCCTATTTCCTAAAGGGAGGAGACCTAGTAGGGAGAGTGAAAGGTATACTATTGGAGAGACATAGAAAGGGGCTATGGGATGTGGTAGTTAAAAGGATGACACGTTGAGTGCCTGAATAAGTACTTTGAAGTAGAGAAAAGGGATCAGATAATAAAGCACTAAGGTAGTATTCCCTCGGGTTCACAGCCTCTTTGCAGAGGAGGTAGGCATGAAAAAGCAGAAGAACAAATTGTGAGGCAGACGAGGTAAGAGTATAAAAAAATGGCTCACCTTCCCTCTAGGAGTGCTCCACTGCTGACAACATATTCTGTCAAGTAAAAGCCATGTGAGGTGGGGACAGTAAGTTTTATGATGCCCATTTGACAAAAGAGGAAATTGAGGCTCCTAGAGGTGAGATGACTTGACCACAGTCATGCATCCAGTCTATGGCTGAGCCAGGGCTAGAACCCAGTCTTCCTGACTCCTGTGCCCTCTCCAGGGTGCTCACTCTTCCTTGTCGGAAGGTAGCCTCAAGTAAGATGCAGATGAGCCTGGGGCAAAGAGGAAGGCCAGAAAGGAATCGAAAGAAAAGTTCATGGTGGAGGCAGTCAACTTGAATAAAGACAGGCTAATCCTAGGATGAAATAAGGGAATGAAGAAAAGAATGTTATTTATGAATACCAAAGGAAAGAAATGACAAAAGCTGGCAAGCTAAGCTGGCAAACTAGGAGGAGAAAGGGACAAAGGGTAATGTTTTGGTCATTTATTTAGTTTCTTTTCAGTATTTGAAGTATTTCTCTTATGAGAAAATGATTTGACCAGAGGACAGAACATTGGAGCATTAGAAGGAAGCTGCCCAGAAGACAATTGCAGCCTCACCTAAAGATTCCTACCAGCGAGAGCTCTCAAAAAGTAGATTGGGCTACCTTGGGAGGAAGTGTTGTCTTGGCTACTGAAGGCTGGAATACCACCCGTGGGGAAGGGCATGGAGGGGACTGTTGTTCAGGAACGGTTTGGAGGAGATGCCCTCTGAGAGCCCTTTCCATTCTGACTCTTTGAGACCTGGGAAAGCAAGTTCTGAAATTTGATGTTCCCCATTGATGTTCCTCTACAGCCTCCTGCCCTGTGCTTTGCAGCGGAAATGGACAGTACATGAAAGGGAGATGTCTGTGCCACAGCGGCTGGAAAGGTGCTGAGTGCGACGTGCCCACCAACCAGTGCATTGATGTGGCCTGCAGCAACCGTGGCACGTGCATCATGGGAACCTGTATCTGCAATCCAGGCTACAAAGGAGAGAGCTGTGAAGAAGGTAATGGACCCTCAGGTTGCTCTTAGAGCCTGTTCTCCTATGTCACCTAATTAGCAGACTCTGGGGGTCCATGCATATTAATGATAACAGGATAACTTTAGGATAAACCTCTGAGGTACACTGTGTGTTAGACCCATTTTACAGATGGAGGTGCTAAGGTTCAGGGAAGCAAAAGTGGCTTGTCTACAGTTAGATAATTAGCAAGAGGCAGAGTTGTGATTTTTTTTCAGTACACTCCAGCTTCTTAATACTGATTTCCTCAGCTACTGAATACGTAACTAGCAAGAGGAGAAAGATGGACTGGATTTTTTTTTTTGTAGGGTTAGTAAGTCATTTAACTGTCTCTCTCTCATCTGAAAAAAAATATCTCCCCCTTTTCAAAAAGTCTCAAATTATGCCTCCCTTTGTCTTGAAAATATTATATCTTTTTCTTCCTTTTTACAAAACCAATTGTAGCAGTTTTAGAATAAAGTATGTGGTAGAAATTGGGCAAGGGATTAAAACTGGAGTTTGACACCATGTTCACCATATGGAAGACTCACTGTATTAACCTTGAGCAAGTCATGTCATTTTCCAGGACCTCCAATTCAACGTCTGTGAAATGGGTGGGTTGAAAGAATACTGTGAATTTTTCTTGTATGCATTGAGATTTCTTCTAGTTCTAACTGATAACTTCTCTGTTTTAATAGTTTACATTCCACAATCTCTTCCCCTCTTACATTCTGTTTTCTATGTTCCGACATTCTGTCCTGATGTCTTACTTGGCTTCAGCAGTCCATATTTTAAGGAACCTTCCAGCTTTTTGCATGTTCTGTGTTTCTTTCTATCTCTGGCCATTTTTGTTCTAACAGTCTGTGTTTCAAAGTCTTTCCATCTCGTATATTCTATTATCTAAGATTCTTACTTACTTAGTGACAGTCTGTGTTCTAAGGGCATATAGAACAACTGGATATAAAACTAGCTATTAAACACTGAGATTCCTTCTGAGGTCATATGAAGGCAGCTAGGTGGTACAGTGGGTAGAGTGTTGGACTTGGAATCAGGAAGATCTGAGTTGAAATCCTGTCTCGGACACATGCTAGATGTGTGAGCTTGGGCAGGTCACTTAACCTCTTTCAGCCTGTTTCCTCATCTGTAAAATGAGTATAATAAGGGCACAAGATTATTATGAGGTTCAAATGAAATAATGTATGTGTCACACAAGGTTATGATGAGGATTAAATGAGATAATGTAAAGCCCTTTGCAAATCTTAAAGCTCTCCATAAACACTAGCCAAGTTTCCAGCCCTAAAGTTCTGTTATGTTATAAATAGAATAAGTTTAGCAACTGATCTTATAAGGTAGAGTCCTAAAGTGAGAATCAGGAGGTATCCTGACCAAGATAAGAATTATTGTGCCCAGTTTATAGATGAAGAATTTGAACAGACTATGGGTGATCCATGACCTTTATATAACTCCTCTCCATGTGAATTACATTCTTACATTAATATCAGTAAGTCAGATCTGCAATAAGGAGAACACTGTGGAAACTGAGCTTATGGGAACTGGCAGATGATGTTACCCACTGAAGAGACTATGAGATTCACCATATTCTAGGTTTAGAGTTTTGGCCTTTGTCCTGACTTCTGACCATGAAAAGGGAGAATCTTAGAATTGATGGAGATCGTAAAGAGCAAATGCTCAAAGCTCCTACTCAGCAAATAAATCATGTCTATATCATCCCTGAAAGGGGAACATTCATTGTCTACTTAAATACCTGCTTGAGCTGATAGCATAATATGTTGATAAGAGGATGACACTTGGAATCAAGAACATCTGGATCCCAAAACTGGCTTTACCATCTACTACCATGGTCTGGTACAAATGATGGGCTTAGATGAGATCTAAGGTCCTGTATTCTCTCTTGACCTCCAAAGATGAGGTTCATTGATTCACTAGACTGTTCATGATTAAGCTAACATCTGCTTCCCCTCTGTTGTTGTTGTTCAGTCATTTCAATCAGGTTTGGCTCTTGGTGATCCTATTTGGGGTTTCCTTGGCAATGATCCTGGAGTGGTTTTCCATTTCCTTCTCCAGCTCATTTTACAGAAGAGGAAACTGAAACAAATGGGGTTAGGTGACTGGCCCAGGATCACACAACTAGTAAGTGTCTGAGACCAGATTTGAACTCATGAAGATGAGTCTTCCTGATTCCAAGTATCATGGAAGGAAGGCCAGCCTCCAACCCAGGAAGCCCTAGGCCTCTGATACATACCGGCTGTGTGACTCTGGACACACCCCTTCATCTTTCAGCGTCAAACAGCTCTTCTAGAGTTGTACCTTCCAGAGAAGGTGATGACCTGCATTGTGAACAGGAGTGTCCTCAGCCAGGAGTTTGTTAGACTCACTGAGCTATAACACAATTCCAGGTATTGTTGGGCCTGTGTCTCTTTGGGTGCATTAACTTCAGTTGGAGTCCCAGGTAAGCATCTGATGAAAGCACATGTACCCCTTTTAGTCATGAACCCTTTGTTTTAGTCCAAGACACATGTGGAGTGAGCCTCTGGGTTGGTAGTTCTCATTTGCTTCCTCTTATCACCATGTTCTTTTCAGGTAGAAACAGAAGGAAAGAGCCCCAAAGAAAACAAGATGCCCATTGAGACCCATGGGCCATTTTTACCCCCACCATGCACTTGCCTCTCACAGGCAGGACAAAATTTGTTTCGTCAAAATAAACTAAAACTGTATAGTGTGGAAAATCCATGGGATATTTACAGGAGTGAGGGAGAAATCTAATAAAATTTTTGATTTACATTATTTCTTTGAAAAGAAATGTTTTTCCATCTTGATTTCTTTTCTGAGAAGGGCCATCTGGTATTGATTCTTTCTATTATTTCTCCATTTCTTTGGTGCAGCTTGGTGGAGTTTTTTTTTTTTGTTTATAATGGGTTTTCATGTGCGGCTCCCTCTTTCACCATCCTCCCTCCCCCTTGAGTGAGTTCCACATTGTTTATAAAACATCAGCTAACAAGCTTATGCAATTTTTGCTTCTCTGTGTTCTGAATTTTACTATCCTGTGTTTTATAAGGCTTGAATGGTGCCAGCAGGACTTTGAGGGTTATGGGGGGCTATGGAAGGAGAGCGGGGCATGGGGGATGAGAATAAATTTAAGCTCTCAGTGGTGAAAAATGAGACATCACTCTTGGGGTACTGAATAAGGTGTAACAACTTATGTGACCAATGGACCATGAAGCACGTTGGGGAGAGGGTGGCATTCCTTATTGCATGATTTGTCAAAAAGGGCCACAGTGCTGCCAAATGTGCCAGCTTGAAATGAGCCACTTTCCAGAGCAGAAACGTGGCCATTTGGCACAGCTTCAGAGAGAGAAAGAGAGAGAGAGAGAGAGAAAGAGAGAGAGAGAGTATGAAACAACTCCAAACAGGTTCGTCCCATGGAATGGCATCATGAACCCCTGTCCTTTTCCCTTCTTTCCAAAGTTTTTGTCAAGCCACAGTTTCCTAGAATTCAAGACTAGAAGGATCATAGAATCATAGGGTTTGAGCTCTTTGAAGACAAGAATTGATTCTTAGGGACTTGCAGAATGCCTCGATCGTACTCAGTGTATAATGAATGTTTATTGAATTGAATTAGAAAGCATCTCAGAGATCATTAAATTCAGCCCCTCATCTTGCAGGTGATCCAAAAGAGGTTCAATCATTTAACCAAGGTCCTGATTCGTAATCTGTTAACTCAAAGTCCAGTGTTCTTTCTGGTACCTTTTGATGCTTCTCAAGGGACTTTTTGATTGTCTAAGTCTAATCATCCCATTTTACAGATGAGGAAATTGAGATCCAGAAATATTCAAGGGCCTTCTGAGAATCACACGAGTAAATAGAGAGGCTAAAATTCTGACCAAACTTCTCTACTCCAAATCTCACCATACCCAGAATCCTCATTTTATAGATTAGGATGCTGAAGCTCATAGGATAGCCACTTGCTTGGGGTCTCTCAGACAGTAATTGGCAGAGATTGTAGGTATCACAGGTCTCAACTCCCGGGGGTAGTGTTTCTTTGCAATAACCCATCAAAGCAGAACAACCCAAGTCTAAACTGTGGTTCTAAAAGCTTCCCAGGGTCGTAGGGAGAAGCTCACATTTCATCCTCATCTGGGGTTCTTGTCTATTGTGCTGAACCCTAGGAGATTCTAGCCAAGTTTTAGCATGAGAGTCTTTTGAAGAAGCTCATTTTGGCATGAAAAAAGACTCAGAGGTATTTGATAAATAGTGTGTACACATACACATACACACACACACACACACACACCCACACTCCTGTCCCCTTGCCCATATGCTAACCCTTGGCACTGCAGCAGGGAGAATCCTGAGTCTGCCTTCTGTCTAGGTTGAAGTCCCCTTTAAAACTTAACCTTCTCCCAGGTATCCCCGCTGCACAGTCCACCCCATTGCCAAGTCGACCTTCAGAAGAGATGATTAATTGCCTCGAGGTAGCTTCTTGTCAGTAACTTGGTGATCTTTGTTTCTGCTCAAACCATCTGCTGAGAATATAGGAGGCTGTTTTCCTTTTTTCCAGCCCTTTCCATGCTTATTAAGGCTGAGGAAGACCAGAGGCTGGGGCTCTCAGAGCCTCCTGCTCAAATTGGTATCGTCATTCCCAGCTCACTAATAGTGGAGATTTATAGATTCATCCAGCCCAGCATCCCAGGATCCTCAAAGGTTACTCCAACTGAGAACAGAGGGCCAACTCACGGAAAGACAAAATGCCTTCACATGCCTCAAGATAGTAATAGCTAAATTCTTTGCTTCCAAGTTGGATGGCTCACTGGATCCAGGGAATTGACAGAATAACTTAATGTGCCCAACATTTTCCTTCCTGAGTTCTAGGGTCTGAGACTGGTCACTAATCTTTTTTCTCCCCAAAATTACAAAGTAACCAAGAGGTCATTCTTGAAGAATTATCATGTTGTCTCCAGGGATAGCCATAAAAAGGATTCTTGTGTGTGTGTGTGTGTGTGTGTGTGTGTATGTGTGTGTGTGTGTATGTGTTTTAATTTTCTCCCTTGTCCTTTCCTTTTTCCTCCATTTTATTTTTCTTCACTATTTTTCCTCTCCTCCATTCTAAAGGAGTTAGTTACCTAAGAATGCCCAGCATGAATAAGCTGGTGCATTTCTGAGATAAGTACATTGGTTTGGAATCAGAGGAACTAGATGGATCTTAGCATTGTAGTTTGACACTCCTGTGTGATCTTGGGGAAAACCACTTCACACGTATTTCTGGGTCTCATTTTTGTCACCTGTGAAATAAGGGTGGGGTTTATGTTTACAAATCCTATGACAAATTGCACACACATATACAAACATATATACACAGAGATGCATTGAATTTGGGGGCCTGTATCTCATCATGCCGTAGGAGTGACTCTAGATTCTGTAATATGAATGGTTTGGACGCTATTGCCTCTGAGATCCCTTACATCTCTTAATCTATGACCCTATAATCCTGTTCTCAAAATGGAACACAAGTTGTGAGCAAGAATTTGCATGTGGACTTGGTAATGTATTCTATGTCTAATGTCCAAGGATCAACCTAACTACATTGGAGAATTTCATCCCCAGATTGGTGACTAATTTCTTCAGCCACAGCAACTCCCAAAGCCCATCTATTAAGTCATAGTGAGGCTACAATCTGCCTTGGTAGAAGGCAGTAAAACCACAGAGATGAAGTCACGGATTCCTGAAATCCATACCAAAGATGCAGATTTGTTCTCTAAGTCCCCACATGCCTAAATGTCCTGCTGGCACCGTTTAAACCTTAAGAAATAGAAAGTATTAACTTTTCATTAGAAGAGAAAAAAGAAAAATAGTCTTTGGTGAGAGTTGGGGTGGAGGTGGGATAGGTGTTCTTAGTCAGGTGGTTAAAAGTCATGGGATTAAAAACAACTGAGATGACTTCGGTAAAGGGCTTTTCAAGCCTTTAAATGCTAGACATTATGATTGTTTTGTTAATTAATAATATTATTACTATTATTATCCACCCAGAGAATTAAACCACTGACATTTTCTTAAGTTTTATAAGTGAATTTGGAAACAGTAAAGGGGAAAATATATAATTACCTCTTACATCATGGGAATTGTAGTAGAACAAAATACCAACCAGGATAGGTATTCCGTAAACATCGATAAACCTTATATGTGGTCTCCGTGACTGTTGTTCTGTAATAATGGGAGCTCCTGAAGGCCACAACTGCCTTGCTTTTCTCTTTGTATCCTCAGAACTTAGCATGTAATAAGTACTTAGTAAATGCCATTCATTTATTCATCCATTGTAGAATCATAGTCCCAGTGCCCACAGGACAGCCTCAGATGGACCTTTGAGTTGGTGACCTCTCTCCTTTCTCCATGTAGTGGATTGCCTGGATCCTACCTGCTCTGGACGAGGTGTCTGTGTCCGAGGTGAGTGCCACTGCTCCGTTGGCTGGGGAGGAACCAGCTGTGAGACACCAAGGGCCACATGTTTGGACCAGTGTTCAGGCCATGGGACCTTCCTTCCTGATACGGGACTCTGCAGCTGTGATCCCAATTGGACTGGACATGACTGTTCAATTGGTGAGTGTGAATCTGCCTTGTGGAGGGGCGTGGTGGGCTGGGGTCTTTTGAGAGAGGGTTTCAGCTTCCAAGTTGAGCACATTGATAAAATATTAATGCAGCCCTATTCTCAGTTATCCTTGGAGTGGATTTTCTAAGCCTCTTGTTATTCTCCCTCTTCCTATCTCTCTGCCTTCTGACCTTTAGCCCCAAGCTACCTGCCATGGTGAGGTGAACTTGAGAAATGAAGGGAAGGTCTAAGAGTATAGTAATCCCTCAGAGCAGGTGCAACAGGCAGGCTCAGGGGAAGAGTCATAGTGCTGGGGTCAGAGAATATGTATTTGAATTCTACCTCTGATAGAGGCCATTGGATTCTTATTTATGTATAAAATATATAAAATGAGGGGCTGGACTACTAAATAGTCGCTGAGGTACCTATGATCCTGTATAAAGTCCTTTATGTATCAGTATAATCTGTACCCTCCACAAAATCACAAAAAACCGTACCCTACACACAAAGCAGAATTGTTTTATGCTGAAGACAGGGGGCAACTGTCTAGACAAGAGCCGTCATCACTTTCACTCACTGCTGCTCTGAGCTTCAGAAATAAAAACAGCAGAAGGGTGGTACTGTATTGGTGCTCTCTTTATTGCGGTTCTTTCCCTCTGGAATGCCAGGGAAGGTCAGTTACTACAGATTGTCCAAATTTTAGAAAAATTGGACATATTTTCTCAGAACTATAGACTCAGGAAAATTCCCATCTCCCACCTGATTCACCTTCTTTCTTGTCCATCATACGTTCTTTGGTATCTCTCTTGGATTCTACGACGCTGGGCCCAGGCCCATGGTAGATAGTGCAGCTGATTGTGTACTGAAGAAGGCGGGTTCCTCTGGTGGAAATCAGTCTGTCTCTGTGGGCCAAAGAAGCATCAGAGATGAGCTGGCTCTGGTGCAAGGTAGCAGAGAAACCTGGACTCCTCTGGTTGGTACCGTATCCGATGGCAGATTTCTGAGACGCTTCTTGTATCTCCTCCAGAGAAGCCATTTTCAGGGAGGAACAATCCTTCACAGGAGGTGAAATGCCAGTCACCTCGTGTTTGCATTTATTTTCTGACAGGCTGTTATGTGATGTGGATGAATCCTTGGGATGTTGTCAGGAGTCCATTGTTAAAGTCTTAGACATTGGTTGGCTATATGACCTTCAGTAAGAACTTCTCTCTAGTCCTGTTTCCTTACCTGTATAAGGAAGTTGGTTGAACCAGATGTGCCTTCTTGCTCTAGCATTTCATGATTCTGTGGTCCAGGGTCTGGTAGGGGAAACAGTTGAAAATATTTATTATGGATTTCAGTTGCTGGTCCACCCCCACCCTTGTTGACTTGGATAGAGAGTCTATACCCAGGCTCAGACCAGCTTTTATCCTTCTTTGTTAAGCATGTATGAGGACATGATGGCAAACACAGATGTGCAGGGCCACGTAAATAATTCCTTTTATATTGCTCTGTTTATGGCCTTATAATAAACAGCCCTCTTAAAGTGGCGTAGACTTTCTATTGTTCATTATGTAGCAATGAAGCTAATTTATGTCTGGCGTATAGCTGTCTATTGCATTGTTAATCCTTGATGAAGTTACGTAGCTTCCGATGGGTGCAGTTATGTTTTTTTGTGTGAGATTACTGAGTATTCTTTGCTTGGCCTCGTAAAAGGAGACAACACAGTCATTAGCAGGGTATTGCTTTTAGAGCCCCAAGGCCTATTCTTCCTCAGAGCTGTGGACGCAGAACCCAATGATGCTCATCAGATGGGTGCATGTTGCCTTATATGAAAATAAAGTCTTGTGACTAGAAATGACACTCACTGGGGCCAGGAAAGAGAGGAGCACAGATCTCAACTCACACATCTATTCCCAATATTGTCTTATGTAAGCCCATGCCAATGGGTCCAGTCTTACCTGACCATAATGAGCAGGAGGCTGGACCAAAGAATGTCACACAGTCCTGTCCTGCTCTAACCCCTGATTGGAATTATGTGAATATTAATTAGGTTTTCATGTGGCCTTATCTCATTTGGTTCTCACAAACCTTGTCTTCAGGGTAGCAAAAGATAGATCTGAGTTTGCCTGCTCTCTAGGCCACATATGTCCTGTAGGGCCCTAGGTAAACCATTTAACTTTCCTATGCCTTAGTTTCTTCATCTGTAAAATGGGTGGATTTGACTCCATAACCTCTGAGATCCATCCGGGTCCTTAGTCTGTGATCCTATGACCCAAGGTATCATCTTCTCTCTTTAAAGAGAAAGCAGTCTTGAGAGGTGACATTGCTTACCAAAGGTGACAGTTATGCCTGGCATTTCTTTTCCAACCTCCTGTCGTATTATTCCCTTGCATGGACCTCTCTCTCTCTCTACCAGCCAATAGGCCTAACTGTTATTCCCTAAACTTAGCATCTCTCATTTAGCTTCAGGGGTTTTGCACAAGCCTTGAATGGACTGCCCTCTTACCTTTAGCTCTTAGAAATCCTAGCTTCCATCGAAGCTCAGCCTGTGTTCTTCTTCCTACAAGAAGGCTTTCGTGATTCTCTGAGCTGCCAGTGTCCCTATTCCCACCCAAATAACTTTGCATTCACTTTGTATATATTTACATTCACTCTTATGGGTAAGTGTAATTTTCCATGCACACCCAAACCCTCCCAAAAATGTGGTTGTTCATCCTTCATTCTCAAAGAGAATCAATGACAACACTGGGATAATGTCTTGACTAATTTACTGTCCTTGTGTATGCATACGCACACACACTTATACACATATACACGCACACATTATATATATGCAGCAGGCTAAGACTTTTTGCCTCAGTTTCTTCATCTGCAAAATGAGCAGGAGAAGGAAATAGCAAATCATTCCAGTATCTTTGAAAAAAAAAACCCAAATGGGGTCACGAAGAGTCGGACATGACTGAAACACTCAACAGTTGGGCAACTATGGACCCAAGGAACACATGTAAATTGAAGATGAGAAAATAGTCTTACCACCTATCTATAGTCACAAGATTATAACCTCAAAGCCAGGTATATGATGTGCTCTTATTATCATTTCTAAGTTTACCTGAAATGCACCTCAGACCATTTAGGTTAAGCCACTAGAAGCCAACAGATAAGTACTTAGTGGTCCATCGACAGGGCAGCCTTAAAGCTGGTGCTTCTCCAGTTGGCAGAACTGCTCACAGGCTGTCTTATCCCCTTAGAGAAGCAAGCTCTCTTTTCATTGAGCAAAGCAGCGTGCCGTGGCACAGAGGAAGACGCTGAATGAAACAATCCTGAATCAACATACCTGCATTAAACAACAAAACCTAGTAACGGCATGTGAGCTAACGTGACTGAGCTTCCCCGTTTGCATGGTGGAGACAGAGAGGTCCCGATCTGTAGACAAGTGTTTCCTCTGTTTCTAGCTCCTTGACTTCAGCCCCTTTTCTGAAGCCCTTCTCATGGGAGAAGCCTTCTTGACTGTCCACAGGGCTAAGGCTGACTTTCTTCAGGGACATGTTTCATTAGGAGTCGAGCTCATTCATCTTTAAAGTCCTTACCAGCTCTGAGATTCTAGGAATCAGCGCAAAGGAGGCCTCAGGAAGGACCCACTCAGCTGACTGACTCCCCCCAGTGCTAGCCGGTAACAGTTGTGCCGCCCAAAGAATCAGCGCTAGTGTTGAGAAATGATGAAGAGAAGTTGCAAAAAGAAGATGGAGGCCTGATGTCAGGAAGAGTTCCTAACGAGTGCTGCTCCGGTCCGGTACGCAGTAAATGGGCTGCTTCAGGAAGTAGAGCATTCCCTTTTCACTGGAAGTCTTTGTTTTTAAAGTTACCTTATGTTCATTTTACATTTCACTTTATATCTATGTATACTTTATATTATATTACATATTATAATACTTTATATATAAGTATACCTTCTATTCATTTTATATTTATAGAGGTATTACTGTTTCTTCCTAACCACCCCCCTTAGAATTAAAGCTCACTGAGGGCAGCAACTATGACTTTTGCCTGTGTATTCCAGTAGTCTCTTAATAAACGCTGATTGATTGACTAAAAGACAGGCTTCCCATCAAGCCTGTTGTAGAGGAATGGGTTGAAGTAGATGTCCTTTGAGGACTCTTGTAGATCTGAATTTCTGGGATGCCATCTCCTTCCCTTTCTGATTCTCATCCCCTTTGAATCTGTTTTTTTCCTGTCTTCATTTGGCTGGAGCATCAAGGAGATGAATATTCACCCATGGAATGTCCATTGTGTGATTATCACTGTGGCTACCTTTGTATCAGACACTTTCACATTCCAGATGGCTTAGGTACACTTGGGGGATGGGAGATATTTTATGATCTTGCCTCATAGCAACCACCCAGGGACCTTGGGAAAGTATATGTGGCCTGCTTCCCCATATACTCAGACCAGCTCCCCACTTACAAAAACACAGTTCATCGTGTAGGGGGGAAAAGGTTCGTTTTAGGGGAAAAAAATGAGAGATCTTTGAATGAATGATTACTAGTCCCAAGATGTAGGTAAATCTCCAGAAGAACTAAGAGTCCCAAATATGAGGTCCCTTCTGGAAAAGGGCCCCTTTCTTCACTGTGACCTCCCTTGCCCAGCATTTAAAGGGGAGGGGACATTTTTCAGTCTCCCTACCCTTTCCTTTCTTCTTTACCCTTTCTTCTCAATGTCCCTTCAGGTTCCTCTCCATTCTCACAGCTACCCAGCCTGCCCCTTTCTCAGGCAGGGGAGTAGGATGTCCCGTTGCATTTCAATCTCTTGGTGCTACAGAAAAGCTAACACACACAGCACCTCCTTCCCTTTCCTCCAGTTGCTGCCTTTCACTTTGCACACCACAGCCTCCTTGCTCATCTTTTTCCCAGTTAAGAGCTTCACATATCACCAGGCATATCTTGTTGAGGGGATGCCACCTTTATTCCCTTTCATTATTCAAACAGGAAAGGGGGAACTACAGGGAGAGTATATGTAGGAATAAATAGAAAGTCATAATATTTAACTTTATCTTGACAAGGGTTTATGACCTGGGCTCCAAAGCTCAAGCACATGCATACAAGACCGGGCTGTAGAGGGAAGTTCATGTACAAAAGCCATGGTGCTTTGGTCCCAAAAGCTCATTGCAGGGTCCATGAAATGTACCAGCTGATAATGATATTTTTAAAAAACAAACAAACAGTACAGCTCCCAGAATTATAAAAGCTCAGCTTGCCCCCCAAGAAGAGCTATGAAAAGACAGCTCCCCCCGCCTCTTTGTAGAGCCTGAGAGTGGTGTGCAAGTGGGAATCATTGCTTGTAACTACATCTTTTTAGGCACTGACTGGTTTTGCTGATTTTTTCTTATTTTTATCTTTTTCTTTTTACAGAATTCTTGTTTGCCTTAAGCCAGAGCTCTGGTGCTGGTGGCGGGGAGGTGGGGGTACAGGGTAAATTCAGGTGATACGGAAGCAAAAGACATCAATAAGATTTATTTAAAAAAAAAACAACTCCTGTTTATATGCTGCTTTAAGGTTTAAAACCCTTTTCCCCACGAGAACCCTGTGAGGCAGGTAGTACAATTAGGGTTCTTCCCATTTTACTTAAGAACCTAAAAGGATCTGTCATCCTATCACTGTGGGCACCTCCAGCAATGACTTGCATGATGGCCCACCTGTGCTTTTCCGTCTTGGGCCCACTACTGTTCATAAGCTCCCATAGGTTGATAATGGATGTGCTGGGGGCTTGCCTTGATTTCTCTTGACAGCTGCAACACTGACCACGGAGCCTGCTGGCTGTCCGTCAGTCATCAGTCATTCTGTCCATGTGAGCTGCTGATCTTTTTCAGCAATACATTTCCTTGGTGTCATCCTTTGTACTGTTTCTTCTTTGTAATTGTCCACAGCCCAGTCAGATCCTTCTCCATTGTCCTCTGGGTCATACTCAGTTTCAGTTCTTGGGAGAGTGTAGTGCTCCATGACCAGCAGCTGGGCAAGAGAAGCAGAAGCATATTAGTATAAAAAAATAAGCCTTTGTTTCATGGAGAAACCTGGATTCATTAAAAGAACCTCATGGTTCCTACCAAGTAATCCAGCCTGCTTTTTTTTCCTGTTCAGTTCTGGGTCTGACCCATTGTCCATTTGCAGCATCAGTCTGAGAGTGGCCTGCTGTCGTGTAATAATAACTGGCATTTAGGTAGTACTTAGAGAAAGGTTTATAAAGCACTTTACAGCCATCCTTTTATTTGGTCCTAACACACTCTTAGGAGGTAAATATTCATTATCCCCATTTTACAGATAAGAAATACCACTAGTCACCCCCTCCTCCTCCTCCTTCCCTTTCCCGTTCTCCTTCTCCTTCTCTTGCCCAGGGTCACATAGCTAGTACATGTCTGAGGTCACATTTGAACTCAGGTCTCCCTGACTCCAGGGCCCGGTACTCTTTCTACTAGCTGCCCCAGTCACACCACTCTTTATGCATCAGAGACCTGTTTCAAACCCAGGTCTCTTCATTCCAAGTTCATTCTCTCCAGTATGCTATACTTCCTATTATAAAAACTAACTTTACTTTATGCGTTTCAACAAGATTACTGTATATATAGATCTTCTTTTGAGGAAAAGACAATATCTATTTTTCAGTGAAAATTCACGTAACCTCTCTGTGCCTCAGTTATAAAAAAGGGAACAAGACTACCTCCCATAGTTGTTAAATGGAATAAGTGGGATGACGTGTGAAGCACTTTGTAAACCTTAGAGCAATATATTGTTATTTAATTTACTGTTATTATCAGTATCTACACTAATCAGAGACATGGTGGAGGAGATTCCTCTCCAGGTGCGGGTCAGGGAAAGGAATAAGCATTTATTAAGTTCCTGCTGTATGCCAGGTGCTGTGCTAAACCCTTTACTGATCATTTTCTCATGTGAGTAGTTGACTGGAGTGAATGAACTCTGAGGGACCTTCCAATCTTGGATCCTAAGAATTTATTATATAATGAATAAACACTTGGTGGCAGACCATATTACATGCATTATCTCGTAGAGCCTTATAAAAATCCTATGAAATTGGCAGTGCAGGTGTTACTAGCCTAATCTTCAGAGAGGTGAAGGGTCACCTAGCCCATAAGTAGGAACTTCAGTTCAGGTCTCTGGCTCTAAATCCAATGGTCTTTTTCCTACTGATGGTGAGAAAGGACCATTTTCTCTCCTGACTTTTTTTGTAGTGAGCTTTCCCTGTGTTCACTGAGTAACTGAGGCCATCCCCGACACTGCAGAGCACCAGCTCGAGAGCATCCTCTGATTGGTGGCCACCCCCAGGGCTAGCACTGTCTAGGTGATAAAATCTGGCTCCTTGGCAGAACCGAGTGTCAGACTTTTAAGACAAAACCCTGGTGTAGAATTCATGGTGTGCTCAAGGCCAGCCAAGGACATCACTACTCCAGAAACCATTCCCATCATTTCACCTCCAAGCTGTCTTCCCTTCCCTTCCTGAGCCACCAGGCCCTATCTATGATGAATGCTGCCTCTGCTTTTGAATACAATGCAGTTACATATCACTACAGTGCCCCAATGCCTCCCACTCCCTCCCACAACCCAGAGTGAGATCACATGGTTCTGGTCTTTGCTGAGAGCAGCATAAAAACTGAACAAAAAATTAAACTTGGAGATAGAGACCATGAAATTGGGGCGACCCTTAACTAATTCAGATGCTAACTGCTTAAAAAGGTTTTAGGCCATGTGTCTTTTGCCAAAGAAGCTGCTTTGATTGACAGCCCTCTGAATAACAAATTCCCTAGCTTGGTATTCAAGGCCCTCTAAGAGCTAACCTTGACTTACCTTTCCAGACTGCTTTAAGCTATGTATTCTAGCCAAACTGGACTACTTATCTCTCTCTGAATTGTAGTTTCCTTTCTCCATGCCTTTGCTTTCTCCATGCCCACAGTTCCTTTCTACCCTTTATCCTCACTTGTTGAAATTCTCTGTACATTACGGAGTCTATCTTCAGTACCACCTCTTTCATGAAGCCTGAATCTATTATCCCCTTGTTTCATTAACAAGTTTTTCCTCTCCTCAGTCTATGCATAGCCTTCTGTTTTCCCCTCTCTTATTCACCGATCTTGTTATTTTTTTTGGTACTTAATCAGATACCAAACATTTATTAAACACCAACTATATGCCTGTCAGGCACTGTGTTAGGCTCTGGGGATACAAAGACTGAAGTAATCCCTTTTCAAGAGCAGCTTATAATTCTAATGGAGAAAATAAAAAGTATAAATATAAGTTTATATAGACCAAATATAAAATGAATTTTATTCTATTGTAATGTAATCATCTTCATGTCCTATTCCCCTAACAACCAGTAAACCCCAAGAAGGCAAGGACTGTCTTATCAAAATCTGTTTCTGCTCTATTGTTGTGTAGTCATTTTCAGGCACATCTGAGTCTGCATGACCCCTCCACCTCATTTTACAGATGAGGAAACTGAGGCAAACAAGGTTAAGTGACTTCCCCACAGTCACACAGCTAGCAGATGTCTGAGGATTTGAACCTGAGTCTTCCTGATTCCAGGACTGACACTTTATCCACTGCGCCACCCAGCTCTCCTTGTCTACCCTAGTACTCTGCATATAGCTGACACTTCTAAAATGTGGGCCAGATTGAACTGGAACCTTTGCCTGACCTTGCATTTTCTCTCAGACTTTCCTGGGCCCATGTGGTGTACTGCAAAGAACCCTGGTCTAAAGCATGAAAGCCTTGATTTGAGCCTCATCACTGTGAATTCTGACTGTGTGACCCTGGACACTCACTGAGTCTCTGTTTCCTCATATAAAACGTTGATAATAGTACCTGTTTTACAGCCTACAGCTGCTGTACAGAAAGTGCTGCAGAAATGTGAGCTGTTTTCATGCATTCCTCATTTTTAGTGCAATCCTCTCTCTGTCTCTCTGTCTCTCTGTCTCTCTGTCTCTCTCTCTCTCTCTCTCTCTTTCTCTCTGTTTTGCTTAAATGACTTTTCTCTAGGCTGCTGCCAGTATCTTGGGTTTCTCTGGTCTATAGAACTAGAAAAATTGCATAGCTAAAGTTCTGCCTTGGAAATGCACATTCATGTAGGTGCTTTATCACCTTTATAATTTCACTAATCCTGTTTATAGGAGGACTGTTGGGGGAAATTTGAATCAGTCAGGCATTTGTGAAGTACCTAATATGTGCCAGTCATCGTAGTAGGTGGGCAGCTAGGTAGCATAGTGGAGAGAGTGCTGGACTTTGAGTAAGGAAGATTCATGTTCCTGAGTTCAAATCCAGCCTCAAACACTTGCTGACTATGTGATCACTTCATCCTGTTGGACTCAGTTTCCTCATCTGTAAAATGAACTGGAGAAGGAAATGGCAAACCACTCTAGTATCTTTGCCAAGAAAACCCCAAAGAGACTGAAAAGTGACTGAATATATAAATTTTAATTGGTACTAGAATTACAAGGACAAAAATGAAGCAGTCTCTATCTTCAGAGAGCTTATAGATCTATCCAGAGAAACAGCATGTTCACATATAAGTAGAAGTAGTAATGGTAGTGGTGGTAGTTATATTAATGTGATCCTTTAAGGTTTATACTTTACAAATACATCTCATTTGAGAATCACAGCTACCCTGGGAGGTAGGTGCTATTATTCACACTGTTTTACAGTTGAGGAAACTAAGGCAGACAGAAGATAAATGACCAGGGTCACACAACTAGTAATTATCTGAAGCTAGATTTGATTTCTGGGCTTCCTGACTTCAGGTCCACTGATCTATCCATTGTGCCACCTAACTATCAGTATATACAAAATACATGGTGAGTAACTCCAAGATAATTTGGGGAAAGAGGCATTAACTGGAAGACCAGAGGAATGAGGAAAGGCCCCATGAAAGAAGTGATGCTTGAATTAAGGTTTAAGGTAAACTAGGAATTCTAAGAGGCAGAGGTGAAGAGGAAATCAGTGCACTCAGACTAGAGGAATAATAGTCTAAGAATGGACTTGGTTTTAGAGGACTCCTTAGCCTCTAATTATTTTTCTCTGCACATAGAATGAAAACAGTGCTGCATTTGGAGATATAGATCTAGGGTTCAAAACAGTCAACACACATTTATTAAATGATGATTGTGGGCTAAGCACAGTGCTAAGCTCTGGGGATATAAAGAAAGGCAAAAACACAAAAACAGCCCTTGCCCTCAAGGAACTTATATTCTAATAGAGAAGATAGCTTGTAAACTAATGGGTACATAAGTGGTGCATACAGAGTAGGAAGAAGGCAATCCCTGGAACTGACTTCCTGTGTAACCTTGGGAAAGTCAAATCTACTTCTCTAAATGTCAGGTTTTTTGTTTCTTTTTCTTTAATCTGGGGAGAGGGGAGACGGTTGACCACTGGCATTCCTCCCAACTCTGAATTCTGTCATCCTGTAACCAATGTGAAGACCCTCTGAGATGCTGTAGTGAGATTCTCATTGTGGTGCATCTGCAAACAGGGCCTGGCCTAGGAGATCATCTGCTGAGGATACTCTTGAAGGGATTTATGCTTCAGGTCAGATCAAAGATTCTACGATTCTATGAAACAGGAAATTAACCAGAAACCAACCTTTCTAAGTATACATGCAGTGTGGTAGAAATAATCCTGGACAGGGAGCCAGAACCTTAGGTTCCTGGACAATTAAGGCTGAAAAAGGCCTTAGACTATAAAATGTCAGAGCTCCAGGGAATTACTCCAACAAAGACACCTTTCACCCTTATTTCCAATCTTTTCTTCTCTGTTGGTTCTTTCTTTGCTTCCTACAAATATGATCATCTCTCCTATCCTTAAAAAGAACCTTTAATTCACCATGCCATCCCCTTATGTTTTCATCCTTTATCTCGTCTCTCTTTTACAGCTAAACTCCTGGAAAAAGCTATCTATCCTTGGATCCTCCTTTTTCTCTCCTCTCACTTCTCAGTCCCTTGCAGTCTGGCTTTGGACCTCATTATTCACCTGGCACTGCTCTTTCCAAAATTAACAGTGATCTCTTAATTGTCAAATCTAGTAGCCTTTTTACAATTCTTATTTTTCTTATTAATTATTGTGATTAATATATTTTCCTATATTTCTCCTGTTGCCACCTCTTAGGGCATTGTTCTTTCCTGGTTCTTCCTCTGTATGTCAGTTTCCTTTGTTGGTTCATCATTCATATCCTTGGTGTGGTATTCTTCATGTGTGGATGTCCCTTGGGGCTTCAGACTTTGCCCTCTTCTTCCTCTTCAATGTCTTGGGAATCTCATCACCCCCTATAAATTCAGTTATTATCTCTGTGAAGATGACCGACTCTCTCACACACACACAATCTCACACACAGTTTCTCATTCTTTGTCTCTCTCACACACATACTCTCTTTGTCTCTGTCTCTGTCTCTCTCTCTCTCTCACACTCACACACACACACACACACACACACACACGCACACCCTAGTCTCTCCCTTGAGCTCCAGTCCTGCATTACCAACTCCCCACGAGACATTTCAAATCTGATATCCTTATAGGCATCTCAAATTCAGCAAATCTCCAAAGAGACCTCATAGGTTTTTGCACTGAACCCTACTCCACTTTCCTAACCTTGCCATTTCTGTGCAGATCATCATTCTTCTTCTAGGCATTCAGGTTCCCAACCTTAGGGACACCTTCAAGTCCCTTCTCCATCACCTCTCCTACCAACCAGTTGCCAAGTCGACTCAGTTCTAATACCAACGTCCTCCTTTCTTTCTCCCCCCCACAAAAAAACCCACAAGCCATGATAAAATCACTTGTATGTATGTAATATTCTATATCGTTATCTCATCTAAACTTCAGGATAATCCAGTTCAGGGAAGGTTGTGAAAGTATCCTTTGTCTTTCTCCTTTTCTAAGAAAAACAGACTTAGAGAGTTTATAAAGAAAATAGTTTGCATCACGATAGCATGTTATATTTATAATGGACTTTCCTCATGAAAACCTTATGAGGTAGGCAGTGCAAATATTATTCTCCTTTTACTGGTTGGGAGGTTTCTCCCATAGACTTATGGTTAGGAAATTGCAAAGCTGGACTCAAAACCTTCTGACTCCGAGTCTGTAGAGCTCTTGACACAGTCTCCTGCTGCCTCTGAGTAATAGCAGTAGTACGTGTCTGAAAAGCTGGGAAATCTATTTTTACATTGCTTCCTGACCAACAGCATAAGAATACTCAGTGACTGATAATTAAAAAAAAAGACCTAGTTCAGGGAGTAACAGGGTTAAAAAAAAAAAAACTTTCAATGTAGTAGCTGCATTCATGCTAAGTTTTAAAAATGCTAATTCAATTTTATTTACGAGGCAAAACATAATTACATTTAAATTTGAGGGAACAGAATTTAATTCTTATTAATGACAGAAAGACTGAGCGAGATGCTTTCATGCCACAGAAATTGTCTTATATTCATGGATGGGAGAGAAAATTAGATTCTGTACCAAGCACCCACCCCTGCATGAGCCTTATTTATGCAGAAAGAATTGTTACTTCTTGGGAAGCTTTAGATTCTCATCCGAGAAAGCACCAAGATCCAATTAAACATCAAAGGAAAAACCTAATCTATCAGGTTGGGATATTTATATGAGATACATTTGGGGGAGGGGGCAGGAGGAAGATAAAACTGCGTCCCAGGAATAACATCCATTGAGGTTTGACATTTCATGCACTGCTCCCGGACAGCAAATGACAGTTTAATATCAAAGTTCAGAATAATAAATAACGGAGATTGACACTGGCATAAAGGAGGAGGAGGAGAAAGTGAAAGAGGACAAGAAGAGAAAAAGAGACAAAAAGGGAATGTACAAGTGACGTGGCAGAGTAGACGGACGTAGACACAATGTGATGGTCAGCCTTTCTGGTGGAATCAGAGAAGGGAGGAAATAGGGGAGAGGAAGAAAAATAAAGAGACCTATACATAAATGTCCCTTCTCTTTCTCTTTTGTCTTCTCTTTTTTTTTTTTAACCAAATATTGTTTCAACATCCACGACATCCTACAATCTCTCCTTTCCACATTGATTGTAGGATGAAAGATAAAGTCTAGATCTTGGCATTCAAGAACCTCCCTAATCTTGCTCCAGCTAATCTTTTGAGCCTTATTTCTCGTTACTTTCCGTCATGTTTCTTGTAATTGGCAAATAAGACTAATTTGTTGTTATTTAATTATTTCATTTTTGCTTGACTCTTCATGACCCCATTTGGGGTTTTCTTGGCAAGGATACTAGATTAATTTACCATTTCCTTCTCCAGCTCATTTTTATGATAAGGAAACTGAGGCAAACAAGGTTAAGTGACTTGCCCAGAGTCACATAGATAATAAGTGTCTGAGGTCAGATTTGAACTCAGGAAAATGAGTCTTCCTGACTTCAGGACTGGTACTCTAGCTGCCCAACCAGACTAATAATTATCCTCAGATCTCATTCTTTGCTTTCAAATCCTGTATCTTTGTACACTATGATGTTCATTCCTAAAATGGTCTCCTCACCACATTTCTGTTTCTGAAATAGTTCCATTTTTTCAAAGTCCATCTTGGGTACCACCTCTTTCATGCAGCCTTCCCTGATGCCCCCAGCCCAAAGTGCTTGTTTCCTTCTCAGTTCTTCCATAGTAATCCTGTTTTTACCTGCCCTGTACTTTCTCAGTCATTCAGTCTGTACCTGCCCTGGGAACGTGCCAACAGATAATTGATTTGAAGCCATTGAATCCAAGTCATTTTATAGATGAGGAAGCTGAAGAATAGAGAGGTTAAGTGGCTCACCCAGGAAAAGCCACCCAGTTTGTAAGTGTCCAGTTCTGGGTTCAAATTCTCCATCTGCATCTCACTAGCTGGGGCAGACATGGGCTAGTGTATGTATACATACACATACGTACCTGTGGTGACCACTGTCTTTCTTTCACCTGATTGGGCTCTTGACTGTAATCCAGCCCTGGACCACCAAGAGATGCTTAACAGGATCAGAACATCCTGGAGCTTTTTGATAGAAGATTTGAGGTCCATGAATGTTGTGACTAGCCCGGTGGGCAGACCAGATCCCCTAACTTCCAGACCAAGATTCCCTCTTCACTATTCCTATCACATTTTAAGTAACAGACACACAGGCTCTCTTTAGTACTGGGTTAGGGAATTTGGTCCTTAGAAGAGTCATTCTAATTGAAAAGTAATATGGCCTCAAATTAAGTGTATTAGCATAGGTTATACGTAGGTTATACAAGCATTAGCATTACCCAGGAGCTCCCGGGGTGACATGCTTTTTAAAGACTCTCAATCAGGGCAGGGGTGAGGGTACCGAGCGCCAGTGTGCTAGAGTCCTCTTTGCTGATTGGTTTGAAAGGTTTCTGGGCACTGTTAGATGAGTTAAAAGGTAGTGTGACTGAAAGGTTAATTAGCTTTGTACCCTCAGAAGAAAGTTTCATGGCAAGGTCTGACACTCTAACAACATAGACAGAAATTCCATCACATGGGAAGATCATTCTGGGTTTTCCTTAGTGCCTAAGTGATCTTCATTGCTTTGCTTGGCTTTGGGCACTTTCCTTCTCATTCCTGCCGCTTCCCCCAGCCCTACGCTCTACACCAGTCCTGGGGGAGGTGAGAGGAAGAGGAGAAAAGGAATATTCCACAAATGCTAACCTGGGGAATATGCAGGTTTCAAGAGGTACTTAAATCAGTCACCCTTGGAATTGTACTGGCAGACTAACAAAAAAACCCTATAGCACAGGACTCTGGGAATATGGCCTGTGACTCAGTTTATTTTTTTCTAAAATGAGGTGGCCATACTACACGATCTACACTTGCTAGTGTATCATCTTTTACTAGCTTCAGTTTGTTCCCCTGGAAATTGGGGATAATCTAAAAATAGAGTTATTGTGAGGGTCTTAATATGATAGATTAGAGCTTCAAAGGGTCTTCAAAGTCATTGAGTCCAACCCCTCCCCCTCATTTTACAGGAAAGGGAGCTGAGGTCTAGAGACCTTACATGACTTACCAAGAGTCACATGGGTAGCAAGTGGCAGAATTAGAATTCAAGGTCAGGTCCTCTGACTCCTAATCTGAAGTAGTTCTCTCTCTTGGTTCCCTTAATAAGGAAAACAAATAAGATAACATATATAAAGCTCCCTTCCATCGCTGACATTCTGCGTGCTAAGTTCCCTTTCAGATAGAGTATTCCATGGGCTAAGATCCCTTCTAACCTATTCCTAATAGGCCTGGGAGGTAAATGGGGTGGTTATCATTCATTCAGCAAGCAGTTTTTTAAACACTTGCTATGTACCAATAGCAGTGGTCAGCACTGGGGAAAAGGAAAGTATAGAAAAAACAGCCCTCACTGCCCTTCCCTGTCCCCCAGAGAGCATCCCTGTAGTAGCAGAGGATGCTAAGACAGGGTCACAGGTAACCATGGGGGACAATTTTGTGTGATAAGCACATCAGAGATGCACCAGATAGCATATGTTGTGAGAATCTCCATCTGCTTTCCACGGTAGTCCTGATATATCCGTCCACAGGTCAGTATTTCTATGCTCAGTTTCCCAGTGTTGAATGGAGACCAAATGGGGTGAAGTAGCTTGCCCACAGTCACTGAGCTGAGAAATAGTGGAATCAGAGTTCAAAGCCACATTAGGAACTTCCAAGGCCAACAACTACCCTTCTCTCCCCCGTTGCTTCTCAGAGAGGAGAATCCTTTATTCATGCCCCTTCCTCTTGATACTGACCATCCTCACCCAGCCTTTGCTCTTCATCTCCTTCCTAGGGTTGTTTTCTGGAGATGGCAAACATAAGAACAGATCTGCATGTAGCACTTTAAGGTTGGCATAGCACACCCATCCATCAGTCCACATGTATTGAACTTGGTATCCAAATCTTACAATAACCCTGTGAGGTAGGTACTACAGGGATTTTTGTTGTCATGATTTTACAGATGAAGCGATGGAGACATGTGAATTTACTAGCTTATGGTTAAGCAAAAGAATCTAACGTCAA
Source organism: Notamacropus eugenii (assembly GCF_028372415.1). NCBI lineage: Eukaryota > Metazoa > Chordata > Mammalia > Diprotodontia > Macropodidae > Notamacropus > Notamacropus eugenii. Next base: position 124,475,424 of record NC_092876.1, read on the forward strand.
GTCTTCCTGACTCCAAATAAAAATAAAAATAATAATAATATTTGGCATTTACAAAACACTTTAAAACTCGTAAAGCACTTTAAAAGTTTTACCTCATCTTATTCTCATGGCAACCTCAGGAGATAAGTGCCATTATCATCCTCATTTTACAGATGAGGAAACTGAAGCAGAGAGAAGTGGAGTGACTTGCCCAGGGTTACACAGTCAGTAAGTATCTGTGGCAGTTTTGAACTCAGGTCTTCCTAAAATATGCCACATTGCTTCTTTAGTTAAGAAGTTATTGAATGAATGAATGAATGAATGAGGATAAATCTATTAATAAGCACTTAGCTTATGTATTGGACATTGTAGATGTAAATACCAGTACCATAAGACCATCATGGAACTTACAGTCTAATAGGCAGAGTGATACGGAGTACCTACTATGCTTTACTTTACTGCATTAGAACACAAAACTGTCTAAGACTCAAACCCTCTACTCAAGCAGCCAGTGGTCTGCTTGGGGAAGCAAAGATAAATCTGAAACAATTAGAGAACAGTAGGTAGTAGTCACTAAAGGAAGAGAGACCTTCATTCCATCATGTCTTCCCATGAGACAATCTCTTGACCACCCATCTCATTATCCTGTCGTTTCTCTGGGTGTCTTGGCCTGTTCAGTGGCAAGGTTCATGCAGATTCTTCACACTCAAAGAGTACAGAGAGGATGCCATCATAGCCAACTCTCTAGGAGCTGCCTATGAAACATGAAATCCTACAGAAAATCATATGTAAAAGCATAACAATATCTCGCCTTTATTTAACATTTTAAAGTCTGCTGAGTGCTTCCCTTGCAGCTGTCCTGTGAAGCACATCATCCAAGAATTATAATATCCCCATTTTATACAGGAGGAAACTGAGGCTACCTAGAGTATTTAGCCCTGAGAGGGACTTCAAAAATTATCCAGTCCAGGAGTTCTTAACCTAAGCTTGTAGACGGAATGCAAGAGGGTCCATGAATCTGACACAGAAAATAGTTACATCTTTATTTAAATATAACTGGTTTCTTTTGCCATCTTTTGTATTTTATTTATAATTCTGGAGGGCAGCTAGGTGGCATAGTGGATAGAGCACCAGCCTTGGAAGCAGGAGGACCTGAGTTCAAATTCTAACTTACTAGCTGTGTGACCTTGGGCAAGTTACTTAACCTGAATTGCATCTCAAAAAATAATAACGGTAATAAGAATAATTCTGAAAAGGGGTTCACTTGATTGCCAAAGACATCCATGGCACAAAATAGGTGGAGAACCCCAGCCTCTCGCCTCTTATTTCACAAGTGAAAAACACTAAGTCCCTGGAATGTTATTCAACTTTCTGAGATGACCTGGTTGGAAGGAGCAGAGGTGGGCTTTTAACCTGATTCCAGTCACCTTCCTAACAAGCAGTAAAGCCAGGATTCCGACTGCCTTTTAAAGTTTCTCAATGTCATTCTGTGTGCCCTCAGCCCTGAGAGGTACAGAATAGTTTCACCAGATCTAACATTTGAGCACCAAATTCCGAATCATTAAAAGATTCAACCGAGGAGAAATGCGGCCCCGTCTCTGCCTTCCCTCCTCATGAATTTTAGAAACAATTTCCATCTGCATTAGCTCTCTTCAAGTTGTGGGGCTCTCTCTTGGCTGTCGGCCTTGTGTCTCCACCAGGTCAAGTTCAGGGCATCTTCACAAGTGGAAGTGATTTGATGGGAAAATTATGCAGATCTCCTTCCCATATGGGAGCAGTGACTCCTTCTCCTACCAACGTTTTTAATGAACAGGATGGTGAAAATAAGTCCAGACGAATTAAAACATTGCCTTAATAGACCACGGACTTCATAAGTGCTTGTGGGGTGATTAGCGTCTGCTGTGAAGAAGTAGGAAGACTTTTTTTTTTTTGTATATCCTGCAGTGTTCATTTAGCCAGGAGGCTCAGCCTCCCTACTTTCCTGTCACCCTTACCCCTACAGTCAATGAATGTGCTGAAGCCCCTTACCTGTTACTGCAGCATGGTATGGTGGAGAGTCTAAACTGACAGTCAGCCTGGGTTTGGATCCTACCTCAGACATTCACTAAATGTGTGATCTGGGCAATTTAGAATTGTTGTGAGGGTCACAGAAACATAGCTTTAGCTCTAGAAGGGTTCTTTGTTGTTGTTCAATGTTTCACTTGTATCTGACTCTTCATGGCTCCATTTTGGATTTTCTTTTTTTTTTTTTGAAATAGTTTTTTAAATTTATTTTTAGATTTCAACATTCATTTCCACAAAATTTTGAGTTCCAAATTTTCTCCTCATCTCTCCCCTCCCCCATAGCATAACCCCTTGCATTCTGATTACCCCTTCCCTCAATGTGCCCTCCCTTCTATCACATCCCACCCTTCTCTTATCCCCATCTTCTCTCTTTCCTTGTAGGGCAAGATAAATTTCTATACCCCATTACCCTTATTTCTTATTTCTCAGTTATATGCAATAACAATTCTCAACATTCATTTCTAGTACTTTGAATTCCAACTTCTCTCCCTCCCTCCCTCCCCACCCATCCCCACTGTGAAGGCAAGCAATTCAATACAGGCTATATATGTGTCATTTTGCAAAAGACTTCCATAATAGTCTGCAAAAGACTTCCATAATAGTCCATTTGGGGTTTTCTTGCCAAAGATACTGGAGTGATTTTGTCATTTTCTTCTCCAATTCATTTTACAGATGAGGAAACTGAGGCAAACAAGAGTTAAGTAACTTTCTCAGGGTCACCTTAGAGGTTATTAAACCCAAGCCCCACCCCTTTTACAGACAAAGAAACCAAGTCCCAGAAAAATGAATAATTTGTCCAAGATCACACAGGTAGAGATAGGATTCATAGCCAGTTCCTCTGGTTCCTAATCCCATGCCCTTTCCACCATATTACACTGCCTCCCTAGTAAGGGAGTTCAGAGGAGATAATGTATATAAAGCATTTTGCAGACTCTGTACTATACACATGAGAGGTATTATTAATATTCAGATCCTAGACTTGGGGTTGAAAGGGGCCTAAGAGCTCATTGCCAGCTTATATGTGTGCAGGTACAGTATCCTTGACAAGTCTAGCTATCTCTAGGGGAACTCACTGTCTCCTAAAGAAGTCTGTTCCTTTTGGGGACACTTCTGAGGGTCTGAAAGTTCTTTCTTCTGTTAAACCACGATGCCTCACTGGAATTTTTGCGCATTGGGCCTAATGTATCACTCCAATCATGTCCCTGCCTAGTTCAAAATCCTATAAGGTCAGTTTCAAATTCCTTATATTGGCATTCAAGTCTATCCACAGTCTGATACTACCTACCTTCTCAGCCATATTTGAAATATTCTAGACCTCCCTCTTCCATGAAGTTTTCCATCCTCCCAGATCTCGGCTAGATATATGTGTGTTCTTTCCCTTCTTAGAGTCCTCAGAGCAATTTCCTACCCACTTGTTACTTCACTCCCTTGAATTAACATTATTTGTCTTAATCATCTGTATTCCCAACATTCTAGATAGAGCCTTATATATAATTAAGGAATATTGCTGAAAGATCTGCTGGCCATGGAGGCTCCTGCCTTTGCATATAACAATCAACGATATCTGTGAATGAATGAAAAATATCTATTAAGCATTTATTGTAAGCCAGGCATAGTGCTGAGCACTGAGGATACAAATTGAAAAAGCAAGACAGTGGCTTCCCTCCAGAAGCTTGTATACTATTAGCAGGAGATCGTGCATATACTGTAGTAGTGGCCAGTGAGGGATATTTGGGTCAAGGAAAGCATGGAAGGGCTAAGTGGAATCTTAGAACAATGGTGTCATTGTCTAATCTTTGTTCCCAGGCTAGATGTGGAATGTAAAAGGAGTTGGGGGCTATATAGAGAATGAAGATGGTCACATGGTCTCATTAGATCTTCTTAACTGTTCTGTGAAATGACTACCATAGACATTTTTTTCATCCCCATTTTACAGATGAACAGACTAAAGCTCAGAGAGGTCATATAACATACCCAGCTATTTAGTGTCAGAAGGAAAATTTCCATATGGTTTAGGCAGTAAATTGGCCAGATGTGTTGAGTCTCACTCTCTGAGTCTTTCCAGAGGACTCTTCAAGGCCCTTCTGTATACCCTTAGGTTACATTAATTACAGTCACAACTTGAGGGTGAGAACATTATGCCTTTTTTCCCCTTGTGTTGTTTTTCTTTCCTTGAAAGTGGAAAAATTCATCTGGCTCCCAGATCAGAAGCAAACTTGTCAAGTCTGTGGTTTAAAAAAATAAAAAAACTTCAAAGTTCTTGTGAAGTCCTGAGTTAAATTCATGCAGCGAATGCATGGTCAACAGACAGCCTGGTCCACCTGCTTTCAACATTCTTCTGCCACCATGGTTTTGATAATGATTTTGAAAATATTTACAGAGGAAATCCAGCTAAGGAGCCCTCATGTTTTAAGAAAAGGGGTTTTTATCTTTTGGCCAAAAAAAAAAAAAGACAGCTACATCAAGATCTATAAGAATGTGGCCCTACAGTGGGGAAATCCTACACTTATGAAAGTCATAACTTACATTTGTGTAACATAGATATTGTTATCAGGTTTTATGTAGGATACTTGGGTTTAGAACTGTGAGGAACCCTAGAGGTCATTCTTTTCAAACCCTCATCTTGCAGGTGGGGAAACGGAGGCCCACAAAAGTAGTACTTTAATGCAGGAGATACAAATGAAGTAAAACAATCAAGATAGCTTCTACTTTCCAAGAGTTTACATTTTAATAAGGGAAGAGAACACATAAATGGGACCTAGAAATGACAGAGAAGAGGGATAGAAAGGTACCCTAGTTGGGGCAAAGCTGTAGATGAGGAAATGGAGAATCAGTTCGGACAAGGGTGAAGGAATCTCAAGAAATAATGGTCCTCAATTTTAATACACTTAACTCTTAGCAATACAAGAATCTAAGACAATTCCAAAGGACTTGAGATGGAAAATGCTATCCACATCCAGAGAAAGAACCATGGAGTCTGAATGCAGATATGGTAGCATACAATTTTCTCAATTTTTTTTTATTTCTTCTTTCATGTGGTTTTTCTCTGTGGTTCTAATTCTTCTTTACAACATGATTAATGTGGAAATATGTTTAAAAAAAAATATTGGTCCAGGGTAGGAAGTGTCCAAATAGCAGAGAGGACTCCAAGGTGGAGGTTTCTTCAGGAGGGAAAAAGCAAACATTTAGGAGATGAAGAATTGTACAGAATGAGTCAAATGGGGCAAATGAACATTGCACATGAGAGCATCGGTGGAGAGGCCTAGAAATTCTCCAAAAATAGTAAACTGGACATAGCATCTATGAAGAGTATGAAAATTAAAACTAGCAACCTCAATGGTATATATGAATACTCTGAATATGAATATCAAAAGAAAGTGAACCAGAGATGTTAACACTGCTTCTTACTCTGTAACTTGACTATAACTTACCTTCTCTGGGACTCATAATCCCTTTCTGTAAAACAAGGTGATACAAATAGGTGAGCTTTCTAGCACCTTCCAGTTCTAACCTTCTGTGTTCTCTATCCTAATGCAGTAAGGACACTTCTAGTTTGAACATCATACATTGGACTATTCTCTATGATTCTCTGATCCCAGGTCCCCCCCCTCTCTTCAGGTTGCTGCTTCTCCACCTAGGCAGCCAGAAAGACCCATCTGTTTAATGAAAACCAAGACCCCAACGGGGTTTGATCTTTTCTATTAGCACCCCATAAACATGAAGGCTACTCCCCATCAGACCTCAACCATTAAAGCCTGGAATAGGGGAGGGAACCCTAGCTTGTAAAGTTCTAATGTAGGGAGCAGATGTCCTCAGGGTAGTTTAATGGCTAGTGGCAAGAGGAATGCCCTGAATTAAAACGGAAAACTTAAAGAAACATTTGGATGGAAGATTCTTCTCTCTTCACTAGTAGTGTAACCAAACCATATGTGAGAATGTACCCGAAGGGTTGAATTTTGTGCTGGGATCTGGCTTGAATACAACAGTATCTCAGAACAAAAACACTGCCAGAGGTAGAAGAGGTCCCTGGGTTTCATTACAAAGGCAAAGAATGCCAACTGGCTGCTGTTTTCTGGACCTTCTAGCCCCTGGGCCGCAGTTTGGTTTCCTTCCACCACAGTCACTGCAGTTAGCAGAGGTGCAGGTTGTTGACAAGATAGACAGTTACAGATGCCTAGAATGCATTAATTTCTTTCATCTGTTTAAAGAAAGGCAAAGGAAAGCCCTTACTTACAAGGAGTTTATGGTGTAATGGGGACACCACCTGAAAATAACTCTTTGTATACTGGTTTGCATAAACAAGATAAAAACAATATACAGTAGAGATAATCAGCAGAGGGAAGGTACTAGCATTAGGGGAAGGCTTCATGAAGAAGGTGGGAGATTAGCTGAGACTTGAGGGAAGTCAGGAGTCAGAAATGAGGAAGGAGAGTATTGTAGGGATAGGGGATAGGAAGAGAAAATGCTAGGAGCCAGGACAGGCCTTGTGAGATAGGGGTAAAAAGACAGAAACAACCCCTTACTCCAGGGCAGATAAAGGGTAGAGACACAAGTAAAGACCACGTAATTTGAGTGAGAGACATAGTAAAGACCAGATCATTTGAATGAAGAATACTAGTATCTCCCTGAAAAGTCTCTCCTCCCCATCTCTGCCTTCTTCCTAGTTAAAACTCCTTTTCATTTTCATCTGTTTTTTTAAAATAGAGATCTTTGATTTCATCAAAGTGTAGGGAACTCCAAGTACAGAAACTCCTTCCAGCAATGCAGATAGCAGCTACCCAGTAACTTAACCCTTGGCTTCTTACTAAAACCTTCTCTAAAATGAAGGTTAGATTAGGTTAGCCCACCTGGGGGCAAGCAGAATCATTTGTATTTGAATTTGACTCGCCATCTTGATCATTACTTTTCCTCTCTGAACTCTTGTTTCCTTATCCACAAGATGAAGGGAGGAGACCAAAGGGCCACCAAGTTCTTTCTGTTCTCTGCTTCATGATGAAAGGTAGCTGTTTGGCAGAAAAACTAGCCTTGTTTTATTTGGTACTTCAGGGCAGGACTTAAAATAATCAGTAGAAGATATAGGGAGAAAGATTTTAGCTCTGTATAAAGAATATCCCCATAGCCACCTGTCCAACAGTGGAATGGTTTGCATCTGGAGATAGTGAACTTCTCCTTCACATGAATCCATCCATGAGTCATCATTTATTAAGCATTTATAAATCCTCTGGGTTTACCCCCCATTTATCCTGTCTGTATCTTGTTTCTACATAGTTGTTTGTATGCTGTCTCTCCTACCAGCCTGTGAGTTCCTTAAGAGCAGAGACTAGTTTGTGCCTTTTTTTCTTTAATGTTCCTGACACTCACTCAGTACAATGCCTGACAGTGAGTAGGTGCTTAATAAATGCTTGTTGACCGACTAGAATCTTTTTAAATGGCAATCTGTTAACCTGCAGTAAAGTCATTTATCCTTCATTTTGGTGATTCTGTTTTTGGGCATATATGCTGAATGGGTTAACAAAAAACCAAACCAAACAAAAGTTTGCTCTTCAAAGATTTCCTTGGTAGTAATATATGGAATTGCAAAGCTTCTGAAAACAGTGTAAATGTCCTGCTATAACATAATGTCTAAATAAATTGTGGTACATTAATGTAAGAGAATACTGTAATACAATGAAAGCTAACAAGTATGATGAATACAGAGAATCTGAAAGGACCTTTACATAATGCAGATTTGCCTAAAAAGCAGAAGCAAAGAAATGAAGACTATATTTATTGTAAGGCTACATACCAGTAGAAAGCCTCTCATAGCCTCAGATGCATAATCAAGCGCTTAGCTCAGCAGCTTTTGTTGGGAAAGGGAGTGTAAGTGGTCTCAGGACTTAAATTTATTGATTCCAGATCTAGTGCTCTTTCCATCAGGGCCTCAAGGCCACATTCAAAGTTTGGATTCAGTCAAAGGGGTGCTCTTGAGGACCAAGAGGGCCACATGTGGCCTCAAGACCCCTGCATTCGACCATACTGCCACTACACATTTTTTGCTACAACAATAATAGTATTTATATAGCACTTTAAGGTTTCCATAGCATTTGATAAATATCTCATTTGAGTTTCACAATGGCCCTGAGGGTAGGGGCTATTATTATCCCGATTTTACAGTTGAGGAAACTGAGGCAAACAAAGGCTAAGTGACTTACCCAAGGTCATATAGCTAATGTCTGAGGCCAAGTTTGAACTCAGGTCTTCCTGATTCCGGATCCAGTGCTCTATCCACTGAGCCACTCAGCTGTCTCAAAAACATCCAGTTAAGAAAACTAAGTGAAAATGTTCTTCCTAGACCAGGTAACCAAATTAAAACTGGCCCCATTTAAAGTCTCTTGAGCAGGGTTGGTTACAAGGGAACGCCAACTTTTTTGATAATAGAAAATATTCTGCCTGCAGGCTTACACCTCATTTAACAGATGTGCTATTTGCTGATGCTTTTGACACCATAAACTGCCATCCAAAGAATACCCGGAACTAGGCAAATGAATGAGCATTACCCCTTTCCCCCACTTTCTTTCCTGGAACTTGTAGATGATAATACCAGGTCTGCCCCTTGGGGCCATCCTGTGAGTCCCTATATCTAGAATGTAGTAAAGAGGAGAGGAGGAGGGGGGAAAGGGAGAGGAAGAAGGAAGAAGGAAAGAGTAAAAGGGAGAAAGGAAAAGAGAGAGAAGGAGGGGGAGAGAGAATATTGACTAAAGGAAGGAGGGAGGTCTAGCTAGAGCCTAGGTGTTCGTCTTTCTTTGTCTTAGGGGAGCCCCAAGTATTTTGACCTGTGTGTGAAAGGACAGAGGCCATTTTCAGCTCTGGAGACCCCCCCCCTCCCCTTCTTCCTTGGGCCAGGAAATGTATAATCACTTTCCTCAGGGGGCAGATCCGCAGCAGCCTTCACCTCACCTCTGAGCAAAGTAGTCTTGTGAGAAAAGAGGTCTCTCCACCTGGGAGAAATTTTTGACCTGTTCTCATTTGTGGGACTCTGTTAATTGGAGTGATATAAACAAATTTAGAGTGATTCACTCAAAGTCGTGTGAAGCATTCAAACAGGCCAAGCCTTGAATGAAGCTCAAAAACTGCACAAGCTCATTGTACCTGTGACCTGGAACAGCTGTTGATACAGTGCACACCTGCATACAGAAGAAACAAACCTTTTGGGATGCATGTCATAGAACCAGTAGGACCATGGGGCTCTAAGGCATTTAGAATATCACTCACCCCTACAGAACATTAGTTTCTGTTTCGTTTTTTGTAATCCCAGTGCTTAGGGCTTTATATATAGGCCCCACAGAAAAGGCCCTTAAGGTCTGACCTGTAGTTGGATAGGGGATTGATGCTCCAATTTCATTGCTCTAGAGAACTCCCAGATGAGGAAATTCCTTCTACTAGTGCAAGGTCAGCACCTTTACAAATTAGAGTCATTGAGGCTTTCCCAGCGTATCGAGAGGTTAAGTGACTTTCCCAGGGTGAGTCTTTTAAGGAGATGACAGAGGGGCTATTGTTATATTTCATCCTTCATTTTTTGAGGAGAATTAGTGACATCACAGAGTAATATCTTGACTCCTAGATGGATTGGACTGAAGTGAGGCAGAGTTGCACAAAGTCATCAGCCTCACTTCTCTTTTAGAATCATTGAAGGTCAGTGGCAGGGCAAAAGTCAAGACAGTTGGTGATGGGGAGAAAATATATGCACAAATAACATGTGTACACAACTAACAGAGACTATGATGAGGACGTGACAAGTGCAAAGTGCAGTGAGATTTCAGAGGAAGAGAATTCTTCTAACCCCAAGTCACAGAGCTCATGATTAACACAGCCAGTCCTAGAAAGTGGTTTACGCCTCTCCAGCCAAGGGCCTTTCTACCACCCTACTGGGTCTGGCTGTCATTTCCAGGAGGATGACCCATAGGATCACAGTTTATAGCCAGAAAGAACCTCACTGGTCACAAAGTCCAACACTCTCATTTACAGATGAGGAAACTGAGGCCCAAAGAAATCATGCCAGTGAAAACTAAAAAGATATAAGGTCTCTTTCCTTTGTTGCAGTAGCCCACTCTGGCAATGAGAGAGAGCATAAGATCCTAGAGCTTGGTAGGGATCTTAGAGGTCATCTAGACTAAAGACCTCATTTTACAGGTGAGGAAGTTGAGGAACAAGGATGTTCAATAACTTGCCCAGGGTCACATAACTTGTGTCTTAGGTAAGATCTAAACCTGAGCCCTCCTGACTCCAAATCCTGTGCACTCTCCTACTATTCCATGCTGCCTCTAATAAGATCCTCTTAACTTAAAAATAAAATTTTTATTCAATGCCCAGATAGACTGTAGGCTATCTACACCAAAATGAGTCATGTGAGCCTAAGACAGGCTTGTTTTTTATTAAAGGGTCAAAAAGAATTTTATTCAAGATAAATTAGGAGTGTCACAGAGGCATAACTCAATTTGACCAGATTTATTAAACCCTTCCTAGGTACAGAGTGCCTTGCTAAGTACTAACGTACCTTGTGTACAAGGAATCTATGAATTTGAAAGATATAACATGTGCAAAACTAAATTATGCAATAGCATAGAATATAAACCCAGCAAAGATGAAAAGTTAGGCAAAAAAGGCTGAAGAAAACTTGGGGAGGGAGAGATCACTTTCACCTTGGAGGGTTGTGTCTGGGGAAGATGTCACCTGAAGTGAGGTACTTTTAATTGAAGGGAGAACAGAATGTCAAAAGCTGATTTGTGGAAGGAAGGTATTTCATGCATGAGGAAGGGCTTGTGTGATCATGGTTGGTAGGAGAGGGTGGAACAAGAAGGTGGCCAGTAGCCCTGCTTGCCACAAAGCAGAGCAGGGGGAAGTAAGGTAGAAAAACCCAGATGAAAAGAGGAGTTTTCAGGTTTGGGTACCAAGATAAAAGAATCAAAGCAGTTCCAGATCATGGACCAGGCAAAATTTTTTGTATATTCTTAGAAGATAGTGTGATTAGTATAAGTGTGGTAGATCAGGAGATGGAGCTTAAGACTCAGCTCTGCCTTTTCCTAACCAATGTGCTCTCATCTCAGAACCTGGCTGAATCTCCCATTCCTCATCTGTAAAATGGGAATAATTCTTCTCTACTTCTCCCTCCCTTTCCCTCCTTTACCCTCTTTCAAGGACAAGGTTTAGAAAAGGAAACCCAGCAGCTAGAACCCCTGGTTAAATGTGTTACACAGACTTTGACATCACTTAACTTTATTATCAGTGAATCATCTCTGGATTGTTTCCATATAACCAATTTTTAATTAAATTTGACTTTTCCTTACATCTGTTCAAAAGGGCTTTCTCCCTTGGAACTGGCAAACCTAAAAGCTCAGTGAGCCAGACTTATCCATTTGGAAAAGAGAAAGGGGTGAGGGAAATTGAGGAGAAAGAGGGAAAGTCAGCTGCCCCTTGGATTTATATTGTCCCAGGGGATTAGTGTTAGCCACCCCAAGAGATTCCTTTCATTCCTGTAGTGCTAAGAAGTAAAGTGTGACTGCTTTTCTGGAGAGCAACGCTGTGGATGTTGGTTTTTTCTCATTTCTTCCTTCCCCCACTGTCTTCTCCCGATCCCTCTCCTCCCCACCCCCTTCCTGCCCCATCTCTTGATTGATCCCCTAGAGATCTGTGCGTCAGACTGTGGAGGCCATGGAGTCTGCGTGGGAGGCACCTGTCGCTGTGAGGATGGCTGGATGGGGTCGACCTGTGATCAGAGGGCATGTCACCCTCGCTGTAATGAGCACGGGACCTGCCGGGATGGCAAATGTGAATGCAGCCCAGGCTGGAATGGAGAACATTGCACCATTGGTACGGGGGAAAGGAAAACCACCTTAAAGGCCTTGCTAGGCTGGGGTGGGGTGGGAGGAGGCAGGGGGAGGCAGAAGAAGCATGTCGCATTGGGTTTATGTGACGTGGTGTAGCATGAATACCTCTCCTTGTGGATTTCACTTCTGACATCCTCTATTTTCATGTGGGAACTCAGCAGGAATGTCCTTTCATTGAGTGATGCCATCACCAGCTTTTTCATATTATCATCAAAAAGTTAAATCAGCAGTACATATCCCTAATTCTCCTGGCCCTTACCATCCCCAATCATGCTCTTCACCAAGGCACTGTGGTATCACAGGAAGAGCTTTGGGTCGCAGTCATCCCTGAACTTCAGTACCAGCTCAGACACTGGTTTTGTGACTCTGGGAAAACACTCTCTGTGATTTGGCTTTCTTACCTGAAAAATGGAGCTAATAATAGACACCATATGTATCTCACAGAGCGTCGTTGGGAAGACCAAATGAGATTAGGCATGTCAAGCACTTTGTGAAACAGAAATACAAGCTATTACTACTCAATCCTACTAACATTTCTGGAGCGTGTATACAGAATTCTTTCTCACCTAGGATCAGATTACAAGTTGAAGAGTTGAGGCTTCCTATTTAATTGGAAGGGGTTGGGTCTACACTAACTCAGTTCAACAAATGTAAAAGGTAAATCCTACAGATATTTCCTAAGCACTCCAGCAGGAGAAGAAAGCTGGCCTCAAAGCCAGAAAGACCTGGACTTAAGGCCTGCCTTTGACAAACACTAACTGTGCAACTGTGAAAAATGTCACTTAACGTCCGTTAGTATTTAATTGTAACTATTTCGAGTTAGCACTTATACAGTACTTTATATTTTGCAAAGTACTTTGCAAATGTTATTTCATTTTGTATTCACAACAAACAACCCTAAGAGATAGGTGCTATTGTTATCCCCATTTTAGAGTTGAAGAAACTGAGGCATGAAGTGACTGGTCCAGACATACAGATGATAAGTGTTGGAGGTATTGTTGGAATTCAGGCCTGGTGCTGCTGAATCACCTGGCTGCCTCTCAGTGCCTGTAGGCAACATTCTAGAGCTAAGTGAGCAAGCTTCACAAGTAGAGGGATCTCCCTATATCAATCAAATCACAGTTTTAAGTCCCTATCCATAACCCTAATCTGTGTCCTCTACTGTGCTAGGCATGAGGGGAGAGGGTAAGACTGATAATAACTCATATTTCAATCATGTTTTATAGTTTAGAAAGTGTTTTCTTCAAAAGCCTAAAAAGATTTTTTTTCCCTAGGTCAGAGAGTAAGGAGGCCTTGAATAAGGTCTTTTGACTATAAGGCCAGATCCTGTCTTCAAGGAATTAACAGTCTAGGCATAAGGCATGTACACAGACATTTATTGAGTACCTCTTATGTGCAGTGCCCTAGCCTACATGCTAAAGAAAATAAAAAGACAAACAGGGCTTCAGTCCTTGTCCTCTGAGAGCTAAGACAAGGATGGCCCAAGCTCAGCACCCTTCACATCCAATTACAATGGTGACCAACCTCAGGACTCACTCTGAGCTTCCAAAGTGCTGCTGAAGGCTTCTTGATAGGCACAGTAGAGGGATATATGGCACATCCAGCCTCCCATTCCACTCTGATCCCTTCCTTCATGTGCCCCACACCTACTCCTTTAACTTTCCTAGTTAGATGGAGGCACAGTTACAGAAGTATTCATTCATTTGTAAAAGCAAACAGTCATTAAGAGACAATTGAGATTGAGTGTTGTCCTGGGTGTTAGAAGGGATCTTGGAATGTAGAATGTGAGAGCTGGAAAGAACCTATGAACATTGACCGATGAAGTCAGAAGTCACCTGAGAGATTGGTGGTCAGTGGGCATTTATTAAGTACCTACTATATGCTAGCCACGAGCTAAGAGATGGGGGATAAATTTTTTCCCTTAAGGAGTCTCATCTGATAGAAAAAAAACCATAAGAACAACTATGTACAGACAAGATCTAGATGGGATAAATTGGAGATAATTAATAGAGGGAAGGCCCAAGCCTTAAAGGAAACCAGGAAAAGCTTCTCCTGGGTGGGATTTTAGATGGAACTTGAAGGAAGCCAGGAGTGAGAGATGAGGAGGGGGAATGTTAGTGAAAATGCCACCTCCCTCACTTTACTGATGAGAAAACTGAAGCCTTGAGAGGGCAAGTGATTTGTCCACAGTCTCACAGTAGAGCTGAAACTACAACCAGCTTCTCCTGCCTTCTGGTCCTGGAATCTCTATACCACACTGCCCACCTTAGGCCATTACTATTTGCTATAAAACCCACTTTCCTTATGCCTCTTCCTTTCTTGCCTTCCTGCTAGCTTCTTGCTTTGTTGAGATAGCAGCTTGGCTTGCTTTATCATCAGCAGATGAACACAAACAAAAGCACTCCTTATAGACTTAAACTGAGGTTAGGGGATGGGGAACATTTGCCTGTTTCTTGTGGGATGCTTTTTTCTTTTTCAAATCTGCCTCAGACACTTACTAGCTGTGTGACCCTGGGCAAGTCACTTAATCCTGTTTGCCTCACTTTCCTCATCTGTAAAATGAGCTAGAAAAGGAAATGGCAAACCACTTGAGTATCTTTGCCTAGAAAACCCCAAATGGGGTCATGAAGAGCTGGACACAACTGAAAAATGACCAAACAACAAAAACTATAATTAGATGGTTAGCAGGTGGGTCCAGGAGGCAGGGTATTTTAAGAACCATTCACAACTCCTCCAGTGACTCCTAAGCTGAGGTTCAGAAACAGTTATGACTGTCCATGAATGAGCCTTCTTGCTGCCATGTAGAAGGCAGCCACTGAATGACCTGATGGGTTCTTCAGTCCTAGGCGGATAATATAACACCATTGTATGAGATCTATACTGTTCAGATGTCAGAAGTACTTCCAATGACAGTTTTTTTATGTCTTTTGCCTTTTAAAGACCTGTAGGGGGAAAAAACCCTACAGCTCCTGAAACATCTGTGTTATTCCCGATAGAACCATAAGATTTAGAGAAGGAAGGGAATTTAGGCCATCTAGTTCATAATACTATCAATTTGGAACCAGGAAGGACTTTGGAAATCATCAAATGCAACTACTTAACTTTACAAAGGAGGAAACTGAGGTCCAAAGATGAAGTACCTTATCTAACATCACATAGGCAAAGAGGCAAAGTCAAGGTTCTCATCACTATACCATACTTCCTTCTCCCATCCTATTCTACTGCAGTGTGGTGTCAAAAAATACGTCTATTTCCCTCTTCTGGAATATTGGCTCTTTAGTAAGCAAAATATTGACGGAGCATCCTCTTTGGTCAGAGGACTCTTGCCTAAGCTGGTCAAGATAACAAGTTTACATAAGACCATGTCCCTGCCCTGATGGATCTTAAACTTCCTTGGCTCAGTATCGCCATACAAACATTCCATATTGCCTCTACCAATTCCAACTGTTGCATCTTGCTCTGCCCTTTGGGGTCAAGCAGAACAGAGCTTCTACATGAGACCCCCCTCATGTGTTTGTAAATAGTCTTCTTCCCTCAAGTGTCCCCTTCACTTCCTCCAAACAACCCCCTTCTTCTTCAGTTGGAGCCCAATGTGGTTTTGGATGTTAGCTGTTTTTAATCATTTGTTTAGAATTCTATTGCCCTGGTCACCAGACCATTCAAAGCTTGTGAACATCAGTCTTTAAGATGATAAAATTGTCTTTGTCTGTATTAAAGAACTAGGAAAATTCCCCAAACCCATAACATAAATGATGCTGAAGGAGATTTGTCAACAAATTGAGCTCCATTTCATGCTTCCTGTAGTTGGTTATTTTGTTTGGGGTCCCCCTCCCCATGACTCTACAAACTGGTCTAGACAACACCTGCTCTGCTTTTCTCACCCTCTGCCTTTGCTTTGATTCCCACTGCCACAGGGCTGTGGTCCTTTGAGAACCAATTCTCCTCTGAAGTCACAGATAGTGCTTTCCTCTTCTGGGCCCCTGCCTGTGACTGCTGGACAGACAGCCCCCTGAAGTTTGACCACATCACAAATACCAGAGTGATTTAACAGGATGTTGAATAGATGTTGAGCCTTAACACTGGCACAGATGAAAGGACATTGGCCTGCATTGATGTGCTGAATTTTTCCTTCATCCCCTTTCCCTGCATGGTGACTTGCTTGATTGCCAGTGACCCTCTTTTGCATCTCTGCCTCTGCCTGGCTGTATCATGTCATTTCAGGTGTAACACTCCAATGTCTTTGTGTGCAGGTAACACAAGAGGACACACGCCATAGGTACAGGCTCATCCTGGCTGCTATTGTTCATTGGTCCCACAAAAGCGTGACATTTGACAAAACAGAGTTCCTGGGGCCAGTCAGTCCCATAGTATGGAGGAGAAAGGAAATTGAGCTTCCTAGTAGGGAATGGGATTGGAGCCAGAGCTTCTGGGAGTGAGAGATGGAAGGGAAGGGAGAGGAAAGGGATCTAAGGACATTGTAGTAAAATCCATCATGGCGGGTTATATCTTAATATTATTATCCAGAGAGTCATTGTGGAGCAGTGGAAAGAGCACTGGGTTTGGAGAGCCCTGAGGCCAAATCCTGCTTCTACTTATTGTCTTTGTGACCCTTGAAAAGTTACTCCCTCCTTCTCTGGGACTGTTTCCTCATCTACAAAATGAGATAGTTGGACTAGATGAGCTCTAAGGTCCCTTCCATTTCTCAGTCCTGTGATCTTATAATACAGATCTAGACACTCTTCTGTAGGATAAATACATGAGAGAAAACCTGTTGTTTCTTGTTTTATCACACACAAGTGTGGAACTTCCTTTTATCTTTTAAAGTAGCCAAATATACTTAGTAATAACTCACTTTTAGACCTCATTTTAAGGTTTATGTGAGAGACAATTTAGATTAGCTGATAGAGAGCTTGGAACTGGGAAGAACTCTGTTCAAATTCTGCTTCTGGGTTTGTGGTCATGGGCAAGTCACTTCTCCTCTTCGTGCTCTAAGTTGATAAAGTTCTCACCAGCATTCGCAGAGGAACTCTCCTCATCCAGGGAATTCACCCATATCCTGATACCCAAAATTCTGGCCTCACAACAGCCCTCAGAAACACATAACAATAGTCATTCAATAAGCAAGGATTTATGAAGCACCTACTGTGTGACAGGTATTGGGAATTTAAAAAGTAGAAGAAGTACAATGATTGTTATCCTCATTTTACAGATGGGGAAACTAAGCCTTAGAGAAGGAAAGTGACTTGTCCAAATTCACACAGGTAGTAAACAGCAGAAACAGTCTTTGAACCCAGGTGTCTTTCCTGACCAACGCTCTTTCCATTCTTCTTCCTCCCATTTCCTAATGACACTGGGGAAGTCCATTCCTTTGAGAACCATTCTGTGTTGGTGGTGGTGGTGGTGAATTGGCCAATGTGAAGAGTTACAAATTCAAAGAGTTTGATTTCTCCCATGATACGGTATTTTATTACAGTCTCTATACTTTCCCACTGCCACAGTAAAGTGAATTTCCATCTAATGGATGTAAAAGCTGGTAAGCATCACCTTAATTCAGAGACCTCCATGGAACCTAGTAAGAGGATGGAACACTTGCTCATTTATACACAGTAATCATCTGTAAATTCAGCCCGTTAATAGCCTTCATTTCCATATTCCTTCCTAAAAAGAGTGAAAGAAGGTGAAAATCTGGGGGTGTTTTATGACTGAGTCCCAAATACAAAACCTCCTTCCTAGGGTTGATATGAAGAAAGGGGTGTGTAGGAGGAGAGAAGCTGGGTTGGAATCCCAACTCTGCTCCTTGATACCTCTGTGAATATAGGTAAGTCACTGGCCCCCTATGGGCCTCAGTTTCTTCTTCTGTAAGATGAAAGGAAGGAAGGAAACAAGCATTTCGTAAGTGCCTACTTTGTGCCTGATGCTTTGTAAATGTTATCTCAAAGTGCTTTACTGTGCAAAGGGCTTTCTAACTATTATCTCATTTTATTCTCTCAGCACCCAGGGGAGCTCGGTGCTATTATTATCCCAGTTGAGAAAATTGAGGCAGGAAGACATTAAGTGATTTATCCAGGGTTACACAGCTAGTGTCTCAGGCAGCCTTTGAATTCAGTTCTTCCTTACCACAGGTCCCATGCTCTGTGCACTATGGCATCACCTAGTTGCCTTAGATGATCGTAAGATCTCTTCTACATGCCATGATCCTCTGAGGACCTACTGTGTGCATAGTATGACTATGAGCCATAACTCCCTCCCAAAGTTGTATTAGGAAAGTACTTTGTCAGACTCATGTTTAGGAATGGGAGCAATTATTCTTCAATGTCTAGCTTTATGAGAACAAAGATGATGCTCACTGACAGCCCATCAGGCCTTTGGTTCTATGATTGTGAGCTCTCCTGTTTTGTTCTCTTGTTTTATGTTTATAAATCCAAGAATGTTCTTAGTAAATGGGGCCTCTCTGGGTAATCTTGCATTTGGCATCACTCAGGTTTATGCAGACATCAGTCCATTTCATAGGTACATGGAAAATAAAGGGATCTTTGAGCCTGTCTAGTCCAACCACTGCATTCTATCCCAGCGTTCTATTCTTTCAGATACTCAGATTAAGATTAATTAATAACCTCTACCTTCTCTGAACACAAATAGGCCTGTCTCTATCTGTGAGAAACAGCCTACCAGAAGGCAAAATGAATTGTTTTAGGCCACATCTCAAAATTGCTGGTATTGTGGAATCTATATTTAATTGTCTTTTCCAGATAATCTGCATGCCATATATATATGTTTTCTTTTTTGGTCAGAGAGAGGAGGGGCATAGAGAAAAGAGGTCAGTGGATAGAGTACTGGACCTGGAGTCAGGAGGGTCTGAGTTCAAATCTATCCTCAGATACTTCCCAGCTGTGTGATCCTGAGCAAGTCACTTCACTATGTTTGCCTCAGTTTCCTCATCTTAAAATGAGATGGAGAAGGAAATAGCAAACCTCTACCATATTTTTGCCAAGAAAACCCCAAAGGGGTCAGAGAGTCAGACATGACTGAAATACCTCAAGTACAACAACAAAACAGAAGAGAAAAGGCATGCTATGGTTAGGTTCCCATAGAAAAATCTGGAAAACACAGCCCCCCTATAGAATGAATTTGTTTCTCCTGTCTTTTTCTGGGAAACAGTCAGGACCATAATATGTAATTTATCATGAGTTAATAATTTTCTTCAAAATAATAACTAACATTTGTATGGCATTTTTCTATGCTTTAGTTATAGTCACACATAAAATTACAGAGCATTTCACATATAGTATCTCATGTGATCTCTATAACCTGCGAGATATTTAATGTGAATATCAATTGGAACCCATCTTACAGAAGAAGAAGAGGCATGATAATCTCTCCCATTAGTGTGATGCTTTAAGGTTCACAAAGTCCTGTACCCATGGCACACCTGGGGGATAGATAGTACAAGTGCTGTTTTCTCCATTTTACAGATTTAAAAAATGGAGGCTCATTCAAGTATAGTTTTTTGTCCCAGATCACTGGTAAATTGAGATTTGAACCCCAGGTTCCTGGCTCCACACTCAGCACCATTTCCACTCCACCACAGCTTCCTCGCCCAAAAATATGTTGCCTCTTTAAAAAAAAAAAAAAGAGGACCTTTGTTACCCCTCTACATTAAGTGACAGAAGATTACCATGATATATCAACTGATAGCATCTTTAAAATTCCAAACCTTGACCCCAAACTGGTGGTTATTCAAGACAGTAAAGATACTAAATTTCTTATTATATGACAAATCCCAGTCTTTAAACCAGATTGACGATAGGGAGTTGAGAACATAATGTCACTCTGATATGTCATGATTCCATGACTGAGTAACACCAGACTTTCTGGTCCAAAGCAATCCACAAAGCAAAGCCATGCTTTCTAAGGAAGACTTTCCCCCCTCAGACCTGGCAACTATCAGGTTTCACTTGTGCAGCCTATAAGCTCTTATCTTTGAGCTTGCCATGTGGTATCAGTGACTGTAATAACCCTACATTTAGCCCCACAGTAAACCTGCTGGGTCATGGCAGTTAGGGCGCCTGTAACCCAGCTGGGGAAAGAGAAGCTGTACAGAGATCTGGACAAGCTTACTTCACGCAGGAGTGTTTGACAAGCTGATGGCCCCAGGAGATTTCAGTGCACATAAGGTATTGATGCTAAGTTAGAGGAGTCAGCTTGAGGGTAGAAACCTAAGAGCCTCCCAGAATCTCAAGTTTCACAAGGCTTGTTGTATAGCCCTATCCCCGACCCTGATGCATGGATTTCCTCAGTAACATCCCTGACAGGTGTCATCCAGGCAGGGGCCATTGACTTTTCCCTGCTAGGATTGCGTGGTCTCTGATGTAGGTGCATACCTAAGAGACCAGAAGACGTAGTCCAGGATGGAGCTGTTCCAGCTAATGGGACAAAATGATCATAGCCCAAGCACTTTCATATTTCTTGTACAGTGCCCAGCACAGAATAGATATTTAGGACATCATGATGAAACTTAATCTCTCTAGCCTTCAGTTTTCACATCTGTAAAAGAGCAGTGGGATGGAATAGACACCTCTAAGACTGTCTCCAGCCTTATTTCTGATGCTATGTGAAAGTAAAGCTCTCTCTTGGGCTCTTTCTTACTCTCTTTTCCTCCTTCATGGAAGACCAACTCTGCAAACAGGAGTGGAATGAGCCTACTGAAAACCCAGCCCACTTCTGATTCTCGGGGCACTTAGCACAGGGCCTTACAACCTAACAAGTACTTAATAAATAATGAATTAAATTGAATCGAGTGGCAGGCAGCCTTGGGATTATTGCTCTCACCTCACCTGCCACTGTCCAGCAGTTCCATTTTCCTTAATGTGACAACCTATCCAGCCTTCATTTGAATCCTTTCAGTCACTTGAGCCTTAATCAACTTTTGTGGTACAGAACAGGAAGTTCTTCCAAAATCTGCCTCATTGCAACTTCAAGAGAGTGGACTCTTACTGTGCAGTATATTATTCCCCAAGCACCAATTTTTAATCATCAAGAGATTTTCCCCAACCAAGTAGAAAAGGCAGTGGATTCAACCAAGATATAACCAG
Organism: Notamacropus eugenii; assembly: GCF_028372415.1. Taxonomy (NCBI): domain Eukaryota; kingdom Metazoa; phylum Chordata; class Mammalia; order Diprotodontia; family Macropodidae; genus Notamacropus; species Notamacropus eugenii. Next base: position 124,496,422 of record NC_092876.1, read on the forward strand.
TGGGATCAGTTAGATGACCAGTGGTTCATCTTAAAGAAAGAGCCTCTGGGGTTTCCTTGAATCATACTTTTAGAACAGATACTCTGGAGTCAACCGGAAGGAAGGATCTGGGCTAACACATCTGACATCTTGTCCAGATCTGAGTCTATCCTAAAAACCCTCCTGGGGAGCCTCCACAACCCTTCAAGTCCCCCAGAAATTACCTGTGGGGGATGATAGCTCTGCTGTCACAGTCAAACCCACTTAAAAACTTCATGGACTACAAAGGCCACAAATAGCTAAGATTATACAAGATGAATACAAAGGCTGCAGAAGACTCAGAAACGTTACCTTTTCATCCTCCAGAACATCAGCACATAGCCAACTCTCAATAAATTGTTGAATGAATGGGCATTGACCAAAATTAATGACAGCTTCACCACCATCATGGTTAGGAAAGACCAAATAGATAGATACAAGAAGTCAGTAAAATACTGGGTCCTCTTTTCACCATCTTTGCTAAGTGAAGATGTAACATGGAACCTCAGAATTTTTTCTATCTCAGAGATGGAAGGAATCCATGAGATCATTTCATCCTAATCCCATTTAGAACATACTCTCCCAAATGGTCATCCAAACTCTATATGAAGATTTCTAATAATAGGAAACTGACTTTCTTTGGATTAACCTTCCTATTGCTGGATAGCTCCATTTACAAAATATTTTATTTTTCTTGTCTTGAGTCAAAAATTGATTTTTCACACTTCTACACATTTGTCCTAGTTATTCTTTCTGGAGCCCAGCAGAAAAAGCCTCATTCTTATTCTTTATGACAGCCTTTTAAATATGAAGAATTATTACTTAATGATGACAATATAATTAGAATTTTATAGTGCCTTAAGGTTTAGAAAACACTTTAGAAATATCTCATTTTATCCTCATAGCCACCTTGAGAGGTAGGTGCCATTTTTATCCCCATTTTACAGATAAGGAAACTGAAGCAAACAGGGTTAAGTAACTTGCCTAGGATCACACAGCTAGTAAGTGTCAGAGGTCACATTTAAACTCAGGTCTTTCTGACTCCAGGTCCAGGGTTCTATGCAATGTGCTACCAGCCGCTCTATCAGTTTCCCTTCATGCCACCATTTTCCCTTTTCCATTATGGACTTTGCAAAAACCTTTTAGGAAGTTGATGCTGCAACCCAATTAGTCAATCACAAACATCTATTAAGTATCTTCTGTGTGCCAGGCACTGTACTGAGTGCTGGGATACAGTTTTTTAAATTAAAAATTTCTACTCTCAAGGAACATACATTTTGTTGGAGACCTGGTTAAAGTTAAAATAGCTGAAGATTTAAAAAACAAGTAAAGGAAAAAGAATACTTAGACATCACCGTAGAAGAAATATGTCTGGATTTATTATACAACTCCATTTTGCTGTTTTTATCATGGTAAAAGATGGGTTGGTTGAGTCATCTCTAACCCCAATGACCCATATCCTTATATAACCTTAGAACTTTATTGGATCTCTCTAGATCGCTCAGAATCTAGTTTAACTTGAGAAGGCTGATTGACTCAGTGTGATTACTTTCAGTGCAAAAAAGATTTATTAAACATTTAGTAAGTAGTCAAACGGATAGAGCGCTGGGCTGAGAGTTCAGATTTATCTTGCTCAGATGCTTACTAGCTATGTGATCCTTGGCAAGTCGCTTAACCTTTGTTTGCCTCAGTTTCCTCATCTATCAAATATGGATAATAGTGGCACCTGCTTTCCACGATTGCTGTGAGGATCAAATGAGATAATATTTGTAAGACATTTAGCACAATACCTTGCAGAAAGTACTACGTAAACATTAGCTGTTATTATTACTGTGTGCAAAATTCAGAGATAAGCATCAAGGTTATGAAGATGGCATAAGCATAGCCCTCTAGAATCTTACTTTTAAGGAGAATGCTAAATATATACCAATAAGATACAAGAGCGTCATAAGAGCTTCCCCCCCCAAAAAGTGATACGTGACATTTTGATGAGGGAGAGATCATTGCAGCTATGAAGGCTCAGAGTGGTTTTAATGATGAAAGAGGTGGCGTGTGAGCTAGATCTTGACAGAAAAGAAGGACTTTAACAGAAACAGACAGTGAAGGGTTAAGGTCCAGGCCTAGGAGCCATCCTGTGATAATAGAAGGAGGTGTGAGAGGAGAGGATGAATGAATTCAGGGGACATATTGAACATGTCTGGTTCAAACCTCATTCAGAGCATAAATGTTCTCACCATACCATCCCAGATGACCAGGTGAAGCAGTGTCAGAGAAGCCTATTCAAACTGTTTTATGCAGCCAGATTCAAAAATCCCACAAGAAACCTTGCATCTAACAAAACAGACACCATTTATGAGTTACCCACTATCTGCCACTACACGAGGCTCCAGAGATACACATACAATGAATGAAGTAATCCTTATTCTCAAGGAGATTATGTTCTTTTGAGGAAGACCACACACATACTTAGAAAGAAAGAGAGAGTAAAATGTAAGAGAAAGAAATTTCAATACAGTATAGGGAGGGGGTCACTAGCAGTTGAGAGGAACTCAAAGTGGTGTTGTTCGTACTAAGTCTTGAAGGAAAAGAGAACTCCAATGAGATGAAGGCAAGGAGAGAGGATAGTCTAAGTATTTAGGAGAAGATAGTACAATAGCACAGAGGTGGGAAATGGTGCATCTCATATGAGGGACAGCAAGAAGCCAGGTTGATCCATTAGAGAATGCCAAGGTTTTTGATTAAAGACAAAAAAAAAGCTTATGGGTGATGATAAGATGGAGGCAAGGGGAGCAGGAAGAGAGTGACCATCCCTCTGAGTAGCAGAGATGGAGTGAAGAAGGAGGTCATGGACGCAGATTTGAGCAGCTACTCAGTTGGGGGTATTTGAAGGAGCATCTCCAGAAATGTTGAAATCTCTAGATGAGGATGAAAGGATAAGAGTTATCTAGGTGCTGATGGCCAGCCTGTCCAGTATGTGAAGAGTATGATCAGCCTCCTGGATGACCTCAGGAACCATCCAGTTACTAAACCAGATACATCAGTGGAGCTTTATTATCAGCTCCACTGATGAGTAAATGAGTAAAAACATTCACTGCAGCCAACTTCCTTCAGTGTGTTTTAAATGATCAAATTTGCATACATGCCATTGGCATACAACATTGCAAGACCACATCTTTGTACAAGAATAATGTTAATATTTGACATTCATATAGTGTTTTACAAAGCCCTTCATGAGCCCACCTGTGAAGTAAGGAAATGAGTTTGTCCCCATTTTGCAGATAAGGAAACGATGGCTCACACAGGTTAGCCAGCTTCCTCAAAGCCACATGACTGGCATGTGGCAGAACTCAGACATGAACCAGTCTCCAGTCAGGCATGACTGAAAATGACCCAACAATTCCTGAGTCCATATCCTATGCTCTTTCCACTTTGCCTCTACCAGTGACATTCTTGTATTTGATGGAAATAGCTTGTAATTATGCACTTTGTGTTTACAAAACACTTCTGTTTGTTACCACCTTGAACCCTCACAGCTACCCAGCTGGGTAGGCAGGACAGGATGAATATGCACCATTTTTATAGATGTGGATTGTAAAGCTCAGGTTAATTGACTTGACAAAGGCCACATAACTGGTAAGTGTCTGAACTGATATCTGAGTCTTTCCTACTTCAAGTCCAGGGCCTTGGTCATTACCTTCTTCTCAGAACTCGCCTCAAAATGGTTCCCATTTGCCAAAAGAGTCTCGTGAGTCCAACTGGTCTTTCCCCCTTACAGGAGGCCATTGGCAGCAAGGGCTAGCTCTGAGAGGAATCCACACCTGCTCTGTGCTGCGGCTGCTTCGGCTCTCCCCATTCTTGCCTTCCATTCATTTCCATCCATGTTTGATTTCTTGCTGTTCTGATCATGTTCCCAAAGTCAGAGTGGATGGGTGAAAAACCACTCCCCTGGGGCCCAGCCTCTGTTTCTCAATGCTGTTGGTGGATGCTCCTCCTCCTGGGACAGAGGTTACATTCTGATGCTGTTGGCCAAGTTTCCTCTTCCTCTGTAACACCTGCATTGTCTTGTGACGGGCAATATGATATTTATTCAACCCTACCTTAAATGTCCTGTCTTTTATCTCCCAAGCTCACTATCTGGATAAGGTAGTGAAAGGTACGGTCTTCCTTCCTCTATTTTCCTGTTGTCTTTGTGTGTGTGAGTGTGTGTGTGTGTTATGGATAATTGTATAGATAATAATTGATATACATCCCCATGAACCTACCACCTCCAGGCCGCCCTGAATCCATTGTAGACACTGAGATCTCAGTCCCATGGGGCTGGTATGCCTCTGGTCACTGTGGAATGCTACCACCGCATCTATGTCCTTTACTCTCTGTGATCCCAACCCCCACCTCTTCCTCCTTTTCCACCCATCTTTTACCATCCTTCCCATCCCCCAACCCCCTGACCAAGGTCATCAGAATTGAAATATTGGGAGCAGGGGGGTGGATTGACAGGGAAACAAACCTCAGGAGAGTTGAAAAGATTCTGAAAGCAATGTCCCCATCATTTTATGGTATGATTCTTTTTTTCCTAGGGAAAGAATTGGCTTTGGGATATTTTATCTTACAAATGGCTGGTATTATGCTAATTAAGAGCTATGGTCCCCAGGCCTTGGGTCAGAATGTTTTTTTTCTTCTCATTTGCCTATTGACAATGATTAGATAACTCCTGATTTCCCAAACAGATCTTATTTCTCCAAGATTCACTTCTCTGGGAAGCTCAGGTATTTGAGCACTAACATTTAATTGGAAGTTTCAGTTCATTAGCCAGTTTAATTTATGAAATTGTAATTGCAATGGCCAAATTGGCTTTTAATTAGAAATATTGACTGCCATTTCAAACTGTGGTAATGACTTGGAAGAAAAGTGAAGGCACTGAAATTTTTCATACGGGAGTTTCTTCTTTACATTAGATGAGCAGGGACAATGAGCCAGGCTGGTAGTGGTAATCAAGCTGCCTGTAGGCTTGAGGGTGGCTGGAATGTCATTGTGATTCTCAGTGACTTGCCAAGATTGCACCATAACTTAAACATGGACAGCAAGGTCCTTTATCATAGACTCTTTGACATTCAGCACTGGAAGAGACCTTACAGCAGAGAATGTTAGAGGTGGAAGGGACTTAGAACAGGGAATGTTAGAGGTTGGAAGGGTCTTAGAACAGGGAATGTTAGAGGTGGAAGGACCTTAGAACAGGAAACGTTTAAGCTCCAAGGAACTGGAAGATGTCAGAGATGGAAGAGACTTTACAACATTGTATGCTGAAACACAGAAAATGTGATATCAGATCTGAGCATAGTAGTATTTCCCAACTGCCCTTTGAGGACCCTTCACAAGGATGAAGTTATAACAATAACCAAGCCTGTCCATTTGTAGAACGTTTTGTACTTTTCAGAGTACTTCCAAGCCCTGTTATCTCATGGGATCCTCACAGCAACTCTCTAAGATAATAAGAGCCGGTGTTCTTACTGGCATTTAACAGAAGAGCAAACTAAGGCTCTTAATTCAGAGACCTCCATGTGTCCAAGCATGAGGGTGAAAGATTTTTTTTATCTCCTTGTTCATTGGCCAAACCTTTCCTAGAGCACTGTGGTAGGGGTAGATTTCTAAGCTCCCTTCTGGCTCTGACTTTCCCTGTTCTAAGGGCCATTAGACTAAGTTAGGGGTTTGGAGTTAGAACAAGCTTTAGTAGTAAATGGTTCAGAGGATGTTGCTTTGAGATCCAGTCTGTCACTTTGGAAGAAGCTTCATTTTATGGGTCCCTTCCTGTTCTATGATTCTTATGCTCTAGGGTCCATTCCAGTTTGGGCATTCTATGAGTCTGTGAATGTAACACCTTAACATCCATTGTTTCTTTTGATTGTCACAACAGCCCTGTAAGGTAGGTAGGGTAAGTATTATTATTGATCAGCTATCAGATGCTCATTAAGCACCACATCTACACATCTCTGCTACCATCAATGCTTGCAGGGAGAGGGGTGCCCCTGCACATTAGTCTATGTCGCACCTGAGGAACCATCAGTTGCAAGAGCCTCATTTTACAGATAAAGAAATTGAGGCACAGGAAAGTTAAATGACTTACCGATCACACAGCTAGTAAGGTCGTTCATCTCATCCTTTCCCATCCCTCTCTGCCAATGCAGAACTCACTGTGTCCTAAGGCAGCTACTTAAAACTTTTGGGTATCTCTCTTAAGAAGTTCTGAAAGGGTAGGTAGAAGGTTACTTAGAAGCAGTTGGAGAATAGGAAAGTAATACAGTACAGAACAACAAATGTATTATTGTGATTTTTACTGAAAATGTCACTCCCTTCTAAAATAAGCAAACCATACATATGGCTAGCTAGGGAAGGGTCTTCAGATACTCAGAAGACGGTGAAGACAAGACTCCAACGTGAGGGAGCATCTTGTGGCATAGAGCACTGTCTGCCTTGAATCAGAAGGCCTGGGTTTGAATTGCAGCTCTGCCACTTTCTGTGCAACACTCAGCAAATCATGTTGCATCTCTAGGCCACAGTAGTTTTCTCCCCAAAATGAGGAAGAAGAAGGCGTGGATCTCCAAAGGCCTGTAGAGGCCTGGCACTCTGTGGTTTGTCATCTAAAGAGTTCCATTTCTCTGGAAATCTTCAGTCCTTTTCTGAACTTTAAATGCACATTCTTTTGGCCAAATGCCTGGCATGAACCTTTCCAGAAGAGACTGTTAATATCACTTTGACTCTAAATAATTGATGAGTTTGGGGTTTGGGGTTTGAATGAGCCCTAGTAGTGGTTCAGAGGATATTGCTTTGAGAGCCAGTCTGTCACTTCAGAAGAAGCTGCTTGATCCTGGCAACCAGAAGCAGGGGTGAATTTCTGAAGTATTAGTAATAAGAGGGATGATGAGAGCTGACATTTATCTAATGCTATGCAATTACACAAGCACCCTCCTCTGATGCTTCACTGTGGCGTGGCCATGACCCTGGGCTACATCCCACTGGACAGACCCAAGCACCATCAGGGCCTAGGAAGCTGAAGGGGTTTTGAGTTCAGACCCAGTGGCAGGCTGGGTATTGGTTGAATGAGAACCAGCTGGACTAAGAAACCACAGGAGGCTGGCCACCAAGGGATGGCATTTCTCCCACCACCACCACCACCACTCATGCAGATTTTATCTACAAAATCATGAAGGGGATGCAGTGCGTGCTGGCAAAGGGTATAGACAGGGGGAAAATTAATGGATCCTTAAAGTTACCCAGCTGATGACAAACATCGTCTTATCACCAAATATACATCCCTTTAAGGCAGGAAGGACAACCTCCATTTAAAGATGAAGGCTTAGTGAACTTTAACAACCAACCTCACGCAATGAATAAATGGCAGGGCCTGGATTCACAAAACAAGCTCCAAGACAGAAGTGGACCTCATTCAGCTTGAAAGTCAAAGCTGGGAGGGGTCTTAGAACATAGAATGTCAGAGTTGAAATAGAACTTAGAATTAAGAATATCAGAGCTGGAAGGGAGCTTAGAACACAATGTCAGTTCTGGGAGGGAGCTTAGAACATATAGAATATCAGAGTTGGCAGGAAACTTAGAGCAGATGTCAGAACTAGAATAGATCTTATTGTAATAAAGACTGTAAATAAAGCTCTGTAATCAGAGCTGGGATGGCCCTTAGAACACAGAATGTTAGAACTGGGAGGGCCATCAGAGACCATCAAGTTCAACCCTCTTGTTTTATAAAGAAGGAGACTAGGACACCCAGAAAAGAAACAACTTGTCCAAAGTCACACCACTGGTAAGAGACTGATCTGAGACTTGGACCCTGCTCTCCCAGCTCCAAGTTAATTGCCATATCACACTGCCTCTGGTGTTATTAAGACAAGCAAAGGAAGCCAACTGTTACTTATATCATCCCCATGATGACGATGATGATGATGATGATGGTGATGATGCAGTAGCACCGTTCCTGAGTCAGCCAGATAATCACCTGCACCACTTTGTTCCACACAGTCTCCTGAGCTTTCTGGGACAGCTGAGGAAATCAGATGCCCTCTGTTCAGAGCCTTGTGGAGGCAAAAGAAAGCAATTTGCCGATTACTAATTTTAAGATCAGGCCTTCTCTCCCCCAAGACCAATTTCAAGTAGAAATGAGGCTTAACTGAAAGGAAGTCCCAGCCGTAGGAAAGAAATTTATAATTGGGACTAATTGCAGGAAATGGGGGGATGGTAACTGCTCAGATCATTAATAGTAGCTGAGTCTGGCTACCAAGTCCAAATGACTGGGCCATTGCCCTTCAGTGTCCCTGCTCCTCTTCTCTACCCCCAGAATAGCTGGCTCATTCATATGTAGGTTGTCCAAGGGCAGATTCTATGGTGGGAGCTCATGGATGGTCTTTTTTCCTATTTTTGGCCTTGTTCAACTTTTTAGAAGTCTTATATACCATAGATGTGCTTCTAAGCCTAGGAAGATGGCATCCTTGCCACTGACCAGCCATATGACCTTGGCTGAATCTCTTCTCTAAAGTTGCAGAGTCCTCTGTAGAATGAAGGAAGTAGACCAGATGGTCCCAAAGGTCCCTTCTAGCTCCAGTGTTCCATTCCAATTTAACAGATGTTTATGGTATTATGCTCCTCCTAATGTCCTATGTTCTAAAATTCTAACATCCTGTGTTGTATCTTTTAACATTCGGTATTCAAGAGTGTCTTTTAGAACACACGTTCTGTATCTAGTTTTTCCACGTCCTATGCCCTCACATTCTATGAATCTCTTACATTCAGTGCTTCTTACACCCAGAGCCCATAGGAAGTCCTCAATAAGTAAGCACTTGTTAATTTGAACGGAATTCACACTAGCCAGATTCGACCAAAACCTCAGAGTACTAGAGCAGGAAGGGTCTTCAGAAGTTAACTAGGCCACTTCCCTTATCTTACATTTAGAAGAGCCCACAGCTAGGCCTGGAAGCCCAGAGAACTCCCAGAGCTCTGCTTCTAGCAATATCCCTAAGATCTCAGGTAGGAAGCCAGGGGAGGTAAATCAGCCTGAACAAGAACCAAAGCTTAATAGTAAGGAGAGCAATACTGTCCTGCGGAGTTTTATGTAAATAGAATTATTTATATATGTTATCTCACCAAATCCTCACAGTAAACCTGTGGTCCTTTCTAGCTTTCGAGCCTATGGTTTTAAAATAAGGACAGTCATTATTATTATTACCCTTTTGTGAATGAGAAGAATGAGGTTCAGGGAAGGTAAAGGAATTTTATGGAGTCTAACAGCTAGTAGATGGCAGAACCAGGACTCAGACTTTTTAAAACTGCCAAATTAGAATGAAATCAGAACATTGACATAGCAGATACATCCTGTTTGAGTGGGGGGGATAGCTTTAACGATTGGGAAGTTTGTCTTCTTTTAAGCTTTCACCTAATTCTTCCCTTCATGCCCAAGCAGAACAATTCTAAAGATGTCCCCCTCCCCACAACAGCTCTTTGGATGTGTCTACAGCCATCATTCCCCAGTCTTCTCTTCCCCAAAATCAACATCCCAACACTTCCAAACCATCCCCATATGTCATAACCTCTAGTCCTAAGATTCCTTGTTTTATTTTTCTTCAAATAACTTTAGCCTATGTAAACTCTATCAGTTGTTTATTCATTTAACATCAATAAAAACCACTGGGTTTGGACTCAGAGAAACCTGAGTTTGAATCCTGGCCCTGTGACTTTGGGCAAAGAACTCCCCATTTTGATCCTTATTTTTCGGTTCCATAAAACAGGGACATAAGAGGGAAGTTTTGTGAACCATGAATGTGCTGCAGAAATGTCCCCTCATTAGATTTAGCAAAAAAGAATGCTAGGTTTTGTAGTCATAGAAGCTGGGTCTAAACTTTCCTGCCACTCACAACCCATGAACCCTTGAGCAGGCCACTTAATCTCAGTGCCCTCATCTGTCAAGTGAGGAGATTGGACTAGGCGGCCTTTAAGGAACCTTCCATCTCCAAGTCTATGATCCTTTGATTCTTTGACTTACGAAGTGCCTTCTTTGAGCATAATTTTGTGCTAGCTATTGGGGCAGATACAAAAGGTAAACAAGGTCCCTGACTTTATATGCTTTGATAAAGAAAGATATAGACACAAAAAAACTGTATATAAAAATCTAATGTAAGAGTGGAAGAGGAGTACAAAGTACTATTCAAGCTGATAAGGGAGAAATTATTTCTACTTGGGGGCATCAGGGAAGACTTCAGAGAGAAGGTGGCACATGAACTGGGCATTGAAGGGTAGAGAGGAGATCGACAGGAAAGAGAGAACTCATTATAGCTTAGGGAAAGCCATAAGGCATTTTGAGGTACCTACTTTTGGACATTACTATGTAACACTTTATTATCATGCATTTCTATTTATAAAGTGCCTCCCATGTGCCAGGCATTGTGCTAAGTGTTAGAAATACAAATACAAAGGACAAAAGCATCCCTACTACTGAATTTCAGCTTGCCATTTTCCATGGATCCAAGGCCAAAAGACCATCATTGGGACCACAAGTTTTCACCTCTAAATTTAGACAAGATTTCAAAATATCAAACAATCAACCAGCCATAAGAGCAATTCACATTTAGATACACTTTAAGTGATTTACCTACATTATTACCTCATCCTTCTCTATCCATCCATGTAATGATAATAACTAATATTTCCATGGTGCTTTAATTCCTAGAGAGCAGAGCCAGGATTTGCACTGAGGTTCTCTTGTCTCCAAATACGAGGTTTTCTCCACTTTTCCATATCACTCCCAGTCCAAGAGGAGGAAGAGAATACAGGTTCTTCCTGTAAACAGCCAGAGCTCAGAGGTGAACCAACCTGCCCACAATCACATAGCTAAAGAAGGGCCAGAACAAGCCCTCCAAATCTGACCTCCTGCCTCCCAGTCCAGTGTTATCTCTCCTCTGCCTATACACGTACATGTACATTTGTACACATGCAAATACATATAAACAGCAGTAATAGCAGTTCTCTACACCTCTTTAAGGACACCTAGGTGATTAGGCAGCTAAATGGCTCAGTGAATAGAGGGCCCAGCTTAGAGTCAGGAAGACTCATCTTCCTGATTTCAAATCTGATCTCAGACACTTACTAGCGGTATGACCCTGGGCAAGTCACTTAACCCTATTTGCTTCAGTTCCTTATTTGTAAAATAAATTGGAGGAGATGGCAAACCACTCCAATATCTTTACAAAGAAAACCCAAAATGGGATCACAAAGATTTGGACGCGACTTAACCATTGATGGAGTTAATGGTCCAACTCTAAACCAATGATTCTCCCTTAATTAGATTAATATATATAAATAATAATAATAGCACTTTTCTATGCCTCTTTAAGATTCACAAAACATTTTCTCCAAAACACCTTGCGATTGGTGTATACAAATAATGTTTCCCATTTTACATATGAAGAGGCAGATGACCAGAAAAGTCCAATTACCTGTTCAAATGTCTGCTCTATGCCAGGCACTGTTCTAAGTACTAGGGATAAAAATAAAACAAAAGCAACCCCTATCCATTAGCACATACCTGGTAAGTGCCCAAAGCAAGTCATTGACAAACCCACTGCTCCTTTCATTACACAGGTGCTGAACTTTATAATACCAGAGGAGATAGGATAGAAAAACAAATCAAATCCATTTTTAGGGTAAAAAATGGTTTTTTTACATTACCTGGCCTGGCCTGGAAGTCAGAATGCCCACATTCTATGCCTACCTAACTCTACCAATGACTAGCTGTGGGATCTTGGCAGATCCCTTCTTTTCTCTGGGTTCCTGTTCCCTCATCTATAAAATGAGGAAGGAGAAAGGTCAGAATAGATGATCTCAAAGCCCCAGCCAGCTGTAACATGCAGTAATTCTCTGTCCTATGGCCACTGCCAGTGCTGATATTTTAAATTCTCTTTTCTAAGGTCCCCCAGCTCCCTCATTTTGCAGTTCACTTAGTAATCTTCTAGGGAAGAAACCAAAACTCAGACCAGTTCTGCTTCTCTCCTTTGGTCAGCTAACGTTTATTAAGTGCCTACTGGGAACCAAAGATACCAAGAAAGACAAAACCAGTCCACCCCCTTAAGGATCTCACAATCTGATGTGGGAGACAACATGCAAACTCCATATAAACAAGATAAATACATGATAAATTGGAGGTAATCAGCAGAGGGAAGACACTAGCATTAATGGGAATAGGGAAAGGCTCCTAATGAAGGTGGAAGTCTGGCTGAGATTTAACACAAACCAGGGAAACCAGGAGGAGGGGATGAGGAGGGAGAGAGTCCAGGCTTGGGGGACAGCGAGTGAAAATGCTCCTGGTTAGATAACTGTTCCAGATCCTTACCCAAAGCAGAGACCACTGGCTGCCAAGAATAGCAATTGTAGGAAATGGAAAGGATTTACCCAGGTACTCTCCTGTGGTCCTTTATAGAATATTGCATATTAATAATCTGTGTAACATTTTCTGTAGAATACTTTTTAAAAACCTGGCTGATATAAATTTTTAAAGGAGACCTATCTGTTTGAACTCCAGTGCTCACATGATTTATTCATTCGGCAAATATTGACATGCTGCCTACTATGGAAAGGGTTTGTCACTACCTTCTGAGGAAGATGCAAAGGGGGATAAAACTGGGTCCCTGCTCTCAAGGAGGATATTAATAGCATAGAGGAGTAAGACAGGGACACCTAGAGCTAAAACACAAATCAGAATGTGGTAAGTGCACAAGCCAGGTGTAAAATAATTAAATCATAGGATGTTAGGGCTAGAAATGAAGACCAGAGTGATGAAGCAGTGTGCCTAGGGTACAGAGTGAGTTAGTGGGAAAGCTGGGATTAAGATCTGTGCTTAAACCCTGACCTCTAACCAACATTCCAGATTAGCATACTTCCTCCACACCTTTGCTTTGGAAATTGGACTCAATGTTAACATAAGTACAGGGGCAGCTAAGGAGCACCGTAGCACACAGAGCGCTGGGCTTAGAATCAGGAGGACTCATCTTCGTGAGTTCAAATCCAGCCTCAGACACTTAACTAGCTATGTGACCATGGGCAGGTCACTGAACCCTGTTTGTCAAATAAGCTGGAGAAAGAAATGGCAAACCACTTCACCCCCAAAATAGGGTCAAGAAGAGTCAGACATGACTGAACTATAACAGCAAAAGAGTATTTTTGAATATCAGTGTATAAGACTGATTGTATACCAGGAACTGACTGTGTGTTGGCCTTCCAAGGACACAGGGTTCATGTACAAACTACAAAACAGGATGAGAATGTTCGTTTCCTTGGTGGAAGGATCAGGGGAGACTACAAGGAGAGGGTGGCATTTGAGACTACTTATCTGAGATAGAACTATCAATTTTGTCCTGTCTGCCTTGCTGTAGATTCCAAGTCTCCTCCCTCCCACACCCCAACCCTAGCCCACTTACAAATTCAGGAATTGGATCAGCCTGAGAATTAACCTTTCTAAAAATCTAGTCGATATAAAATCTTTAAAGCAGCCCTATTTGACCACTGAGGGAGTAAAAAAGATTGCAGCTTTTAGAGTGACAGTCCTGTGGCAAATGAAGCAAGGCCCATTCCTGTCCCAAAACTTATCCTGAATCAGCACAAGGGAAGACACTTTTAGTCTGTCTGGACCTGAACTTCCAAGTATCACTGGCTTAGTAGGTGATGTGAAATCAGCACCAAGGACATAGACAAAAAAGTTCCATTCTAACGTAGAGAATGGGGTAAGTGCATCTTCATTAGCTAAGAATCTATATACAAGGAAACATAGACCTCCCCCTGGCCAGTGCTCTTGGGCAAATTGCTTTAACTTTGGACATCATTTTCCTCATCTTCAAAGTGGGGATAATAGCATGTGAATTCTGTTTAGTAGTGTTGCCATGAAGAAAGCACTGTATAAAACTTGAAATACTGTGTAGATGTGAATTGTCTCTGCTTTTATTGCCTTAGCAAGCAGAGGATATTGTATGCTTTGCATACTTGTGTAGACTTATTCTTACAGAAGTCCTAGGAAGACACGTGCAGGTCTGTAGTTCGGAACAGAGTCATAGGATGGAAATAATCACCCCAGAGTCATGTGGTTGAGTAGAAGAAGCATTGCCAGAGAATCAGTATTGTAGAATTCAGAACTGAAAGATCTTTAGAGACCTATCAGCTATAGGGTCAAAAGCTAGAAATTATCTTAGAAATCTTCTATAGATTCTGTCATTTTTCAGATGGGGAAACTGAGTCCCAGGGGATTTAAGTGGCTTACCACAAGGTAGTAAGTAACAGAACCAGGATTTAGAGTCCAACACTCCAAATTCTAAACCCAATGTTCTTTCTACTACCCCATACCTCTATGGACACTCTAGCTGTGTGACCAGGAACCAATCACTTACCTCTCTTAACCTTAATTTCCTTTACTTATAAAATGTAAGTGATAAGACTTGCATTCCTGTGATAAAAGCATTCTGGAAATTGCAAAGCATTATCCAAAGTGTGAGCTATTAGAGTTGGGGGAAAAAGTTTCCTATACCAGGATTGTTAATCAGTGTTGTTTCTTAAATCATGCTTCTCTTTTGCATGTCCTAAGATAGCCACCTCTGACCCTTGATCTTTTACTTTGCAGAAGGCTGTCCTGGTTTGTGCAATGGGAATGGCCGGTGTACCCTGGACCTGAATGGATGGCACTGTGTCTGTCAGCTGGGCTGGCGAGGCGCGGGCTGTGACACCTCCATGGAAACCGCATGTGGCGATAGCAAAGACAACGATGGAGGTAGGAACTAGCACTGGGGCCCCTTAGTCACAGGGGCAAACAACCACCTAGAGATGATGCCCAGGGTCAGCTCTTTAGCCAGAAAGGGTGATTGAAGAGGGTGATGAACCTTTGATGTTGAATCAGTGGAGAGAAGTGTGGCAAAAACAAATGACTCCAGCTGGCTAACTCTACTGTCTTTTAATAAAGTTCTGGATGGAGAATAAAGAGACCAGGATTAAATAGTTTGTGGATAGCTATAAGACCATGACAAACCATAGAGCTTAATAAAAATCATAAAAGCAGCAGCACCAATGCTAGCTGGAATGTATGTAGTGCTTAGAGGTCACTTTACAAACAATAGTTCATTGTCTTTGGATTTGTGTTGCCTTAATAAGAGAGTGGGAAGAGATGATCGCTAATGTCCTTTTTAGATCCAGAGCCCTTTGCTCTGATAGACTGTGTTGTGAGGTTCTCTCTAATATTCTCTGATGTAACATTCCTTCTCACTCTAATATGCTTTGTTCTAAAGGCATTTGGTGTCCTAAGGTACCTTCCAATTCTAATCCATTACATTCTGGGTTCTAACATTGTCTCATTTAAACATGTTTCCAGTTTAAATATCTAAGATTCTAATCCTTAGTTATATACAAAATTACCTGGATAATGGAATTCCCAAATGTCGCCTTTTAGCAGATAGGGGTTATATACTATATTGCTTTATCTTCCCCATGATATAATCATAATAAAAGAAAATGGTTAAGAAAATGTTTTAAAAGGAAAATTATTCAAACTTTGTTAGAAGTAGTAGTAATGGTGATGGTGGTGGTAGTAGTAGTAGTAGTACTAGTAGTATCAGTAAAATTATCCAGTTGTCTTATTTCTTGGAGATACTTAAACTATGAGTTCTAGGAGTATGTATGTGAGTCACAGATTTTTTAATACAAAGAATATCTTGGACATTATCATACAGTATCAAACAACTGAGGACTGAGAGAATGACCGGGTTTGAGAGTTGAAAGAGAACTTAGAGTCATGTAATGCAAATCCATTCCCACCACAGCATTTAAGTCTGTCAGCATTTTTTAAGCACCTACTGTGTGCCAGACACTGTGCTAAATGCTGAGGATATAAAAAGAGACAAAAGCTAGTCCAGATAGTCTAATCAAGGGGCTCATCATCTAATGGGGGAGACAAGAAGCAAATATGTACAAGCAAGCTATTATGTGCACGATAAATAGGGAACAATTGATAGAGGGAAGGTTCTGAAATCGAAAGGGATTGGAGAAGGCTTCCTGTAGAAGGTTGGGTTTTAGTTGGGGTCTAAATGAAGCCAGTGGGTGATGAGGAGGGAGAGCAGACAGAGAAAATGTCTAGAGCTGAGAAATGAAGTGCCTTGTTTGTGGAGCAGCCAAGAGGCCAATGTCACCGGATTAATAAGTATCTGGAAGGAGTCATATGTAAGAGAGGAAAGGTGGGAGGGGGCTAGGTTATAAAGGACTTTGAATGCCAGAGGATTTCATATTTGGTCCTAGAGGCAATAGGGAGCCACTGGAGTTTAGTGAGTAGGGGTGTGACATGGTCTAATCTGCACAATAAAGAGGAAAATCACTTTGACAGCTAAGCAGAGACTGAATTAGAATGAGAGCTGAGACAGGGAGACCAACCAGCGGGCTACTGAAGTCGTCTGAGAATGAAGTGTGAACCACTGCTCCAGGCACAGTAAAGTGGAGACTTGGCCATGTTATCCAAATAATGTTGATCTTAACCACTGGTAGCCAACCAATTTGGATAATTCAGTCTTTTCCATACCACCCCCAGTTATCTAGATCAAACTCAAATAAAATGTGTCCCTAGGACAGCATTTTGACATAGAAAACCACAAGTTCACGTTATCTATGTTGTGCTGTATTTTTAATTTATTAAACATTTCCCAATTCCATTTTAATCTGGTTCAGGCTGTAAAAAGTTCAGGCTGACTTTGATCCAGATAGGTTCCTCAATTAAACTCTGCCCAATTTAGCTCTCCACTTTACCTTGCCTCTGATTGGAAGCACAGCTTCTGAGTGATGAACAGAGAGTAGTTAGATAGAATGGTACATGTATATATGCACCCTGGCTTTTATTTGGAAACCTGGCTCTGCTGCTTAAGAACTGTGTGACCTTGAACATGTATCTTCATCTGTAAAAAGGAAGTAGGAATGTTTATATTCTCTGCCTCCCAAGACTGGCCTAAGAGGAGGACTCTGCAACCCTTTTAAACATCTCTATATAAGTGAGGATTTTTTTTTATCAAAAGACAATTGGCATAGTATATTGAAAATAGCTCTGGACTCAGACTTAGAAAGACTTGGTGCATGGCTCAGCTTTGACACTTTCCTGTGGTGTCTCTGGGCAAGTCAGTTTACCACCCTGAACCTCAGTTTCTCCATCTGCAGAATGGAAACAAGTTATTGTGAAGAAAGTGCTTGTGAACAATAAACCAGAGTTCAGAACATGGGACTCACAGTTGGGAAAACCTGGGTGACTCTGAGAAAGTCACTTTACCTGTTTCCACCCCATAAGTCAGATGTTTAGTAAGCATTTATGAAACACACTGTGCTCAACACTAGGATTACAAAGAAAAGGAAAGATGCTGTCCCTCTTTTAGGGGACTCATTATAATGGGGGTCATCACATGTAAACCCATGAAATATATACACAGAGCAGATGAAAGGCCATCTCAGAGAAGAAAGTGCTAAGTGAGGAGAGGGTGATGACAGCTAAGAAGGGCACTTCCACAGAATGTTGGGTTTTAGCCTCAGTTTCGTCATCTGTAAAATGGAGATTTAAAAAGTACCTCCCTCAGGGTTGTTGTGAGAGTGAAATGAGATCATATATAAAGCACTATATAGATGTTTGTTATTATTATTATAACGAATGAAAACAGTCATGCATTCACTCTAGCAAGACCCTAAATTCTCTAAAAATATTCTAGATTGAGGGGAAGTAAACCCTATCCTGCTGTGTGAGTCTTTACTCCCCGGGTTCCCAGGTCTTTTCTCTGAAGCCTTAAGCAAGCTGTTTCACATCTGGAAAAGCAAATGGAGCCAAATGATCTGAATAAATATAGGGAAAGCACAGCTTCTCCCCCTCCTCCCTCCCGGGCCAAGACCATAAGTCATGAAACAAAGGTCATTCGTTCCCATGAATGAAACCAGATACTAGTTTATTCATTGTCTTCTGCTGCTGCGCTTTTTTAAAAACTATTTACAGCTGATAGTGACAGTAACAACAGTCATCATGGCAGGAGTATAAGGAGGGTGGTAAACCCATTCAGTCCTAAAATCTCAACGCTCCTATGGGGAAGGGCAGCCCCCACACCTTTGAGGAAGGGTATGATGCAGGCAAGCTGGACACAGTCAATGCCAGAGAGATCCAGCTGCTGAAACAATGGAAGCAGCATGGAATGGAGATCACCACCACCACTGCTACCCCTTACCAGAAAATCCACCATTGTGGAGCATGGCTAACTTGTGGAAAAGGGATTTCAGTCATGTCTGACTCTTTTTGACCTCATTTGGGGTTTCCTTGGCAAAAGTACTGGAGTGGTTTGCTATTTCCTTCCCCATCTCATTGTATAGATGAGGAAACTGAGATAAATAGGGTTAAGTGACTTGCCCAGGGTCATACAGCTAGTGAGTGTCTCTGGCAGGATTTGAACTCAGGTCTTCCTGACTCCAAGCCCAGCGCTCTAACCACTAGCGGTCCCATGTTGGTGGAAATGCTTATGAACTAATCTTCAAAGGAAGGCTCGTGGCCTTATAGATTATTAGATATAGACTGTCAAAAGTGGAAGAAAACATAGATTGGAGCGTGTCGGAGGACAGATGGACCTTACAACACAGAACGTCAAAGCCAGCAAGGCCATTAGTACATGGAACCTTAGAACACAGAAAGTAGCAAGTCAGAGTTAGTAGGGTCATTGAAATATAAAGGATGACACCTAGAAGGAACCTTAGAATCAGGAACATTCAGGCATCTCCCAACTCTGCATATTCTCTGGCTGTCTTCCCTGCCTAGAATGCTCTCACCCCTCATCTCCACCTCCTAGATTCTCTGGCTCTACAAATCTTAGCCAAAGGATTTTAGCCTTCTGAAAAAGCCTTTCTCCATCTCCTCTCATGCCTTCCCCCTGTGATTATCTCTAATTTATCCTGTACATAGATTGTTTACACATCGACACTGAGTTCCTTGCAATTAGAGACAGTATTTTGTTTCTCTGGCTCTCAGCACAATCCCTTGTCACATAGCAGTGCTAAGAAATGTTTGTTGACTGATTACACAGAAGGTAGGATGCCAGGGTCGTCAAGAACATTAAAATGTAGAATGTCAGAGCTAGAGGGGGCTTTGAAGATCGTTTATTCCATCACCTCATTTGTTTTACAAATAGAAGCAAGAGATTTGCCCAAGAAGCATCTACATCCATTGTTGGACAGAGAGTTGGCAAAAGTGGTGCTGAATAATCCCAGACAAACAATTAAAAGCAGGGGATAGGCAATGTAATGCAATATGGATTAGACAAGGAGTTGAGAGACCATCTTTTGCCCCCCTTTTTTTTATCCCCATCACTTAGTACAGTGTCTGGCATATAGTAAGAAGCTTAATGAAGGTTTGTTGATTGATTGATAGTTTCCTTATCTGTGAAAGGAAGAACTTGGACCAGATGGTCTCTAAAGACTTTTCTATTTCTTAAATCTTATATAAGTTAGAATTGGCTCACTCAGTTATCACTTTTAAGTTGATACAATTCATTCTAGAATGAAAATGTTTTCAATGTCTCATAGCATCTTAAAATTCCATAACTAGAAGGGACCTGGGGGGTCATCTAGGTCAACTCCTCCTAGAACAGGAATCCTCTTGGACAAATGGTTATCTGCCATCTATTTGAACATTTCCATTGATTAGAAAATCAGTACCTAATAAGACATCTCATTCTAGGCAATATCATCTTTGCTTCCTCAAGCAGTGATTTGCTTTTAAATTATAGATATATATATAAATTTCCACTGGGTCTAGTGGTACATACCTGTAATCTTTGTTTGGTAGGGAATGAAGGGGATGAAGGTGAGAGTGAGGCTCAGGCTGGTGGATCCCTTGGGCTGAGGAGTTTTGAGCTGCAGTAGGGCTAAAGTATCTGTGCTAAGTCTAGCATCAGTTTGATTAAACCCTTGGGAGTAGAGAGCCACCAGGCTATCTGAGAAGGGGCAAGCTGACCCAGATTAGGAACTGAGTGAGTCAAAGCTTCCGTGCTGATCAGCAGTAAGATCAAACCAGGAGTAGCCAGTGTACTTCCAGCCTGGATCCATTCTTAAAAACAAAAAATTTAGATGTTCTTTTATATCTACATAACTTTGTATGGAGGAACATGTACATGTAAGCCAGTACTTAACTATTCATAATGCTCTAATGTGTCTTTGATAGAGATTAAACTCCATTGGGACTTTATAGATGCACTTTGAATCATAGAGTCATGGACCATTTGAGAAAGAAAGGACCATGGAATTCATCAGTAGAATGTAAGATCCTTGAGGGCAGAAAATACTTGGGATTTTGTCTTTGTATCCCCAGAGCCCTACCCAGAGTAGGTGCTTATGCAATATGGTTTTTTTAATTGACTTACATCTGGTCCCCTCTCTTTACCTTACTGAGCAAGAAATGGAAACCCATAAAAGTGAATTAACTTGCCCATAGTCACTTATTAGTGACAGAGCAAGAATCAGAAAAGTGGAATCAGACTTGAGGATAATGCTCAGATACTACTAACAATTATGATTTCTATAGCACTTTGCAGTTTCTACAGGGCTAGCCTCACTACAACCCTGTGCAGCAGGAGGGCAAATATCATTATCACCATAATGAATGATAATTTTGTATTTCAAAAGAGTGTCAACATTTTCTCTCAGATCTCCTTTTCATATCATGCGGAACAGTTTGAGAAGCCCTGATATGAGTAAGTGATAATATGAGGAAATCTAGCAGTGAACCAGGGACTTAGGATCATAGAGTTAGAGATAAAAGGAACCTCAAAGGTCACCTAGTTCAACCTCCTTATTGGCAGGTGAGGAAACTGAGGTCCAGAGAAGTTAAGTAATTTACCCCAGGTCACACACCGTCACAAGTGGAGCCATTTACTAAACTTGCATTTCGTGGTCAAATGCCTCATCTCTGGGTCCTGTGACCCAGCATTCTTTTGAATCCAGCATTCTCTCTGCCACACATACTAATAATAATTGATATTTCTTTAGAAAACTTTAGAGTTTACAAAATGTTTCCTTTTTTCTTTTACAGATGAGGAAACTGAGGTTCAGTAAAAGTGATTCATCTAATACGTGGCAGACCTATGATTCAGACTCAGGTCTCAAACACTAATCTTAGCCTTAGAATACCTTGATTGCAAAGCATTTCCCTTTATTGCCAGTGTGGAAAGAAAGAGCAGGTGGGGCCTCGTTAGATATGCCCTTAAACATGAATGTTTTCCAAATCACAGCTTTCTATCATGACTTAGTTTCACGGCCACTATTTTTAAGAGGAGAAAAAAACAGTCGACTGGAATTTGAGTCAATCAGACTATATTTGAGAAAGGGTTTGCAGCAGCCTTGAGATGTGGTAACCTCTTCCATGGAGTTCAAGCGCTGTGGGGCCCATGAGACACAATCATAAGGCTGCATTACGAGTAATTTATGGGGTCAGCCTGGGAAAGGAAATTTCGGGCAAACTCAGAATCAAGATATTTCTCCAGCCCTACTCCCATCCCCCATTCCCTTCCTGAAATTGAGAGTTCTCATAAAATGATATAATTTAGTCACCTGGCAGCCTGTTCCCATATAGTGTTTCACAGGATAAAAGGCAAGAGAGAAATTGACCTTTAAAAATATTGTGTTTCAGGCAGCATATAAAGGTTTTGCAAGCCGTGCAAATGGAGTCAGAGAATTTATTATGGAGAATGGCAAAAAACTCTTACAAAATGTGTATTGAGAGGAAGCTGTGCTCCCCAGAGTGACCCCCCCTGCCACGGTTATGCATTATGCAATGGTTCTATTCCAGGAGCCTCCTCCCCCCACCCCCAATTGCTGGATGAGTCTGGCTTGCTGCAGCCCACCTGTGGAGTGGCTTGTCATACACACACAACTTGGAGAAGACTTAAGGTTGCAAAGAGACTAATTGATTCATTCTGCAATGCCTATGACAGAGGAGACTTGAAGGCTAATTTTCCCAAGCCCTCTTTTCCTGTGAGGTCTGAACACAGCAAAAATGAAATTAGTGTACTTTTCTGCTATAAATTGTTGCTTAGGGTAATAGAGTCCTAGAGTCGAGTGAGAAGGGCCCTTGAAACATTCTAGAATCCTAGAACACAGAATGTTAGAGCTAGAAGTCATCTTAGAACATAGATTATCAAGGGTGAAAGAAAACATAGAACATAGAATATTAGACCTAGAAAGAGAAGTTAGAAAAGACTGGAAGAACATGGGATATTAAAGTTGGAAACATCTTAGTTCAAAGATTTTTGAATGTTTGTTCAAATGTTAGAAGATACCAAATCAGACCTGGAAAGGATTGTCTAGCATAGAATGTTAGAACATAGAATCATAGGGCTGGAAGGTATGTTAAAACATAGACTCATAGAACTAAAAGAAATATTAAAACATAGAATATTAAAACTGGAAGGATTTTGAAATGTAGAGTATTAGAGCTGGGTGATGCAGTGGATAGGACACTGGGTTTGGAATCAGGAAGGATCATCCTCATGAGTTCACATCTCACCTCAGATACTTACTAGCAGTGTGACCCTGGGCCAGTCACTTCACCCTGTTTGCCTCAGTTTCCTCATCTGTCAAATGATCTGGAGAAGGAAATGGCAAACCACTCCCGTGTCATTGCCAAGAAGACCCCAAATGGGGTCATGAAGAGTCAGACACAACTGAAATGACTGAAAAAAACAGACGCTTATTCCCTTCCCCCAACCCCCTCAGAGGTCATTTAGTCCAATCCCTATCAACCTTATGAGTCCTTTTTACATCCTCCCAAAAGCTGGTCATGCAGTTTCTACTCCAGGACTCCAACTTTCTACTCCAAGTGACAGGGCATACACTAACTCCTAAGACAGATCATTTTCCACTTTTTTGACAAGTTTTCATTTTAGGAAATTTGATTTTCCCAAAGAAATTTTTCTGTTAACAGTCGCATCAGCCAGGTGTTGAAACTGTCAGTCTCCTTCATGGCTATGTTACTGCTCTTGGATTAAAGTGGATTCAGTTAGGAATCAAGGTCAGGATTTTGGAAGCTTCTTAATCCCCAAACCTAACCAAAGGGTCTCCCCTCCCCTTCCAGATTTATATGCTGGAAAAGCCTTTGAAATGGGCTTCACTGTTTGGATGGAACAGATTTGTTTTGGGGTCTCCTCCAGTGATTAAAATACGTTTGTAAAGAAGTGCAAGTGGCCCATTAAGAAGTGGTGGTCTATTTACAGCAGAATCAGCCTAAAAGAGAACCTTCTTCCCGGGGAGTTGTCTTGCCAGTAACTCAGCATGTTGCCTCGTCTGTGCTCCTCTCTGGACCTCTTTCCTCTCCTTTATGAAATAATGAAGTTGGACTAAAGTAGGGGTTCTTAAACCTTTCTTGTGTCGTGGATCCCCTGATGAAGCCTGTGGATCCCCTCTCATAACAATGCATTTAAATGCATCAAAAAAAATACATAGTATTGCAAAGGAAATCAATTATATTGAAATACAGTTACCAAAATATTATTTCAAAGGTATGATCCCCAGTTGGACAATCTTGGAGGTCCCCTTCAGTTCTATACATGGCATTTCAGGGTATCCTGAAATCCCTCCATCAAGTCTAGCAGAAAGATGTTTTTAATGGAATCTTTTTGGCCAAGCCTCTATATCTAATTATAGTGTTGGCCTGACAGGGGAAAAGCACTATTATTACCCCTCCCCCAGCCATCCAGATAGCTATAGAGTGGAAATGTTTGCTGTTTGTTCAGTATTAATACTTTATCAAGATTTGCAGAATTCTTTTCCGAAAAGAGATAGCACAATCTATTGGAAAGACCACTGGATTCAGAGTCCCAAGGAATCAGGTTTGAATCTTAGATTTTCTGTTGGTTTTTATCTGATTTTGTACAAGACATGTTCTTTCTCTGGGCCTCCATTTCCCCCACTGTAGAATGACGGGGCTACATTACCTCTAAGATGCTTCTTTGTGATGGGAGGCCTGGTGTTTGCTATTTTATTGTTCTCGTCTTTCAGTTAACTTCCATGCTCCTCAGAATCTTTTCTTAATGAGGAAATGAGTAATATCCCATTTTCTCATGGGTCACAGCAGGTATGTTTTCAGATTTCCTGAAGCTATAAAAATGAATTCATAATGCACCAGCTAAATTTATGAACCTGCCAGACCAAACTGAGATCCAAGTGTGGCATAAGGAGGGAGCCCTGTATTTGGAGGCAGCGAACCTGGGTTCAAATCCCCGCTCTGTCACTAACTAACTTTGTGACCTGAATCAAATCATTTCCTCACTCTGAACCTCAATTTCTTCTCCTATAAAATAAGAGAGTTAAAGTTGATCATTTCCAAGGGCCCTCCCAGGTCTCATGTTCTCTGATTTTTCTGCATCTAGAGGGATAACAGCAAAGCAAAGTCTGCTAAGTTGTGCCTAAACATTTGAATAGCACCTCGGGTTTTTATCTTCAGTTTCCTGACACCCCTGAGAAAAGGAGTTGGGTGGGAGTTGAGGTCAAAGAGCAGCAGCAAAGAAGCAGGGGCTAGTCACAGGAAGACTTGGGTGCTATTGCCTTTGGCTTTAGATTCACCTTGGGTCGAATAAGTGGCTTGGATGAGATGATCTTTAAAGTCCTTCTCAGCTCTGGCATTCTGGGTTCTGCTTACATTCTTAGTTTTAAGGTATTTTCCAGTACTAACATTTTGCATTCTTTGTTGTTGGTGTTCAGTCTTTTCAGTCATGTTCTGCTCTTTGTAATGCCATTTGAGGGTTTTTCTTGGCAAAGATTCTAGAGTGGTTTGCCATTTCCCTCTCCAGCTCATTTTACAGATGAGGAAACTGAGACAAACAGGGTTAAGCGACTTGCCCAGCTTGTCACACAGCTAGGAAGTGTGAGGCCAGATTTGAACTCAGGAAGGTGAGTCTTCCTGACTCAAGACCCACCACTCTCTCCACTGCACTACCTAGTTGCCCTACGTTCTTTGAACTCTTTCAGTTCTAGCAATCAGATATTCTAGGGCCCCTTACAGCTCGGACATTCTATGTACTAAAACCCCTTTTAGTTCCCACATTCTACATGCTAAGGTCCATTTCTCCTCTTAGCATTCTGTGTTCTGAGGTCTCCTACAGCACTGACATTCTAAAACTGGCATGTGGACTTATTTCATTTCTGACGGTTCCTCAGTAAGTCATCCCTGACAAACCATGTCCTTCTATGAAGGCTCAAAGATGGTTCTTCAAGATGTTGAATGTTAGGAACTTAAACACAGTGTGTTGGAGATCTCTACCACTGCCTCCCCTGCTTCTCCAAATCACATGATCCTTAGAAAAACCTTCTTGGTGATGTGGCTCCAAGCCTCCATTACAGGCACAGGAAGGCTTTGTGATGGTCCCGAAATCATAGCCACACCTGCGCAGAGTTTCTCCCTTTCTTTCTTTAGGTCAAGAACCAAATTACAAAGTGAGTTTTGCCACCCGCAAATCCCACTCTCCCTGCCCATACTAATTAACCCACATCTGGAGTACTCCTGGGTACCATATTCTGGAAAGGGCATTGATAAATGAGAGTATTTCCAGAAGGAGATGAGGAGCGTGGTGAGGGGGCTGGAGGCCATGCCACATGAGAAATGATTGAAGGGAAGAGAATTGGGGGGAGGGGAAGACATGGCATTTGTCTCCATCCTCTGAAATTTGTTGCATGGAAGAGAAATTAAACTTCTACTTGGCTTCAGAGATAGAGCTAAAGGGAATAGGTGGAGATTAGAGAGAAACCAAGTTAGGAAAAATTTCTTTCAGTATAAGGGGTCCAAAACTGAAATGGGCTTCCCCTGGAGGCGCTGAGTTCCCTAGCAAAGGAGTTCAAATGTGGAAGGTTGCACAAATAAACAACAACAAAACAACAAACTTTTATTAGGCACCAACTGTATGCCGGACCCTGTACTAGGTTCTGGGAGTACAAATCCAATGAATGAAGCATTTCTTTCTCTTAGGAAGATAATATTTTAATGTGAAAGGCAACAAGTGCACAGAAAAGTATATACAGGATGAATATAAAGAGAATAAATAGAAGTCCATGTGTTGGAGATGTTGAGGATGGGGTTCCTGTTTGGTTCCAGGTTGAACCAGGTGGCCTTTGAGTCCCCTTTCAGCACTGAGATTCTGGTACTCCGGAATGTAAAGAGTTTGTGACCAGGTGTGGTAAAACAGATGTTAGTGAAGTCACTGTGTTCCAGGGGCCAGAACGGGCCCTGATGGTGATGAAATCTCCCTCAGAAGTTCTCTTGGAGCCCACCTCACATATCACCTTGTAACAGCTGCTTTGACTTCTCCTCCACAGTCACCTGTGGTTTTTAATTGAATTGCCACAAGTGAGAGGGGAAAAGAAGAGAAGGGGGTGGTGGAAAAGAAGCTAACTTCTTGGCTTCCTAATTTAGCCTCCTGGAAAAATAGCAAATACATTAGTCGCTATTCCTTCAAGGTTTTGGAGAGCTTGTTGTATAAAGGTCAATAGCTACCGTCATTTATATTTAGCTTACCCCCACCAAGGAAATGTCTTAAAAGCAAACCCAACATATAATCAAGACCTGTTTATGACTTCTAGACTCCTTAGCTGCCCATGCTGGCTTCCTGATGTAGGCATTCCCCACAAGATGTATGTTCTCCAACCTAGGGCCCATTTTTCATAATTATTTGTGAATCTGCTCCCATTATACTGCAGATTCCTCAGACAACACTGAATAAATGGCAGCCCTCTTTTTAAGTATGGATGGTGAGTTGTTATTGGACAGTTCTTTAGATTTGGCAGAGAGAACTCATCCCTAGTTGAGCCTTTTTGAGGGGGGAGGATTAGGAAGTGTACAGTTGTGTAAGGAGAGATTTACACCAGGGTTGGCCTAACACTAACATGATCTCTTCTTGAATTGTGTATGTCAATCCTAGCACTTAATCCAGTGTCTGGGCTACCAGAAGTACTTAGTAAGTGCCTGTTGACTTGACTTGACCTGATGTTCTCTGGAAATGGCCATCCCAGAGGTCACATTAAGGGTATTAATGGAGGCTTTGTTTCCTCATCATGGAATGATGTCCTCAGGACCCTCCTCCAACATTTATTAAGCACCAGCTATATGCACACACACACACACACACACGCACACACACACACTGTGCTAAAAAATATAGAAATATCCCCCTATACTAACTCCCTTTACCAGTGCAGCTCTGCAGTTTGGTTTAAGAATATTACCTGGGGTGCTGAGAGTCTAAGGTCACACAGCTTAGCTATATCAGAGATGGAACTAAGAGGGCAGCTGAGTGGCCCAGCTAACCTTGATCTGACTCCAAGTTGAGTGGTTTTTGCTACTGCATCATGGCCTCTTTTCATTATGTCCTCTCCCTGAGGTATGAGCATCTTCAAACATCAAAGTTAAGCATGTATTAAAGTCCTTCTGTATACAGAGCCCAGTTTTAGACATTGGGGATTACAGAAACCACATGCTACCCCCAAAGAACCTAAAATCTAATAGTGGGAATCCAACATATACAGAAAGAAAGTGTGATACAGGGCATCAGAGAGTATCAGCGTTTGAAAGGACAAGTCTTTTATACCAAACAGTACCTTGGCCCCACTACAATATCCCTGAGAAGATGTCATGGAGTCTTCTGTTCCAGAACTCCAGTGGTAGAGAGATCACTACACCTCATGAACCAGCCTGTGGTTCCTGTTTTGGAATTCTCTGGGGCGGTTTTATTCTTTTTGAGCCAAAATTTTCTCCTCTTCAGTATCCCCCTTCATCCTTTCCCCTTTATCCTCCCCCCACCACCGTACCCAACACTGTTCCTAATTCTGCTCTCTGGAGCCATCCCAAACAAGTGAAATCCTTTTTTTCTTATGAGAACTTTTCCAATAGTGGAAGGCAGCTGTTATACGCTGTCAAAGACTTCTCTTCCCCACAACAGACATCTTCATTTCCTTTAATGTATGCTTGAAAGTGGAGTGTACCAAGGACAAAGGCAAGGTCTAGAAGGGAAAAATGGTAGAAGAAAATTTGAGTAGGTTGGCACTAGCTTTTTAAGTGGGAGGATTAAGGAAGTTCTCCTGGCACCCAAATTGGGCCTCAAAGGATTTCAGTGGTCAGAAATGGCAGGCAGTGTAGGTGACCACATCTGGGTTTGCCGGAGCTCCCCTATTGTCTCCCAGAGTTCCTGTATGTCACTCTCAAAAAGTCCAAACTACTACCATGTGTATTATTTGCGCATGTGGTTACTGTCCGTAGCAAAGATACTAATAAGCAGTGAAAATGTCTTAAATGTGGGCAGGAAGAAGAAAATCTGGACTGCTCAGTCTGCCCTAGATCATATAGCTGAAAGTTCTTTGTCAACTCTTTAAGTTCCATATAAACAGGACTTATCAGGATTAGCAGCCCTGAGAGGCAGGTGCTGTATTCATTGGCCCAATTTTTTAGAAGGGGAAACTAGGATTCAGAAAGATTAAATTATTTGCCCAAGGTCACAGGGTGGATGATGGAGCCAATTTTCAATCAAAACATGTGATCCCTCCTGGAGTATAAGTTCCCTTAGGGAAAATGCTGTCTCTTATTCATAGTTGTTGAAGCACCTAGCCAGAGAACTTGGACCGTACTAAACATCATTGAGCATAAAGTAATCTAAAGAGGTTTGAAGTTCAGAGTCAGAAAATCTGGGCTCAAGGTCCAGTTTTGCCACTTAATAGCTGTGTGACCGTAGGTCAGTGCCTTCTACTTACAGGGCCTCTTTTTCCTCCTCTGTAAAATGGGGTGATCTTTGTGATTCTGTGAATGAATGAAAGACCAATGAATGAATGCAGTACTGTTGTTGGATTGTGTATAGATATAGGAACCAGAAATCTAACACACACACCCACACACACCCTCAGGATGCTGACCTACCTCTTAAGGAATCAATCAGCAAACCTTTATTAAATGCCTCATGATACCTTCTTTAAGTGCCAGGAATTTTGGTGGAAGTCAAGGATACAGATTTTATTTTAAAAAGAACACTATAGTGTTTTTGTCAAGAAAACTCCAAATGGAGTCAAGAAGAGTTAGAAACAACTGAACAACAACAAAGATAGTACTTTAAGGTTTATAAAGCCTTTTGCATGTTTTACTTCATTTGATCCTTACAACAACCTGTGGGGTGGGTGCTATTATTTTTCCTGTTTTGCAAATGAGGAAACTGAAGCAAATAGAGATGAAACAACTCATCCAGAGTCACACAGCAAGTAAGTGTCTAACACAGGATTTTAACTTGGGCTTTCTTGAGTCCAGGTTCATTGCTTTATCTGTACTGTTCACCACCTTGATGCTTCATTATGCATCCAACAAATATTTATTAAATGAATGAGTATTCTCACATAGTAAGCACTTAATAAATACTGGTTGCCTGCCTGTCGCCTATAAAACTGCAATACAAAATTAAACAAAATCAGTTAAAGATTTTTTTTTAATGTACTATGCTAAATCAGAGAAAGGAAAGATAATTTTCTATTAGGGGGAGGGAAAGACAGGGGAAGCAAAGGAAAAGCTTCCTTGAAGAAGTTGTGTTTGATCTGAATCTTGGATTGAGTAGATTTTTAGCAGTAGGAGATGGGGAGCGAGGAAAAAGACAGGGGACATTCCAGACATAGACATGGGCAAAGGCTCAAGAAAGCTGCAGATTTGTTTGGAGAATGAAATACGCAGAGGAGAGTGGAATAAGATCGGTTTGGAAAGGCAAAGTGACGCCAGATTTTGGAGGATCTTGAACGTCAAGCAGAGGAGCTGGGATTTTTTTCTCCTGATAGATAACAATGATCCGTGGAAGATTTCTGAGATGAAGAGTGATATGATAAGAGATTTATGTTAGGATATATGGTAGACGCAGGACGGTTTGGGGGAGGGAGGGAGTGTGGAGCCTCGAGTCAGGGAGAACAGTTAGGGAACTCTTCCACAGGCATTCTGGCAGACGCTAACAAAAGCCAGGACGACTCTCTCCTAGAATCCAGCCCACCATTATATGTCCAGTAGGTAGGTACCCAGTACATATCTGCTGCTTGTCTCCTTGAGGCTGGCTGCAGTCTGGAGAAACATGAATATGGTTTGCCAAACTCTGCAAATGAAAGAGGATCCGTGTAAGGGATTAGATTCTAGGACCAGTTTGCATTAACAGGAAGGAGGGTGTTCCTGGGTTCAAAGATATGAAGCAGCCTAATATTGCTAAATAGGTACCAGATATGTAGTTAGACACATTTGAATGCCTACTGTTCTATTGTCTTAACTTGCAGCTTTGGCAAGATATACAAAAGTAGCCATGATTCATAATGATATACCCATTTTAAAGCTAATTATTTATTTTTATGGGCATGTATTCTCTCTCTCTCTCTCTCTCTCTCTCTCTCTCTCTCTCTCTCTCTCTCTCTCTCTCTCTCTCTCTTCTCTCTCTCTCTCAGCAGAGAGAGCGCTGATGACAAATATGCATAGTTCAGCAAAATAAATCCTGAGATTGGTCACATTCTAAAATATATTCTTGTATTTTAAATCCATCACCTTTATGCTGGGAGTTGGAGTGGGGTGGTGTTTCATATTCTGTCCTCTGGGCTTGTGTTTTATCTCTATATCACTTTAAGATGTAAGAAGCTCTTCTCCCTGGGCCTCAGTTCCTTTTCTATAAATTAGAATTGGAATAGATTATCGCCAGAGTTTCTTCCAGTTCAAAGTTCTTTGATCCCTCGGATGCCCCTTTCCAAAATAGAATAGGTCCTGACAAAGACTATGTGTCCCAAAACTAGGAAGGTACTACATGCTTAGATATGATCCCATCTTCTACCCCAGCCCGCCTGTCCTGCATGCTTTCCTTCAAGCAGCACCTGTCAGACATTACTTAAACACGTAATTACAGCTGAAGCTGAAAGCAATTTGCATCTGAGTATTGATGCATGCACGACAGGTTTTCTGGCCCCCTCCATAATTCTGCAGCAAGGGGCCATTGTTCAATTGCAGCAGACTTAGAAACTGACCATTAAATCAGCTGGCACAATTGAAAGGCCGTGAAAAGTCACGGCTAATTTGAAATTTTATTAGCTCTTGGACTGCTCTCGTTTACCTCAGAATCAGTCTCAGGAAACCAGTTCTTTGGGTCTTTCTGAAAATTGTGATTGCTTCCATGGCCAAGGGCTCCGAATGGCTCAGACAAGGATTCCTTTCATCCTGGGGGACCGTTATTGGTCCCTGATAAGCAAATGAATGAAGGTTGGAGATTTTTAGGGGATGACTTTCAGAGGAATGTATTAATTTCTATGGTTTATCAGTTGGTCAGCAAAGAGCTGGAGACTGGTCACTGGTGATTTAATCTGAGAATGAATATAAGAGCTGAAAGGGACCATAGAATATTGAATCTTAGGACGGTATAGATTGAGGCACAGTGGAAAGAATGATGGGTCTGCATGACAGGGCTTGTGATTTTATCCTTCTCCTATCTCCACCTGTGTGACCTTGGGCTTGACACTCAATCTCTCCAGCCTCAGTTTCTTCATATGTAAAATGAAGGTATTGACTAGATCCCTTCCTACCCCAGCTCTATAATACTATAATCCTGTGAATCTCAGCGCTGGAAAGGACTTTAGAATATAAATTGTTACAAAACAGAGGGTAAAGAATTAGAGTGGAAAGGGGCTTCAGAGAACACCCATTTCCACCTCCTCATTTAAGGCCAGAATGAAAGCTACTGAGTCAACCTTGCGGTCTTTGGGGCAAGACCAACCAAAAGGCTGCCCATTTGAGGCAGCAGGTGTGGGATGGTAAGGGAGCAAGTATGAAATCACTTGTCTCTGACCTTCAGTGTGGGAAGACAAAGGTACAGCTCTAAGGACCTGGAAAGTCTTCCCCCCCATCTCCACCTATTGAAATCCTGTCTATCCATTGTCATGGCCTTGCTGTCTCCTCCATCAAACTCATCTTCATCTCCGCCCCCCCCTCCCCGAGAGGTTTCAGATGTCTGTTCAGATCTTCGCTGTTTCAATGCCTGCCTCCATAGCTTTAATGAACCTCAGTATTCTCATCTATGAAATGGGGTTAATATACGACCTTCCTCACAAAACGAGGAAAGCACTCTCCAACCTCTCTTCGAAGAGAAGGAAGACCCAAAAGCTCTCATTTTCCCAGTTCTTTTCTACATGACCTTGGGCAAGTTATCATCACTGGTGGTCTTCTAGCTGAAGCTGTAGAGGAGGCCTAGAGGTTGGTTTAGATAAGATGTGAGCACCTGGAAGTCTATGAAGTATGTGATGATCAAGGTCCCTTTATACTATAAGGGTCCATGGGTGTCTGTTCCAGGTCCCTTTCAGCTCTGACAACTCTGTGTTTGGTGTTCTAACATTCTGTTTCAAGTTCCTTCCAGCTTTAGCAGTCTGTGAACAGCAGCTCCATTCTTTAAAAGATGAGTCCCAGAAGGGTTAAGTGATATGCATAAGGATCATATGTAGAAGAAGGATGGCTCCCCGAGAGCAGAAGCCATAAATTAGAGTGTCCAAATCCCCATTTAACTCGGGAAAGCGTGTTGCATCTCCAAGCTGTCTTGTCTATTTGGTGCATAGAGCTACCTATATTTACTAAGCTGTACTCTGGAGGAAGGGGGGAGCAGATACCTCCGATGCCAGTTTTACAGAAACACCAAGTACTTTCTTGTCTCCTGGCCTCTATGTCTGGGTTCCACTGAGGGCTTCTGCACAGACAGAGCCAGGAAAGGGGAGCAGGTTGCGGTCAACCTCTGGAAAGTGGCTCATGGGTGATTTCATATCAGCTGAAGCTGTAATCTTGGCTGAGCTACGGCATGAAAATAATTTAAAGAGAGCAGAGTGGTGGATGTGTACCATGTTCCTAAAGCTGATGCTTCATTGGACAGTGTGCATATGCATGACCCCCTACCTGCTTTGTGGAAAATAGCTAAGAAAATAAGCCACTCATTCATTCATTTAGTAGATATGTACTAAGTACCTTCTACATCAGAGCCATTTTATGGATTGAATGTAAAGAATAAGATAGATAAGATCCTGGCCCTCATCAACCTCTTGTTCAAGAAGATGGGGTTGGGGGGTGGGGGGAATGTAACAAATGTACCATGAATTAGAATACAATACAAGTAGAATGCCAGAATCTGAAGGTGGGACAAAGGAGGGGCAGAGATAATTCAGAAAATGGAAAGGTCACTTCCTGTTAAAGTAATCTAGAAAGACTCTATGGAGAAGGAAGCTTCATGGAGAAGCTAAATCTTGATAGTCAGTAGATTACAAACACAGGGCAGGAGATAAGTGTTCTAGGCAAATGAACCAGAAAACAAGGGATGAAAAAAGAAAAAGGAATTGTCAAGGAAAATTTCAGATTGAAGGATGAGAAAAAAGAGTCATGTCATAATGAGACTTTGCAAACAATTCTTTATTTAGGGAACTCACAAAGAATAGGGTGCCTCTATTCTGTTTCAGTTTCTGGTGAGGCACAGAAAAGAGTCCTAGCTAGAGTAATTAGGATACTTGTTAAGTAAAAGTGTTGGATATTTAAAGGGGATTGTAAGGTGTGAACTGTCCTGCAAAATCCCCAAAGTAACTGCTCCAGAATGAGAATGGCCAACAGTCTTCACATCCTGAACAGAAGTTCCTAGTAATCTCTTCTCAGGCTTCAGAAAGCTAAATTACGTTAACCAGTCATGGAGAACAGTCTAGAAAAAGAGATACATATTGTACCTAGTTGGTTTAGTTCTTTTAAATCTTATTTCATATCCGAACTCCTTTTTTTTTTAAAGATTACTTGTAATAACTCCGTTATTTTAACGATTCACATGGACATTTAGGTGAGGTATTAGATAGTGCTGAACTTGGAGTCAGGAAGACCTGAGTTCAAATCCAACCCCAGACACTTACTAGCAGTGTGACCCTAGACAAGCACTTTACCTCCCTTTGCCTCTATTTTTTCTTCTGTTAAAGTAGGGGATAATAACAGCTCCTACCTCCCAGGATTGTTGTGAGGATCAAATGAGACAATATTTTTTAAGCACTTTGCAAACTTTAAAGTGCCATACAAATTCTAACTTTGTTATTCTTACTGTTAAAGTAGAGCTATCATGGAATTGTGAAAATTTTAGATTTGTGAACAATCTCAAAGATTAGCCAGTCCAGCTCTTACACAAATCAGTCATTCTGTCTTTAACATCACTAACCATCCTCAATTCTTCTCTTACTACTTAGAATCATTGAGAAATCACTATAAATATCAATCAACATAAATGCAGCCCATTCCGTTTTGTTGTTCAGATTTTGTTTTCTTCTCTTGAGCCAAAATCTACTTCCCTGTAAATTTTATCCTTTGATCCTAATTCTGTTGATGAGATCCCAAGATAACAAGTTTAAATCAGTTCTCTTTTCATGAAAACCCTTCAGATAAATCGATTGATCATTGATTGATTGATGTTTGAATAGAGCAGTATCCCCTCTAGTTTGCTCTTCTCTAGTTTAGGTATTCCCAGTTCCTTCTACTGTTCCTCCTAATGGTATGTGATCATTCTCTTGGTCATTTGCCTCTAAGATATGTGCCAGGATCATCTATGCTTCCTCAAAATGGGGCAAAACTGGGGAAAATACTCTAGCTATGACCTGACCAGGGTAAATACTATAGGAGCATCCCTCTCCTTGCTATAGACCCTTTGTGTCTGGAGACATGCTAGACTTAACATTAGCTTTTTTGCCTTCTTCATCACAGCCCCAACTCATATCTAGAATTGCCAATTTGTAGGATTCCCTAGTGTTTTTCATACAAACTACTTCCCACCCACTCCCTCACTCCTACCTCATCCTTTATGGAGGTTTTTTTTTTTTATCCCAAGTGCAAGAATTTACATCAGTTCTTATTATAACTTGTCAGTTTCTACTCATCTCTTTTTGGACTTGGTCCTATCATCCATCAATGTTCTCTTCCTTTGTTCTCAATTTTGTGTCATCCAGACTTGAGAAACATTTCATCAACACCATCTGAGTCATGGATAAAAACATTAAGCAGGTAGAAGTTAAGGTCAGAGTCCTAGGACAGTCAGCCCTAGAGACCTCTCTCTAGGTTAACACTGCCCTGTTTCATGTAGGACTTTCTTCATCTAAAAAAAGTTTATTTTTTAAGACCAGATCGGTGATTTCAGCCATTAAGGAAACTCCTTCCATCGATGTAGATTGGCATGTGCTCTGCAATTTACAGATTTGGAGGGAGAGTTGCTGGCTTTACTGAGAAGTTAGGTGCCTTTATTCAGAGTCACAAAGCCCATATGGGAATAGGTCAGTGGACTTGAATGCAGACTATCCTTACTCTGAGGCTGGCTCCCTAATCACTAGGCTACACTGCCTATCATATTAGATAGATTTTCTAGAAATTATTACTATTGTATTTGGTTTTAAATATGATGTCTTTAAGCTTTAAAGTTTCCCTAAGACTTTTGGCCCACGCCATATGCATTTGGCAAAGTGAATAGAAATGAGGAACTTAGAGTTAATAAGACCTGAGTTCAGGTCTTGCCTGAGACACTCAATAGTTGTGTAACCTTGGGCAAGTTTTTGAGTCATTTGAGCCTCAGTTTCCTCATCTGTAAAGTGGAGATGATCACAGTTCCTACTTATTATTAGTAGCGTTGTGGAGTCATTTCAGTCTTATCGGATTCTTTGTGATCCCTTCTGGGGTTTTCTTGGCAGACTTACCGGACTGGTTTGCCATTTCCTTCCCTGGCTCATTTTACAGGTGAAGAAACTGAGGCAAAGAGGGTGAAGTGACTTGCCCAGCTATAAATGTCTGAGGCCAGATTTGAACTCAAGATGAGACTTCTTGATTCCAGGCCCCACATTCTGTGCACTGTGGCGCCACCTCATGGCCCTTCTATAATTATACAGTTAGTTATATGTTGTATAGTTACATACTATACTGAAAAGAGTCCTGGATTTGAAGTCAGAAGGACTGGGTTTCAGTCCCAGCTTTTCCACTTACAACCCATGAGTTCTGGGGTCCCTGATAATAACTTAGTGATATCCTCTGGTCTTTCCACAGATGGCTTGGTGGACTGCATGGACCCTGATTGCTGCTTACAGCCCCAGTGTCACGTCAATGCTCTGTGCCTCGGTTCGCCCGATCCTGTGGATATCATCCAGGAGACACAGGCTCCCGTCTCCTCACAGAATCTGCGCTCCTTCTATGACCGCATCAAGTTCCTCGTGGGAAAGGATAGTACCCACATTGTCCCTGGAGAGAATCCCTTCGACGGAGGGTAAGTGGCCTGTGTCTGTGGTCCTTGACAAAACACTTTCTTTACCATGACCTTGTCTGTGAGGCAGGGATAATTATTTCTGTTCTGCAGATGGGAAAAACTGAGGCTCATTGCCGGGAAGTTGACTTGACCATGGTGATGGCTAGTAAATGTCAGAGCTGGGATAGGAATGCAGGACTCCTGGTTACAAGTCCTGGGCTCATATCATATCATATCATATCTACCTCAGTCTTCACAGGACCAGGAAGGGAGACCCTGAGGAAGGAGATTAGAATGACAACAATGGCCAAAGCCCTAAGAACCTTCATGTAGAAAATAGATAGGAGTACTCCAGTAATTAATAAGTATTGTTGCTACCTCCAATTAAAATAGGAATTCTCCAGTTATTAACAACCAAGGACTATCTCTACCTAGCAAAAAGGGTGGGACTCTATTTTTGGAAGGAACTTTGAAGATCATTTAGTCTAGCCTTCTCTCCTTTCCACTGCCTTTCTCTTTCCGCTTCTCACCCCCAGCTGTCTTGCAGTGGTCCCTTATGAAACATTCCTAACAAAAGGTCTTCCAGCCTTTGCTCAGACCCCTCCATCAATGGACATCTCATTATCCCCATCCCAAGCATCCCATCTCACCGTCGGACAGCTCTGAGTGTTCAGAGTTCTTCCTGAGACTGAGCTGAAATAGGCTTTCCTATAGCTTGTGCCCGCCGGTCCCAGTTCTGTCTGCTGGAGCTATGCAGAATAATTTGTCAAAGTGACTGCTGAAATATCTAGCTGCTTGAACTCTCCTCATCACATCCTGGGCTGCTTGGTTTCTTAATTGATGCTTAACAGGCCAAATAACAGCTTGGCTCTGCTCTGGCAGCTTGGAGAGACAGACAGACAAATTATGAAGTAAAAAGAACACAGAACTGTGTCCTCATGAACCAGATGAGGAAGCCAAGAGCAAAAGAGGCCTACGTTGTTGTTGTGTCTGACTCTTTGTGACCTCCTTTTCTTGGCAAAAGTATGGGAGTGATTTGCCGTTTCCTTCTCCGGCTCATTTTACAGATAAGGAAACTGAGGAAAACAGGGTTAAGTGACTTGACCAGGGTCACCCAGCTATTAAATGTCTGAGGTCAAATTTGAACTCAGGTCCTCCTGACTCCAGGCCCAGCACTCTATCTATTGGACAACCCAGCTGCCTCTACATTGTGGTCTTGCCATATTTTCCTCCTCTGTAAAATAAATGCATTGGCCTTGATGCCCACCCTAATGTTAATTCTTACAGTGACTTTTGGTGTTCTAAGATTCTCTTTTCTAAGTTTTCTTCTCACTTCACGATCCTATTTTCTGTGTTCTAACATAAAATCCCTTCCAAGACTGACAAATGGTGATTTCGTAATTCTCTAGAATTAGAATCTGCCTGGTTGGCCCATGGGGGAACCTCATCAGTAGTATAATCATGGCCTTTCCTTTCACATGCTTAGAGGTAACTTTTCTAGGTGTGTTGTTCATTTAATAGTCTTATCCTTCTCAAAATGTGATATGCTTTCAGACTATTTTGGGCACCATCATGAGTTATTTATTTTTGCCCTGCTCTGTTCACTGATCTGACAAGAAGCCTTCAACAGGGTTTCTACTTAGAGTCAAAGCCATTTGATAATAAAAACACATCTAGCAATGTAAGCGTGGAGTGCCTTATTGAGTATCATTTGCTGTGACCATCTGTTCAGTAGATTCCCATGGTTATTATTAAGAATAACTATCTAGTCCTCCTGACTATAAAGGATGAGGTGTGATGGTGAAGTCATGAGGCATTCAGATAAACATACCAGAAATTGGACATCCAGATTGTAGGGTGCCTTCCTTAAAGGACTCCCTAGCCTCAATGATGAGCCATGCAAGAAAATCAGTCTGACTCAGGAATTCTGAACCTGTTTTGTGTTACGAATCCCCTTTGGCAGTCAGTCTGGTGAGGCCTATGGATCTCCTCTCAGAATGAAGCTTTTAAATAAAATGAAATACATAGGATTACAAAGAAAGCCAATCATACTGAAATATACTTCTCAGAATTTTTTTTAAGTTCATGGACCCCAGTTTAAGAACCCCTGAATAAATTAATATTTGATACTCACAAATTATTTTTGACTCAAAATGATATTGCTGAACAGTTACTCAATTATTTACCACACTTACCTCCAGATACCTTTTGACCTTTTCTAAAAAATCAAACACGCCTTCACAGGGGAAAATTTACCTTCACAGAAGAACAGGGAAAGAGAATGTAGGAATCTGACTTGTAGCAATGTCTTGGGCACTCGACTTATTCTAGACTCATTCCCCTTGTTCTACCTGAGTTTGCCTTCCAGGGCCCAGTTTTGGTAATGCAAGGAAGGCAACCACCACTTGAGCAATTAACTTCTTTATCCAAGAGGTGCCCCCACAAGATCTAGGAACAGATGCAGAAAGGTACCTGGAAAGAACTTTCTGGATAGGACGGTTCTCTTGGTTCATACAATCTCTTCCTTCTCTTTGTCTCACTTCTGTTCAGTCCGCCCTTCCTTCTGAAGCTGTCCAGAGGTCAGGTTAGCTTCAGAAATGATAGATAGATGTAAGTTATTATAAGAAGAATGATCGCTATTATTATCATTGAAATCATATTAGAGAATAATAAATATGGAAGACATTGATTATATAATGTAGGAAAATTTGTAGGAGGTATTCTTAGAATTCAGGACAATTAGGTGGCACATTCAATAAAGTGTCAGGCCTGGATGTCAAGAAGAATCATCTTCCTGAGTTCAAATTTGACCTAGGACACTTAACTAGCAGTGTGATGCTAGGTAAATCATTTGACTCTGTTTGCCTCAGTTTCCTCATCTGTAAAATGACCTAGAGAAGGAAATGGCAAACCACTCCAATATCTTTGCCAAGAAAAGCCCAGAAGGGGTCATAAAGGATTGGACATGACTGAAAATGGCTAAACAACAACATTCTTGGAAAATCGGTATAGGAGTTTCTGATGCCAAACACACATAGTTGTAATGAGGAAAAAAGGGAAAATTACCTGAAGATATATAGATGGGCATATATACACAGAGGCAAACACATCAATCAACCTAACTTGTTAGAGATAATTATAAGAGATGGATACTCTAAGGCATGTAATGGCAGATGAATACAGAAAGACAACATGGTTCTATAAGAATAGCACCATGTAAGGGAATGTTCTTTGATAAAATTCAGCAATTGCTTTTCAAGCATCTATTATGTGCAAAGGTCATAAGTTCTGTGTGTGGGATTTGTGATGGAAGACACTGGAGGGACTTTCAGGCCAAGAGGAGGGCTATGACATGAACAAGTAAAATCGTACAAAGTAAAGTACGAATTAGACAAAGGTGTAATCCAGTATTATCTAGGACAATTACAAGGTAACAAAAATGTTTAAATCTGGGCTTTACCTTTGTGGACCTTACAGTTTGTATGCTTCTGTTCTATTATGCATTATATTTATCTGTATACATGTGTTACCTCCCGTGCCCCTTAAAAAAAGGTGTCATATATCTATTTCCTTTTGGGGGGTTGGTATTGTATGAGAAGCAATATGGTATATAATGAATGGACAGCTGGCTTTGGATCTAGGAAGGCCTGGGTTTGAGTCTTGCCCCTGATAAATACTGGAAGTGTGATCTTTGGCAAGCCACTGAATTTTTCAGTGCTATGGGCATCTTGCTAAGACTTTAAATTGTAAAGAATATGATGATGTGTATCAGAAAAGGGAGTTTTGTTCTCCAGGAGTTCCCACACAGAAGAAATCAGAAGTCCAGTCTCTATCTCTTTTTTTCCTCATCCGTCAGCACAAAGCATTACATGTAATAGATATTTAATAAGTGGTTGAAGCAGTTGGGTCAACTTAGCAAAAAAAAAAATATTTATTACATGTGAGGTCCTGCCTTCAGCTGGAGGATCATTGTCATCATTCAGCTGAGGAGATCCAAAAATTTTTAAAATAAAATAGTCCTTGCCCTCAAGGAGATTATGCTCTTATTGGAAATATGGATAGAATAAAGACATACACATCTTCTATATGTGAATCAATGTCAGAAGGCATATATTTTAAAATGATGCTTTATTAGTTTTTTAGCATTACTTTTACTTCTCAATAACTTCCACCCACCCACTCCCAGTAGACCCCTCCCTTATAAATCAAAACAAACCAGCATGAATCATTCTGCCCCTGAAGTCTGTGACCTCTTTCCTGAGAGGTGAGGTGTGTTTCAGTATCAGTTCTCCAGGGTCAGGATTGGTCACTGTACGGGGATCAGAGTTCAGATGTCTTTCAGTATTGTAGTCATTGTGTCAAAACAAAGTCAAGTGCAAGTCATATCATTATTTCTCTGATGGCATGGTCTTCTTTGGCAATGAACGACAAATACACGCACATTGTGTAAATTGTTCTCCTTCCTCAGCTTGCATCACCCTGTCAGCACCCACAATTCTTCACAGATTGCTCTAAAGTTTTCCTAGTTGTTGTTTGGTAGAATGTCATTAACCAATGAGTGCTTTCATGAAAGAATGAGATGGATTCCTTTAAACTTCTAGAACATCAGATGATGGAGATGGTAAGAGAATTTAGAGATCCTTTGGGTTAAACTGATTTAAGTTACAATTATACAGAGCAGACATTTAGAGGAAACTGAGGCCCAGAGATAGAAAGTAACTTTCCTAAAGTTACACAATGTGTTAATAGGAGAACCAGGTCCAGAGTGAGTACAATGCATAGCCTTCCTTCCTGGTAGCCTTCCCAGTCAAGCAGAACCCAGTCAGCGTCTTGCTCCCCTCCCCCTGCTTGATGACAAGCTCCCAGCTGTTACTTAAAAGTGTAATTCTACCCAAAGGCCTTCCAGGATTGTATGCCCTTTTACTAAATTGAAGCTATAAATAATAAACATGCCAGGGAAATTTTTGGTTGCTGGTCATTTGCTGTTCACTTTGTGGTGTCTAAACATTGTTTTGGCTGGTCCCTCATTTGTTCAGATCCAACCAGTGCTCTCATTCTGCAAGCCTGAAAGCAGTAGCAAGCCCCCAGGGCTGAGGCCGAATTTCCCAGCACATCTTGTACAGCACTGAGCAGGCTGTCAGAGCTCAACAAATAATAATATAATCTATGGTGCGTGTTTACATTTGCCACGTTCAATATTATGCACCACTGCCTGTGCAGCCAAAGCTCCGACAGGCAGTAAGACACCCATCAAGGGAGGAAGGAAAACAGCCCGCACTGGGGGAACGTTGATAAACTGTAACCCTGCATCAACAAAAAACCTGCTCAAAACCAATATCTGAGCTAGAAGGAAAATAGGAGGAAAGAAAATCAGCCTTATACGTCATTCCCCTCTCTGGGTCTATAAGATTAGGGAGTTGGACTAAATGATCTCTAAGGTACCCTAACATTCTGTGTCTGTACAGATTCTAATGTTCTCTGTCTGATGGTGTCTTCCAGTTCCATCATTCTTTAATAAACCTAGGTTTTTAATTTGGAGTCAGGATAGACCTGATTTCAGATTCTGCCTCAGACACCTTCTGGTAGTGTGACTATGGACAACAAGTCACTTAAATTCTGCCTACCTTGGTTTCCCTATATGTAAAATAGAATAATAATAGCACTCACCTCTCAGGTTGATGCAAAGATAAAATGAAATAATATTTGTCAAATGCTTTGTTAATTTTAAAGCATTGTAGTAGTAGTAGTAGTAGTAGTAGTAGTAGTAGTAGTAGTAGTAGTAGTAGTAGTAGCAGTAGTAGGTTCTAATACATTGCATTCTATGTTCTGATATTCCATGCTCTAAGGTAGGAATTTTTACCCTTGGGAAGTCTGATGAAGCCTGTGGACCCTTTCCCAAAATTATACTTTTAAATAATTGAAGGAAATGCTATATTTCAGGTGGAAGTTAGTGAAAATTATGTCATTTTGTTTTTGCATCCAAGTTCACTGACCCCCTGAAACTTGTCCATGGATCCCTTGAGGGTCTGTGGATCTCAGATTAAGAACCCCAACTCTAAGGTCTCTTCTAGCTTGAAAACTATGTTGTAACTTTCTGTATTCCAAAAGCAAGAGTCCCTTCTAGCTCTCAAAGTCTGCAAGGCTCCTCAGGGCTATATGACTGCCAAGCACCACATCAGTGTGTGGTATTATGAACATTGGTCTTTATAAGAGATAGCCCATTTTAAGCTTATCCTGGAAATTGAGGGGCCAAGCTTGATTTTCATAAATGTTGTAGCAGTAAAACCTTTCACCAAATTCTTTATTTGTTAATTGGGTTTTTTTTTTCTCTAAGACATAACCTTGGGGAAAATCAAACAGCTCCCAATTTAACATCTTTAATTGGAAGTGAAGTTAATAGAGATTTATCTTCTAAGAAAAGA
The DNA here is from genome assembly GCF_028372415.1 of Notamacropus eugenii. Taxonomy (NCBI): domain Eukaryota; kingdom Metazoa; phylum Chordata; class Mammalia; order Diprotodontia; family Macropodidae; genus Notamacropus; species Notamacropus eugenii. Next base: position 124,539,191 of record NC_092876.1, read on the forward strand.
CATTGTGGGAGAGGAAGGGATTGTGGGGGCTTTTTTCGTGACTGTTTGAGTGGAGAGAGGGCCAACCTCTGCCTCCTAGCCAGGAGACTGGTAGGAGCAGGAGCCTTGTTAGCCAGAAATTGGAATCTGATGACAGCTCTCCACAGAGCATAACTCAGAGTAAGCAGGAAGGTTAGTTTTACATGAATATGACGTCGTGTCCATGTATAACAAGTCTCTCCAAGGGCTGATGAAGCCCCATTGTTTCTGCGCTCTCATTGCAGTAATTTGTGCCTTCCCTTGGAGAAGTCATTCATTTGACAGATACCATCCCCTGGGTGAAATCCAGAGTCCTCAGTGAGGGCCAGACCAAGCTGGTCTTCACCTATAGCTGTCCCCCAGCAGCACTCAGGCATCTGAGTGAAGGATGGGGACATTCTGCATTCAAGATGGCCCTCAATATGTTAACTGAGGAGAACCCAGGATCACTACAGCGTGAAGGCACTATGGAAGAAAGGAAAGTCCTGGATTTGGAGTCAAAAGGCCTAGGCTTAAATCCCACTTACTACTAGCATAAACTTGGTGAACCTCCCTTGTTTCAGTTTTCTTCTGTACAAATAAAAGGGTTAAATTAAATAAGCCCCAGGATCCCTTCCTGTCTAAATCCCCTGATTCTGTGAACTATCTGGAGAGTAGTCTTGGAGAAGTGTAACTAAACATACTATGTTATCTCAGTGGTTAGAACTATGACTAATTTGGTGTTAACCAAACATTTGTTCATTATAACTTGGGGGAATCAAGAAGACCTTAGGTCTGAGTCCTACCTCTGACAAAACTGACCAGGTGACCTTGAGTGGCTCATTTTATTTTCTTGTATCTCAGTTTCTGCATCTATAAAATGAGGGAATCAGACTGGGTGGCTACTGAGAGCCCTCGCAGCCCTAGGTCTGTAATCCTGTAGCCTGACTGTGGTCTGTCAGCTCCTAAAGACTGTTAAGATTCAGAGCTAGTGCTCATCTGTGTTGGTTGAGGATGTTTTCTTATTATAATTGCTCTATCTTAGTCTAATCACAAGTCTGATTAAAAAAAAAAAGGATATACCTATATGTGTATGTGTGTGTTAACATCTATACACACAGTCCTGTTCTCAGGGATGGAGAAATACTAACTAGTCATTGTTTCTCTTTTACCCAGGAACCCTGAGGGTCTTCTCCTCCCAGTTTGATTTTTTTTTTTTATTAAAGGGGCCATCCCTTAAGCAACTACTTAAAGAAGCCTATTCAGCTCAGTGTAAGAAAAGGAAAAGTTCTTTCAGAGCTAGCCAATGATAATACTTTCTAGTTCTGAATCTGATGATTTTATGATTCATTTCTCTGTATGAGTATAGGTAACACTAAGCTAAGGAGTGTACAGAATTAATATAATCAAAGAAGGCTCAGTTATTGGCCCTTAGGAAGTCTTACAATTCATAGATTTAAAACTAGAAGGGTCTCAAGACCATCAAACACCAACCCCTCAATTTAACAAATCAGGAAACTGAGGCACAGAGAGTGAGTGACTTGTAGTCACTAAGTGGCATATCCTAAATTTGAACCCAGCCCTCTGATTCTGAATCTGTGGTTCTTTTTACTCTGTTTTCCGAAATTGCTGACCATTTCAGTTCCAACAAATTTGAATTGTAGCTTTAAAATCTCCGGTCAGGAGCTATTGAGGGATGTGGGACTGGTGGCCACTGTACTGTCTGGCTCCAGGCTGCTGAGTCTTTTACTTAAACCTTCTGATATCTTCTTTTGATAGATTTTCTGTCTTCTCCTTTAATGTCAGAATGATTACTGCACCTCATTATTGCCTTCAGTTTGCTGGCCTCAATCAGTCAGATGATTCCCTTGTCAGTTTCTACGGACTAGGAAACTCCATCACACATCTTGCTAAAATTATGTGTAAATTTAGGGTAACTAGGTACTGGGCAAGGGCCTAAGGGTCTCTCCTTTAAGTTAAATGCATTCAATTGATTAGTACAGGATGCTATGACAACTGTTTTAAATGCTCTCTTGCTGTTGGCTCTCAGCTGTGTTGAATGTAGTTGAAATTGCCTGATAAGTTAATTTAGCCACTCTAGAACTGGTAATAATCTGCTTCTCCCAACTGAACCTATCCCCTCCCTGGGTAGTGAGTATTAGAAAGACCACTGACTTCAGGGTCAGATCGTTTGGGTTTGAATCTACTGCTTTCTGGGTGTGTGACTTGATTTCTGCTCTGTAAACTTGAGTTTCCTTCATTGTAAAATGAAGGGGTTGAGGTGTTCTCAAAGATTTCTTCCTATTCTCAATCCAATATTTTTACTTTTGTATGACTTACACATACACACACACAACTATAAACCTGTCATTGTGTCATGGTATAATTAACAAGAACTAAACTTCAGAGACATCTTCCTCTTTTTCTATGGCCTCAGCTGACCCTAACCCCAGAGTACAATCATCAGGAAGCAAGCAATAAATAACACTTTACAACTTCACTAGAAACTGTGTGGCTTTCTAATTATAAGAAGTTACATATAAAGATGAATATTATATTCATCTCTATTCCAGTACTAGGCTTTAATCAGGCAAGAAATAGAGATTTAATGAATCTTCCTAAGAATCCCTCACCTTTGGACAGTTCTTTATGGCTACAAAGCACCCTACTCTTAACATTTCAACTGCTTTACTCCTTCCCCTGTGAAACTGGGAATGGTGGACTCCATGGAAAGCCCTTTGCAAATCTTAAAGCGCTATATAAATGCTAGCAGTTATTGTTGCTGTTGTTTTTTCATCCCAGTTTTACAAATTGGGAAACTGAGGCTCAGAGGAATAAAATGATCTTTCTAAGTTAGCACAACCAATTAGTGTTGGAACTTAACTTTGTACCCGGGTCTTTTGACTCCCACATTCAAGTTCACTTTGCTCATTCCATCTTTTTTCTACTCTCCTTCCAGATGTCAGATTTCCAGGAATGTTGAAGCCATAAAAACATAATTTTCAGGTGTTAGGAAGGATAAAAGGAAAGCTGGAGGTCAGTTAAAATATATATTTCACATATTTTTTCAGTGTTTCTTCACTGAAACAGCATAGTATTATGGGAAGAGTAGAGGACTAGGAACTGGAAGAGATCTGAGTTCAAATCTTGCCCCCAACAGTTAGTAGTGTTGTGAGCATGGGCAAGTCGCTTCACTTCCAGTCTATTTCCTCTTCTCTGCTACTGACTACCCTGGCTTCTTTTAAGTCCCTACTAAAATCTCACCTTCTACAGGAAATCTTCCCCAGCCTCTTTTAATTCCAGTTTCTTCCTTCTGCTAGTTGTAACCTATTTACCATGGATATAACTTGCTTTGTATATATTTTAAATGCTGTCCCCTCCATTGGGGCAGCTGGATAGCTCAGTGGATAGAGTGCCAGACCTGAGTTTAAATCTGACCCCAGATACTTATTAGTTGTGCAACCCTGGGCAAGTCTCTTAACCCTGCTTGCCTCCGTTTCCTCATCTATAAAATGCACTAGAGAAGGAAATGGTAAACCACTTCAGAATCTGCCAAGAAAACCCCAAATGGGGTCATGAAGAGTTGGACACAACTGAAAAATGACTGAACTCCTCCTATGAGATTGTAAGTTCATTGAGGGCAGAAACTGTCTTTTGCCTGTTTTTGTATCACAGTACCTGGCACCTAGTAAGTGCTTAATAAATGTTGATTGATTGATTAATTAATAGTAATAATAATTAGGTCTCACATTTATATAGCACCTTAAGTTTTGCAAAGAGTTTTACGTATTTTCTCCTTTGAACCTTGCCAAAACCCTATATGAGATCCTTTTATTATCCCCATTTTGCAGATGAGGAAACTGAGGCTGAGAGGGAGATTTTTGGTTTGTTTTTGTGACTTGCCCAGGGTCACACAGCTGATAAGTATCTGAGGCTGCTTTTGAACTCAGGTCTTCCTGACTGCAGGTCCAGAGCTTCACTCACTTTTCTACCTAGCTGCCTCACAACATTGTTGTGGGAGTCAAATGAGATATTGTAGGTAAAGTGCTTTCCAAACTTTAAATAGAGTGTCATATACTGGAGTATGCTGGAACCAGCTCAAACCAGCTGATTGTTACATTTTCAGTGGGATTATTTCCACCCCTGAAATCAGCGAACACGACAAATCAGGAATAGATAGTTTGTCGAAAACTTAAGCAAGTGATAGGAAAAAACTATTAATGCAGATTAAATTTGAAAGCGTGCCCTGTGGTTTTCCTGAAAGCTAGTTATTTACACTTACCAGCACATCCCTCAATATAAACCTGCCAACTATTATCATCAGTCAATTTCTAAAAACCAGTTTTCAGTAGACAATTTCATCTGGGAAGGTATACTCTTTCTTACTTATAGACTCTAAGAGGTGACGTATTGTAAGAGAAAAGAGCATTGGACTAGGAAATTGGACAACCGAGTTCCAGTGCTGCCTCTGCTAAAGGCCTACCTTTGCACAAGATAACTTGCACCCTTGGGACCCTCAGACTCCTCCTTGGTAAAATGAAAGGGTTGACTCGGATGATTTTGAAGGTTCTGCCCGTCCCTGGTTTACCAGCCTGTGTTCTGAGGCCTCTCTCAGCTTCTGCATTCTATCTTCTGTGGCCTGATCTCTCTTCTTTGTTGTCAGGCCTTACCCAGCTCTGACATTCTGTGATTTTTTATTCCCAAGTCTTCTGTGATTCTAACTAGAGAAACCTTTCTCTTCCTCTTGGGTATCAGATACTACTCAGACCCCTTCTAATGGAGTCCAAATAAACACAGGTCTTCTGACAGCAGCTTCTGATTGGATTTATTACTGCATTACCATCTTGCTTTTGAGAACAAGCTGAGCTGACAAGTCGTCTCATCACCATTAAAAACAAAAAAGACAAAGATGAATTGCCCTGATGGAGGGGGGAGAAAGGCAAAGAACTTCTCTTTTCCAAAATGCCAGCAAGTATATATAATTCATGTTCTTTAAAAAAAATCACTGTCCACATTGAAATGAGGGTTTATGATGATAAAGCAAGTTGCTGAATTAAATTTTGGATTCGAAGAGTGTCTTTTCACATCAGTTTGATGAACAGATAACAGCTTCCCTTTGGCCACTTGATCATCCTTGTATTGATTTCAAAACCACTTACTGTCCCCATTTGCTTTGTGTCTTAACCTGTTCCGAGTTGTCAATCACTTAAAGGATTAACATAAGCTCCAGTCAAAAAAAAAAAAAACACACACAGATTGGCAGAGCTCTAAGGGGCCCTAGAGAGAGAAAAATATTCATTGGTAGAACTGAGAGAAGTCTTAAGTCCTGGAACACAGAATGCAGAGGAGGAAGGGTCCTGAGAAATTAGGCTGTTAAGACAAAGAATAAAAAAAAAATTAAAATTAAAAAAAGAAAGAACGTGGGATTAATTTAGTGCTAGAAGAGACCTGAGAGATCATCCATTCCAACCTTGTAAACTGAAGTCTAGAAAGGTGATTTCCTTCTTGTACAAAGTCACCTAGCAAGTGAGCTCCTGGAAAACAGGAAATGTTTGTTGGTTGATTTGGTTTTTACCTTTCTTTGTATTCCCAGTGTCTGGCACATAGTAGGTACTTAATAAATGCAAGTCAATAGACTTTGTTGAGACGTTTCAGTCTTGTCTGACTCTTTGTGATACCATTTTGGGGTTTTCTTGGCAGAGGTATTGAAGTGGTTTGCCATTTCCTTTTCCAGTTCATTTTACAAATGAGGACACTGAGGCAAAGAGGGTTAAGTGACTTACCAGGGTCACACAGCTAGTAAGTGTCTGAGGCCAGATTTGAAATCAGGGCAACAATACTTGTAATATTAATTCAATTAAACAAATATTATAAATTACCTACTGTAGTCAGTGTATTAGAACAAGGATTGAGGGAATTGCATATATGAATAAGAAACAGTCTTCATAGTTCATAATCTTGGAAGGGGATAAAACTTACATACAGTCCCAGAGGTTCAAACTCCAGCAGATTTTTAAATTTCCAGCGTGAGCATTTACACCTGAGAAATGGGCAAAGGCTACAAATCAGGGCCCAGTTTATTGTTTTGTTAATTGTCCAGACTCAAGAAAGTGCTAATAAGGCAGATTTAACTTAAAAGTGTGTATACGTTTTCTGTGTGTTTTCTGACAACCTGGTTGTTAAACATTTACCAGCATACCCCTGTATTGCTTTATAGACATTGCTTGAGGTCAGTAGGAGTATAGGAGAAGGCTCAGGGAAGGAATTCATCACCTGACTGGAGGCCTGGTTTATCATCATCATCATTATTTGCCTTCAGTCACCAAAAAAGTATGGATGCATCTACCTAGATCATCCAAATAAAATCTAAAATCCCACCTACTACAAGAAACCTTTCCCCAATCTCCTTAATTCTAGTGCCTTCCCTCTGGTGATTAACTCCACTTTATCTTGTATACATTTTGTCTGTACCTTCGTTAGACTTTAAACTCCTTGCAAGTGGGGACTATCTTTTACATTTCTTTCACACAGCGCCTTGAGCATAGTAGGTGCTTAATAAATGTTTATTGACTGACATGAAGAGATATTGCGACTGAACTAGAAAGGTACCTGTCCACAACCAGCACCACCCTGCCCCACCCCTATGCCCAGTGAAAGTATCAGTGAAAAGCTAGATTATCATGAATGAGAGAATTGAAAGCACTCACTGGGCCTGGATAATCCACACATTAGATAACCGATCTATGAAAATGTCCCTAAACTATGTTGAAGTTAATGAAGTAAGATGATAATGATCTTTGGCTTAGCTCCTAGGAAGTTGTAGGGCTGGCGGCAACCAGGGAGAAAAGAGACCACAGAGAGGAAAACCAACCAGCAAAGAATTGACAAGCCCTAGAAATGAATGCATCCAGAATGATCCCCAGCGTGGAGTCAAGTTTTAGCAGGCCTAGGAGATGTTTTTTATTGCAAAGATCGAAAAGCAATACGAAATATGTTACGAGAAGTTTGGCTGGAAACCCTTTCAGGGGGTTGTATGGCTTAAAGACAAAGAGTAATGTGTGCTATTTATGTTTGGGGTCTGGCGCCAGGTACCATTGGGAATTTTATTGTGTGATAGCTGTATAGATCCTGGCTTCTGTTGGGTTTACCCCCCTCTAGGGATTAGACAGGTACACTGCAGATATGTGTTATTAAAAGGTACCAGTTAGGTGGTATAGTAAATAGAGTGCCGCGTCTCAGGAAAACTCATCTTCATGAGTTCAGATCTTACCTCAGACATTTATAGTTGTGTGACTCTGAGCAAGTCATTCAAATCTATCTGCCTTAGTTTCCTCATCTGTAAAATGAGTTGGAGAAAGACATGGCAAACCATTCCAATATCTTTGCCAAGAAAACCCCAAATGAAGTTATGAATAATTGGACACAACTGAAATGACTGAACAACAACAACCATGAAAGAATCTGCAGTGTTATCACTTAGTAAATAACTCTTAGATCAGTAAAATTGGGAAGGATCTTAGAGAGTGTCTAAACAAACTCTGGTACATGAATGTAATGGAATATTACTGTACTCACCTCCACATCCCCATCCCTGCCACTGAGGACTTTGAAGAAGAGATGCATGTGAAGACATACTGGGTGATGCAGGGTAAACAAAGCCAGGGAACTATATATAGAATAATTTAAATCATGTAAATGGAAAAAAAAACCCCGCCACCTTAGCTACCAAAAAATGAATCTGATACTGTGAAATTATGACCAAGCTTGACCCCAGAGAAGAAATAGGAGATGGTATCTCCCTCTCTTCTTTGCAAAAGTGGGGGACTGTGAGCATCGAACACTCCATATACCATTGGACTTGATTGATATGTTGATTAATTTCACCGGACTGCTTTCCATCTCTTTTCATTTCTTATAAGGGATGGCTGTCTGGGCAAGGAAGTGAAATTGAAGTAATTTTACGTTACAAAAGATAGTATTTTTTTTAAGAATATAAATGAAGTTTGGTTGTTTTTTTTAAGATATCTTTTCATCCAACTTGCTTATTTTACAAAGCAAAAAATAAGACTCAGAGAATAGAAGAGAAGCCTATTAAGTGATGGAGCCGAGATTTAAATCCAGGTGTTTGACTCCAAGTCCAATGATATTTTTACAGTGCTACTCTGCCCCTGAGCTGCCATCTTGATCCAAGTTCCCTAGTTTTCCCTCTCTTGGATTTGCCCTGGCACTTCCTACTTGCCTAGCCTTGGTTCCAGTCAGACTCCTACTGAATTACAATCCAACCCAAATTCTTAAAATTCCCCTTCTATTGACTTCATTGACCACCTCCTGGCTCTGGTTGAAATTTGGCCTTTCCCTATCTGTCTTCCACGGTCTGAAGACCAGTTTCCTCTTCCATGCCAGGAGCAATTTTGATGTTCCAGACAGCCCGTGAGGGTCTGCCACAAATCCTTGCCTGCCCAATTCCTTATTTTCTTACAGAACACCTTTGGACAAAAGTAGTTGTTTTCTGAGAGGGCAAATTGGCACATTTGCATTTCATCCTTGCTCTTGCACCTAATGGATGAAGATTCCCTCAGAGAATGGTTCAGTAGAAAGCTTCCAAATTCAGTGGCCGAGTTTACGGTCTATTATAGGAATAGAGAATGTTAGAGCTGAAAGGAATTTTACAGTAGAGGAAACTGAGACCCAGAGAAGGGGAAATGACTTACTTAAAGTTACACAACTAATTAGTTCCCAAGTTTGGACTTGAATTTAGCTATCCTGCCACCTAATCTGGTGTTCTTCTGGCAGCCTACTACCTCATAAAGACCAACAATGGCTAATCCTTGAGAGTAGGGCTTAAATATGAGGCATTCTCATATTCACATTTTAGGTCTATAGAATCATAGAGTTAGAGCTGGAAAAGACTTCAGGGGACATCTAATCCAGCTTCCTCATTTTATGGATGAATAAACTGAGTCTAAGGTAGGTTGTGACTTACCCAAGGTCATATAGACAGTAAACATCTCTTGACCATCTGAAGAAGCTTAGAAATGGTGCAGAGTAGAAGACTTGACAAGGTAACCAAATGCTCCTTTGTCATTAAGACAATACCTTAGGAGGCTCAAGTTGTGGGTCCTACACACAGAACAGAAGAGTTGGCTCATGAAAGACCTGGGATTAGGAGTCTCAACTTAGAGCATTTCTTGTTCCAAGCTACCTTCCAAATCTGAAATTCTGTTAGCATGGCTCTTGTGAGATAACTGGACATAGAAGGTGTTAAACTACAATTCTTATCTCAAGAGTTTGGGGGAAGAAGATGAAATGAAGAGAGACCGAGAGACAAAGGAGGAACACCTGTAAATATTGGTCAGGACCTGGGAAGTGCAATGTTGGGAAGTTGAGGCCAGAAGGGTTCTAGAAAACAACATAGCTGACAACATCAAATCTGATCAGAAGTTCAACAATTCCATTCAATGCAACCAACGTTGTTTAGATACCTACTAAATGTAGGTGCCTAGAAACAGATATGGAAAGGGGCACATCCTATACCCTGAAGGTAGCCACATTGTCCCAAACCCATCTCGATGGTTAGCAGCACCACAGAAACTGAAGGGAAAAAACGATTGGCATCACGACTTCAGAACATTGGACAGATTATCTTCCACCATGCTTGAATTAGTAAAATCTTGGTGTGTTTTTTAATTTTGAAAGAGTCTTGAGCATAAATCTGTTACACACTTAACGCATTGGGGCTATTTACATAACTGATAGTGACATTCTAGTAACAAATACTTTTCAAACATGGAGAGTCTAGAATTATTGTTTCCTACCTTAAATCCTAAAATGAATATTCAGATCCTTTGAATACTGGCTTAATTAGCTGCTTTCATTAAAAAAAAATTTAATGGAAAGCTAAAGTTTTCTTCCCATCATCTTCCTTCGTCAGCTTAAGTAATGTGCACTGAATAAAACATTGAACTTAATTGCCAGCATTATTTTAAAACTATATATGCATTTGTATAGCAAGATTGCAGGGGGAGGAGGTTTGGGGGTTGGGGAGAAAAGCAAAGCAGTTATACTTTCTAAAAACCTAGAACAGATATTTGGGGGGTTTTTTTATTTCCTTATTTATTCAAATTGTAGTAGATTAATAGGACCTTTCACACTCTGTTTATGCTGTTAGGAATCTATAGAATGTCAGGACCTCTGGGAAGGCTTTAGTGATTGTCTGATTTGACTCCTTGATTTTGAAGAGGAAACTGAGGCCAGAGAAGGGAAGAGACTTGCCCAAGGTCATATAAAATATTAGCAGCAGAGTAAAGGACTCTTGAGTAGGCATCTGGGTAGCACAATGAATAGAGTGCCAGACCTGAAGTCAGGAGGACCTGAATTCAAATCCAGCCTCAGACACTTACCAACTGTGTGGCCCTGGACAAGTCACTTCACCCTGTTTGCCTCAGTTTCCTCCTCTGTAAAATGAGCTGGAGAAGGAAGTGGCAAACCAGTCCAGTATCTTTGCTAAAAATAAAAATAAGGAGTTAGATACAACTAATCAACTTTAAAAAAAAAAAAAAGGATTTAACTTTTTCAGTGTTTTGACTTGGGTGTGGTAGAAAGAGCCCTACTGGGGAGCATGGAGACCTGTTTTTGAATTCTGGTTCTAAGAGTTATTAATTACCTGGATGTCCATGAGCAAGCCATTTAACCTCCCTAAGCCTCAGTTTCCTCATCTGTAAAACAGAGATAATTGTACTTGCACTGTTGGAGTGATTGTAAAAGAGTGTTATTATGATGCTAGCTCCTTGTAAACTTTAAAGTATTGTGGGGAATGCAAGCTATGATGATCATTACTGTTATTATCAAGTGAGATAATGTGTGCAAAGTGCTTTCTAACAGTTGAGTAATATACAAATATGAGATGCTCTTATCATCAGCCCTCACTCTGCATTGCTGCCTCCCCATCTCATCAGCTTGAGGAAGGGGTTCCTTGGCTCGTTTGCCATATTTCAGACTTTTCTCCCTGATTCCAAGTCCATCAGCCCATCTTGAGAAATGGTTGCAGCAAGTTCCTTAATGTACAGTTGGTCTAATATCATTCAGCTGAGCTCCTGCTTGATCACATACCAGCCATTTTGGTGCTTGGTTTCTTGGCAAGTCTCTGCCCAGCCTCATTGCATAGTTTGCATCCTGGCTTGTGCCAAACACTTGCACTGAGTCACGCTGGTATTGTAGATTGCAGAAGGCCATGTGAGGTTAGCTACATTTTATTTTTTAGTTTATTTTTGGCAATTTTCTCTCCTCAACCTCCAGGGAAACTTCAAGACTTAGAATCACAGAATCAGAATATAAGAGCTAAAATGTGCTTGAGAATCATGGAATCAAAGAATATTAGGGCTAAAAAGGACCTTAGAACATAGAATGTTAAGTCTGGAAGAGATCTTAGAACACAGAATGCTGCAACATAAAACATGGAATATTAAAGCTAGAAAGTCCTTTAGGTCATAAAATGTTAAAGATGAACAAGTCTTTAAAACATAGAATGTTACAACAAAAAAATGGAATGTTAGACCTAGAAAGGCCTTCAGAACATAGACTGTTAGAACCCAGAAAACAGAATGTTAGACCTAGAAAGATCTTTAGAACATAAGACTGTTAGAACCCAGAAAATGGAACTGTTAAATCTAGAAAGGCCTTTAGAACACAGACTGTTAAAACACAGAAAATGGAATGTTAGACCTAGGAAGATCTTTAGAACATAGAAAATCAAATGTTAGACCTGGAATGGACCTTAGAATATTTAGGCAGAAAAAGACCTCAGACATCATCTGACCCAATGTTTTACAGCTGATGGTCCAGGGAATATATTTATGGATCAGCAAAATGTTTACTACGTATAAAAATGATCAGTTGACCAAACTGTCACCCCTTTCCATTCCACTTTCCCTCAGTGTCCTACTTTCTCTTTCCAGCTCCTGTTACTTCTCTCATCCTTTCTTACCCCTGCCCCCTAATGTTCTTCACCATGAGTGGCCTTGCTGTGGCTAAGGAGGCCCAAGCAATCCCAGATAATAAATTCAGACATTTCAATAGTTGGTGATATTTTCCTGACCTATTCTACCTGTCTCTCATTCTACTAACAAGGAAAGAAGATTTAGTTTTACTCCTTGTTCTACTAAAGAGGAAACTGAGACCCCAAGAAGAGAAATTGCTTACCCAAGGTCATACAGGCAAAACATAAGTAGCAGAATTGGTATGTGAACCCAAGCCTTATTCCAAATCTATTGCTCCTTTCAATTCTAATATAATATTAGTTTGTGTAAAATATGGCTAAAATATTTTACAACAGTGGTGTTGAACTTAGAAATGGGGGCCACCAGTCCTTGGATAATAATAGCTAACACTTATATAATACTTACTTTGTGCCAGGTACTGTGCTAAGTGCTTTACAATTATCATGTCATGTGATCCTCACAACAACCCTGGGAGATAGGTGCTGTTATTATCCCCATTTTACAGTTGAGGAAACTGAGGCAGACAAAGCTTAAGTGACTTGCCCAGGGTCACACAACCAGTAAATGTCAGAGGCTGGATTTAAACTCAGGTCTTTCTGACTCCAGACCTGGCACCTGGTACCCTACCCACTGATCCACCCATAATCCACATTTGACTTTAAAAACCACATATCAGCGTTATCTGTTTTATTGTATTTTTTACTTATTCTGTTAAATATTTCTCAATTATATTGTAATCTGGTTCGGGTCACACTTGGGAACGTCATAACTGAGTATGGTCAGTGGGTCACAAGGCTGACACCTCTGCTATGCAGTACAGGTACACAAGTACAACATTTGTGAAGAGGACAAGATGGTGAAACTCTTATGCTAAACTAATGGGGCCTGACCCACTTGGTCTGCCATTTTGACACTGTCAGACCTGTTTCTTAGGCTGAGGGAGGCAGAAGGTCCCCCATAGATTAAATGTTTTCTGACCAAGCAAAACAAAAGAAAACCTAGGGACACATTTCTGGTGCCTTCTCTAAAAGGTCACTCTCTACATCTCTTTTTTTCCTTTGATGGTTAAATGTTGAGATTCAGTTGTTCCTATTTCTGAAAAGCTCTATTGAGACAAAAAAAAAAGATGATTGTGTTTTGCTTTGGGACTTGGCCACATGCCTGTGTTGGCGAGAGGCCTTCTACTGCCCACGGGGGAATGGGTGGAAGTCAACTTAATCTTCTCTCTGAATGCAGTTACTTCATAGGATGCTGATCTAAAATTTCCTCTTCTCCAGTCTGCTTTCATGGAGGTTACATGAGACCAATCCAGGCCTGATTTAGAGTTCTATCAATTATAGGAAAATCCCCAAGGAAAAGTAAAGAGGAAAGACAGACTTGCGAGTATATAGCCAGGAAGGGGAGGAGCGAAGAAAAACCAAAAAGTAGAAACTGCCCCTAGAGATGAGATTACCATAGTACCTCAAACCTAGAGGGTTAGACTGTTAAAGGAAATCTGGAAGACAACACAGAACAAAGAGAAGAGATCTATTGATGATTCACCAAGTGAAAACAGAACAAAATTCAATCAGAGGGCCTTAGTTCAAAACCATGGCCCTGCTGTTTATTCATGTGGCCAAATCTCTTATCATTCCTGGACCATGGTTTCCTCCACTTTAAAATGACAGAATAGAGCTAAACCATTTCCACGGTCTTTTTTAGTTTTAAATCTAGGATCCCGTGACCACAGCTCAAACTTAATACCTGGTTGACCTTGGGGAAGATGCTTACCCTCTGGGAGACTTAGTTTCCCCGTATGTAAAATCAAGAAGTTGGTGATTTCTGTGTACTAGTTCTAAATCCTGCCAACTGCTTAAAATGATGTAGTCTGAACGATGAGCAGTTCCATTTTCCTTAATGCTAGGAAACATGTTTCAGCGCCATTGAAGTATGATGGATGGCATCAGTCTTCCCCGTTAAGAGGAGAGATAATTTCCCATAAATAGATCAGGAGACCTCCCAGGTGGGATGAGGAACCTGCCACACCACGTAGTTCACTTGCCGTGTAATTGCATTGAGACCAAGGTCTTTGGGAAGGAAATGGCTGATGAAATTAGCATTAGTCAGATTCCTGGGGGGCTTGATGCATTGTGGGTAGTAGATCTTGCCTCTAGAAAGGACAAGTTGACGCTGGAGAGGCCAGCTGCTTACAAGCCTGGTGTTAATTGTTTTTCCCCCTAAACGGGGACAGGTTTATCACCCAGGGAAGTAAAGATTTGAGGATCTAATCATGCAAGGCTTGAGACTCAGGCCTTTTTAACAGACTTCAAATTTATGCATGCTGTCCAGGCCTCTTTATTACTATTCTTTGGAAAATATGTGCCTTGGGGGAACCAGTTTTCCTCATAGGGTGTAAATAAAGCAATTGTTACAGTCCCTGGGAGGGCATGAGGGGAGATGGCAGGTAGACTTGGCTAAGAGCTACTTGACACTGAAGGAAGACAGATTTATTTGAAATGTATAAGTCAATAAAAGAAACAGAGGCCTAGTGCTCAGCTGTGTCGAGGAACACAGGAAGCCAGGAGTGCAAATTTGTCTTTTGGAACATTGACAACCTGGAACGCTTCCAGGGAAAGGCGATCAGGATGGTGAGAGGACTGGAGGCCATGCAACACTTATCAGTTTTGTCTAGCTCTTGTCATCAGGAGGACTTTCTTAACACTGAGTCAAGATCTGCCCTTTTGCAATATCTACCCCCAACTTCTAGTTCTGCCTTCAGAGGACAGGAGAAGTCCAATCCCATTCCATATGACAACCCTCTGAATTCTTGAAGAGAGCAGTCATTCCTGCCCCGCCCCCCCCCCCTCCTGGAGTGAACAGCCTCAGTTCCTTCCTTCTCCATCTGGTATAATCTTCAGCCTTCTCACCATTCTGGTCACCCTGTTCTGGACATGATCCAGATTACCAATTCCCTTCCAGAAATATGAAACTCAGAACTCAGTCTCTCAGGGCTTCACTTTCTTCATCTGTAAAAAAAAAAAAAATGAGGGAATTAAACTTCTAAGACCATTTCCCTTTCTAAGATTTTATGATTCTCTCTTGGATCCAGTTGATCCTTTCAGAAGTGAGTATCTTCTCCTGCGACTTCCAAAGCTGGAGGCAAACAACCTGAACAAACATCTTTCTCTGAGCCATTTGGGGTTTTTTTGGATGCAAGTTGCCAAGTCAAGAATAACTGTCTTCCAGATTTATTATGTGACTCAGTTTCCTCATCCATATACTGGGGATAATCCCACTTGTACTGCCTCTCTCTTAGTGTTGCTGCAATTCATGCACTTTTTAAACCATAAAGAATCACAGAAATGTGAATTATTATTATTAATATCCAGCTTTCACAGTAGTGTCTAGCATCTCCAGAAAATTAAACTCTGCAGGAAACATTTGCAAACAAACACCTCTTAATAGTTGTTCTCCTGAGGGGGATCTTTCTACAAGATATTATGAGGATGAGAAGATTATGACTCATCCTTCTCTAATCCCATGAGGCCTCAGAAAAAAGACAAGGAACCAGACTTGGTCACAGAAAAATAGTCCATGGGTGACCTGCATTAATTGTTCCAAAATTATAATGACTGTAACCTCTAAGATGAGCCTCTCATAAGAGAGATGGCATGGTATAATAGATCTGAATTCAAATCCTGTTCCTAGCTGCCTGTGTACGTTGGGGCTAGTTATAATAATAATAAATAATAAAAATAGCTAACATTTATATAGCTCTTACTATGTGCCAGACACTGTGCTAACTTATCACAACCTTGTGAGGTACATGCTGTTATTCTCTCCATTTGACTTCTCTGGGCCTCAGTTTCCTTATCTGCAAAATGAGGACATTAAACTAAATTATTTCAGAGGTCCCTTTCAGCTGTAAATCTGTTATCCTTTGAAAGAGAATAGATATCAGTTCTTTCACAATATCTCTCACCTGTCCCATCCTCTCTGTGTGTTCATTCCTTGCTGAAGACTATGCCATCAGAGAAATAATGACATGACTTGCACTTGACTTTGTTTTGAGTGAGGGAGGGCTGTGCAGGTCACCAGCCTCACTTCTCCTCCAGAGCCACCTGAATCCTGTGAGCAGATATTCATCAGGATGACTGGAGATGACTCAGGATGAGGCAATTGGGGTTAAGTGACTTGCCCAAGGTCACACAGCTAGTGAGTGTCAAGTGTCTGAGGTGAGATTTGAACTCAGGTCCTCCTGACTCCTGCACTGGTGCTCTATCCACTGCACCACCTAGCTGCCCCCCCATCCTCTCTATTCTTAAGACTAACACCATAGTACAGGTTCTCATTACTGTCTGCCTCTTTAAAGTAGCCTCTTTAAAAAAAAAATTGATGATTTCTGTTTCTTATATCACCATGGTATCTCATGGAGTCCTTTCTCTCCCCATCTCCAAGAGCCTTCCCATATGAGAAATAAGATTGTCCAGAGAGGCAGAAAAAAAGTCAGCCCAAGGGCTTAAGACATCAAGAAAGTCCAAAAACGTGTAATGTGTGAAACTCATGGACCTCCAACTTCCCCAAAGGGGTGGGTCAAGGGTATCTTCTTATATCTCTTCATTGGGGTCCCACTTGATCTTTATAATTTTGTTATAATTACTCTTAATTTTTGGTGTGTTCTTTCCATTTATGTTATTGTGCATAATGTTTTCTTGGTTCTGCTTACTTCACTCTGCATCAGTTCACAGAGATTTGTTCATGCTTCTCTGTATTCATCACACACATAATTTCTTACAGCACGGTAATATTCCAATTATAATCATGGACCACAGTTTGTTTAGCCATTCCCAAGTTGATGGGCATCGGATTTATTTCTAGTTCTTAGCTATCTCAAAAAGGGCTACTATAAATATTTTGGAGTAGTTGAGGACTGTTTTCTTGTCAATGACTTCCTTGGGGTATAAGCAGAACAATGGCATCTCTGGTTCAAAGGGTGTGGACATTTTAGTCACATTATTTGCATAATTCACAAGAGCCTCTTAATAGGTCTTTCCTCCTCTACTCCTTTTCTGACCACTACCACCCCTTTCCCCATCCCAAACCATCATCCATACCACTGATGAATAATCTTTCTTACACAAAGATTTTGTCATGTGAGATTTCTGCTTAAAAGTCCTTAGTGATTCTCTCTTACCTTCTAAGCATAGGTGTGCTAGTAAATATCTAACAAGTAGCTCTGAGAGGAGTAGGAAGATGGGAG
This sequence comes from Notamacropus eugenii, assembly GCF_028372415.1. Classification (NCBI taxonomy): domain Eukaryota; kingdom Metazoa; phylum Chordata; class Mammalia; order Diprotodontia; family Macropodidae; genus Notamacropus; species Notamacropus eugenii. The sequence continues at coordinate 124,556,423 of NC_092876.1, forward strand.
AGGGAAGTATACAGCATACACTTTTAAGTTTAATCTGTATTATTAACATTTTCTCTTTCACTTTTTTAAGTCTAGACAATCAAGTAAACAATAAATTGAGCCCTGATTGTAATATTTACTGATTTTCAAAGTGTAAAATGATCACATTAAAAATTTAACAATCAGCTCTAGCAATCCCTTGCCCCCAAGTAGTATTAGATGCCTCTGCCTAGAATTTAAGACCGAGAACTCTACCTTCAAAGTCTCACAGAATGTTATTTCCCTCCTTGACTCTCCATTAGCCAAACTTCTCTCAAATCTCTGCCCCACAGAATATGCATTGTATTTTCCCCATCTCTTCTCTTTTGCCTACACATATCCCTATGCCTGAGATGCCCTCCCTCATCTTCTTCATGTGTTGGTTTTCTCCTTAATATGTAAAGCATAACTAAAATACAGCCTCACTCAGAATCTCTTTGCTGATTCCCCTCTAGTTAGTAATGACCTTAAAGATCACACAACATATTTTTAACTCTTCTCATGTATTTTTGATGTTATTGGATATTATATTTGTTTTAGTTCCTTATTTCCCTTACTAAACTGTGAGTGCTATAAGAACAAAAATTATGCCTTAAACAAAATTTGGCTCTCCCCTCATGCAGATTGAGTTGCCCTCCACACAAGAGTGTTTAATAAATATGTGTAGATGCTATGAATGTCTGCTCTGAGCAGTTGGAATGGATCATTTTTTTTCTTCAACAGCATTGTTTTTCTCCCTCCAACCTCCTTCTACCCTTTTAGGCATGCCTGCGTCATTCGAGGCCAAGTGATGACATCCGATGGAACTCCACTGGTTGGTGTGAACATCAGTTTTGTCAACAATCCTCTCTTTGGGTATACCATCAGCAGACAAGATGGCAGGTAATGGTTTCTTTGTGGCTAGCAGGATGTGAAGGCTAGTTTTCAGTGACCTGGCTCCCACCTACCTTATAATCTTTTTTCAGATTACTCCTGTATCCACATCCCACATGTGTTTCACCCAAACCTCCCTGCCCTAGTTGTTCCCCAAATTTGGCTTGCTATCCCTTATCTCCCTGCCTTTGCCCAGGCTGTGACTCATGCCTAGACTGCACCCACTTGCTCACCTCTGCCTTTTAGAATCCCTAGATTGCTTCAAGGTTCATATCATATTCTTGACCTTTCTAAAATATGCTGAAGTGTCATTGGGGAGTAGTAAAGACTTCTTGAAATTAACAAAGCACTTTTACATCTAAAGGCTGATTATTACTGCTGCTCCTTATTACACACATTTCTGAAGCGCATCAAGGCATGCCTTACTCAGGGCAGCTAGGTGGCATTGTGGATAGAACACTAGCCCTGGAGTCTGGAGGACTTGAGTTCAAATCCAGCCTCAGAAACTTACTAGCTTTGTGATAATGAGCAAGTCTTTTAAGTCTGATTGCCTCCAAAAAGAAAAAATAAAAGACATACTTGACCCACAATTTGCTCCCAAGGACCCTGTCAGGTACCTAGTGCAAGTATTATCATCCCCCATTTTACAGATGAGGAAACTAAGGCCAAGGAAGTGAAATTCCCAATGTTGCACAGCTCACTAGGGCAGAGAGCTTGGATCTGATTCATACTCTGTGCCACCTTTCCACACGAGTGATAAGAGCTGCTTTCTGGGAGAAGGATGGAAATGCTAATATTTGTCCTGTCAGAAATGATGGGTTTTCTATTTTTAATAAATTAAGGTGAGAGAAGGTCCCTCTGGCTAAATCATGTATCCAGAAACTTTCTTCTCACCCTCCTGTTGGAGATAATGCTGCAGCCTGATTGATTTTTAACACCTGTTTAATCGACTACCAGGCTTCAGTTTGTCCTGGCCAGGGTGATAATGAAGTGGGTGATTGGCTGTTAAGAACCAAGATTTTTGTTAAGCTAAAAAAAAAAAAAAGCATCTTCTCATTCAGGCACCTTCCAAGAGACAGTAGGAGGCAGAATTTGGTTAAGAAGCATTCCTTTGGGACCCAATAAATTCTCCCATTAAATGGATGAACTTCCCTGCCCAGACAGCAAGTGACATCCTCCCAAAGCCAATGTAGGCAACGTTTCTCTTTTTAATGTCCCATTGATCCAGCTTTAAACACTGAACCAGAGCTCAAGAACAGCACATGCACAGAGGGAGAAGACCTCGGGGAGGTCTTAGAACAAGGCAGGTGTATGTGATCACCCTGTTCCTGAAGGCTGTTTCTATGATTCTAGATAAAGGACCTCCAAGAACATCTTGTCTAATCCTCACCCAGATAAGGAATCCTATCTTCAAATTCTCCTAAAAGCCATCCTCTAAACCTAGCTGGATGATGTCCAGTGATGGGGAACTCATTACCTCCTGATAGAGCTCAATTCATTTTTTGCTTAGCTCTCGGGGATAAGGTGTTATTCCTCATATCAAGTTACTCCTAATCATGACCATTCTCCAACGCCAAAGAGAACAAATCAACATCAGGCCTTACCCTACTGGAAGGGAGCCATCATCTTCCCCAACCCCAAATCTTCTGCAGGCTAATCCTCCCTTGTTCCTTCAGCCAGCCCTTGCATGATGTAATCTACAGGGATCTTACATCCCGAATGTCTTCTTTGAAATGTGCTGATGTGGTGACCTGAACAGGGCAGCTGGAGACTGATGAGAGAGACCCTGTCATCTCCCTCTGAGCAATAATCAGAGTGGGATTACCCCCTACTACACTACAGAGTCTGTTTGTTTAGGAGACTTTCTTATGGTGCTGTAAATTAGAGAGTGCTGACATCAACATACTCCTTAAGAAAGAGAAAGATACTGAGCTAGCAAGGATGAGTCATTAAAATAGGAATTTTTCAGGAGATAGTTCCTCCCCTCTTCCCGTCAGTCTTTCTAGCATCTGTATACCTAGGGAACTCTCACCCAGCCCAGCTGTGCCTCTTCTCCCTCTCCACAATGACCAGGAATCCTACAGATTTTCTTGCCCTTGACAAGGTGGTATCACTGGGCCCTCCCAACATAAGACGCTGCTAACGTGTACTTTAAACTCATAAAGTTCTTTACAAATATTACCCAATTCTGCCCTCACATCAACCCAGGAGGTAGGTGCCCATTTTATAGGTGCTGTTATTTTCCCCAGTATCTGAAGCAGGTTTTAAATTCAGGTCTTCCTGGCTCCAGGTCCCACATTCTATCCACCATGCCACCTAGCCAGCCCAGCTATGCCTATATATGGACAACCAACCAATGAAATTTTTATCTGGTATAGCTGCTCAGTTTTCCCATCTCTAGGAAGAGTGGAATCAGATGAAATTACTTTGGAAGTCCCTTCTAACTCTGGATCTGTCCCAAAAATAGAACTCAAATGCAGTGCAAGGATTGATGTCCCCATTTTGTGGACATGACAGCACCTCAACGAAGCTTGCAGAGGAGAGTCAGTGGGATTCTTTCCTCCCCTCCTCCCCGCTTTCCCTGTCCTGCTCTCTGGCTGACCTTCTGAGGGCTAAGAAGGGCATTCTTTAAAAGCAGGCCAGCTCCATCAAGGCAATACCTGACACTTGGGAGTGACAGTCTTTCCTGCTACATTGCCACAACCTCTGGTGGTTCTCAGCTCCTGGAGCCTGAAATGAGATTGATGCCTCTCCTTTGGGGTACATTGAATGCCCATACCTGAAGCCAGATTTCTCCCAGTAAGTTAATGAGCCTGGTTCCCTCCCATTAGAGCTGAGCTCCTCCTGCAGTTCTCTGTGCCTGCCCTGTAGAAGGGAAGGTGTATCTAAGAATAAACCCAGGAGGCCTTTGTCTCCCCAAGAGCCTGTAGAATGGGATTCTCTCCCCCTCCCCCTAGTCCTTTCTCCTTTTTTGTGCACAGCCTCATGTGAAGGGAGCTTTCTCCTTGTCTGGTTGTAATGCTGGCCAAATGCTTATTAACTGTTAAAAATGTCCTCATCAACACACAAAGGCTGTTCAGTGCGCTGACAAGCAGCAGCAAGTTCTCACAGTCTTTTTTAAAAGAGTAGGTGTGGAAAGCTAAAGCCCTACCTGGTATTTCAAATCAAGCATCTTCCCCAGAGTCCCAATCCAGAGGATTTTTGGTAGGGAGTAAGTTTGGCCTTATGGACAATAGTCACCAATTATATTAAGTAGCTGTGTACCCAAGATAGTAAATAACAAAATTATTCTGCAAAAAGAAAGGCAGCCTGAAGGTGAAGGAGCTGGAACGTCACAACACAGAACTCATCGGTGTAGAGTGGACTTGCAGAAGCTGGTTAAGTGCTTGTCATGAAGAGTACAAGCCATCTTTTTTTCAGATATAAAGATGACCTAATTGACCTTTGGGGTCTGAATATAGTACTCTGCCTGCAGTTGGTGCTCAATAAAAGCATGTTGCCTTTTGTTCCTTCTAACTCTTGAGTGGCTGTGAGTCTGAGACCTGGGTTAAAATTGCACCTGTGTCACTGACTCACTATGTGACCTGTGGACAAGTAAGCCTCAGCCCTTTTATTTGTAAAATGGAAATTAATATATTCAGGTTGTGTACTTCATAGAGTTCCTGTGGACACTCAAATGACAGAATGTGATCAATAGCAAAAGCCTTTTGTTATGTTAAAGTACTACTCCACCAAGTGATATGAAAAGGATTCTGTCAAGGAAATTTTGGACACAGAGACCAGAAGATGTAGTGCTAGGGAGACCTTAGAGATCATGTCATCCAACCTTCTCATTTTGCAGATAAGAAAAGTGGTCACAGAATAGTGAAGTGCCTTACCTGGGGTCATTCACATAGCTAGTAAGTAATGGAGGCAGAATTTGAACCCACGTTCTCTGGCTCTGGATCCAGGGCTTTATCTACTATTCCATGAAGCCTCTAGATAGCTTTTTCTTTTCCCTTTAAGGGAAAATTACGGATAGGGACTATTTTTTGGTATGAAGAATTCCCAGGTGAGGGAAATCCATACCGTGACCATGCAGGTCAGCCTCTCCTTTGCACTTAAAAGCTTTAGAGACTTAGACTGAGAGGTTCGATGCCCAGCTCACATAACATCAGAGATGGGACTTGAAAGCATGTCTTCCTGGCTTTAGGCCAGCTTTCTGTCCACTAAGCCACACTGTCTCTCTCTTTAAAATAATAATAGGTTGTTGTGTTGTTGGTCATGTTTCTCCTTCATTCTCAAAGAGGACTATGACATTAGGGAGATGATGACATGACTTGCAGCTGACTTTGTTTTGAGTAAGGGCGGACTGTGCAAGGTCACCAGCCTCACTTTCTCCTCCTGAGCCATCTGGGTCCAGTGACCAAATATTCAACAGGATGACTGGAGATGGCCAGGATGCAATGGGAGACCCTGACCCTTTTAAGCTAATGTCTTTTCAGGTTCTCATATAATAATATGAAATTAGATACAAGTACCCTTTTTTTCACTATGAGCTTTAGGCCCAGTTTTCCCAATCCTACACACATACACACACTTTTCCCCAGTGCTAGGCACTGCCCCTGACTAGCATTTAGAGAATCTGTCAGAGCATGTAAGATCCCAGAGCATTCCATGGCTTAAGTGATTTGGGAGATGTCATGTCAGACAAGTGGCAGAGAGGTAGAATCTGGCACTGTCATTACACCCACACCCACACCCACACCCACACACACACACACACACACACACACACACACACGTGATTGTCTTAAGGAAACCCTAAAGGGCCAGAGAAATGGAAACTATTGTTCCTCATATTCACCTGTCTGATCTCCCAAAGGCAGTGTTCTGTAATGGCATAAATAATAGTAGAAAAAAATCCCTAATGTTTCCAGTGAAAATGGCAGCAAGTGGGCCAAGGTAAAATGCACCAACTATACCAGCGTTGAGTAGGTTCCTCACCAGAAAACTGACTACCAGGCAATTCAAGTCACCAATGATAATCAATCATGAAAATGAGCAAAGTCCTAAAGAGTCCAGGTTTTGTCTTAGTAAAAAGGGTCTACAGGGATAGAATCGCATATTAAATTCATGTTAAATGGAGCCTTGGAAGCATCAAGTGAACAAAGGACCTCACATACTAATTACATGCATCTCCTAAGTCCCAGTCCTGCTGCCTATGTCAGGAGAATACTGGCCAACTGGAGACCAACTACCATGGGGAGAGTATTGCCATCCAGGAATTATTGGAGGAGCTCGAGTGAGAAGATCAGATTTAGGGAAGGATGTGATTGTTATCTTCAGGTATCTGAGAGCCTATCATGAGAAGAGGAATTAGGCTTTACCTGCTTGGGCCTGGAAGGCCCAAGAGCAAATATTAAGTGGAAGTTATCATACAGCAAAATAAGGAATTCCAAGAAAAGCTCCCTAATAACAAGTACTCTCCAAAAGAGCTTCCTTGCCCTTGGTCTTGGGGCAAAGGCTGGGTGATCACGTGTTGAAGATGTTGTGAAGGGAATTTCTGCTCTAACATGGACCGAACTAGATATCCTCTGATATCCCAACACTGGGATTCTGCAGTTCCACGATTCTGGCCTGACCAGTTTAATGGATGGATTTCAGTTAAATGCCCTGGACTGCCTTCTCTTCAAGGGTCAGTTGAGCCTAGCATTCAGGTGCCAACCTTATGAAATATTCTGTTGAGGGAGGGGCAGCAGACAAAGGAAGGAGACATTCACAAACACTAACATTTCATAACCAGTTTCTGAGGTCTCAGAGTCACCTAGGGGTGTCAAGGTTTACCCTCCAAATGATGGTAGTCATGCCTCTCGGTAAGAACAGGAAATGGTGTCTGGCTTGGCATGACTTTGGGTCTGGTGGAATGAGCGCTTGACTTCCTCAATTGAACTGTAACATAGGACTTTTTCCCCTCTATTAGGATTTGATCTGTAGCTCTCCCTTTTTTGTTTCCAGCTTTGATCTGGTGACAAATGGTGGGATCTCCATCATCTTGAGGTTTGAGCGGGCACCTTTCATCACTCAAGAGCACACACTCTGGCTCCCATGGGACCGCTTCTTCGTCATGGAAACCATCGTCATGAGACATGAGGAGAACGAGATCCCAAGCTGTGACCTCAGCAACTTTGCCCGCCCCAACCCTATCGTCTCTCCCTCCCCTCTGACAGCCTTTGCAAGCTCATGTGCAGAAAAAGGGCCTATCGTTCCTGAAATCCAGGTATGAATCCAGCTTAGATGGGGTAGGGGAAGAGTGATAGGGCTAAAGATTCAAGGCAATTCAATTCAACAAATGTTTATTAAATGTTCATGTTACTGCACTAGATACTGAGGTTACTTTTTTAAAAAAAGGTGAAAAAGAAAGTGCAGGACCTCAAACAGCTCATTGTGGGAATGATGGGTAGCAAGGATATCTTCTGAGAAAATGCAAAGTAAGGGGGGATGGGCGCAAAGGGAGCAACTTCTGAATTAGACCCTTTAATAATGTGGAGGCAGAGAACATTTTCAGTAAGGAAAACAAGCAAGGCCATAGTTCCTGAGATGAGCCCTGAGGGAAGGTGAGGATTCTGAAGGACAGAAATGAGGAAGAATTAAAATACAGAATTAGGGAAATACAAGAAGTGGAAGATGGCATTTCAAGGTTAGAAAACAAATAGTTGTAATCCGAATTGGCTATAATATGGAGCATGTGAAGGGAAGTCATATGAAATAAGATTGGAAAGGTTGGAGAAAGACTGTGGTGAGCCTTGAGTGCTAGGCTAAGGAGAGTGTACTGTAATCCTAAAAACAATAGGGAGCCATTGAAAATTGCAGAGGAGAGGAGTGGCATGATCAGGGCTATGCTGAAGGATGGAAGGATGAAAGGGAGGGAGGAAAGAAGGGAAAGAGGGAAGATAAAATTCAGTGACTTTAATGGGCCAAGCACTGGGGATGTAAATGCAAGTGAAAAGAAAAACTGTACCTGCCCTAAAGGAGCTTATATTCTAATAGGGGATGATGAAGGTACATAGGTTTAAAGTCCAAAAGCCAGGAACAAGACCTCTTTATCTTTTTTTTTAAGTATAGTAGGTCCATACCATATGATGAGTATGGCAAGTAGCATCAAACTGGGTGAATTATGGTATCACATTTAATTAGAACTGGCATGGAAGCCACAGAGAATACCTGTAGTGCAGATTTCCAGATTTAGACTATAAAATGGCACCTCACTCTGCACCTGAGGATCATAGCATCATAGGATGTTAGAGGGAGGGGGTGACTTCAGAGATTATCCCCTCTAATGCCTCCTTTTCATAGACTCATTGAATGAGAGACCTGAAGAGACCTAGAACTAGAATATTAGAACACAGAATGCTAGCAATGGAAAGGAGTTGAGCACATAACATGTTTAGGCAGAAAACACAAAATATTAGAGCCAGAAGGGGTTATATAATTATAAATCATATATTTAGATCTCTAAGGAACCTTAGAAGTCATCTGGTCCAACTCCCCTTATTTTACAGCTAAGGAACCTGACACATAGAGAGATTATCCCAAGGCTACGTAAAAGATCTTAGAGATTATCTACTGTTCTCATCATTTTCATAGGACCCAAGTGACCATCTACAGTAACCATCATATTTTCAATTTGTTTTGGCCATAGAAGGGATTATCCACCCTTCTGGGAAGTTAGCCACAGGATCTAAGTGTTTTAGGGTTAGAAGGAACCTCAGCAATCCTCTGATCCCACATAGACCCAAAACACACTCTGCTTCTTGAAGACCTCCAAAGAAAGGGAACTCAGCACCTCTCTGGTAGCCTATTCCAATTAGGTGCATTTGAATTATTTCGAAGCTTTTCTAAAATCGAGCCTAAATTTGTCCCTGTAATTTCTACTTGTATCTTCTAGTTCTGCCTTCAGGAGACAAACAGTTCGTGGGTAATCCTTCCTTCCCTTTCAGATACTTGATAGCCTTGAGATACTTCCCTTTCAGATACTTGAACATAGCTATCATGTTTCCCCTGAGTCTTTTCTTCTCCAAGCAAACAGACCCTTACCTGCAGTTCCTTCAACTGATCCTGGTATACATGGACTCCAGGACCTTCACCATCCTGGCTGCTCTCTTTTGCATGCCCTCCTACTTATCGGAGCGATATCCAAAGCTGAATAAGGCAACCTGAACAAAACAGAACACAGAGGCACCTTTTTTATTGCTGACTGTGCAGCCCAAGATCACATCAGCTGTTTGGCACATAACATCACTAACTCATATTGAGCTTGCAATCCATTTTTTTTAAAATGATCTTCTAGTACCCCTAGAGTTCACATGACATCCACCTGGGTCAGCTTACCCATTGCTGTAATGATTCTCCCACATCAAAGAATCACAGAATCTTAGAATTTAAGAGACCCTGAGAATGTTAAGTGTCAGAGCTAGAACATCAAGGGGCCGCTAGGTGGCATAATGGATAAAGCGGTGAGTCTGGAGTTAAGAAGATCTGAGATCGAACGGCCTCAGATACTTACTAGTTGTGTGATCCTAGGCAAGTCACTTAACCTGGTCTGCCTCAGTTTCCCCATCTGTAAAAAGAGCTGGAAAGGGAAATGGCAAACCACTCTAGCATCTTTGCCAAGAAAACCCCAAATGAAAAGAAAAAGAAAACCCCATTCTGAAATGACTGAACAAAATCTGTAAGTATATGTATGTGGTCACAAAATGTCCCTTGAGAGTAGAGAATAATGTTACATACTACAAATAGTAGTGCATAGAATATGGACTTGGACTCAGAAGGTCCTTGGTTGAAATCTCATCTCAGAAGGTGGGATCTTGGGCACTTAATCTTTTTTGCTTCAGTTTCCTCCTCTGCAAAATCTATAGAGACTTTAGTAAGCTCTCACTATAAGTCAGGCCCTGGGCTAAGCATTGGAGTTACAAATACAAGCACACGAGGCAGTCCCTGCTCCAAGGAGGGAAGATAAGGCATTTGGGGGACTAAAGGGGAGGATGGAGAGAAAGGGTCAAGGTGGCAGTTCAGCAGGTGAGGAGAAGGAGAAAGAGGAGGATAGTACAGGCATGAGTTAGGTGAAGCCTGGCTAGAATCTTTCCTAAAAATGGGATCCCAGGGAAGGAGTTACCAGTGAGGGGAGGTGCCAGGATGGATATTTCTCAGGAATAGCAACGCAACAGAATGAGGGGGCTGGACTTGCTGACCTCTGAGAGTCTGTCTGGCTCTGATGTTACAGTGCCATGCTTCTCCAGTCCCCAAGAGCCTCACACCACCCAGGGCTCACAGGCAGCCCTGAACCACTGACATGAGCTACCGCCATAGGATGCTGTACCCCTCTTCCAAGAGCAACCTGAGAAAATAGAGCCTGAGGCCAGCAATAACTCCCAAGGGAGTTATTGTGTAAGGACAAAATGCCTGATTCTGTTTGAATAGTGACAGTAAGTACCAGAAGGAAGTCAGAAGTGGGGGTGGAGGACATCTTCACTGGAACCAGTGGGTGGAGATTAGAGGCAGGCACATCGTAGATGAGTTTAAGGAAGGACAATCTGAGCTTTTTGAAAATAGAATAGAGGAGAAGGAGATAGGCATTTATATACTGTCTGCCATGTGCCACACACTGTGCTAAACACTTCACAAATATTTCATTTGATCCTTACAAGAGTCCTGAGAGATAGGTGTTATGATTATCCATTTCACAATTGGAGAAACTGAGGTAGACAGACTTGCCCAGGATCTCACAGCTAGGAAGGGTCTGAGGTCACACAACTAGCAAGGGTCACATTTGAGCTCAGGTCTTCCTATCCACTATCTACTTCCATCCCCTATCCACTGGGCCACTCGCTGCTTCTTGTGAGGTAGTTAGGTCCCCCTCTGGTGTATTGTGTCCCCAAAATGGGAAAAAAAAGGACAGTGAGAACTCAATTCAGTTTAACAAACCTTTAATAAGCACCTACTATGTGTGCCAAAGACTGTACTAGGTACTGAGAATACAAAGGCAGAAATGAAAACAAGGCCTGCCATCCCAAAGCTCATATCCTACTGTGAAACAATAATGAACACAGATAAGTAAATACCCAGTGATCTTGGCAGAGGAGTGCCCACAGTTAGTGAAGTCTGGAAAGGTCTCTGTTAGGAAGGCACTTGAGCTGAGCTGAGCCTTGAGTCAAGCCAGTGATTCTAAAAGGTGGCGTTGAAGCAAGAGAGCGTCCAGATGCGGAGGGCAAGAGAGAAGCCGCCTGTGCAGTTACAAAGGCAGGAGGATGTCATTTGTGGGGAAACAGCAGAAGCAGGTTTGGCTGGAACATAGAATGTATTATGCATTAGGGAAAGTAATGGAAAATGAGGAGAAAGATTGCAAGCCATGTCATACAAGAGTTCCTCAGAGGAATTGGGGATGTTTCACCTTTAAAAGAAAAGACTTGGAGAAAGACATGATCACTGTCTTCAGATATCTGAAGCATTTGTCACATGGAAATCACAGGCTTATTCTGCTTGGCACCAGAGGGCAGAATCCAAGCCAAGGCTTTCTCAGCTCAGCAGGAGCAGGGAACTCCTCAGGTGGCGAATCGTCCAAAAATGAAACAGGCTGCCTGGGAGACTAGTGACTTCCCTGTTACTGGAGATCCCAGGATTCTAAAGAAGAAGGAATCTAAGCAACCGTCCGGTTCAACCTACTCCTTTTTTTTTTTTAAGTGCAGAAAGCTCTAAAAAAAAAAAAGTTAAAAATAAATGAAAATAAATTTTTTTTAAAAAATAGAGATGTGGCTTTCCTGAGATGGTACAGGCAATCAGTTGCAGAAAAAATTGCAGCAAATTGGGCTTCCAACCCAAATCCCCTGACTCCAAAACCAGGGCCCTTTTCACTATACTCTGTTGCTTCTCAAGTAGAAATTGGAGAGATGATATAGAAAGGATTTCTCTACCTGCCTCAGGTGGGGATTTGTTAGAATGCCTTTGGAGGTTCTGTGATTTGAGGACCTGACCTCACCCTGAGCATTCCCAAGGCTTCAGAAAAGGGAAAGGATCTATTCCTCAAAGGAAAGCTGGAAACCCCTTTCCTCAATAAACTCAAGATGTAGCACCAGTGCCTAACAGAGGAGTAAAGGAAGATCTCCTTGAGGAAATACTATGGTATAAAGTTTCTCCCAGTCTACTAAGAAAAGATGGGGGTTTCACTGGACTACAAGCTCCGTATAAGTCAAAGGTGTGCCATAGTAGCCCAAAAGAGCTAATTCACAAACTTAGGCTACATTAAGAGAAACAAAGGGAGGTGAATGTACCACTGTCCATGCCTCTGCTCAGACCACACCCGCAGTACTATGTTCACTTCTGAGAGCCACATTTTAGGGACGATATTGATTAGCTGTGGAAATATATTTAATATGATTATACGTGTATAGCCTATATCAGATTACTTGCCATCTTTGGGGGGGGAGGGGAAGAGAAGGAGGGAGAAAAAGATTGGAACTCAAAATCTTACAAAAGTGAATGTTGAAAGAAATAAAATGGTGAGGCTCTAAAAAAAATCAACAGGGAAAAAAAGAATATTGATTAACTCATGCTGGTCCAAAGGAGGGGAGCTAGGATGCCATAGGGCTTTGGGGACCACGCAAGGATATACTGGTAAATATTTAACAACCAGCTTTCCAAGGGTGGGGGGGGATATATACTCACAACACTTTTTAGTTTAATCATTATCAACATTTTCTCCCACCACTTTCTCAAATCTAGACAATCAGTAAAACAATAAATCAAGCCCTGGTGTAAAGCATTTACCAGTTTCAGAGATGCAAACTCTCCCAATGAAAATTTAATAGTTGGCTCTTGAAAGTCAATAAGATATCTCTGGGACCATAGTATTATATAAGAAAGTGGAAATACTGGTCTTCAGTACTTAAAGGTCACATAATAATGCTCTTCAGGTATTTGAAGGACTTATATTGAAAAAGAACCACACTAGATACTAGAGAGAAGAGCTGGGAGCCATGGACAGAAGTTATGAAAAGACCTTAGGTTGGGACTTGATGTAATTTTAAAAAAGAAAAGAAACTTCCCCATATTAAAGCTATTCCAAAGCTGAGTCACCTGCCTAGGGAAATAACAGATACTCCATCATTAGAGGTCTGCAGGACCACTTGTCAGATTGGAGATGGAGATGAGATTCTTGGGTTCAGGTTGGTCTCAGCAGTCTCTGAGGTCCTCAGGAGGCAGCATGATATAGTGGGCACAACTCTGAACATAACATCAAGGAGACCTGGTTTAAATCTTGCCTGAGACTTTCATAACTCATGTGACCATGGACAGAACTCAATCTATACTCTTCCTTTCTGAAGAGGACCATGACATCAGAAAAATAATGACACATGATTTGCAATAGACTTTGATATGAGTGAGGGAGGGCTGTGCAAGGTCACCAGCCTCACTTTCTCCTCCTGAGCCATCTGGATTCGGTGACCAGATATTCCTCAGGATGACTGGAGATGGCCCAGGATGCCATGGGAGACCCTGGCCCTTTTAGGCTAAGGCCTTTTCAGGTTCTCATTTTGAGTGAGGTCATGCCCATTCAGTGAATAGACCTCTTTAAGAAGTGAGTCAGAGGATGACCCATCTCTACAGTGAGACTAAGAATAACTGTTACAGTCTACTCCTCAGGGCTGTTACAAAGTTAAAATGTTACAATGTATATAAAGTGACTTATAAATTTTAAAGCTCTTTCTAGTTGTTATCCAGACTCTGATATTCTGTTATTGTGGAAATTTTGTGATTCTCTATCTTGCTCTTCATCTGAAAATTGTATGGAAAGTAAGAACTTCCTTGCCCCAAATAGGTAAATTTGAAAGGAAATAACTGAAGATTCCATTTAATTCAATTCAGTAAACATGTACCAAGCACAGAGATCTGTGTTGGGTGCTGGGGGAAGCACAGAGTTTAGTTAAGACCTTCCCTGTCTTCTAAGAGATACATGGGAATTGGCCAGAAATCAAAATTCCTTCATCCAGCAAACCTCAAACTTGTTGAGTTGTTTCTTAGAGCACTGCTGTCCCCCATCCCGATTCTGATGGCAGGCACGGCAACCTGGGAGATGGGGGGAGTAGAAGAGCAGGAGACAAACGAGAAATCTGCCTGCACTCCTCTAACCTGCCAAATCAACCCCCTGACAACATGCATGTTAATGGATTGCCCGGGTTCACAGAGCATTGCCTTTATACATTTATGCGTGTCTATTTTATGCCCCACTAAGCAAACACATTTCTTTGTGTGTGCCATGTCGCATTGATCCAGTTGACAGCGTCCAAGAGCAGAATGGAGACATTTTGAAATCCATGGAGCTCCCCCCAGGTTCCAACCTCCCTCCCATTTAGAGTATTCAGCACGTATCTCCTTCTAGTCTGTACTACCAGGCTGACCTTTCTTAGGAGATGGAAGTCAATAGAGACAGATCATGCCAGGGAGTGGTAATTTGTTACCCAGGCCCGAATCTACTATTACCAGGAGTGTTCAGGCAGTTGTGATGCCAGCCTGTCTTTTCCCAGTGGTTGGGACTTTCAGCTACATTAGGTTAAAAGAGCACACTGTGCTGCCCCCCTACAAAGCTAAGCAGCTGGTGGCTGTCTGAACCCCATTCTTAGCCTCGCATGTTGCTAGGCTCATAAAATATATTAAAATAAATTCTAGGCTTTTCCCAGTGCTGTCATTTCTCACCCTTTGCAAGCACCAAGAGATGTAAATTGAAAAGGGTACATTAGAGAAAGTAAATATTTATGAGAGCAATGGGATGATGCTCTTCCACGGTGATTCACCCAGCTGTCGAACCTCAGGCTGCTTGAAAGAGCTAGCACTTGGAACGATTGCTTTGACTTAAGTCCATTCATTCATTCGAAAAATCTTTATTAAGCACTTACTATATATGAAGCTCAGTGACGGGATCCTGAGCAGAGATATCATGTTGTCATTTAGTCATTTTTCAGTTGTATCTGACTCTTTTGGGGGTTTTCTTGGCAAAGACACTGGAGTGGTTTGCTGTTTCCTTCTCCAGCGCACTCTACGGATGAGGAAACTGAAGCATACAGGGTTAAATGACTTGCCCAGGGTCACACAGCCAGATTTGAACTTAGGTCTTCCTGACTTCAGGCCCATTGCACCACTTAGCTGTCTAGAGACATCATGGTAGGGTGAAAAAACAGAAGACTTAGAGTGGGAAATGCCTGGGTTTGAGTCTTGATTTCACTTCCTACCAGCAGTGAAGTACTTGTGGACAAGTTAGGGCAGCTAGGTGGTTTGGTGGATAGAGCATCAGACCTGGAGTCAAAAAAACCAGAGTTCAGTGGCAGTTAGGTGGCACAGTAGATAGAGCATCAGACCTGCAGTCAGGAGGACCTGAGTTTAAATCTAGCCTCAGACACTTAATAGTTATGTGACCCTGGGCAAGTCTCTTAACCCCAGTTGCCAAAAGAGAAAAAGAAGAAGGCCTGGCCCCAGATACTACTAGCTGTGTGACTCTGGGCAAGTCACTACACTTCTGTTTGCCTCAGTTTCCTTAGCTGTAAAATGAGGTTAATAGTAGCACCTACCTGTCAGGATCAAATGAGATAATATTTGTAAAGCACTTAGCACAGTGTGTGGCAATAGTAAGTGCTATATAAATAGCACCAGCATCATCATTCATTTCTCTGGAACTCAAGTTTCCTCATCTGTGTAATGAGCATAATGCCTTTTCACTGCTTACCTCACAGGATTGTTCTGTGGTGAGTATTTTATAAGACTTGTAGCACAATGGAAAGGTGAGTTATGTTTCACACGCAGTCCCTAGCCTCAGATTTAATAAGCGTATGCCACAAAGATTAGAATAAGGTGACTGTATTTCCCTTCAGTAGACTGTGCAATATCTCTCTACCAAACTGTGATCTCTTTCAAGGAAAGGATTGTATCTTATTTCATTCTTCTCTTTCCCCCAGCACAAGGCCTGGTACACAGTGAAGTGCTTAGTAGATGTTTTTAGAATCATAATAATTAATGAAAATATGAATAATCCCTACCACATACCTAGGAAAGCACATATTTGCCTTCCCTCTCTCTTTTCTTTTTACATATACCAGAAAATCAGAGACTCTCCAAGAGGAAAGGAACCTTAAAGTTTCCTGAGGAGGAGTCCTCTCCCTAACATCCCTCCAACATGATCAGCCAACCTTTGCTTGAAGATTGCTAGGGGTGAGGAAGTCGATCCTCACAACAAGAAAAGTAATGACTCACGTTTATATGGTGCTTAGGGCAGCTAGGTGGTACAGTGGATAGAGTGCTGGGCCTGAAGTCAAGAAGACCTGAATTCAAACCCAGCTTCAGACACTTCCTAGCTGTGTGACCCTGGGCAAGTCACTCAACCCTGTTTGCCTTCATTTCCTCATCTGTAAAATGAGCTGGAGAAGGAAATGATAAACCAAAGTGTCTTTGCCAAGAAACCCCAAACAGGATCACAAAGAGTCAGACACGACTGAAACAACTAGACAACAACAATCTAGTTCTTCGCTATGTACAGCATGCTTCTTTCGTAATAATCTCAAGTTCAGGAGAGGAATGAATGTTGTCCCTGTTTTACAGACAACGAAACTAAGACTCGGGTGGGGTAAGAGGCTCCCTTGCTCAAGATCAATAAATAAATGAATGAGTGAATGAATGAATAAGTACATAAAAGAATTAGAACTTACTTTGAGACTGGAGAGGGGAAACCATCACATCCAACTCAGAGGATCAGGTAAGGTGCCACATAGCAGAGAGGGTTTGAGCCAAACCTTAGCAAGGTGAGTTGGATGTCAATAGACAGAGATGGAGGTGATCTAGGCATATCAAAAGCATGGAGTAAGGAAATAAAGGACGTTAAATCCTAGATCTGGAGCTGTAAGACCTAAGAGATCATTTAATAGATGAGTTTTTCATCTTTCTGTGTGTCATGGGCCCCTCTAGCAGTCTGGTTAAACCTATGGACCCTTTCTCAAAATCATGTTTTTAAGTCATTTAAGGACAGGCTAACTTTCAGGTAGAGGTTAGTAAAAATCAACATATAAATTTCTTTCTATCCAAATTCACACATCCACCACCCCTCCCCTTGAAATTTATCCCAACACTCCTTGATGGTCTATAGACACTAGATCAGGAGTCTAGGATCCTGATCTCATCTAGGCCAAACACTTCAATTTCTCAAGGGGAAACTGAGTTCTAGAGAGATCAAGTGGCCTATCCAACATCCATGAGACAGTGAGTAGTACAGTCAGTTTGACTAGAGTATCGGGTAATATAAGAAAAGCTGGAAGATTCCAGTGGCTCTAGATTGTGGAGGTCCCTGGATGTTGAGGATAAGTCCAGGACTAGGGAATGCCTAGGATGAGAATGAGAGACATTGTATTTCTGCCCTATTGGCTCTATGAGTGCAAGGCTGTCATTGTAGTGCTTGGAATCACTGAACTTAAACCCAAATGAAAGCTCCCTGAGAGAAGGAACTGGTTGGGAATTATCTGTCTTTCATGCCTAGCACAGTGCCCAGCTCATGGTAACTGTTTAATAAATGGAATTGAATGCAGGTGCAATGGGAAGGATCACCACCATCCTTTCAATGTCTGCATTGACCCTTCCATGATTTAGCATTCCCTCCTTAGAACTGAGCTCTGAGCATCAAGCTGCCAAAAGTTCAGTTACTTAAATGTGTGCTGGAAGCCTCACATTCATTTAAAATTTCCATCTTGGAAGAGCTGATGGAAATCTTTTTTTTAAGGTCTCAGCATCCACTGTATTTATTTTTACTAGTGTCTAGTTTGAAAAACACATTGTAACATTGTTCCACACAGCTAGAATGCTGCAAAATTTGGTCACAGTATTACTATCAAATAGTTTCAGAGCTCAGGACTAAATTTAAATCTAGAGCTCAGGTCTAACTTTAACTTTATGCTATCACCTTGACATCCTTGGCTGGATCAGCTGGTGGATTGTTCACTTGGAAAACCTTGCCCTCTCTCCTTGTTTCTATGGGCAGTAGTCAGTTAGTCCTCATAGGCTTAGGGGCCCAGTCACACTTGGCTAACATCTCATACTCTGTTAACTGACATTACACAGAATCAGACATTAGGGAACAACTAGTCCAATCTCTTCATTTTACAAATAAAAAAAATTTAGAAGTTAAACTCATAGGCCCAGGATCACCCAATAAATAAGTGTCAGATCCAGAACTTGAACCTGAGTGTCCTGATATCCAAATCCATTGTTCTCTTAGTAAAATTTCTCCAGACCTCAGTTTCCCATCTCTAAAATGAGAAGACTGGAATAAAGCTAAGGTCATTCCCAGCTCTAGATCTGATCTTTTCTAATTTTCTGTGAAACACAGATAACTGAATTAAGTGCCTGACTCAAGCTGGGGCTGGGGAGGAGCAACTCTGCTTTAAGAGGTAACTGTACCAGCTCAGAGAAGCTGCTTATTGCCTGAATGCAGTGGGGAGCCAAGAGAAGTTCAAGAGAACAGGTTGGGGGAAATGATTAGCTTCTAAGATCTTCCTAAATTAGATTTTCAGTGTGGGGCTATAACAGTCTGTTTTAAGTTAAATGCCAGCCCAGTCTATGCACACTTATTCCAAGGCATTAGGCTAAAACATTGAGCATGGAGTTAAAACACCTGCGGTTGAAATTTTGGCTCAGTTGCTTACTTCATACTACTACTACTACTACTACTACTACTACTACTACTGCTACTACTACCACTACTACCACTACTACCACTACTACTACTACTACTACTACTACCACCACTACTACCACTACTACCACTACTACTACCACTACTACCACTACTACTACCACTACTACTACTACTACTACTACTACTACTACTACTACTACTATTACAATAACAGCAATTACCACTAAATAGTAAACTCCTTGAGGGCAGGGACTTAATCTTTTGCCTCTTTTTGTATCCCCAGCATTTAGCAAAGTACTTGGCAGACAGTAGGAATTTAATAAATGTTTATTGAATTGAATTGTAAGAATAATAATAACCACAACAATTATAAACATAGATATATACATATACAACAAATATAGATGTAGATAGTGCTTTAAGGTTTGCCAAGTGTTTTATGCCTATTCAATCACTTGAGCCTCAAAATAAACCTGGGAGATAGGTGCTATTATTACCCCCATTTTACAGATGAGAAAACTGAGACTGAGAGAGCTTAAATACCTCTTCAAGGATCCTACAGATAATAAATTCCTAAGGCAGGATCTGAACTCAGGTCTTCCTGACCCCAAGTGTAGCTCTCTATCTACTGTACCACCAAGCTGCCTCTAGTTTTGTCACTCTAGGTAAGTCACTAAATTTCTCTAAGCCCCAGTCTCCTCATCTGTAAAATGAGGGAGTGGGACTTGATGACCCATCAGGTCTTGAAATCTATGATCCTATGACTAGTTGGTCACCGAGGTCTCTTTCTTGTTTCTTTGGAGAGTAATTGGAGAAAGCGAGATGACACCCAAACCAAATGACCATCAATACGCAGTCCACTTACAGTTAATGTTCTTGACAGCATGGTTTGCCAGGGTAGCAGGCTGACCACTGATTCTAAATGGTTTGTTTACTGAATCCTGGTACTATTTTACATGAATAATACGACAGAAATTGTATAGCATTTTATCTGTGCACTGTGTTAAGCTCTGAAGATACATGGTCTCTGCCTGCCTTCTGAGAGCTTACAACTTTTATTGAAATTGTATTAAATTGACCTTCAGTTACTTCATCTGTAAAGTGAAGACAATGGTATTTTGCCTGATGCCTTTTCCAGCTGGAGGATGATTAATTCTATAATACCTGTTTCTGAAGAGATAACTTCTGGGAAGTTGGGCTTCACATTCTTTTCCAAGGATTTTTAGTTTACTAAAAAAAGCCAAAAATTGTTGTAACCTTATCACATTAAGACCATAATACATTCAGTCTTAGTGGATGGTGTAGGAAACACTAAGAATCTTCTCCTGAGTCACCAGGAGCACAGGATTTAGAGGCAGGAGAGGGTTCAACCACTTCATTTGATAGACCAGTTCCCCATCCATGCTGAATTTCCATGATCTCCTCTCTTAAACTTTTCCCCCTTCTTATCTTTAATACATCTTTCCCCTTGTTCTCTAGGCTCTGCAGGAAGAGATCAGCATCTCAGGCTGCAGCATGAAGTTGAGCTACCTGAGCAGTCGGACGCCAGGCTACAAGTCCGTCCTGAAGATCACTCTCACCCACCCCACCATCCCCTTCAATCTCATGAAGGTCCATCTCATGGTAGCGGTGGAAGGTCGCCTCTTCAGGAAGTGGTTCGCTGCTGCGCCGGACCTCTCCTATTATTTCATCTGGGACAAGACTGACGTCTACAACCAGAAGGTGTTTGGCCTCTCAGAAGCCTTTGGTAAGCTGCCTGGTGCTCTTAGATTAGATACATCACTGTAGGAGAGGGCACGTAAAAGAATGTCTCCTGCCCTTCTTTGCTTCTCCTTCCTCTTCCTACCACTCCAATACTCACCTCACTTAGGTAAGTCACTTCTATTTGATCGCCAATATCTTCATCGGTCAAATGGAGTAAATAATAAACTCACAGGTAATGTATCATAATAGCAATTGTTTGGACTAGGATAGAAGTGGGAAACCTGTGGCCTCGAGGTCCTTGGGGTCCTCAAGTGTGGCCCTGTAACCAAATCCAAACTTCACAGAACAAATTCCCTTAATAAAAGTATTTGTTCTGTGAAACCTGGACTCAGTCAAAAGGCTATACCTGAGGATCTAGAAGACCATATGTGGCCTTGAGACTGCAGGTTCCCACCCCTGCACTAGAATGATCTCTTACATCTCTTTGAACTCTAACACCCTATATACCTCTGTGATTTTAAGAGTCCTTTATTCGTCCAATGTGATCTTGCATTATTTTTCACATTTTTATCTTAAAAATTGCAGTTTTACTACACAGCAACAGAGCGATCAACAAACACTCATGAAGCACCCACTGCATGACTGGCACTCTCCTAAATACTAGAGAGTCAAAGAAAGGTATAAGACAATCCCTGCTTTCAAAGAGCTCACAGTCTGATGTCAGATGGTAGAGTGTAATGGAAAAAGTAGGTCAAGTGCATAAACTTTTATTAAGCACTGACTATGTGCCTAGAACTGGCAGTCTAAATATACAAGCAGGGAGAAAGGCAGTCCCTGTCCTCAAGGATCTTACATTGTAACAAGGGAAATAAAACAGAAAAGAGAAGTGAAAGTGGGAGAGAGATGAAGATACCTGTCATGGGGACTGGAGAGAAAGTCCAGGGGATTCAGGAGTTCAGCCAAGAGAGGAATAAAGATGTGCTTGGCCTGCCCATTCTCCTTACCATGGAGGTTCTGGGAGGGACCAGCCAGTCAGGGGGAGAGGATACAAGAGTGATGAGGAGTAGGGGTGAACTTCCAGGGTGAAGAGAGAGGTTTCTGTGGCATGGGAGAGAAGGTCCTGAGGAGATGGGGCAGGAATGCAGCCTGGAGAAGGGTGAAAGAACTCTGGTTGTGACCAGAAGCCCTGGTTTCCCTTCCTGGACCTATCAGTAGGACCTCAGCTACCTCATTTGGAAAATGGAGATTTAAATGCTAGCACTACAAAGCTTTTAGATCCACTGTGGATCAATCAGCAGTCAAGAAGCAGTTATTAAGCACTTGCTGTATTCCAGGCACATAGTACTGATGATAAAAATAAAGTATGGTCCCTGCCCTCCAGGAACTATGTTCTAATGGGAGAGACAACATACAAATAGCTTCATGCATACAATTTATATATAGTATCACTGGAAGGCAACCTCAGAGAAAATCAAGGGTTAAATATTATGTGAGAATCACATGGAACCATAAAGCTCGGTTTCAATGCACCATCTGCTGTTGTTATTATCATTATTATTTTTGCGGTAATTATTGCTGTTGAATCTTGGAACTAGAAGGAAACTTGAGATTTCCAAGATAAACCCTATGACTAATTTAACTTACAATTGAATAATATTCTTTAGAGATTTGTGATTTCATCAGTTTGGATTGTCCCACTGACAGTTCCACTGACAACCTTTTCATGCCTTAATATGAACCTTGTGAAATATCTGTTGCTGAAAAATTCATAACCTGATGGCCAGCCTTCTGGTGGTGAAGCCCTTTGAATGTTGTGAGGCTTGGCCTTTGGATGCCAGATACATGGTCTGTCATCAGACCCATACTTGAATTCTTTCCAGCTAGACTGGACCACTTACATAGAATTGGGAAGTTTTAGTCCACCTCTCAAGCATGATGAAACCCTGAAAGAAGAGGACTTCTTTTACGAGGACATATTTTAAGAAAAACTGCACGGAGAGAAAGGGAGGAGAGGGAGAAGAAAAAGTGAGGGAGAGAAAACAGAGGAAAGAAAGGAAAGAGAGGGAGGAAAAGATTGTTTTGCAAAGTTATGGGCACCACAGTTTAAGAAGGACATTAATCACCTAGAGAAAGCATCCAGAGGAGAGCAGCTAGAATGATGAAGGCCAGGGCCTTGAGATCATGCCCTGTGAGGATTTGCTGAAGGAACTGGAGATGTAAATAGGTAGAGACAGACAGACATGCATACATACATACATACAACATTTATTAAGTGCTCATGTCTGGCACTGTGCTAAATTCAAAGAGCTTACATTCTAATGGGGGAGGATAACACATAAAGGGGCGTTAGAAAAGAGGGGGAAAGAGGGTACCCTTGAAAATACATGGTGAAGAGAGTGCAAGATGGGACAGTGGTGTGAAGGCCTGATTCCCAGCTAGATAGCAGCAAAAATCTCACCAGGAAGCCAACTGGTTCAGTGGACTTAGAGTCAGGAAGACGTGAGTTTGAAATCTGTCCCCAGGTATTCTGTAGTCCTGTGACCCTTGGCAAGTCAGTTACCCACTCTGAGCCTCAGTTTCCTCAACTGTAAAATGGGATAATCATAGCACCTACCTCTCAGGGTTGTCATGTGGATCAAATGAGATAATATTTGTAGAGCTTAGCACAGTGCCAGGCACATAGTAAGCACTATAAAAATGCTAGCAATCATCATTATCACTATCATTATTAATTATTATATCATCATGTCCACTGTTATAACAGCCCTGTTAGGTAAGGGGTACAGATGTCTTCATCTTGCTTCATCTGAAGCTTAGCTAGGTTAAGGGACTTTGTCACACTTGTGTGACTATTCAGTGACAGAGGTGAGTGTTCTGCAGAAGACCACAAGGACTCTAGGGTCAAGGCCTTTCCTTCATATTATGTTAACACAGTGTTAAAATGATACATTAATAAAGTTGGTATTTAAATGGCATTCACTTCTTCCCGTAATGAAGTAGACCTCAGAGGACATCTAACCCAACCCCCTCATTTTACAAATGTAGAAACTGAGGGCCAGAGAGTTTGTGACATGGTCAGCGCTACACAGCTAGTAAGTGTCAAAGGTGGGATTGAACCCAGGTATCGTGCCTGAAGAGCTCTTGATGTGATAAACCATGTTGCACTCAGGATGCCAAATATGCATTTTTTTTAAAGGGAAAGATGCTACTTCATCATTCATCTGTATTCTGTTTCTGTTTTTCCATCCCTTCCACAGTTTCTGTTGGGTATGAATATGAATCCTGCCCAGACTTGATCTTATGGGAGAAGAGGACCGCAGTACTTCAGGGCTATGAGATCGATGCTTCCAAACTGGGAGGATGGACCTTGGACAAGCATCATGCCCTCAATATCCAGAGTGGTGAGTGACTCAGCAGAAGGCCACATGGCCAGGGCTGCAGGGGCCAACACTTGGTCATTGGGTTCTGTAAATCATTCAGTCTCCACTTGAGAAGGAGGCTGCTCTTGGCAAATAATTTATTGTAACCTACATTTGCATAGCGAGCTCCATGTGTGCAGATTTAAATGAAGAAAAACAATCTATTGGGCATAATAGAGATTGATGTGCCAGTTTTTTTGGTGATGGTGGTGCTGGTGACTGTGGTGGTAGTGGTGGTAGTTATTTAAGAACAAGAGACGGGTATAGACTAGGGATGTAGCCAATATGCATACAAAGCATTTCCCTTTGCTCTCAGCTAGGCCACCAGCTGGCATTGTGACCTGGGGCAAGTCATTCAGCCTTCTTAGGCCCAGCTTGCTCCTACCACACTTATTTCCAGCCCTAACGATCAAATGAGATTTTATTTGTAAAAGCACTTAGCATGGTCCCTGACACATAGTATGCACCATATAAATGCTTTTGATTTCCTTCTCCCTCTCTAACATTCTCTCATCTGATATTTTATGTCCTTTATCCCTTTCCACGTCTAATAAAAGCTTTTTTATGAAAACCTTAGTCAACCAAGCAGCAATCTTGCTTTTTGGCAGAAAGGGGAGGCTTCCCTATAGCCTTTGTTATTCATTCATGAAATAAAGGCCTATTGCAGAACAAGAAAAATTACCCTAGAAATAGTTATTCTTCCTGAAAATCTTTATTTAGAACCTACTATGGACATGGCCATAGGCTCAGCACTTAGGATTATATGTTCATTTTTATTTTTATTTATTTAATTTTTAGAGATTGTTCCCCCACTTGATAATACTTTATTTTTCCAATTACATGTAAAGATAGTTTTCAACATTCACTTTTATAATATTTTGATTTCCAAATTTTTCTCCCTCTCTCCCTCCCCTTCCTCTTCCCAAGATGGCAAGCAATCAGATACAGGCTATACATGTACAATCATATATTTCCACATTAGTCCTGTTATGAAAAAAGAATCAGAACAAAAGGGGAAAATCACAAGAAAGAAAAAAAAAGGTGAAGATGGTATGCTTCAATCTGCATTAGACTCCATAGTTCTCTTTCTGGATGTGGAGAGCATTTTCCGTCACGAGTCTTTTGAAATTGTCTTAGATCATTGCATTGGTGGAAAGAGCTAAGTCCATCATAACTGGTCATCACACAGTGTTGCTATTACCATGTACAGTGTTCTTCTGGTTCTGCTCATTTCACTCAGCAACAGTTCATATAAGTCTTTCTAGGGTTTTCTGAAGACTTCCTGGTCATCATTTGTTATGGAACAATAGTATTCTGTTAAATTCACATGCCATAACTTGTTCAGCCATTCCCCAATTGATGAGCATCCCCTCAATTTCCAGTTCTTTGCCACCACAAAAAGAGCTGCTATAAATATTTTTGTATGCGTGGGTCCTTTTCCCATTTTTATGATCTCTTTGGGATAAAGACCTAGTTGTGGCATTGCTGGATCAGAGGGTATGCACAGTTTTATAGCCCTTTGGGCATACTTCCAAATTGCTCTCCACAATGGTTGGATCAGCTCACAGCTTCACCAATGCATTAGTGTTCCAGTTTTCCCCACCTCTTCTTCATGTATGTTCATTTTTTAAAAACACAATAAATGCCTGTATAAAATAAAATCAGAGGAATAAATCAGTCACTGAAGGTTGGCTGTTCATGAAAGAAAATGGAAGTGAGCTCATTGATGAAAGGCGTGATTTTTTTGTTTTGTCGTGTCTCTAGCCCTTCAAACAGTGCACAAATAGAAGACACTTGATAAATTACTGTTGGCTTGGCTTTGATGTCATATTATCAAGGGTTTTGCCATGTTCTGCAAACACTGAAAATCTAGCAAAGACCTCTAGGTATATAAGATATTTTTTAGATTAAAATAATTACATTAGTTAAGAAGAATGAGGCATAAACTCGCTCATAAAAAATTTTCCAATAAGTAAAATGTACCTTTTTTGTTCATACACGTTAAAGAAAAGATGAGATTTGTTATCACTTTAATAACAGTCTCATTGTTCCAGATAAGGCTTTGTAGAGCCTTCGAGTTTAAAGGAACATGATGGTTCTTTTAGTTCACATTTCCACCCTAGGCAAGAATCCTAGCTCCTGCATCACTGACAAGTGGCCTTCCAGGCATCTAATTTAGACCATTGTCTGTAAGCTGAGGAAAGGATACATATCCAACACAGATGGTTGTCAATCCAATTTTTTTAAGCTCTCTACAGATGGTACTTTCATAACCTCCCTAGGAAACCTGTTTCTATATCTCACCCTCCCTGGCATTATCTCTTGCTGAAATTTAAGTGAACTTCTTCCATTCTGTTTTAAAAATGGAAAAGTACTGGTCACTATTCCCTCAGCATTTCCATGCCTTTTCATCCCCTGGGATTCTTGTCCTTGTACTTTTTCAAATATCCCATAGAGTATAGAGCTAAGCTCCTAGAATCATTCCTTTGGGTCTTTGACCATTATATGGGTATCACTGACTCACTAGAGTTATCTCTATGTTATCCTTCATCTTGGCCAACCTCCTTTTCCAGTCCTAGATGCCAGTGGATGCCATAGTTGTGATTTCACACTGCATCTTACCTATGCGTCACTTTCAATCATGTGCTCCCTATATTTGTATGCATCTTACCAATGCCTTTTAGCTCAACTGAAAAGTTGATCCTTGTTTCCCAGCTATGTAGCATCACTGTGAGAATATTCGTATTTTTTTGCAGCAATAAAATGTTTAGCATTATTGAAATTTCTAAACTTTTTTTATTTTTACCAAGTTCATCCTGAACTGAACTCAACTGGTCCTAATTAAGAAAACAGTAAAGAATCAGGAGTTAAGGAAACTAAGAGGTTGGAGAGGAAATGGCATTTGTGGACTAAATTTCTGCTTCCATTTGTACATTTTTCAGAAAGATGTAAAATTTTCATCACCTCAGATAAATTTTTAAGTTAACTTTTAAGGTTTTTTTTAATTGGCAAATTAAATTGGCACATTGGCATGGCTAGCCATTATCTGTTTTGAAAATTTTATGTTTATGGTGGCCAAAAACTGGAAATCAAGGGGATGCCCATCCATTGGGGAATGGCTGAATAAATTATGGTATATGAATGCAGTGGAATACTATTGTGCTATAAGAAATGATGAACAGGAAGATTTCAGAGGGGCCTGGAAAGACTTATATGATCTGATGCTGAGCGAAAGAAGCAGAACCAGGAGAACTTTGTGCACAGCAATGACCACAGTGTGTGAGAGGTTTTTCTGGTAGACTTGGAACTTCATTGCAATGCAAGGACTTAAAAAAATTCCCAATGGTCTTTTAAGGCAAAATGCCTTCCACATCCAGAGAAAGAACTATGGAATTCAATCGCAGAATGTAGCAGGTCATTGTCTTTTGTATTATGTTTTGGTTTGTTATATGATTTCTCCCATTCATTTTAATTCTTTTACACAACATGACTGTAATGAAAATGTATTTAATAGGAATGTATGTATAGAACCTATCTAAAATTGTATGCTATCTCAGGGAGGGAGGGGGGAAGGAGGGGAAAAAATAATCCAAGTTATATGGTAGTGATTGTAGAACACTGAAAACAAATAAAATTAATATTAAAAAAAAAAGAAAATTTTACGTTTAACAGAAACCAAATAGGCAGCTTAGTTCAGTAGAAGACTCCGTGGATTTTTGTAATAAGGGGGCTTGGGTTCAGATCTCAAATCTGTTGTTCATTACCTGTATGAACTTGGGCCAAGTATTTCTCCTCTCTAGGACTTTGTAAAATTAGAGAGTCAGATTAGATCATCTATAAGGTCCCTGCCAGCTCTAAATCTCAGGAAAGGAGACTTCACTGTATTAAATAACAGTGTTTATGACTTATCCTTATGAAACAAAATACATTTGTTCATCCCAACTTACTTTTTTCTTTCCTCGTCTTTGTCCTAGGTATACTACATAAAGGAAATGGGGAGAACCAGTTTGTATCCCAGCAGCCACCTGTCATTGGGAGCATCATGGGTAATGGACGGAGGCGAAGTATTTCCTGTCCCAGCTGTAACGGCCTCGCTGATGGTAACAAGCTTTTGGCTCCAGTGGCCCTTGCATGTGGCTCAGATGGGAGCCTCTATGTTGGTGACTTCAACTACATTCGGAGGATCTTCCCCTCTGGCAATGTCACTAACATCCTGGAATTAAGGTAATCGGTTGCCACCATAACTCTCACTTGTAATGTTTTCCCTGTTCTGTTAGGGCCCAGTGGAATTAGCCACTGGGACTCTAAGGTGGCATTGTGGTATGAGCAAGGTAGCCTGTGATGGGACCTCTGTGGTCCAAATGGTCCAGTATATAGTTGGAGTAAATGAAGCTGAGTTTCACCCCAGCTGAGAGTTCCCTCCTTAAGGTACTTTCTCAACTCTACCAATCAGCCTTTGGAACATAGGAAGGGTCCTTGCAGGTCAAGGCAAGGCCAAAGTCTTTTTTTTTTTTTTAATCCTTTCAGGTTAGATCAGAGATTCAGTAAGAAGAGCTGTTTTACAGAGATGAAAAGAAGGGGGTTATGGAAGCTATGGAGATGTTTCTTCCCCATATATTCATTCACTCACCCTTCATTCATCCATTTGCATTCAAGGAGCATTTATTTAAGTACCTGCTATGTGCCAGGCACCGCCAGATGCTAAGAAGACAATGACAGAGGGATTTGTTTAAGTACCAGATTCAGGTCTAAGCCCTCACCAAGAAGTTAAGTACCTGAGCACCTCCTAGATGCTCTTAAACTCTCCAACAGTCAGCATTTATGAAGTGACCTCTCTTTCCATAGGACCATGCTTGTTACCAAGAGAGATTCACAATTTAAAATAGATCCCTGCTTTCATGAACCTTATAATCCACTTAGGGGAGCAGGTGTGTGAATGTGATAAATATGTGAACACAAAAACAGGAACCTCCTCAACATTTAATTCAGTTCAGCAAAAATATATTGAGTATCTACTTGCCTTGCAGTGTTGTTGTGAAGATCAAATGCCATAATATTTGTAAGAGACTTCACACAGGGCCTGGTATACAACTGGCACAAGATAAATGCTTATTCCCTTCCCCTCCCCATTCCCTCCTTCCCTATGAAGACAGCATCTGTTATCATTGGCTTTTGAAGTCCTTGAGGTAAATAATATCCTAGGTGTCTCAGAAGGGAAGCCTTGCAGAGGGTGTAGATGTTATAGCTAACATGTGGGTACCACTAGAATCCAGGGCACTCAAGGTACCTTGACTTCTTCCACCACCATCACTTCCATGACCCTTATTCTAGGCATAGGGGCCAGGGAGAGATGGCTCAGAGATCCAGAGT
Organism: Notamacropus eugenii; assembly: GCF_028372415.1. Taxonomy (NCBI): domain Eukaryota; kingdom Metazoa; phylum Chordata; class Mammalia; order Diprotodontia; family Macropodidae; genus Notamacropus; species Notamacropus eugenii. The sequence goes on from NC_092876.1 coordinate 124,585,511, forward strand.
CTCCATTGTTAAATAAATTCATTACATATTCCTTCTAGATGTAGCTTTTCCGTAATTAAGCCTCTTTCCCCTCCTTAATCCTGCTTTCATGGTTTCTGTTAAGAAAGAATTCCATGACCGTGAACTTTAATCTTGAAAGTCTCTCTGAGGGATGGGCTAAAAGGCATGGGGTAGAGGTGGGTAGAAAATAACTTATGATGTAATAGAAGCAGCACCAGATCTGAATACCAATTCTACAACTTATAATATCATAGATATAGATTTTGACATGGAAGGCAGCTAGGTGGTGCAATGGATAGAGGACTGGGCCTGGAATTAGGAAAATCTGAGTTCAAATCTAGTCTGACACTAGCTATGTGATCCTGGGTAAGTCACTTCTGTCTGCCTTTGTTTCCTCATCTGTAAAATAAGAATGATATTACCAGCTATTTCCCAGAATTGTTGTGAGTATCAAATGTGATATTTGTAAAATTCTTTGCAAACTTTAAAGGTCTCTGTAAAATGGACAGACAAGGAAACAGGCCCAGAGAGGGGAAGAGACTTACTCCTGGAAACACAAAAGAGACAGACCCCCTATTTCAACCTCCATCCTCTGATTCCAAACTCCGAATCCTTCTCATTGCAACACACCGTTTCTGTTTATTGTCTCTTTGACCAAGGGAAAGTCACTTAATTATTCAATCAATAAGCATTTATTAAGGACTATCTCAGTTTTCAAATCCATAAAATGAAGAGGTTAAGCCAGATGGTCTCTAGCCCCACTTTCCAGTTCTAAATCCTATGATACTATGACTTCCACTGTATCAGAACTTGGGTTCAATTCCCAGCTCCATCACTCAGTAACTGTGTAACCTTGAGAATGACCCTTCCCTTCCCTGGGCTGCTTTTCCTTCTTTAGTAATGTGAAGGGATCAAATTTAGAAGGCTGCTAAGACCACTTCCATTCTATAAATGAAGAGTAGTTTTAGTGCTTTTGGGGGATGACAGTGTATTAAACATACACCTCTCTTTCTGTCCTCCTGAAAAGCACACAAATGAGGACTTTCAGAAAACTTTCCCCACCAAAATTTCCTTCCATCCATTTCCACTGGCAGAGCCTACATGTCAACTCTGCTGCCATTGATGTCTTTGCTTACAACTGTTCCCTGGAACCAGAATGTCTTCCCTCTACCTCTTTTTCTGCTAAAGTCCCATCCATCCTTTAAAGCCCCAGACAAATTTCCCCTCTTCCAAGGAGATTTCCACATTTCTCCTGGTTGGTAATGACCTTTTCCCTCAGATCTCACTTGTCCTCTTTACAAATCTATAATCTCATTGTAATTTTGAGTATCATAATTACTTTGGTGTCTTAACCCCTCTACTAGATTGTAAGTTCTTTGAGGTATCCTGTCTCATCTAAAACATCATTCCTCCCTCAGTCCTCGACACAGAGAGACATATACCATAGCTACTAAATAAATATTTGTTGAATTGAATTGAATTGGAATGGTGCCCACACACTGCCAATTTTGGGATATTTAGGCAGAGAGAGGATATGAGATTCAGGAAAGGAAGCATGAGGTCATGGATAGAGTACTGGTGCTTAGAATCCTGCCTCAGATTCATACGAGCTGTGTGACCCTGGGCACTACCTCACTTTTTCCATCTCTGAAATGGGAAGGTTGGACTAAGTGACCGCTGAGATCTCTTACAGCTCTGAATCTAAGATCTTAGGGCACTCTAAGTGCTCAGAAGAGAAGCCTCCACCCATAACAGTAAGAACAGCTTACATTTCTGGAGCAATTTTCAGCGTGAAAATACTTTCTAGTTTGTTATTTCACTTGATCTTCCAGAGGGTGGGTTAGTGCAATGAATATGGAATTTGGAGCCAGAAAACATGAGTTTGAATCTTTTCCATTGCATGATTCCCATTTTTCTCCCTCACTGCATCATATGTTCCAGCCAAATTGGACGACCAACTGTTCTGTGAATTCAAAACACCATTTCCCACCTCCCTACATTTCCACAGGCCTTCTCTCATGCCTGTAAGGTACTCCCTCTTTATCTCCTCTTGAGACCCTTCTCTTCTCAGATTCCACCTCCTCTGAGTAGTTTCCCCTCTTCCTCCTAGCTAAAAGCAAAGCCCTCTCCTCAAAAAAGCCCAGGAGCCCTTTGTCTGATATCTTTTCCACCACCATCATTCTTCCTCGTCGTCATTCAGTCATTTCAGTCCTGTTTGATTCTTCATGACCCCATTTGGGGTTTTCTTGGCAGAGAAACTGGAGTGGTTTGCCATTTTCTTCTCCAGCTCATTTTACAGATGAGGAAACTGAGGCAAACGGTGACGTGACTTGCCCAGGGTCACACCGCTAGCAAGTGTCTGAGGCTAGATTTGAACACAAAAAGATGAGCCTTCCTGACTCCAGGCCTGGCATTCTATCCACCGTACCACCTAGCTGCCTCTCATCACTCCTTACCAATTTTCTGTGAATGTTTTCTGTCCCCCCACCACCACCACTGCAACAAAACACGATCTTCTTCAGGGCAGGGAAAGTTTGGCTTTGTCTTTGCATGACCAGTGCCTAGCACGGAGTAGCTGTTTGATAAATGTTTGTGAAATTGAATCAAATTGAATTAGTAGAAAAAAATCACATGATCTACCTATCTATCTATCTATCCTTGGACCAGGTACTTAATTTCTCAAGCTACCAGTTCCCCAGTCTGGTTAAACAGGGATGATGCTCCCCCAACCCCTCCAAGGGCTATGGTGGAGATTAAGTGAGATAATAGACGTAAAATTCAGGATTAAATGTGACTGCTTTTATGAAAGCCTATGAAAAAGTGATCTCTCTCTAGGTGGATGGTCTTGCCACTGCATCAGACTATAGGAAAGGAACCATGATTAGGAGAAAATATCAGTTAATTAAATTACAGTACAATTATGGGACAGCTTTGCTTGTATTTTGTTTGGCCTGGATGATCTTTGAAAACTATCTGCAAGGGTATATATGTATATATCCATATCTAAATGCCAAAAAGTTAGCCAGCAGGAGACTTTTCTCAGGGACATAGCAGAAGACCGTCTGCCATGGTGTGGAGTGATTGTAGTGTGTCAGGGGAGGGAGCATCCTTGCCTCTGGAAGCACAGACCCTTGAAAATATACACATATGGTAATGTAGACACATCAGTCACACTTGCACTTTCAGCAAACCTTCGCTGAGATCCTATTTTGTGCAGAGAGTTGTGCGGTTCACCATAGAGAATACAGAGATAAGTAAGACACGTACCCACCCTTGTAGGGTCTCACACATCCGCCCCTTCTTCTCCCATTCCACCTCCCTAATTCAGGCCCTCATTCCCATTCACTTGGATTATTGTAGGAGCCTACTAATATGTTTTGCTGCCTCTTTTTAATTTTCCTGAAATTCAAACTTCAAATTACCATCAGAAAAATCACTCCTACTCAAAAATATTCAGTGGCTCCCACTTGTCTACCAATTAAATTGTTTAAACTCCTCCTCCTAGAATTCAAGCACCACCCAGCCTCTTCATCTTCTTTTATTCCTGCATTCTAGCCAAATTGAACAACTTTTTTTATAGTCTGTTGGGGGCAGGAGGAGTGCAATTGATGGTTGTAGTAGAGATAAGACGTATATACAGATGTCTATAATACAAAATAGAAATACAAAATAATAGTGATGTAAAGGAACACAAAATAGAATGTGATGAATATATAGGAGACACCCAACGTGACAAGAGTAACTTGAGATAGAGAAAATTACTCCATGTGGTCTGGGGAAGGGGAAAGGAATCAGGGGTGGCTTCCTGGTGGAGGTGGTACCTGAATTGGGCCTTGAAAGATGAAAAGAATTTCCATAGGAGGAGAGGAGGAAGGGGGTATTTTATACGTGTCTATATATATATACATAGAGATATGTAGAAATGTGTCTATACATCTAAATCTCTACATATGAACATATAGACAAATATATTTCTAAGTAATTATTCAAAAGAAACTTTCCAATCCATAGAAATATATGTGTCTATACATCTAAATCTCTGCATATGGATGTATAGACAAATATATACTTCTAAGCAGTTACTCAAAAGAAACTTTCCAATCCCCATCTAACCCTTGTTAAAGGGTCCAGATGTGTCAGCCACCTGAGCTATCCTTCCTTTCAGCAAGAGGCTCCAGAGTGGGTAAAATCCTGTCTTCTGTGATGTGTAGCAGCTTGTAAGGGAGTCCACTGACAAGTCATATCCAATCTGAAATATATCAGTGTCCCAGCTGTTAAATCTTTTTTTATTATCACACTGCACGGTACCATTGCTGTCAAGTTTCAGTCTGCTAATAATGCTTCTATCCCAGCTTCTAACACTTCATTCTTTCTTCTGTTTCCTGCATTCCTGTCTTCTGTCAGAAATAAAGATTTCAGACATAGGTAAGCCAACCAGGGGAACGTCTCCCTCCTCTCCCTGCCTTGCTGCATGTTGTTGTATGGTGAGCCACAGGTGCCATTTCCAGATGACTCAATAGCCAGTGTTAAGACAGTAGATTAAGCCTGATGGAGGGTAATCAGTCACTGGGAGTGAGTGGAAGCCATGAATCAGGAGGTGAGATGGGCCCGACTCCCCTCACTGTGTTACAGAAAGAAGTGGATAATGTTTAATTGGCTGCAGATATGACAAATTGAGGGGACAAAGGTGTCTGTGGGATTGGGAAATTTTTTTTAAATCCTGAATACTTTTGCATAGAAATGTTAATGCTGTGGGTTTCATTATCCTGCAAATAAAGGGCAGGCCACACTAAAGTAAAGTCATCTTGATAATAGAGCAGAGCTATTTTAATGACTTTCACAGGAAGAAATTGAGACCTCAACAGTTGTGGCCAGAAGCCAAAGGCCAGCAGGCGTTGGAACATTGGCATATTTGCAGGCAACCCATGTGCCTGAGATTGGAAGGCCTGGGAGACAACTGTTCTATATATCCTGATTGTTTGCCATTAAGGGCAGAGGCAAAAGGGCATAGTTTGATAGGCCAGTCAGTGAGACTCCTAGAGGAGGTGGTGCCCAAGGTGGACCTTTGTTATAGGCAGAGAACATTTGTCACCCAGCTGCAGATTTTGACCCGGTCAGCTACACTTGGCAGAATGTCAGCCCACCACCATCACCTGTCATTGTTAGATCTCATCTGCCTTCTGCCAAGTATTTATTTATTTCAATTTCCCAGTCCCCCCATCCTCACACAAATATGGATAGCTTAAAACATAAAGTATCCATAAAGTTCATTGTCATTCTTCAAGTGTGGATTAGGCAAAGACCATTGGCCTGGAAGTCAAGAAGCCCAGATTCTAATCTCAGTTCTATTACTAACTAGATCTGACCCCTTATACAAATCCCTTCTCCTAAACGTACTTGTTGAGTAATATTCCATTCTCAGACTCCTATCTGCACATTCCCAGGCTAGTGCTCATCTTCCTAAAACTACCCTGCCTCAGAATCAACCATCCAGTTAAAGCCTTTCTCCTTACTCCTTCCCAAGCTTTTTAGGGCAGAGTTACAGATTATCTCAAGACTAATTCAGGAAACTGTCTTCAGCTATTCACTCAGTCTTCTAGTTGTCCAAAGGCTTCTCTGGTCCATAAAGCCTCCCTGGTCCATTCCTCAGATCACAGTGACCATGACTTGAAGAGGCAAGAGCTGAGTTGGGTTTCTAATTCTCTTCTGACGGGCAGTGTGGCCTTGGGCAACTAAGCTCCCTCCACTAGGCTTCATTTACCTTTTGTGTTGAATGATAGGATTAGAAGACCTAATAATAAATGAAAATAAGTTATGTTTCTATAACTCTCTAAGTTTATAAAGCAACCTCCTAAGGTTGTTGTGTGTTTCTTGAAACAATTCTGTGAAGCAAGTAGTGTAGGTATGTTATCCCCATTTTAGAAGTAAGGTAACGAAGGCTTGGGGAGCTAGATGGTGCAGTGAATAAAGCTCCAAGCCTGGAATGAGGAAGCCTTGAGTTCCAACGTGACCCCAGACACTTACTAGCTGTGTGACCCTGAGCAAGTCATTTAATCCTGTTTGCCTCAGTTTCCTCATCTGTAAAATGAACTGCAGAAGGAAATGGCAAACTACCCAAGTATCTTTGCCAAGAAAACCCCAAATGGAGTCACACAGAGAGTCAGACTGAACAGCAAAAGCTGAGGCTCAAAGTTTTTAAGTAGCTTGCCCATAATCAGGTAGCTCAATATCCTGAGATCCAGACCCAGAACTGGAGACTCCTAAGTCCAGCTTTCTTTTCAGTATATGTCACTAAGACTCCTTCCAAGCACTAATGTCCTACAGTTACATGATGATGCAGCAATAGTCAATATGCATCTGTTAAGCACCTTGTAGGTGCCAAGCATTGTAGATTACAAAGAAAGCCCAGAAAAGTCCCTGTCCTCAAGGAGGTCACAGTCTGATGGGAGAAGACCACATGTGAATAACTCTGCCAACAAGGTACAGATGTACCAGAAGTTTTAGTGCTGTTTTCAGCAATAATTGCACAAAGACATCTGGCATCGCCTGTAAACCATACAAGTGGAAGATAATCACAAAAGGAAGGGGCTAGAAGGAGGTGGATTGGGGAAGGTCTGCAGAAAGATCAGAAAGGAATAATCCAGGTAATTATTCATGGTCTCTGGGAAGAAAGCCCTTGGAGTAGCTCAGTCTGGTCCCAAGATACAAACAAAAGGTGACTTCCTTTGGGGCCATCCCAAAACAAACTGGGAATTCACTGACCCAACACATGTAAGCTAAATGCAGCCTGCATTCAAGTCACCACTAAGGTTAGAAATAAGCATTTGTCCGATGACCATGGTCCTTCCATTCCTCTGGGCCTTGTTGTGTTGCCCTACCCATTTGTGTTGGAGAGCGGAGAGGGCAAAACAGGGGTAAAAACCTTGGATTTCTTCGCTCCAGATCCCAAGAGAGACTTGCTTTTGCTCTCCTATTTGAATCTCATATCACAGAATCTCTTAGTCGGGAGGAACCTCTGAGGCCAACCAACCACATCTCCACACAGAAATCCCCTGTACGTATTCCAAACAAGTAGTCATCTAGTCTTTGCGGGAAGATTTCTCCTAATGGAGAATTCACTACTTCCCAAGTCAGCTCATTCCACTGTGAGAGAGCTCTAATTTTAGAAAGGTTTTTTTCCCTAAATAAAACATGATTCTACCCATTGATCCCTTGTAGATCCAGGGAGAAAAAGCTTAAATCTTCTTCATGATAGATATTTGAAGACATACTTCATGCCTCTCCCATCGACCATCTTCTCAAACACCCCATTTCTTCAGCTGAACCTTCTGTGGCCAGATCTGTGTCCTTGAACAACACCTTCTGGGCCTTTCCTTATTCTTTTGGCCCTGTTGAAACCATGAGAGACAGTGTGGATTTGGAGAACAAAGATCTAAGTTCCCACCCTGGCTCTGCCATCTATGACTGGTGTGACCTCATGCAAATCACTTAATCCTTCAGGGCCTCAGTGTCCTCATCTGTTACGTGAAGGAATTGGACTCGAGGTCATGTCCACTTTTAAAATAGGACTCTGACATTCCAAATTCTTTTCATTCTTACTTGCTGTGTCATTACACATCCCCTGGTCCTATTCTTGTGCAGTTAATTTTTTTTAACCCACGTGTGGGACTCTTACATTTATCCCTAGTAAATTTTATCTTATTATACTCAGCCCATCATTTTAGACTGTCAGATTTTTTGGATCCTCACTCTGTCATCTGACATATTAGTTATCCCTTCCAGCTTTGTCTTACCTATAAATTTGATAAGTAAATTGGATCTCTGCTTTCATTCAAGTAATTGATAAAAATGTTATAAATGGTACAGGGCAAAGGATAGATCCCTGGAGCATTCCACTAGAAACTTCATTTTTGGCCCAGTCATTAAACCATTTCCAAAATCTCCAAACTGTACTGTCATCCAGCCCATGTCTGTCAGAAAAGCAGAAAAAAATCTATCCATGGTTTTGCTGAAATCCAGGACCACTATATCTAAGACAATTCCTTTCTTTATGAGGATCTAACATTTTATCTGGTATTACCTCAAAGCATTTCAGAGAAACTACAAGTATTTTCTGGTTAGGGGGAGGAGGACTAATTAGAAGGAAAGAAATAGAAATAGGCCTTTAGTTGAGATGTGGGCATAATGAAAGAGACCCCAGTATTTCTGTTCAGTGTTTTGTGCCTGGCAGTCACATACATAGTATGACTAGAGTCTCTTTGCTTTTCTGAGCATCATTTTTCTCATCAGCAGGACTGCATGGTTTCTAAGAACTCAGTGAGCACTAACATTTCTGTGTTTTAAGGTGCCTCCTATAGCTTTTGCATTCTGTACTCTAAGGCACCTCCCAATTTTACCATCTTATATCCCAATGTCTCATCCGTCTCTGACATTTTATGGTTCAAAGCCCCTTCCAACTTTAGCGTTTTATGTCCAAGTATCCTATGTTCCAAGTTCCCATCAAGTGCTAACATTCTGTACTCTAACATTCTGTGAGTTGTTCAAGGTCAGTGTTGCCTTTTCTAGCTTCCCCTTTTAAAATGCATGCAGCACTGAGAGTCAGGAAGTCTGCCTCAGTTGGATCATCTATAAAACGAGAGCCTTAAACTAGATGACCTCCAAAGTCCTTTGCAATTTTTAACATGCTCTACTTGTAAAACTATCTCTCTTAAAATGCCACACCAATCATTCCTACGGAACCTGGTCCTGGGTCCCCTTCTCTGACTCACTAGGGAAAATATGAAAGTTGTCCTTGGTGACAACATCCTCAGAGATTAAAGACATCTGCCTCAGGCTTTAGAAATGAGGTTGCTGATTAAATGGGTATTACCAAAACCAATGTGGGTAAGGGACAAACATCATATTTCTCATCCTGTAAGTTTTCTCCATAGATGATTCACTAACCTTGTCAAAATCACTAAATTCAACTATTTGGAGAGCCCAACTGGAGCAAAGAAAGCCTGCCTCCTTACTTAGCTGTCACAAAGGGACCAACCCTTGTTCCATGCTTGTGGTATGCCTAAAGCTTACCTTTTGATCAGAATGTCCCTTTTGGAGACAGAACAGTGGTTGCCTCAGAGCTGGAAGGGAACTCAAAGGTCATCTTGTCTAAATTTTCCCTAGAACCACTCCTCATAGTTATTCCACCTCTGGCTTCTAATGATATGGAACTCTCAGTTTCTTATGAGGTAGTCCACTCCACTTTTACACTTTCTAAAGAAGTTTTCCTTATAATAAACTGGAATCTGCCTCTCTATAACTCCCACCCACTATTCCTACTTCGGACCTCTGGGGCCAAGCAAAGTAAGTCTCATGCCTTTCCTCTGTGACAGACCTTCAGGAGGCAAGTATCCTCTTCTCTAAGCAAAACATTCAGTCCCTTTCCTACCCTCTCATGGATCTCTGGGATCCAAACTCTCCCTTATCTGTCTTACCCTGGTATTGGTGATTTGAAAAACCACCAGTGTGAATGACACTCTTTAGGGGCCTCCAGAGTAAACAGTCAGTTGAAAACACATGGGGCTGATCAGAGTAGACAGGCATTTCCCCAATTCAACCTTGAGGATCTGTTTCCCCTAAGGTGTCTGTCACTCACTTATCATGAGTGACAAACGGGTACATAAAATCATGGTCCACCTGTCTCCTGTCATCAGGAAGGCTTTTGTTGGCAGACCCGAGATGCCTGGAGGGTCCCTGTATGTGATGTGGCCACAATACATGTCAACTGGAGAGAGGAAATCTGCCTGGACTTTAGTATTATAAGTCATAGGACTATTCTGGAATATAGAGAAAAAATTCTTCTGTCAGTTGGGGCGTTAATAACTTATGATAACAACTCCACCATTCTGTAGCTCCCTCTAATGCTTTCTAAGCTCACTCTCATGCCTTCCTCACAATAACTCTAAGATGTACATAGTATAAAGACGATTATTACCATTTTATGGATAAGGAGACTGAGGCCTAACGGTAAGAAGATGATTTGTGATTTGGCTGGGATCATGGAGGTAGTAGTAATAGCAGTAATAGCCAGCATTTTAAGCTGTCAGAGTGTTTCATATGCATTATCTCATTTAATCCTCATAATAACCCAATAAGGTAGGTGTCATTATTATCTCCATTTTACAGGCAAGAAAACCAAGGCTCAGATTGGTTAAGTGGGTCTCAGGATCACCCAGCCAGTAAATGTCTGAGTCCAGATTCGAACTTGGGTCACCTCCTCCTACACCATCTGGTTTCTGAGTTCACATCTAGGGTTCCTTCTAGTATATCACATTAGAATATCCTATTACTTTGATTCTATTGGGATACTTTAAAAAATTCTAGCCAGGCAGCCTATGGGATGGTGAACAAATATACTTGATCTCTGTGAATTAAAGCAGACCCCACCTTAGCCCAGTCCCCAGTAACACTTGTCCCCTGGAACAGAGGTGTCAAATATGCTTCCAAAACTCCCCAAGTGCAACCTGAACCAGATTAAAATGTCATTGAGAAGTACTGAACAAAATAAAGAAAAATAGCGTTGAGCATGGAAAATGTTATTAAGTGGTTTCCTAAGTAAATATGCAGCCTGCAGGGATCCTTATGTACCATGTAGTGGTCCCCATTTCTATGTGAATTTGATACCACTCCCCTTGAACACAGCTTTGGGGCTAGAAATGGTGTATGGCTTATTAGGATCTTGAGAAGCCAGCTTTATATTGAAATTAAGAGGGAGGATGTTAGAGAAAGCAAGAATCCCATCCTAGAGGTCCAGAAAGATAGGGCCCAGTACATCCTGCATGGACATTCCCATCACTCGTCCCATCCCCCAACACAGTAAGCTTGGCCAGTGACACTGGGCTAAGGAGCAGTCACTGTGGAATAGTTCACCTTCCACCAATCAGCTCTGATTCAGTGGGAACCCCTGGGTCAAGAATCTTGGCAGCAAACCTGCTCATAATCAGACTAACACAGAATGCGGGAGTCAGTGGCCTTGGGTTCCATTCTCAGATCTGCTACTAGCCACATCTCTGATGTGGAGGGGAGTCACTACAGTTTTCTGGGGCCTCCTCATCTCTAAAATGAGGGAGTTATACAGGATGACTGCTGGGTCCCTTTCCAAGTTGCTGATCCTAAGAATAAAATTTTCCTTGGCCAAATGGCTTCTCCTTTCTGGACCTCAGTTTTGTCTGTAATAAACTGAGAAGATTGAATGAGCTGGGCTCTAAAGTTCCTTCTAGTTCTAAATCTTGTAATCCTATGAGCTTTATGAATTTACAGGAACCCAAACTGACTTCCTTGACGCTGTCAAATTAATATTGTCAAGTCTTGGACTTGGAATCTGAGATTGTAAATCATTGTGAAGAGATATATTTTATATTATATGTGTCATATACAATAAATATATCTCATACCTTCAGATGTAATAACAGAGACAAGACAACTGCCATCTCCAAAGACAGTGACTTAAATAAATATACCTAAAGAATGTAGAACACTCATTACCTTGTCTTTTTTACTCCTTCCTCCCATTATCATCTGTTGTCTCTCAGCTCTCCATTTCTGATCTCAAGTCTCCAAAGCATATTACCTTTTATTCAAAGCAGAATGCTCATTTTTGTTGACTCTGCCTTGACTTCTAGGGCAATGATAAATTCTTCCCACGTCTCTCCTCTCTCACTGCCTGTGACTGTAGAGTTCTGGGGTTTTTGACAAAAATATAGTCTTTAGTAACACCAGAAAAAGGTCCAAGACAGACAGAAACATGTCACAGAAAGGCACCAGTCTAGGATCAGAAAACTTGGATTTGAGTCATGACTCAAACACCAGTTGTATGAGCCTAGATCAGTAACATCTCTGGGGCCACTTCTTCTTCTTCTTCTTGTAAAATGAGGGAGCTGGACCAGTTTCCTTCCAGCTGTGATATTCTTTGGTTCTGGAATGCAGTCAACCAAGGATAAATGGCAAGAGTCTTAAATGAGAATCTTAGAGAGTCATGATTCTCCCAAGTATGAAGGTCTCCCAAGGATGTGCTTAAATTTATTAAAATTCTTAAAATTTATTTCTTAAATTTCTTAAATTTGTTTCTTTAATTTATTCTTAAAATAATTTCTTCTCATAATAATAGTAATACTAAGTAACATTTATATAGTGCTTACTATATGCTTGTGTTTGTCTTTCATTCTCGAAAGGGACAATGACATCAAGACAATGACATGACTTGCAGTTGACTTTGATTTGAGTGAGGGAGGGCTGACTATATGCTAGGCACTGTGCTAAGCACTTTATCATTACTATCTCATTTGATTCCCATAACAGCCCTGGGAAGTAGGTGCTATTATTATCCCCATTTTACAAATGAGGAAACTAAATCAAACAGTGGCCAAGTGACTTGCAGCTAGTTATAATATCAATAGTGATAGTAAAGATGATAATCAAATGAGATAATATATGTAAAGCTAACTTTAAAATTCTACACGAATGTTATCTATTACCGTTGCTATTATTAAGCTATGATGCAGCTCATTTTAAAGGACTAGACTCTGATTCATTTAATAAACATTTATTTAGCACTAACAATAAACAGAGCACTATGCTAGATCCCATAGGAGCTATAAAAGTCAATAACATGGTCTGTGTCTTCAAAGAGTTTAGAGTTTAATAAAAGGACTAAGTCTTACTAAGACATGCACACAGAAATATCTAACACAAATTAGCCTATGATAAGCGCATAAGAAAAGTCTAATGTACTATGAGATCAGATAGTCTATAGACAAGGAAAAAAAATCACTTCTGGCAGAGGGAAATCTGGGAAATGCTCATAGAAAAGGTAGCATTTGAACAGAGCGTTGAAGGATGAGTAGGAAGTCAATAGGCAGAGAGCGGGTTGTGAGAGTATTGTAAATATAGAGACTGGCATGATTTAAATTCATCCCCAAGGTCCCTTTCATTTCTGGCATCGCAAACTCCTCCATCTCACTGAATATCCCAGCACAAGACATGCTTGCTTGCATCTTCCAGCCGTTAGTGGTGATGGTTTGTGTTCATCTTGTCCTGTTGGTCAAGAAGAACCACCCAACTAAAATTCTTCCCTCTTTGCCTTTCAGCCATAGTCCCGCTCATAAGTACTATCTGACGACAGACCCCATCACTGGATCCATCTTCCTCTCTGACACCAACAGTCGTCGGGTTTTCAAGGTCAAGTCAACCACAATCGTGAAGGATGTGGTCAAGAATTCCGAGGTGGTGGCGGGGACGGGAGATCAGTGCCTTCCCTTTGATGACACTCGCTGTGGTGATGGCGGAAAGGCAACGGAAGCCACGCTCACCAATCCCAGGGGTAAAGCCCAACTTGTGCTCATTCTTTTCACAGAAAAATCCTAGGAGTAAGCAACAGGTTGGGGTATTTAATATTTAGCTATAATTTTCCTGCCATATCATGGGAAGCAATAAATGGAATTGGGATGGGAAACAAATAACAAGAGAAACAGCCATCTGCTTGAATATTGGTTAGCAGTCCCAGGAATATTCAATGCAATTCAGACCCACAACCATTCATTAAGTGCAGGTCGTGACCCAAGACCCCCTGCGGAGTGCTGGGGATACAGTCTTTGTCCCCAGGGAGCTTCTTACCCAGTAGGAGAGTACAATATACACACAAATCGTTTGATAGGAAGTAAAAACCCTGATGATGCAAAGGATTTAAGAGAGAGAGACCCAGTTAGGAAGCTGTTGTATAATAGGCAATTGTAAATAAATATTAACTAAGCACCTACACTGTGCTTAATGCAAACCGCCTGCACTGTGTCCACTCAGGAATGCAGATATGAAAAAGAAAGAGAATCCCTTCCCCCAAGGAACTTATAATCTAACAGAGAAAGACAACACACAAAAGAAAGAGGAAAAGGGAAGGTGGGGAGCGGAGGTGGCCAAGATGAGAACAGATAGAGAGGCCCCAAAAGTCCAGTATGAGTGGATGGCTCCACCCTCCAAATCAGGGGGCACTGATGAATAGTATGTAGTAATCCAGAAGAGAGGTGCCAGGAGGGCATCCTCTGGGAAGGAGCTGTTGTGTGGAGTGGATTTTTATCTGATATCCATCTTGCTATTTAGCACTGCTGTGAGCATGGATGCCTTTCCTAGACATGAGAAAGAGCAAACTCGACCCAGTGGGGTTAGATCTCCTCTGAGACAACTGGAAGAAAAACACAGATCCCTCCTTTTTACTTACATATACATAAGGCTTCTTCCCCTGGTAATCATTTTTAAACATTATTAATGGTTTAATTTTCAATGGCTTTAGTACATTCCTTCCCTATCTTAATACATTCTACTCTCTTAAAATTTTAGATTTTGTTCATAACAATAATAAAAGCTAAGCATTTATACAGGGCTTTGAGGTTTGCAAAGTGTTTTGCATATGTTATCTCATTTGATCCGGGTGAGATTATCTCCATATTCTAGAGGAGGAAACTAAGGCTGAGATAGGTTAAATGACTTAACCAGGGTCCCACAGAGCACTCAGGGTCCTCTGACTCTTTCCAGCGTCATCCCCTGTGAGATAAGACACTATCTTTCTTCTTGGTGATTCCTTATTTCTAAATACAAAGCCTCTTCTACAAGTGTTTAAGTCAGGGTTCAAAATTTCTGACTCCCACATGTAGCCCTCTATCCATTACCCAACCTAGCAGAAAAAGGCTCTAAGCAAAATTTACTGTCCCTTGTCCAGGTAGGTAGCACAGTGGATACAACACTGGTCCTGGGATTGGGAAGACCTGAGCTCAAATCTGACCTCAATCATTTACTAGCTGTGAGACCCTGGACAAGTCACTTAACCCTTTGTGCCTCAGTTTCCTCATCTATAGAACAAGCTGGAGAAAGAAATGGCAAACCCCTCCAGTATCTTTGCCAAGAAAACCCCAAATGAGTTCTCAGAGAGTCAGACATGACTCAACCAAACAACAGTGTCCACAGAAAGGACTCAGCCACTTATAAAATTATTGTACCAGAAAGCACCCTAAGATGCCTACTCTTGGGAAACAGAGTATAGCAAAAATAATAGCTAGTGTGTTTCATGGTTTACAGAGCATTATCATAGTATGAATGGAAACCATTACAAATGTCATCTCCATTTTACAGATAGGAAACTGAGGCTCAGAAGGCAAAGTTACTTACCCAGGGGAATATATCAGGTTTTAAGCTCTGCCCTCCTAACCTGGAGTCAGAAAGACACTGGTTTCTAGTTCCAGTTCTGCCTACACCTTGCTAGCTGTATGACCTTGAACAAATTTTTTTCAGCTTGATGGGATCAAACCAGAGGATGGCTAAGGTTTCTTCCAGCTCTAACAATATGTTTACCACTAACCATTGAACAAGTTTCTTTCCCTTCCCCAGCCTTTGAAAAATATACAGTTAGCCCTTATGTATCACAAGGGTTAGGCACCACCCC
Organism: Notamacropus eugenii; assembly: GCF_028372415.1. Taxonomy (NCBI): domain Eukaryota; kingdom Metazoa; phylum Chordata; class Mammalia; order Diprotodontia; family Macropodidae; genus Notamacropus; species Notamacropus eugenii. Next base: position 124,600,977 of record NC_092876.1, read on the forward strand.
ATTCCCACTTACCACAATCTGGAAAATCTGCGTATAACTTTTTGACCCTCTCTTCATACCAGAGAAGAAGTCTGAATTATTATGGTATTAAAAGATAAAATATGTTGATATTATACAATACTATACATATATTTTATGCATTTCTGAGTTTTTAAACTTTTTCTGTGTCATCTGCTGGCTTTTGTGTGTTGTCTATGGCTTCCGCAAAACTCCCCCAAAATTCCCATTTAATTTCTTATGTCGACCCATGAATATATGTATGTTTTATATATATACATATATGTGTGTATATATGTGTGTATGTATATATGTATATGTATATATATGCATATATACATATATGTATGTATAGATATAGTTATAGATATATATCTCAAACCCACAATGAGGATTTGAGATGTAGAAGGGATAACTGTAGCCTCTTTAGGAGAGTAGCTGTAACCCTCCCTAACCCATCCCCAACCGTGTTATTCAAGCTTTGTGTCAGAGAATTTGCATGTGTCTCTGGCTCAGGAACAAAGGCCACTTGGAGCGGATCTACCCTTAGAAGGCTGGGATAGCTGCAGACCTCTATAGCAGCAGGTGCACATCCTGGAGGTGTGTCCCACATCAGAGAATTTTATAGCAGGTAGGGATTTTAGAACACAGAATTCTGGATCAGAGAACACAATTGTTACCGCATGCTTCAGTACCTGAAGGATCACAGATTTCATTGATTTGGTTCTTCCCTCCTGCCTAAAAGAGGAGTAACTCACTGATTTTCCCTCTAGAATCGTGGTTCATCTCATTACCCATCCTGTCTTAGAACCCTTTGAAATCTGCTCTAAGGGTGGTTGGCAGACCGTGCCAGGCTTTTTTTTTTGTCCTCTGTTACAAACCAGGAGACAGAAGGATCATTTCCCTACCAAGGTTCCCATCATTTCCACCCCAGCAATTAGTACTTTGTATCCTTTATACTTGAGTAAATTCCCTTGGTGCCCAGGGTCTTGGTTAGCTTTCTGTCTTTCCACATTCTACATTCTTTCTCTCTGATCATATATTTCTTTAATATAAAGAATGTTACCAATAAAAAATCAAAGTTTTTTGATGTTTTTCTTAAAATATGGTACCTTAAAATCAGTCAGTCAACACGCATTTATTAAGTTACTCTTACTGTATGCCAGGTATTTGTTAAGTACTGGGGATACAACGAAAGGCGGTAATGATAATAATAACATTAAATTGAAATATGGTTCTGTGCTCATTGAAAACACTGTAAACTCCCTAGAATAAAGTATCAAGTTGTCCTGGGTAGGGTTTGAAGGGTCTTCAGAGGTCATCTTGTCCGACCCCTCCCCAGAGCATTAATCCTTTCTCCAACCTCCCCATTCAGTGATCATTCAGCCCTGACTGGAAGAGTTCCAGGGCCATAGAACTCCTGACCTTAGAAAAGATCCCGTATGCCTATTCCACAGGATCTCTGGGTAGCGATTCTTAGAAAGTAGTTGTTGATATTGACCTGAAGTCTTTCTTGCTTCTCTGTACCTTTCCTGCATGAATCCTAGGTTTGCCCTCAGGGACCAAAAACACAAAGCAAAACCAAAAACTCTCAAATTCATTCTTTCACTGTTGTTCAAATACTTGAAGACAGCCATCTATTATGTCTCCCCTGAACTACCTCTACTCCAAGCTCAAAACTATCCCACCCCACCCCCACTCCTTCTATACATCCTCATATAACAATTTGGAGTCTCATTTACTCCCCTTCCCTAGTATTTACAGGGTAACTATACCCCAGAATCATGAATCAGAGCTGGATCCTCAGAGGTCCTTTAATGTCCAACAATCTTAGTTTACAAATGAGGAAACTGAGGCATAGAAAAAGTTAAGTCATTTGTCCAAGGTCATACAGATAATAAGAGATAGTGGCAACGTGAACTTAGGGTCCTCTGATGCTTTGCAACATTATCCCCTGCCTCTCCATCATCCCATGAGAGAAAGCAGTCATCTCTCTTCTTGGTGATTCCTTATTTCTAAATGCTCAGCCTGCTTTACCAAAAAATAATAATTATAATTTAAACCCCAGCTTTTTTAGAAAACTACTTAGTTTTCTTCTAAAACCCTGAGATTCTGTACACACACACACACACACACACACACACAGACACACACACACAAATGTTGTGGCTGGTGAGTTGCCCCAAAGCCTGTAATTAACCCAGATCCAAGTGACAGCCCAGCCACCACTGGCAGACAGTTTACAGAGGGAGGGGAAGGGAAGTCCATCTATTTAACACAACAAAAGGGAAGGAATTAATCAGGGGACTGATCATTTCTATTAGCTTGTGCAGCCAGACCCATAAACAAAACCACCATTGTTAACTCAGTCCTCATCAGTTCTGGCAGATGGAGAGGGGGAGGAAACAAAAGACAGGAACTTATCCAGGCAGACAAGGAAACCCCTGTCTTGGTGCTTATAGAGCATAATTAATTTCTATCCAAGGCAGAAAAGGGAAGAGGGATTCCCCTTCTATGAACTTACCTTGTCCTCTCTTTGAAAAATTACTCTTCATCATTTAGAAATATCATACTCATGGAAAATCTCCTAATGGGTGTCTTGTAATATTAACAGGAACAAAGGTCATTCTCCCTGATGTGTGTGAATCATTATCCCCATTTTATTGATGAGAAAACTGAGGCTCAGAGAGGTTGTGACTTCTGTGCTGAGTCACCCAAGTAGTAAAACTCAGAGGGTGGATTCAGATCCAATCCAGGACATTTTAGACTACTCTGCATTGTGGCAAATACTGTAGTATTGCCCAGGGAGCTATGTTCTTTGGCTTTGTTCAAATCAGTTCCCCTCTGTGGGGCTTAGTGTCCCCACTGGTGAAATGAGGGGTTTGGACTAAATGACTCCTAGGTACTTCCCAGCTGTGTTGTGACATTGTCTCTTAAGGCCCCTTCCAACTCCGACATTGTTTGCTATCTGGATGCATCAACCTCAGACACATAGAAGGAACCAACTCTCATTCCCCCACCCCAACCTCCACTGTGTTCAAGCGTTGTTCCACAGTCATTGGATATCAGAGCAAGAAGGGAAATTTTAAGCAATCAAAAGCCCTTTAAAGAAAATCCCAGAAGAGATAAGAATGTCCAGTGGGACAAGCAGGTGACCAGGAGCAAGACTCCTCTTCTAGGACATTTCACAGAACCACGGAGACAGAATGTCCTCAGGGATCTAGTCCAATCCCTGCCTGAACAGGAATCCTCCCTCCCACATACCCAACAGATGGCCATCAAACCTTGGTTCAGACACTTGCAGTGAAAGGGAATCTACCACCTCCCAGGACAATCTGTTTCCACTTTGGGAGAGCTCTAATTGGTTTTTCTAATATTAAGCTGAAGTCTGACCCTCTTTTGCTTCTGGGTCTGCCCTCTGGGGGAAAACAGAATAAGCAGACATTTTTTTCTATAGAACAACCCTTCAGATGGTCACTATTCTTTTATTTACTGTTAAAACTTAGAATCCCAGCACTGGGGAATCTCTCAGACAACTTCTACTTCGATTCCCTACCCCAAGCATAATTCCCCTCTATATTATTCCCGACAAACACTCATCCAACTTCTTCTGGAATACCTGTAGGGATGGAGAGTTCACTACCACAACATTACTTCTCCCTCCCCAACCCACTTAACTCCCCAAGATTGCCTATTTCATTTTGGGACAGCTTTAACCATTAGGAAGTTGTTTTTTTTTTCTCTTGTGACTATATCATTTTTTTTTCTTTGTATGTTCAGCACCAAATGTGGTACCTGGCACACAACTGGCATTTCCTAATCAGGTTGAGCCCAAGCCTGCCTCTCTGTGACTTGGTCCCACTGAGCCTGGTTCTACCTTCCTGATCCAAACAGAATAAGTCCGCTTTTTTTCCCTTGTAAGATGACCCCTCTGATCTTTTTTTAAAACCCTAGATTTTTCATCTTCATCTCATTTGATGTTCAAACTGGTACCCCTTGCTCTTCACTCAGAAAGTATGGGACAACTCCCAGTTTTTATTGTCCTTCACAGACACAAATCACTTTTCTCCAGGCCATCATCTGTATCAATTCTTCCAACAAACCTCTGAGATCTACAGTGCCAGGAATATCGTCCCCATTTTATGTGTAAGGAAACAGGCCCATAGTATGTCTGTGCTTGGAGGACACATGCCAGGGATGTCAGCAGCAACAGAGGGATTTGGAGATAGAATTTTCCAATCTCCCATCTCTCGAGGGATCCAGTAGGTGCCTGTGGCTCGAGTCATGCCTCACAGATTTTAGCCAATCTTGTACTTTGTGTCACATTGACAGCTAGATGAGAGTGGATGAGAGCAGGTGAGAGTGTGGCACCTGGTGTCAAGAAGACCTAGGTTTAAATCCTGCCTCAGACACTTGCTGGCTGTGTGTCCCTGGGCAGGTCACTTGTCCTCTCTAAGCCTCAGGGTTTTCATCAGTAAAATAGGGATAATAATAGCACCCATCTCTTTCTTTCCCAACAGGGTTGCTCAAGTGAGATAGAATATATGTAAAGAGCTTTGTATACTGTAAGGTACTATATAAATTCTAGTTGCTGTTGTTAATTATTATCTTTCTTTCCATCAGGCATCACAGTGGACAAGTTTGGGCTGATCTACTTTGTGGATGGTACCATGATCAGGCGCATTGATCAGAATGGAATTATCTCCACTCTCCTGGGATCCAACGACCTGACATCTGCTCGGCCTCTCAGCTGTGACTCTGTCATGGACATATCTCAGGTGAAAAAGGTCCCTAAGTAAAAACTGCAGGCCAGAAACCTGTAGTGTAGGTCTCAGAGATCTTGGTCTCCCACTAAGGATCTGTCTGGCCAGAGGCCTATTGCTTTATGGCCTGCTCATGTGGCACAGCCTAGCTCAACCCTGAATCAGATTAACATGGAGGAAATGGTGGTTTGCATACATAGCTTTTGCCTGAATTAGCAACAACAGGAAGAGGACAAGTTTTGGATTACATCAGATTGCAAATTGGTTACAGCCCCAATCAAGCCAAGCTTCTTAAACCCTTCCCCTCATAAACACACTAGCCCACACAAGAGTGCACTCCCTCTACCTCTCCCTCTGCCTCTCCCTCTTCCTGTCCCTCTCCCTGTCCCTCTCCTTGTCCCTGTCCCTCTGTCTCTATCTCTCCCTCTGTCTCTCCCTCCATCTCTCCCTCCATCTCTCTCTCCGTTTCTCTCTCTCTCCGTCTCTCCCTCTTTGTCTCTATCTCTCTTTGTCTTTGTCTCTCTCTTTCTCTTTCTCTCTCTCCCTCTCTCGCCCCACCTTTCAATTATTGTTTTGATTTTTAGAGTTTGTCAGACCTCTTCATATGACCCAATGCCTGGGTCCACCTTCCCTCACTCTCCTGCAGAACAGAAACTGATTCATAGCCTAATATTAATAGTAATAACTCGCATTTGCAATGGTTTACACATCTTATTTGACCTTTATAACCCCCCTTTATGAGGTGAGACAGTGCACATATTGTGGTCCTATGTCTGGTTCACTCTCCCTCCCTCTGTTCACCTATTGGATTCCTACCTGGTCTTTAAAGCAAGCATCAAGTGTCACCATCTATGGAATTATGATAATAGGATCAAGATAGGGACTAGACCTGAGATTTCATTCAGATAGGGAGCTTCCAAGTGAGGAAAAACCCTTCAAGTATTTCCTTTGCAGCTTAGGGTCTTAAGAGAGTTTCTGTGTTAGGTATTTTGCGCCAGGGGCCCCCAGTCAGTCTGCGGCAAAGGTTAGACTTGAACATAGTTCTTCCTAAATTTGAGTCTAGCTCCCCAACCGACATTTATGTGTTTGTTTGTTTTATAATGTACTTTGCTTAATTATCTATTTTCAGTACATAACAACCCTTTGAGTTAGGTAGTGTAGTACAAGTATTAAGTGAATAGAAGGATCTTGGAGACATAAGAAACCTTAGAGATTGTCTAGACCCCCATTTTACAGAGAAGCAAACTGAGGCTTAGAGAGGTGAAACAATTGGACCAAGATCAAAGAATGATCAAATGTAGAACTAGAATCCATGTTTCCTAAACCACAGGATGGATTTAGAGCCAGAAGGGACCTTAGAGTTAACTGAGTCTAACTGCCTCATTTTACAGATGAGACAACAGTCTGGGACAGGTTAGGTGACTTACCCAAGGTCGCATAGTCAGCAGATAACTATCCTATCTCCTCTTATGATTGTTTCCAATTAGAAGATGAGGAACCACAGGCCCAGTGATATCAAACGACCTGGCCTTAGCCACTTAATGAGTAAGGATGAGCCCTCAGGTCATCTGACCTTTGGTCCAGTTCTCTCTTACCTGTCTAAGGTCTGTTTAATAGATTTTCTAAAAGGTTTATTGAAATCATCATTAATGTCTTCCTTCTTTGCTGGCTCTCCTTCCAAGTCACGTTGTTTGGTGAAACGTTATCTATAGATGTGTAGGTGTGCACTGATGTACAATCAGAGGCAGGATAGTGGCGTAAAAAGGGCTTTTGGAATCAAGAAATAGAAACCCAATCATGGAATCTCTGCTCCCTCAAGGGTCAGAATCCCCATCACGTCCCAACAGTCTTACTCACTAGTTACATGGACTGGTGGAAATCATTTCCCTACCCTGGGCCCAAATTTACCACATTCTAAAGTGAGGCATTGGGTGAGATAATCTCTGAGAGCCTTTCCATTTCTAATATCCTCTGTTCTAGCCTGGGTTTTGAAGACCCCTTTTTCAACTCTTAACATTCTGTGTTCCAGCATTCTACACTCTCGTGATCTTTCCCAGCTCAGATATTCCCTACATCTGCACACAAACATTTGCTGGCATACACACACTTTTCCTGCATTTGGGGACTGTCTTTTCATCGTTGGTGACAGCCAGCACTCAGGTCCCCAGGGTACCATGAGAGCAGAGGGCATAAAATATTTAGCTGCCAACAATGACAAGAAACGAGTTTTAGGAAAATGAAAATTCCCTTGTCACTTCAGAGTAAACTGTGGTCTTGATGCTAACCAAGGGCAACCGTGAAGCCGTACTCCAGAGAGGTTTAGGAGGCATGAAGGCAGTTGGGACAGAAAGCCACAGGCTCTGACACTCTCCACAGGAAGAGGAAACACACACCAGAGGCCAGAGAAAGATGAGGAATAGAGCAACCATGTCTAAAATAGACAGATGAGGGAGATGAATCACTGCCACCATCAACAGACCACAATTTGATTCAGCATTCATTCATTCAGCAACCCTTACCAATACCCACTGTATACAGATCCCTGTACCCAAGGCTGGGAAAGATATAATGATAAAAAAGTAATTTAGATAAGACACAATCCCTACCATGCGAAATGTATGGAAGCATGAGATATTTAGGTAAATTATTAAAATATAACTAGGACATAATAAGTGATAGGTGTCTTATGAAGTTAGTGAGAGTGCTGGGAGGGGTCAAAGGAGAAAAATAATGAGACATAATAGTTGAGGCTCATTTAGAACTTTAAGGTTTGTGAAGCACATATATTATCCCCATTTGATTTTCACGGATGAGGAAACTGAAGTAAACAGAGGTTAAGTGACTTGCCCAGGGACCCTCAGCTAGCGTTGATGCTGGATTTGAACTCAGGGAGATGAGTCTTCCTAACTCCAGGCCTGGCACACCTAGTGGACAGGGCTTCTTGACTCCCAGTTCATTGGCTCATTGCCAACCAGGGGCTTATTACAGGCCACAGAGAGGTGCTGGCTCCTGAATAAACAAGCCCACAAAAATGTTTGTTTTGAACGTGTCTTAGACATGAGCACTGTGACAGCTGGAACTGCCTCATCTAAAGTTTTTGGCTTCCCCAGTCCAGAACAACACAAAGTTTTTATGAACAGGAAGTTCCCAATGAATGCTGGTTCTTGTGGAGCTAGGCCTTGAAGAATGTGTAAATATGATATGTGAAGTCTTAATCCTTTGCTCAGCAAGAGCAGCAGGCTGTGGAGGAACATGGATGGAGCCCCGGATTTGGACTTGGAGATCCAGGTTCAAATCCCTGCCCTGATGCTGCATTGGACTCCCTTCTTAGGGCCTCTGTTTCCTCATTTGGAAGATGGGAATATTTCTCATCTACCTAGTGGCCTGGCCTCTATTTGGAAAGCCCTTTGCTGGACCTTGGTGAGACAGAGAGATCAATAAGATGATGCCCCGACCCTCAAGAACCCAGTAATGGAGTTGGTGAGATAAAATATAAACACATGAAATATGAATGAAACAACAAAAGACTTAAATGACATTTCAAGATGCCAGAATCCAAGATATCATGAGGCTATAAAGGATCAGCAGGTGGATCAATACCACAGAGGCTAACTGCCGTAAAAGTTCAGAAATGAGAAAGGCCATTTTAGGCTGGTATAAGGAGGAGAGACTTCAAGGAAAAGGCTGTCAGTCCGTCAGTCAGTCAATAAGCATTTATTAACGGCTTTCTCTGTGCCAGGCCCAGGGCTGAATGCTGGACCTGGCCCAACTTTATCAGAAATCTCTTAACAGATTTTGCATGTAGGTTTTGGCATATGGAGCATCATTTTTGTCCTTGCTATTAAAACAAATCTTCCTTGTCTCCCAGAAGGCAGAATTGGGAGAAGTAGAAGTTCAAAGTTACAGGGAGATAGAATTCATCTTAATTTAAAAAAAAAAAACTTCCTGATAGAATTATCCAGAAGTGGAATGGTCTGCCATGATAGGGAGTAAGTTTCCTATCACTAGAGGAATTCAAATAAGGTTTGGACATCCACTTGTGGGATATCACTTAGCCAGTATGTGTCAGCATTTGGACTAAATCTGTCTGCTACACCAAGCTATCTCTATTATATTAGTTAATATTTTCCGCCTTATGCTAATTCAAGTGCCACCTTCTTCCCCAGGCCTTCCCTGATTGGTGATTGATAGGTACTTTGCCCCGCAGTTATCACATAGTTCTTTTATGCCTTTCAGATACATTTATCATATAATAATGTATGCCACATCTAATGCCATATGTTTTATTAACCTAAATAAACTTCAGGTCCCTTGATGATTGAGACTGTGACTTGTCTAAACTTATCCCAGAGGACCTATCCCAAGACTCTATGCACAGTAGGAGCTTAATAAGTATTTGCTGAAGGAATGGCTGGCAGTGGTCATGGGGGTCAAATAAGTAATGAGAAATAACAACTTACCTTATATCTGTGTCTCTGTTGCCAGGTTCGCCTAGAGTGGCCCACTGACTTGGCAATCAACCCAATGGATAACTCCCTCTACGTTCTTGACAACAACGTGGTCCTACAGATCTCTGAGAACCATCAAGTCCGCATAGTCGCTGGAAGACCCATGCACTGCCAGGTCCCTGGCATTGACCACTTCTTACTGAGCAAGGTGGCAGTCCATGCAACTCTGGAGTCTGCCACAGCCTTGGCCGTATCTCACACTGGGGTCCTATACATTGCTGAGACTGATGAGAAGAAAATCAACCGAATCAGGCAGGTCACCACTAATGGGGAGATTTCCCTGGTCGCTGGTGCTCCCAGTGGCTGTGACTGTAAAAATGATGCCAACTGTGACTGTTTCTCTGGGGATGATGGGTATGCCAAGGATGCTAAGTTGAATTCCCCATCTTCCCTTGCTGTGTGTGCTGATGGGGAGCTCTATGTAGCTGATCTGGGAAATATCAGGATCCGCTTTATCAGGAAAAACAAACCATTCCTGAACACCCAGAATTTGTATGAGCTGTCCTCCCCCATTGACCAGGAACTCTACTTGTTCGACACCAGTGGTAAACATCTGTATACCCAGAGCCTCCCCACCGGAGATTACCTGTACAACTTCACTTACACAGGCGATGGGGACGTCACCCTCATCACAGATAACAATGGTAACATAGTGAATGTACGGAGGGACTCCACTGGGATGCCTCTCTGGCTGGTAGTTCCAGATGGCCAGGTGTACTGGGTGACAATGGGCACTAATAGTGCCCTCAAAAGTGTGACAACCCAGGGCCATGAATTGGCCCAAATGACTTATCATGGCAATTCCGGTCTCCTTGCAACCAAAAGCAATGAAAACGGATGGACGACATTTTACGAGTAAGTACCAACACAATTCCATTTGAGTTTCATTAAATATGGTGTTTTCTAAATGGTGGGGTTCAGTTTGGGGGTAATTTAGGTTGCATTTATTTTGGCCAAAACTGTAGGTTGTGCATCAGTGCCTATAATGTATTCTGTGCTTCTTTTCCAAATGGCTTTTTCTAGGAGATTCTGGTACAAGGTGACATAGCATGGTGTAAAAGCCCCCTCTCTCCTCACATTACCCAAATGCCCAAATACCTGAATTAGAATCACTAAATTAGAAGACCCTTAAATGTTATTAACCCAGCACTTCCCTGAAGCATGAATTCCTTCTCCAAGATCCCTATCTAGTAGTCATCTCACCTCTACTTTAAGACCTCTAAGGATGGGGAGTTGGTTCCCTCCTGGGGCATCCTGTCCCATCCCATCCCATTTGGAGGCAGTTCTGATTGTTAAGGAGTTCTTTCACAACACAGCGGGAGGCCATCACATCAAACAGCAATGCTGTCAAGCAGGTGATCCCACCAGTATTCTAGATAAGACGAGGGAGGAAGAAATGGTACAAAAGACATCATTTTCAGATCACCAAAAGACATGGAATTCTCATTTTCTTAAATGTATTAACCACAAATTTCACATTTAACAAAATTTCACATTGCCCAAGGTCATACAGACCAGTCAAGTCATCAATGCCCAAGTGTTTATTAAGCACCTACTGTGAGTCCAGCAGTGTTCTAGGTGCTGGGGAGGCAAAAAATGAATAATGTCTCCCAAGCTCTCAAAGGGCTTATATTCCAACAGAAAAGATAAGAAGTACAAACATAAGTAGATAGAGAATAAATACACAGAGAATAAATATGAGGAATAGCTAATTACACTATGCTAACTAGGTGGGGAGAGAGGGAGGGAGGAAGCAGTTGACGGCATGCAGAAAGGCTCCATGTAGCAGGTGGTCGTTGTGCTGCGTCTTAGAAGAAGAAATTCTGGAATTGAGGTGGGAGTGCATTCCAGGCCTGGGGGAGAGCTCAGACAAAAGCCCAGAAATGGACGATGGAGTGTCCAGTGGGAGGAGCAGAGAGACCAGTCAATCAAGACGACTCCACAGGCACTTTTTAATTGCTTCCTCTGTGCCGGGCACTATACTGATTAGATGACAATCAGACTAGAGATGACAGAGTGTAAGAGGAGTAATATTTAATGTGCTTGGATAAATAGATTCAAGGACATGATGGGAAGGGCTTTATATTGTGAAGGATTTACACTTGTGCCTAAAGATAATAAGGAACAGGTGGAGCTGATTGATTAGAATCCAATCTTTGATCAAGCAAAATCACTTGACAGTAGAATGGAGTTTGGACTGGGTTGGTGACAAACTTGAGGCAGGGAGACTGATGACAGGACCATTGTAATAATCTAGGGGAGAAACAACGAGGGCCTGAATTAAGGGGGCTAGTTGTTTGAGGAGAGAGAGAAGAGGTCAGATGTGAGAGGTGCTTTGGAGGTATAAATGGCAAGATTTGGGCACTGACTGGATATGTGGGGGGAGAGAGTGAGGAGTTGAGGCTGATGCTGAGATTACAAAAATGGGAGATTAGAAAGATAGAAATAAGGACACTTAGGAGTATCTAGGTGGTACAGATAGAGCACTGGAGTCAGGAGGACCCCTATGTAACCCCAGGCAAGTCATTTTACCCTGATTGCCTCCAAAAAAGAAGGAAGGAAGGAAGAAAAAACTGTTTGGAAGAGGGGAGAACTTAGGGGAAAATATAATGAGCTTCATATTGGTTGAGTTGGAGATATTTTGAGGACATCCAATTCCACAGCTACTAAGGCCATCACTAAGTGCTTATAGAACCCATGGATTTAGAGGTAGGATGGACCTTGCCAATCCTCTGGTCTAGTCCCCATCATTTTGCAGAAGAGGAAAGTGAGGCCCAAAGTGGTGGTGTGATTTGTCCAAGGCCAAGCAGTAAAAAAAAAAAAAAAAAAAAAATGGAACTGAGATTCAGTCTGGCTTCAACTCTAATGCTCTTTCCAGTTTCACTCTGTTGAAGTCAGAACTGAAATTCCAGAACCTAATTCTTAGTTCAGTGATGCTCCCTTTCCAGTTTCTCTCACCAGTAACTATAAAAGAAATAATATTCTCAATTTCTGCAGCACTTTAAGGTCTGCAAAGCTATTATATATGAATTATATAGCATTTTATCCTCAAAACAACAATCCTGTGAGTTAAGCACTAATATGATTTGTTTATTTGTATATTGGTTCCATTTTACAGTTGAGGAAGCTGAGGCTCAGAGAGGTTAAATACTTTACCCAGGATCACACAGCAAGACTTAAACCCAGGTCTTCCTGACTCCAAGTTTCCCACTCTAACCACTCTGTTCATACATCCTTTGTGGCACAGTATATTCCTGGCAGGTGGAGGCAAGTGTCTGCCATGGCAGGGTCATGTTTTCAAACTCCTTGGTTCCCCACAAGACTTTCCTGGCACCTTATGCTTTTGGAATCTCAATGGAGAGAGAGCTTCTTGCTCCTGCCGTAGGAACTCACTCAACTCCTTGTCCAGTTTACTGCTTTCCCTTAGAATTAGACATAGTTCAGCAGCAGAGCATAGATCAGTCAGGTCAAGCTGAAGTCAGAGTAAAAAGAAACAACCATGAGCCAAAGGCACTTCCTTACCGGGAAACAAAGCAACCCAATGCACCGAATAGGTGTTCTAGTCATGCCCATTCCTCCGGAGGAATGCGATCATTTAATGCCTCACAAGCTGGGAGGGACTGCTAAACTGAACCTGACATTCTCACCAATTAGGAGGAAATGACTGCTGAAGTAGAAATGAGGGCAACTTTAGGGGAAAGTCCAGGTGGAAAAGAGCCAGCCTTTGAGTGGATCCCCAGTTTCTGTAGGCACCAACAGCGCCCCCAGAAAACATTGTGATATTGGACTGCACTGAAAGAATCATGGCCCCCAGAATGAGATGAATGGAAGTCCTGCTAGGCCACACCTGGAGTGTTTGGATCCATCCGCCATATTTCAGGATTGGGACTGTGTCATATGAGGCTATACTGATAAACCTGAGACTGGAGAGAAGTGAAAATTGGGTCAGGGTGCAATTGTTGTCTTCAAATATTTGAAGGGCCAGCTGTCAAGGAAAGTAAGAATTCAATTTGTTGTGTTTCACCCCAAAGACCAGAATGAGGACCAGTGGATAGGAGGTACTTGAAATGAGATTTTGGCTCCATCTGGGGATGGAGATGTGAGGGAAGAACTTCCTGACATTTAGAGCTGTCCAGAGGTAACATGGACTGTCTTTGGTAGGGGAATAAATTCTCCATCACTGGAGATGTTAGAGCACAGTCAATATAATCCTTCATCAAGGATGTTGTAAATACCTGTTGAGAAAAAGACTGGACTTTTATCACCTCTGAAAGTCCCTTCCCACTCTGAGATGCTGTGATTCTGTTGGGGCCCACAACTTTGGTTAATAGGGGAGGATTCACCAGAAGGGCTACATGGTCTCTCCTCTGAGAATGCTTTTTATTTGATCACTGTAGAGAATCTGGTGATGCCCCATTTGTAAAATACTGTTGGACACTGAATTCTTTCACTTAACTAGATTTTCCAGTCATCCAAAAGTTTAACCCCAAAAATGCCAGGGGTTTTCCTCCTCAACCCTTTGCCATGGAAATCTTTCTAAAATGAATTACTGTACTTGCTTGCCTTCATAAACAGGGTATTGGATGTAATTTGATTTTGTCTTGATGTTTAGTCATCATGAACATCAATTATTATCCTGTGCAAGGAGTAATGATCCCTTTGAGTTTAGAGAAGTGCATTAGGCATTTGGTACATACATGATGGTACACACCAGATAGCTGTGTTCTTAGAATTCTGTGTCTGCCACTTTGAGATCTTCTGCCTCTTGATTTATTGTCTGTTCTCATTCTTTATTGCCATCAGCGGCTCTGCCTCCAGCCCTAGCAGCTGTTTCTAATCTGCTGTGTGTTTAGAAACAAATGAATCACACTTGTTAGCACTATGTCTCAAGTAAGAGTAAATAGGTGCTAAAGAAAGTCCCAAGGGACTCTCTGAGCAAAGTGCAAGAACTAGACTGCAGGGAATTTGTAATATCTGTTTGGGCTGCTCAAGGACATCTTGGACTTCTTACCTTTTCTTGACTGTGTTGCAAATATTTAAACTTCCTGAGAATTAAACGACCTCTAGATAAGTAGGATGGTTCTGTAAATCCCAAAATGAATTTGGATCTTTAAAATATGCACTAAACTAAATTTGACCAGGTATTTTATCATCCCAAAAATCTAAAGGAAGAAGGCATAGGATTGATTGTATTATGTTCACATACATAACTTACCTTCCTCCAGTAAGGACTCCCTCCATACCCAGATGTGGCAGAGAAGAAAACATGACATCCTGAAGGCATTGCCTAAGAAGCTAAGAATCTCTCAAGTGTAGTCCTGGCAATGAACTCTGCATCTGTGCTCCCAGGACCAGCCTAGCTAAGTTTGGAGAGGCACATCCCTAGTAACTTAGCCACCAGTGATGATTGTTTTTTTGGACCCAAGCAACATTCATTGAGCACCTACTGTGTTCAGAGCTCCATGCTTATCCCTGGGGAAAGTAAGAAATTTCAGTGAGACACATTCCCTTCCTTTTTAAAGTTTACCATGTAATAGAGAATTTTTAAATCTACTTGGGTAGAAGGAGCACCCACAAATCTGAGATCACCAATCCTGGCAGCATTAAAGTTGCTAAATACAATTGTTCCTAAAATGCACGCTGTTGTCTCTACAAAGGTCACTGCTGTAGATTATTTTGTCCAAAATGCAGGAGACCTGTTCACTTTTTTAAGGAGAAAAAAAAACTTAGAAAATAGCAATTATCTTGATTAACTCATTGAAATGGAAATATATTAAATAATTCAGTTGTCTCCAGAACCTGACCAAACCATTTTCTTCTTCATTTAGCCAATGTGAAGCTTTTGTTGTTAGACAAAGTGTAGATAGGCATATGTGCACTTCTATTTGCTCTCAGTTTCCCCAAGTCACTCCACTGGATTCAGAGTGAGCCTCTATATATCACAACATCCCTCAATGTTGACTAGTCCTAAAAACCAAAGCTCATACATGCTCAGTTCATTTCAGCAAGTATGTATTAATTACCTGCTCTGATCTAGGCACTGAGGATCCAAAGAAAGGGAGGGAGAGGAGAGGGAAGAGGCCCACTCCTCAAGGAACTTCTCTTCTACCGATGAAATATAACACATAAACTAATCAATAAGTGCAAATGATAAACAAAGCAATTTCAGGTGAGACCACGAACAGTTAGGGGAGCATCAGGAGAGGCCTTCTATAGATAATCAGTTAAAAATAATCTGTATTCTATAATAATCCATAAAAGTAATTTATTAAAAATAATTCTATTGTATAGATCCTATAATAATTCTATAAGTTCTATGATAAAAGTAATCTATAGAAGGTAGAACCTGTTCTGTGCTTTGAAGGAAGCTCATGGTTCACTAAGATAGACAAGAGGTAATAAAGCATTCCAGACATGGGTAGATAGTCTGTACAAAAGGACAGAGGCAGGAGATGGGGTGTCATGTACAGAGACATTTGAAATACAAGATGGAGGATATGTAACCAGTCTAGACAGATAAGTTGGAATCATGTTGTGAAGGGCTTTCAGTGCCATACATAGGTGTTTGCATGTTATTCTAAAGGCAATGGGAAGCCATTGAAACTTCTGGAGACAGGGAATAGTATGGCAAGACCTTCTCTCTTTCTGTGTGTCTTAACAAATTGCCTGAGTATGAGTTATACCTTTTCCTAAAATATCTGATTTGTATAAAATCTGAAGTACCATCTCATGTGTGTGTATGTGTGTGTGTGTGTGTGTGTATGTGTGTTCCTTTCAAGGAAATTCCTCCGTAAGGGGAATGAACTGACTCTCAGGTAGTGAGTTCTCCAACACAGGATGTCTTCAAGAAGAGCATGGATGACTCCCCCTCTTGGGGATATTGTAAAGAGGAGTTCTGTTTCAGATAGAAATTAGACTGGATAACCTCTTTGGTCTCTTTCTATTCAATTCAGTTTAACAAACAGTATTCGGTTGGCACTTATTGTGAGTAAAGCATGACATTAGGTATGAAAACACAGTGATTCCCTGAAATTCCAAATTGGAGAGTCTATGATTTTGTCCCATTTGGGGGCATCAGATATAGCCTGCCTGTATTTGGGGGCAGTGAAAATGTGGACTAATTCCTAAATTACTGTTTGATGGAGTCATGGAAAGGCCACTGCAGTGAGAGTCAGTATTCTAGATTCAAGTCCCAGCTTTGCTCCATGAACATCATCATCATCATCATCTTCATAACCAGTGCTTACAAAAACATATAAATATATCACGTACTATGTGCCAGGTATGTGCTAAATGCTACACAAATATTACTCTCATTTGATCCTCGCAACAACTTTGGAAGATTGGTACCATTGTTATCCCCATTTTACAGACCAGCAAACTGAGGCAAACTGACTTACCCAGGGTCACACAACTAGTAAGTGTCTGAGACCAGATTTGAACTCAGGTCTTCCTGACTCCAGGTCCAGCACCTTGTGCCCCCTGTGCATTCTGGCTACTGGCTCTATGATCTAGGTCAGATGCTTCTCTGCACTGAGTCTCATTTCCTTCTCTGTAAAATTAGGCGATGTAAATGAGATGATCTTCCCCGGGTCTCCTCCAGCTCTGACATTATGTGAGTCTCAAGTAATGAAATCACCACTTAACAACCCAAGCCTCCTGCACCAAATAGCATTAGGGACAGATGGTGTGGCTTGTTGAAACTGATGGGCCAAGGAAGGGAGAGCGATGGATCAGGAGTTTGGGCAGGTCACACCAAAGCGTCATTGATCCAATTAGGTCTCTGCCTTTCCAGTTGATCTCCTCAGCAGCCCTGATTCCAAATAGCTGTTTAGCAGCTCACTAAACCCCAACTCAACTATTATAACACTAAATCTTTGTCCTGCCTGCTCCCAGAATAAGGACTGTTAAGACAACCAACTTCAAGTTCATGCTCAGAACCACAGAATTGCAAAGTTGGAGAGGACATTAGTGACCACTCAACCACAACCCTTACTGAATTAACACCCCTTCTATGATCTACCTGACAAGTGAGGGCATGACCAGCTCCATCTCTTCCAGTGAAGAGGACACCCACTCCTTCCCAAGATAGCAGCTCATCCTGCTTTGAGAGTCTCCCTGACAGCAAACCCTCACTGAACTGTGGAGCTTCTAGCCCTGTCCATGGTTCTGCCCTCTGAAGCCAGATGGACCAAATTAAGCCTTCCACACGATAACACTTCACATACTGGAGTGCTCTCCAGCGCTCTTTCCTAGGCTAAGCATTGCTGGTTCCATAAACAGATCCTTGAGGTCCTTTGTCATGTTAGTTGATTCATTTGCTCCCCAATACTTAATTTCAGTCCTTCAGAGTTTCACTGTTCTGGTTTCCTTGGCCACTGAACATATGACAGCCTATCTATGCTTTAAAAGTAACATTTTCCAGTTGAAAAAACTGAAAATGTCACCTTCAGGGAACCAACCCTCTGAAGAGGAGCTTCTCAGTCCTTAGCCAGGCTGGTCCTCAGATCTCAAACACACAGTCCTTATAGAATTTCCAGCTTGGTAGAATCAGGCAAATCTCTCACCATTCAATTCAACAAATATTTCTAAAACACCTACCATGTGCCAGGCACAGATAGAGGTTAGGGAAACAAAGATTCAAGAAAAAAGTCATTTCTGCCCTCAGAGAGGGCATATCTGTGCCATTGGGGAAATATGACATATCCTAAGTAAATACAAAGTAATTCTAAGAGGGAGAAAAAGATTGTGCCTTGCTCAGAGAGCCTTTAGGAGCCCAGGGTCAGGAGGATGGGAACAAGCATTTATTAAACACCTACTGTGGGCAGCCAGGTGGTTCAGTGGATAGAGTGCTGGGCCTAGGGTCAGGAAGACGCATCTTCATGAGGTCAAATCTGACTTCAGACTCTTACAAGCTGTGTGACCCTGGGCTTAACCCTGTGTGCCTGTCTTTCTGAAGCCACCCTCTGAGCTCTGTGCACTATGGCACCACCTAACTGCCTCTAGCAGGAGGACTTCAGTAGAGTCAGTCCCTAACATAGATTAAATAATAGTCCTACACTTCCAAGCAGCAGCAACAGTGTTCCAGGCAGAATGGAAAGTGCTCTGGTCTGGGTTCAGGTCTTGATCCTGATTCTGCTACTTGTGTGACCCCAGATAAGTCATTCTATCTCTAAGCTTCCGTTTCCTTATTCAAATGAGGAGACTAGTCCCTCCCCTGCATCCACTCACAGGATTGTTAGAGGGGAATAAAATAAGATCACGTTCATGAGAACATTGGTTAAACCATGATCCCTGAGTCATTTTCGCTGGCTGTCCCCCTTGCCTAGAATTCTCCCTCTCCTCATCTTCCCCTCCTGACTTTCTTCAAGTCCCAGTCAAGATCCCACCTTCTATAGAAAACCTTTCCTGATACCTCTGAATTCAAATGCCTTCAAAATTTGTCCTAGTTATAGCTTTTTTGTATATACTTATTTACAATTTGTCGCAGATCATAAGCTCTGTGAGGACAGGAACTGCCTTTCTTTGTATCTCCAGCGCTTAGCACAGTGCCTGGCGTACAGCAGGTCTAGTGACTGACTCATCAAGGAAAAGTCAGGCAGGCTTTTGGTGTTCCAACACTGGTCAAGAATCAGCTGTGACTGTTTAGTTTCCCTAACATTGGGTAGCATCTGTTTCAAATTTTGGCTTCAGGGGAATGGAATCAGACAGCTAAGACTGTGTCCTAAGAAGAAATAGCCATGGTCCAAAATAGCTTTGCAAAGTGGGACATGATGGTCATAGGAATAATCTTGCTCATAAGTTTGCCCCAGTTAGTGGCAGACTCCAGATGGGTTTTCTTCATTCATCCAGTAACTCAGCAAAAAACACTTATTGAGCCTCAACAGTATTTCGTGTCCTGCGGTGGGTTAGGTAGGGCTAGAAAGAATGCAGACAGGTACAAAACAGAGCCCTGGGAATTGTACAGTGTAGAATAAGGTAAGAAATAGAAAAAGTAATAAGTGATCTCATTGGAATGGTATAGACAAGAAATGCTATCTGTGTATGTGCTGTATATTGCTTCCTGCCTGGAGTAAAAGGCAAGTGCTTTCAGGGCTGTAGCACTTTATTTTTGAATTTCCAGGGTTTAGCACAAGGGCCTTGCCCTTTTGTAAGGGGAGGGGTGGGGGAAATGGAAGAATAGGGGGAATAGGACATATAATTGCATAATTCTTAGGAGCTCCAAATAGTCCTGAATTTCCTCCACCAGAATAGAAAAGTTTGAATTGTCCAGGGCCACAGAGCCAGCATAAACTATCAAAGGTAAGGCTTGAGCCCAAATCTCCCTGATTACAGGGCCTGTGCAGGCGCTCTCGCTCTCGCTCTCGCTCGCTCTCTCTCTCTCTCTCTCTCTCTCTCTCTCTCTCTCTCTCTCTCTCTCTCTCTCTCTCTATATATATATATATATATATATATATATATATCTATCTCTTCCTCTCTTTTTTTCTCTCTTCCTCTCTTTCTCTCTCTCTCTTTCCCTCTCTTTCTCTTTCTACCTCTCTCTTCCTCTCTTTTTCTCTCTCTTTCTCTCTTTCTTTCTTTCTCTTTCTCTCTCTTTCTTTCTCTTTCTCTCTCTCTCTTTCTTTCTCTCTCTCTCTTTCTTTCTCTCCCCACATGCTACCTCTCACCCTGTTCAGAATCGGAGATTAATAAATAGATGTTGAATTACATCTAATTGCTAGATTAAAGATGGTGGTAAACTGGAATGCTGGTGTAGTAATTCAGGAAATTGTTCCATATGGGTGACATGAACAGCTTCTCCCCATAGGGATCATTTGTGATTTAGGTAGGGAATGTCGTAATAATTGCTAGCATTTATATGGCTCTTTAAAGTTTACAAAGCATTTGACAAATATTACCTCATTTGATCCTAACACAACAACCCTGGAAGGTAGATACTCTCACTTTCACCATTTTTACAGATGGCAGGCAGAGATTAAGGTACTTGTCCAAGGTCACACATCTGTTTTTGTTCAGTCATTTTTCAGTCATATCTGACTCTTCATGTCCCCAGTTAAAGGTTTCTTGGCAAAAGTACTGGAGTGGTTTGCCATTTCCTTCTCCAACTCATTTTATAAATGAGGAAACTGAGACAAACAGGGATAAGTGACTTCCCCAGGGTGACACAGCTAGTCAGTGTCTGAGGCTGGATTTTAACTCAAGAAGATGATTCTTCCTGATTCTATGCCCGGCACTCTATCCACTATTCCATCCAGCTGAAATAAGTGATGGATAAGGGAGAACTTAATAACCCGAGCTGTTCACCAGCAAAACTGGCTTCTGTGCAAGGCAGTAAGCTCCCCATCACTAGACACACTCAGGTAAGAGGGTGGGTGATCCTATTTCAGGATACTGCAGATCTACTTCTGGCATTGAGTGAAAGGCAAGACCAGATGAACCCTAAGGACCCTTCCAGTTAAGAATTCTGTATGGCCATCAAAGTCACTGAAAACCAAGGCTCTCTAGAGCCACTGATTAGGAACAAGTACTGTCTTTACCCCAGATGTTGAAACTGACCTGAACAAACCTCCTTTTAGAGATGGCTGCAGTGTGCCAACCCAGCACTTGTTAGAATCAAGCATTAGCTATCTCTTCCATCATGCCACATAGGACAGATGCTTGAGGAAAGCCCCAATGGCTCCCTGGGCATGTGGCTGCCTCTGAACATATCTTTAATCCCTTCCTCTGCAGAAACACTCAGGAAATAGTACATCTGGGTCAATACTGAAGCTTGGGCCCCTTCCAAACCTTAACCTTTATAAACAGGACAACCCAGATTCAGTAAGTAGCACAACTGATCTAGCCACAGATACTCAGAGCAGTGGCAACGAATCTGCTACTTCTAGCATCAGCTTCCCTGAACCCCATCAAGAGAAAGTGGCTGGACTGATTGATCTGGAAAATTCTTTCTGAGATTCAGAGTCAAAGGAGATGATACATAAAGTGCTTTGCAAACCTTAGAGCACCATGTAAATGCTAACTATTATCATTAGTGTAATTATTATCTCATTTAATCTTCCTCACAATGTTGGGAAATGGGACTGCTATGGGGGAACGTGTTTTGTAAACTCTGAAATGCTAAACACACATAAGCTATTATTACCCCGAGACTCCACTGCAGTTCTGTAAATCCCGGAATCCCAGACCCTTGTCTGGAAGTAAGGGATTAGCTAGAGAGATGGGAATGAAGGGGCAAGAGAGAACAGAGAGGACACCAAGCCACCATCATTTTCTCCTTGTTAAAATCCACTCAGTACCCTAGATGCTGCCCCAGCCCTGAGGCAGCCTTGAATATGTTTCTAATATTCAATATTTGATAATCCAATTCAGCAAACATTTGGTAAATACCTGTAGTGTACCAGGCACTGTACTTGGTGCCAGAGACACAAAAATTAAAAAGTGAAACTGTCTCTGCCCCCAAAGAGTTTAAATTCTACTAGGGATGGTGGGGGTGATGGGGGAGGAGAATGGCATGTGCACAGATAAGTCAATACACAATATATCCCAAGTAAATTCAAAGTGGTTTGGTGGGGACACTAACAGAGTAACTCAGGGAAAGCCTTTCACTGGGGGACTCATTAAAACATAAGCTCCTTGAGAGTAGGCATTGTTTCATTCTTTGCAGTCAGAGTGCCTGCTTTAGAATGCTTTTTTTGATGGATTAGGGTGGCACCATAGCTGATTCTGTGGGGAGTTAGGTGTTCTGGGAGATGGAGGTGAAGAGGAAAAACATGCCAGATGTAAGGCACAGCCTGGGCAAAGGTGGGAAATAGAATGTCACATACAAAGTCAGAGATACCAGAAACACTTAGGAAGAAAAGTGATACTTTCCCCAAGCCTGCAGTGTGGGAGAAAGTATTCAGTACTGGGAGTAAGAACACCTCAGTTCAAGTCTTTCCTCCACCACTTCTGTGACCTAAATCTCTGAGCCAGAATTTTGGCATCTGTAAAATGGGCACTGTTGTGAAAACTAAATGAGGAAGAGTCACATCATTTATCTTTGTTTTAAATACCTAGGATAGTGCATTGCACACAGTAGCATCATGTAATTGAATGAATGAATGAAGTACTTATTAAATGCTTACTGTAAACACATACTGTGTGCAAAAAGGAAACACATAGAAAACACAATCCCTGCCCTCAAAGAGGGTCGGGACAGTGGGGGTGGGGAGGAAGGAGACAACATATACTCAAGGTTTGTCAATGGGAAAGGTTTTCTAGTCCTTCAGGAGAATGGAACTTAGAGCTGAGAAATCTAGGTTTGAATTCCACTCCAGAGGTGTGCCTCGTAAACCTTCAAACATTCTAGAAATTGATGTCCTTGTTATTAATCATTAAGCAAGGTTGGGCGAATAAGGACCCAAGGAATAATATATTTCCAAGGCAAAAGCCATTGACAGAAATAATGGCATGTTAAAAAAAATTCCTGTTGCATTTGCAAGTGAATGCTAAAGGCTATTATGCAGACCTGATTTTTACACTTCATCTGCCCTTAATTAAAAATAATAATAAAAATGTTAATAGCATACTTGCTCTGCCATCTCACATGCCCATCTACATTAGGATAGAGAAAACATTAGATGCTGGCATGTAACCTTTGGGAAATACTTATGGAAGACAGATCATACCCATACCCCCAAAAAAACTACTGGTGCCATATTATCAAAGCCACAAGATAATTACTGATGATCATGGAATCATTGGTTGGAAGATACCTATGGCTTGGTTCACACAGGTAGTAAGTAAAAGGGCTGGGATTGAACCCAAGTCTATTGACTCCAAAAATAGTGTTCTTACTCTGCCACCTTGCCTAGGAGCCAAGATTTCTTAATTTGGGATCCAACATTTCAAGGGATCTGTGAACTTGGATGGGGGAAAAAACGGTATCTCTATCCCATTCTGCCAATGGTCATATGGTTATTGAGTGTCTAAGGTTGAATTTGAACTCAGATTTTCCTGATGCCAGATCCAATACTTTATCCACTGTGCTACCAGCTGCCTCTTAAAGGACTTTTTTCTATCCTTTATCTTATTTTGACTTTTCAGAACTCCTATGGACTATTAGCATTATTCTTCCTATTTTACAGATGAGAAAACTAAGGCTCAAAGGTAAAATGATGTGTTTATGATTATACAGTGAGCCTGTGAATAACCTCCCAGGGTAGATTAATAGCATTAATGTCCTTTACATTGCCGTTTAATGTTGACAAAGGCCCTTTCCACAATAATCCTTATAGAGCAGGTAATGTTATCTCCATTTTACAAGTGAGGAGACTGAGGCCTCTGGTGTCACAGGTATCCCTAGATCATCAAACTTTTTGTATTAGAAGAGACCTCAGATGTCACAGGCATCTCCTCTCTTCTATTGCAAAAAATTTGATAACCCGGAAAAGGAATGTGGCAAGGAAATGAGGAGGGTCTCAGTAGCTTCATTTGTACCACCTAGAGACCTCGACTCTATCCCAGTGCAATCCTTCCCAGAGAAGTAGAGAGTGGAATGGAGCCCTTTGGCTGCTCTAACATCTTTCTAGCTTCATTGATTCTGTCTCACAAGCTCCAGTCTAAGGTTAGGCTGTGTGTGCTTCACTAGAGAGGCCAAAACATTCCACCTTCCTGACACCTATGCTGGTCTCCTTAGGTGCTAACAAGCACTTTGGGAAGCCGGAAGGTGGTGCCGTTCTCTATACTTGAGTCTTCTGACTCTTATATCATGCCCCTGATGTGGTCGTGTGTCTGCAAGAATTACAGTCATGATGAAGAGGTGGCTGGGGGGGAGGGGGCGCGGTAAAGGGAAAGAAGGAAGAGGAAGAGAAAGGAGGGGGAGAAAGAGGAAGGAAGAAGCTTTATTAAATTCCTCCTATATACTAGACACTGTGCTAAGTGTTTTATAAAAATTATCTTATTTGATCCTCACGACAAATCTGCCAATCTGTTATCAACTCCATTATACAGTTGAGGAAGCTGAAACTAACAGAGGTTAAGTGAATACCTGGGTTCCCACAGCTAAGCCTCTGAGGCAGATTTGAATTCAAGTCTTCCAGACTCCAGGCCCAGTGACCCAGTCACTGTTCCCCTTGCCGGATACATCTGCACATCCCTTTACAGTTTACAGAACATTTTCTTCACAACAGTCCTGTATCACTGTCCCCATTTTACAGATGAGGAAAATCACGGCTCAGAGAAATTAAGTGATTTGCCCAGGGTCATGAGGTTCATGAAAAGCAAACTCAAGAGACCTCCCAGTGGTCATCTCCTTGGCAGTATTAAACCACTGGCCTTCAGTTCCCAGAGGGAGCCTGGGGCATAACTGAGCTTAGGACTCAGATCTAGGCAGAATCTACTTGTGAGGGAATATTTTTACATATTAAATATGTAACAATGGGCAGCTAGGTGGTACAGTGGATAAACTACTGGGCCTGGAGTGAGGAAGACCTGAGTTCAAATCCAGCCTCAGACACTTATTAACTGTATGACTCTAGGCAAGTCATTTGCCTTCTGTTTGTCTCAGTTTTCTCAACTGTAAAATGGGGATAATAAAAGCACTCGTGTCCTAGAGTTGTCATGAGGATCAAATGAGACAGATAATATTTGTAAAGTACTTTGCAAACCTTAAAGCCTTGTGTAAATGCTTTATTTAAATTTAAATGCTTTTATTTAAATTGTTAAGACAGTAGGGATGACACGGTGCTTGAAATCACCATTCTCATAGAACCTCAGCACCAGACTGGATTTCCAGAATGATGTAGTACAACCTCAACAAGAAGCATGACTTCCGTCTGTACCATCCCCAACAAGGGACATCCATCTTCTCTTGAACATCCCCTTTGAGGTAGAAGGGTGTGTCTCACTGCCTCTGGAGGTAGCTCGTTCCACCCGGGACAGC
Source organism: Notamacropus eugenii (assembly GCF_028372415.1). NCBI lineage: Eukaryota > Metazoa > Chordata > Mammalia > Diprotodontia > Macropodidae > Notamacropus > Notamacropus eugenii. The sequence goes on from NC_092876.1 coordinate 124,626,167, forward strand.
AGTGGTGGTGATTTGGAAGTGCTTAGCACATAGTGAGCTCTTATTAAATTCATCTTTATTTATTCATTCATTGGGTTATCTGGAAGCAATGCTGGGACATATGGATGAGACCAATGCCCTGTGTAATTTATTGGTTTGGCCCAACTAGCAGAATATGAATAAGTCATTTTCTCTATATCTTAAAGTTTATATCACCATCCTATGAGGCAGAGATACATGTATTATTATACCCATTTTATAGATGGAGAAAATTGAGACTCCAGGAGAGGACATGACCTGCCCTTGGTCTCATAACTAGCAAGCAACGGGGGGGGGATTTAAATCTGGGTATCCGGATTCCAAATCCTGTGTTCTTCTCCTATTCCTCCACACCACCTTAAGACACCAGCTTTCTGTCTGTTTGTCACTCATGATTCAGCTCACTCCTCTGGTCTGCAGGTATGACAGCTTTGGCCGCCTGACAAATGTGACATTCCCCACTGGCCAGGTAAGCAGCTTCCGAAGCGATACGGACAGCTCAGTGCACGTCCAGGTGGAAACATCCAGCAAAGATGATGTGACCATAACCACCAACCTGTCGGCTTCCGGTGCCTTCTACACATTGTTACAGGGTGAGTCAGGGGTCAGGGTGGTCTTGGGGACTCTCCAGAAGAAAGAAGTAGGGGTGGCCCGGCAGGAAACATGTCTCTTCTGCTAAAGAAGTTGGTTTCATAATCCCACTCATTTTACAGATGAGGAAAGTGAGGCCCAGAGAGGAGGGAAATGATTTCCCTGGGGTAAGTAAGCCATAGAGCTAGGATTCAGATTCCATCATCATGGAAGCCCAAACCAGTTTCTTTGAAGCTTCTCTCATGGCTTGAATCAAAAGTACACACACAGACACACACACACACACACACACACACACACAGTCACACACACACATACACACAGAGTCAGCCCAGCTCATAGATGGCCAGGACCAGGCTGAGTCCTGTAAATCCTCAGCCTGACACATCTGAGCAGTATTTCTCATGTGGCATTGTCAGGTCCTATTACCATCTGAACAAAGGCTGAAGCATCCATTAGCTCCTAATTCAGCTGACCTCGTTACTCTGCCTTTCTAATGGCTTCCAGATTAAAGACACTTTCACGCAGATGTGGACAGGGAGAATAAAAGGTAGCAAGATTGAGTCCACCTCATTATGAAGGGGGTTTGGCTTTGGAGAAATCCCCCTTGCTGCTTAGAAGAAAGTTCATTTGTGCCATTGGAGAAGCCCAGAGAAAAAGGCTTCTGATCTGAGGCGTGTAACTTTGTTATTAAAAATACCAGTATCCTGGCATACAGATACAGAACTAGAAAGGGCCCTCAGAGGCCAGCAAGCCCAACAATTTCATTTTACGGATGAGGTCATTGAGACCCAGTGAGGTTAAAGGAATTACCCAGGGTCACACAGCTGGTGGAGCCTTGGACCTGAGTTCAAATGTGAGCTCAAACACTAGCTGTGTGACCCTGGGCAAGTCACTTACCTTTCTCTGTCTCAGTTTCCTAGTCTGTAAAATGGGGATAATAACAGCACCTACCTCCCAGGGTTGCTGTCAAGATCAAATAGGATAATATTTGTAAAAATGCTTCGCACAGTACCTGGCACATAGTAGTACTGTATAAATGCTAGCTATTAATAGTTGTAATAAGTATCTGAGGTTGGATTTAAGCCTATGTCTTCCTGACCCCAAATCTAATGCGCTAACATTATGTTTTTCATTCCTCCATTAATATAGCCCTCCACAGTCTATGAAGTACTTTCAGATCCATTATTTAATATGATCCTCACAATACTCCCATTTTACAGATGTATAAACAGAGGCTCAGAAAAGTGCTGTGACTTGTCCACAGTCACACAGCCAGAAAGTGGCATAGATATGAATAATCCCAGGTCTTCTGACCCCAAGTTTTCCATTAATTCTAGAAACTTCTCAGCTGGTCCTTCAAACTCTATCTTAACTACAGTCACCTCCATGCCCATGAGTGTAAAGTTTTATCTTCTTTTACCTTCACCACACTGTCTTCTCACAGCACGGTACATTTGATGAGACCATAGATAATGAGTGTGCTTTCTAGCTGTATATCTGTGACCCCATAATTCAAGTTACTAATGAGAAAAGACTCAATTTAATCAAATTTTTCTAGGAAAAAGGCCATTCTTGTCCTCATATCAGTAACCTTAATGAATAGTAGGTTTCCCTTTTAAGATGGCATCTAATAAGTGTTTTACAGCCATGATTGATTGGTTTTGTTTATTTGTTTTTCCAACCTATGTTTCCATAGGCATCTTTACAGAAAGTAGGTTAACAGTCATTCAAAGTAAAATTTTAAATTCTGATGAAAATGTAGAAAATATGTTTTATTATTTATTTTTATCCATCATCTACCTATGATGGAGTCTCACATAGTGATGAATATAGAACAGGTCCTCGGTAAATATATCATAGAATGTTAGATCTGGAAGCACACTTAGAAGACGTAAAATAAAAGAACACAGCAAAGGGAAATTTGGAGCTGGGAAGAACCTTTAACCATACAATGTTCAAATATTAAATGTAGGACATAGAATTTTAGAACACAGAAAATAGAAATTTGGCACCAGGAGGAACCTCTGACCATAGAATTTTCAAATATTAAATATGGGATATAGAATTTTAGAACACAGAATACAAAATATTAGATCTGGAAGGGACCAGTAGGAAATTATCTGAAAGGATGGATAATATAATAGTGTACTGGACCTAGAATAGGGAATCCTAGTTTAAACCCTTTCTCAGACATTTGCTAGGTAGGTTGGCCACTCGCAAATCACTTAGTTTCTCAAAAACTCCATTTCTTCAATTATAAAATGAGGATACTACCATTAGTATCTACTTTACAAGTTGTAAGAAAGGAATTTTACACACCTGAAAGTGATACGTACACATACACACACACATGTATGTGTGTGTGCATGTGTGTATGTATGCAAACCTGAAAGTGATATATGTGTATGTCACTTTCAGGTTTTGCAAAACTCCTTCCATATATGTGTATATAAATATACATATGTGTATATATGCGTTATTACATACATATAAATACATGTACACACATATATGCATATACATCTGTACACATATATACATATATACCTTATGCAAAAACACACATGGAGGCAGCTAAGTGGCACAGTGGATGGCACGCCAGCCCTGGAGTCAGAAAGACCTGAGTTTAAATATGGCCTCGAACACTTACTAGCTATATGACCCTGAGCAAATCACTGAACACTATTTGCCTCAGTCTCCCCATTTGTAAAATGAAGTGGAGGAGAAAATCACAAACCACTCCAGTATCGTTGACAAGGAAACCCCAAATGGAGTCATGAAGAGTCAGCTATGACTAAGAGAACACTGAGCAACAATATATCTATCTGTGTCTATCTATATATCTATATTTTTCTCTATCTATATATGTCACTACTGTAGAAAGTTAGAACTAGAAGGGCTCTCCAAAATCATCAAGCCCAGGAGTTCTTAACTTGTGGTCTATGAAATTTGTTTTTGCTAATATTTCAATAATTGTATGCCAGTATAATTGGTTTTCTTTTTAATCTTATGTATTTTATTTTCACACTTACCATCATTCTGAGAAGTCCCTAGGTTTCACCTGACTGCTAAAGGTATCCACAACACAGAAAAGGTAAAAAACTCCTGTCCTAGCCCAAATCCCTTGTTTGACAGATAAGAAACTGAAGCCCAGAGGATTAAAGTGATTTGCCCAAGGCCAGTGCCACCTGGGATCAGGAAAACCTGAATTCGAATTCTGACTCAGTGGCATACTAACTGTGTGGCCCTGGACAAGTCACTTAACCTCTATTTGACTTCATTTCCTCTTCAGTAAAATAGGATGATTGTCTTAATGATCAAACGAGACAGTATCTGTAAAGCACTTTGTAAATCTTAAAGCACTGTATAAATGCTAGCTTTTAAGTTTGTTGTCACTCTGCAGATGACTGGCCGGAGCAGGACTAAAACTCAGTCCAGCGTTCTTTCCACTGCACTTCATTGCTACTTGTTGACTGACTGATTAGTTGCTCAGTAGCTATTAGGGTGATTTTCGAGTTGGTTTAAAGAAAGCACCCCCTGCCCTAATGCTGCCCCATGCTATGTGTTTTAATAGAATTTCTCTATCTGCTCTTCCCACAGACCAAGTGCGAAACAGCTATTACCTGGGTGCTGACGGCTCCCTGAGGTTGATGCTGGCCAATGGGATGGAAGTGGCCTTGCAGACTGAGCCCCACCTTTTGGCTGGCACCGTCAACCCCACGGTGGGCAAGAGGAACGTGACCCTGCCCATTGACAATGGACTGAACCTTGTGGAATGGAGGCAGCGCAAAGAGCAGGCCAGGGGCCAGATTACCGTCTTCGGACGCCGGCTACGGGTAAGCAAGCGGGTCCTTGAACCTTGAGCTAAAGGACTACCTAGTTCACACGGCTCATGTTACAGATGAGGAAAATAAGAGCCACGAAGATGGCATGGTGTGTAGAGGGCCAGAGGGAGAATCAGGGTGGCCTGAGTTTGAATCCAGCCATAGGCACTTACTTTATGTGTGACCCTGGACACGTATTTTAACCTCTTTCCCCCTCAGTTTCCTCTTCTGTAAAATGAGGATTACAACAATGCCCCCTTCCCGGGGTTGTTGTGAAGATTAAATGAGAAAACACATGTAAAGTCCTTGTGATCCTCAAGATACATTGTTGTTAGCTGTTATACATAGTAACTATTGATGAATTAGTCATCACTAAGTGGTGATTAATTATTATATTAAGTGACCCACTCAAGTGACTAGTCACTCATGTTAGCAAGTTTTGGAAACAGAATGAACTTGAGTTCTCTGATTACAAATTCAGGTCTCTTTCTTCCACACCTTGTTACCTGGGGATCAGTGAATTTTTTTAAAAATGTATTACATTCCATTACATTTAGTTTCCTTTGTCATCCTGTATTTTTTATTTTTGTGCATTTAAAAATGTGATTCTGATAAGGGGTCCGTAGGCTTCTCTGGTATGCCTAAAGGGGTCTATAGTACCAAAATAAAAGGTCAGAAGCCCTGCTCTGAAGGCTGCATAGTCTGGGATTTTCCTAAACACAGTTATATCCAGTCAGTCAATAAACTTTTATTAAGCACCAGATATTGAACTAAACTTTGCACCAGATATTGAACGAAATGCTAGGGATATCAAGAAAAGTGAAAAACAGCCCCTTGCTCTCAAGAAGCTTATGTCAAATGGGAGAAACAAGCTGCAAAAAAACTATGTACAAGGATGATATAACCACAATAAATTGGAGTCAACATCAAACCCAAAGATAGACTCGTTTAGGGGTGGACCACAGTGAAATTCTGTTTTGAGCATGTTGAGTTTGATGTGATGGCAGAACATTTTGACTGGGATCTCAGGCAGGTAACTAAAGATGCTAGGATGTCATCCAGGAGATCCCAAAGAGATAAATTTGGGGGTCGTCTGTATAGAGGGGATTAAATCCATAGGAAAAAGTGTAGGGGCAGATAGAAAAAGAGCCTGGGACATTGGCTCAGAGAACACCAGGGCTTAGGGAGCAAGAGATAATGAACCAATGAAGAAGACTGAGAAGGAGAGACCCAATAGGTAGAAGGAAAATGAGGAGAAAGAAGGATCCCAGAACCAATGAGAGGGCAGATTGCCTAGGAAAAGGGGCTTGGTCAGTGATATCCCATATAACAAAAGGTCAACCAGAATGAACACTGAGAAAAGGCTTAAGTAATGCTATAGGATCATAAATTTATACCTGGAAGGGAAATTAAAGGTCATCTAGTCCAGCTCCCTCCCCATTTTATAAATGAGAAAACTGAGGCCCAGAGAGGTAAAGTATCATGTCCAGTTTGCAGCATCATTGGTAACCTTTGAGAAAGTCATTTCAGTCAAAGAGGGTGTTGAAGCCAGATCAAAAGGGATGGAGAAGAAAACTGGGAGGTGAGAAACTAGTTATTTAGAGGCAGTAACTTTTTTTTTCATTTTAAATTTGTGAGGCAGTAACTTTTTTAGGAGTTTATCAATTAAAAAGACAAAAGAATTAGGAGCACAATTAAAGAGGATGAAAAATCAAAGAAAAGACTTTTTGTTTTGTAAATATAAAGGAGATGTGAGCATTTTTGTAGAGAACAGGAGTTAGGGAGGGATTGTAGGTGAAGGGATGATTGTTGGGTCAAATCCCCAGAGTAGGAGCCAGAATCAAGGTACCAGAGGAAGGGTTAGCTTTGGCTCCAACACTTCATAGCTGTGCAACCCTTTCCTGAGCCTCGGTCTCCTTATCTGTAAAACTGCAATCCTTTTCCTCCATAATAAGATTGGTGCAGAAAGTATTTTGTAAAACTGTAAGTGCCATAGGAATGTGAACTGTTAATTTTTATTAATATTACTGTTGTCTGTTACTGTAACCATACCTGCTTTTGATGAGATTTTCGATCAGATGGTCTTCGAGGTTCCCTCCAGCTTCTGTGATTCGGAGTTGGCTAGAAACCCATGGCCCCCTAGAATACTATCTGAAATTAAAACGTTACTGGGGGTGCATGAGGGGTCAACCCTCCCAATAACATAACTCATTTTTTACAGGCGGGAACTTTTTAATAAAGAAGGATGTAAAATAATCTCTCTGCTGCCAGCATGATTCCCAAGCTATCTGCTTAATTCAATTTTATTTATTCATCCACAAAACTGACACACAGTCTCACAAGAGCCCTAGCTAAGAGATAACCACTCCCTCCCTCATCTCAGAAGCAGTGGGCAGTCAGGGCTGGACATTTATAGAGTCTTGAAGGATGACACAGCTAATGGTCCCCTCCACTAATGGGACCCAACATTCTCAGTGTTTCCACCATGAGCCTAGCCTCTGCCTCCTGTGTTTTCAGCATCAACACTTACGCCTCATGGAAATTCTATGCGACGATATTTTTTATCTCCACAATTGTATCTGATTACCCCTGGGAAGACAGTCTTATTACAGCCGTGCCATCCTGGTCTCTACAGTTAGACCTGTCTCAGCATTTTCATTATAAATCCTCATTTTCAGGGCTTTGTAACTTGGACAGGCAGAGGTTGGGGGTGGGAGTGAGCAGGAGGGATGCAGCACGCACACATCTTTGCCTGCTTGGAGTTGGGGAACCCAGAAAAGAGAATGGAAAATTAGAAAATTGGGAAAGGTTTGATAAATTCTCTTGGGATTCCAAAGATCCCCTCTTTTAAATGGATGGAGGATGCACACAAGTCCTCAGCTTCAGAGTAAGGTCTTAGAAGGGACTTTTTTGAAACCTGTTTTCCCACCAAGAAAGGTTGTGGTGGCTTAAGAGATAGACTGTGATGGAAAACCAAGTATTACTATCTGTGTCTAGATCTGCCTCCTGTCCTGAAGCCAGTCAAAAAGCAATTCAACCTGAAACTTGTCTTGCTCCTTTGAGGTCAGGTGGTATAATTCATCACTATTAATTATACTTTTTTTAAGACAACAGACTATAGTGGAAAGAGCATTGGCTTGAAGTTAGAAGACCTGGACTTAATCCATGATTTCAATACTTAACAGTTTTGTGGTGACCTTAAACAAAGGACACTTTGAGCCTCAGTTTCCCATTTTTTAAATGAGAGGGTTAGAATCGATAATCTCTAAAGTCCCTTAGGAATCCTATGACTCTAAGGGAGCCACTAAACAGAATTCTTAGGGATAAAAGGTAGCTGCTTATCTTTACCAACCCTCAGGACAAAACCCAAAAATAATAAATAGGACTAGCATTTATGTAGCATCCACTCTATGGCAGGCTCTGTCCTAGGTGCTTTACAATCATTATCCCATTTGAAGACTAGGTGGTACAGTGGATAGTGTACAGGGCCTGGAGTCAAGAAGACATGAGTTCTAATCTGCCCTCAGACACCAGCTCTGTGACCTTTGGCAAGTTGCTGCCTCAGTTTCCTTATCTGTAAAAATGGTTTGAATAGCACCTAACCTCCAAAGTTGTTGGAGAAATAAGATAAGTTAATATTTATAAATTGTTATATAAATGCTAGCTATGATTTTTATTATTATTAGCTAATGATGATCGTAATAGCTAGCACTCCTATCATTATTATTAGCTTATGATAATCTAATGGCAGCCATTATTATTATTAGCTACTGATAATAATAATTAATACTAGCTGTTAATTGATATAGGTATTATTGGTTGATGTATTATTATCCTCATTTTACAGATAAGGAAACTGAGGCTTAGAAATGACATGTCTTACAGTTACTAATACCTGAAGCAGGATTTGAACCCAAATATTCCTTATTTCATGTCTAGCATCCTTTCCTTTGGGTCACATGAGAAAGTTAGGGTGAAACTATGTGGGGGTTCAGGAGCCTTGAATGCCAGACAAAGAAGTTTGCTTTTGTTTGGTAAGAAGTAAGAAGATGCTAAAGATGTTTAATTGAGGGAAACCATATCAACAATAAAGATTATTCTGACAAGAAAACAATTTTAGTGCGTAATCAGAAAGGTTGGTGAGAAAGCATCTGTCCTATGACCATTTTGCAAATCAAATCAGAGGACTCAGAGCTCTGGGGTCTCTTGGGTTTTTTCCCACTTGTCTTCCTCCTTATAGTAAGTAACTCTGTGCTTGGGAGTGTCCTAGAGCTCAAAGGAACCTCTAGACATGGTGGAAAAGGCAGAATTCTTATTTAAAATCAGGCATTACTTTAAAAAAAAGATCTGTAATATTTTTTTCCCAGTTGCAGGCACTTCCACCACCTCACACTGCAAACCTCCCATCTCAGTACATGGCCTTCAGAAGTTGCCACAGCCAAGCAGTCAGAGCTGCTCTTAGGAGGAAGCATGGTGTCTCAGATAAAGCACAGGACTTGAAGTTAGGACACTTGGGTCTGACTCCTGATTCCTTCCTCTATAGGTCTTTCTGCTTTTCTGGGTTTCACTTTCCTTATGTGTAAAATGGACATAGCACTGATTATACAATCTGCCTTCCCTGGGTGGTTGTGAGAGAGATGGTTTGCAAGCTCAATGCATTGGAGAAGTGGAGGCTATCAGTGTTAGCCTCCATCGATGTCTTCTCAGTCATTTCTTTAAGGAGCATCCCCACAGGGATCTTGGAGAAGTCCCTTGGGATGGTTCCTCTGATCATTGCCAGGAACACTGACACAGACACCGAGGATGGAGCCCAGGTCCCCAGGATCAGCAGATGATTGGAGCAGTCCAATCCCCTTCCAGAACATTGCCCCAGCATGCAATTCAATTTCCTTTGAAAGCCAGAAAAGCAGGGATTCCCAAAGGAATAGCAGTAAACCACAGCTTTCAGATTTTAATAAAGAAATGGAATTTTGCATCCTATTTCTGTATTTATGACTAACCCCATAGGTATCAGCCTGTGCCTCCAGTGACATACTGAGCTGGACCTTGCAGCTTAAACACGGGGGCCTGTTGAGACTTTCCCAGCTGGATACATGCAGCCTTTTGGCTCGTTTTCTTTTGCTCACATTAGCCCTTTATTCTTTGATGACTATTTCCTATGCTCCCTATTAAGGGGACGAGAATGTTCGGAAGAGTACAGGGCTTTGTTATCTCATGATCTGAGTTTAAGTTTTACTCTTTAACAGTCTTAAGATCTTACAGAAATCATAAGCCTCGGGTTTCTCAACTGAAAATGGGGGTAATAATCTTCATCCTACCTACTTTGGCTATCCTTGTAAACTAGAATATGCTATAGAAACATAGAGTAATACTATAACTGTATCCTAGAAAAGTATTGGGCTACAAGGCCAAAGGGCTGGGTTCAAGTTCCAGCTGAGTCATTGAATTACTGTATGATATTGGTCAAGTCACTTTAACCCTCTGACTTCTCCTGCTATATAAAATGAAGGTCATGGAGGCAAGGCCTCTAAGGTCCCTAGCAGCCTAAAAATGCTATTGTTTTATAAGTCTAGAGTTTCTTCTTTCATGCCATGACTTCAACCCTAAAGATACTACGGAACTTGAATCCTTGATGCCATACAAAAGATGCTAGGTGTGGAGTCAAGAGACCAGAGTTTATATCCCAGCTTTTCTGTAGCCTCCCTATGTGACCTCTCCCTTCTGGGTCACTGTTTCTTCTTCTGTAAAATGAAGGCATCTGTCTAGGCACTCACTTCCCTTCTAATGTTCTTATCATCATTGTCTATCCTGATCATCAGAGATAAGGTTTATCTATAGCTTGAAGGTTTGCAAGGCTCTTTATATAGATGAACTCATTTGGTCCTCACAACTACCCTGTGAGAGAGGGGCTGTTATCATCCCCATTTTACAGATGAGAAAACAGAGTCTAAGAAAGGTTAAGTGACTTGCCCAGGGTCACATAGCTAGCAAGAGTATGGGATCAGACTTAAGTCTTCCTGATTCTAAAGCCAACTCTCTATCCACTATGCACCTGACTAGCTCACACTCTTATTTTTAAGACCCTTTCCACCTGTAGCATTTCTGTGTTCTGTGTTGTAATATTCTGTATTCTCAGTTTCTAAAATGCCATGTTCTAAGATCCTCTCCAGATTCAATAGTCTGGGAATTGGGATCCTCACTGATTTCTCTCTCCACTGTTTCTGCAGGTTCACAACCGAAACCTCCTGTCCCTGGACTTTGATCGAGTGACTCGGACAGAGAAGATTTATGATGACCACCGGAAGTTTACTCTTCGAATCCTGTATGACCAGGCTGGGAGGCCCAGTCTCTGGTCCCCCAGCAGCAGACTGAATGGTGTCAATGTGACCTACTCCCCAGGTGGCCACATCGCTGGCATCCAGAGGGGTACCATGTCAGAAAGGATGGAGTATGACCAGGCAGGCCGTATCACATCCAGGATCTTTGCTGACGGGAAGTCCTGGAGCTACACTTACCTAGAGAAGGCAAGTGTCTTCTTCACCGACCTCCTCTGGAGAGGCTCTACTGCCAGTCTGATGACTGGGGCATGCTTTGCTGAGCTATGGTTCAGAGGAAAGTGCCCTGAATAAGGAGCTGGGTCCAAATCCCAGCTCTGGTATTTCCTAGTTTGTAGGTGGAGCAGTGGATAGAGTGGTCTGATAGTCAGGAAGGCTTCTCTTCCTGAGTTCAAATGTGGCCTCAGACACTTACTAGCTATGTGTGACCCTGGACAAATCACTTAACCCTGTTTGCTTCAGTTTCCTCATCTGGAAAAAGAGTTAGAAAAGGAAATAGCAAACCACTCTAGGATCTTTGCCAAGAAAACAAAAAAAGGAGTCATGAAAAGTCAGACACAACTGAAAAATGATTAACAAAAGCTCATGTGACCACAGATAAGAAAACTGAGGCTTAGAAAAATTTAACTAGTACTTTTATAACACTTTAAGGTTTGCAAAAGACTATATATGTGTTACCTCATTTAATAATGTTTCTGCTACCTACTTTGTAGGACTGTTGGGAAGGAAATATTTTGTAAACCTTATAGAGCAATTGGAATATGGGAAATTATCCCTTCAGTACTTCTTCAAGTGTATTACCAGTTAAATTAACTGTTTGATGAAAGAAATATGACATAGTGAAAAGAGCATTATGCTTAGAATATCTAAGTTCAAACTCTGGCCTAAGAATTAATAGTCTGTGTGACCTTGGGCAGGTCACTTCAATCAATGGGTCTCAGCTTCCTCATCCATAAAATGGGAACAACAATAATTAATTAATAATAATAATAGTTATACTACCTGCCTCACAGTGTTATGGTGAAAAAAACACTTTGCAAAGTTCCACTCACTCTATAAATGAATTATGTTGATGGTACTGATTATCATTATTTCTTGGGCACCCACTCTGTGCCCAGGCCAGCTCTATGTTGGACACTGTGGGAGATACCGCAGTGAAATGAGACCTAGTCCCAGCCTCTGGGTGCTTAGGTTCTAGTTGGGGTTGGGAGATGAGTCATGGACTGTCAGGGGTGGGGAACCTGTGACTTCAAGGCCCCACGTGGCCCTCTAGGTGCACTTGAGGACCTCAATGGCCATATGGATCCTCGAGGTCACAAGTTCCCCATCCCTGGACTAGCTAAATATAGTATAAACTTGAGAATGAGAGGTACAAAGGAGAGAACCAAGCAGAAAGCTGTGAGAGTTTTGAAAAGGAAAGAAATCGCAAAAATGAGAAACCCTCCATAAAAACTGTCCTTGTCAGAGAAAAGAACATCTTTGATGCTGTTGGTTTGGAAAAACAGTTTATATATGAGCCCACTCTCTCCTAGTAGTTGTTGTTTTTTAGTTATTTTCAGTCATGTGCAACTCTTTTGACCCATTTGGGGTTTTGGGGGGGGGTTGCCAAAAATACTGTAGTGGTTGCCATTTCCTTCTCCAGGTCATTTTACAGATGAGGAAACTGATGCAAACAGAGTGAAGTGATTTGCCCAGAATCACTCAGCTAGTAAGTGTCTGAGGCCGGATTTGAACTCAGGAAGAAGAGTCTTTTTGACTAATAAGTTTCTGAGCATGGACTTGAATACAGTTCCCCTGATTCAAAGACCAGTACTCTATCCATTGTGCCACCTAACTACCTCAGTTCCCTTAGAAAAACCAAATCCAGGTGAATTTCTTGGGGAAGCATGGACACATCTCCCAAGAGGTTTCATCTGGGGGCAGTGAAAAACAGTGACCCAGAATTTTCAAGGAGAACGAATCCCCATCCATAACTGTCAGTGATATCACCTTCAGAATTAGAAACCATTGGGATGGGAAGGAGACGAAAGGTGAAGCAGCTTTTAAAAGAAAAAACTTCCTAAGGATCAAAGCTCTTGTCCAGTGGCGTGTACCCACTCAATACAATCTGGGCAGCACAAAGAGCACTAGATTTGGAGTCCAGATTTGATTTGTAAGGGGGAAGTCACAGAGACTGAAGGTGTCCAGGCTGGGGCTGGAAGACAATTGGGATGGGGTGGGGATCCTTTAGAGCGATTTCCTACCAAGAGCATGAGCTCTCTTCCAACTTAGAGAGTCTTTAATTCTGTGATTTACTGACAGGGGAAAGGGAAAGACTGTGCTTTTCTGGATTTTAAAAGAGAAAATGGAAGGAGAGGATTGGGCATTACAAGGGACTGCAAGAGGCAACTTTTCTTTGCTCAGACTTGGGCAGCCTATGCCTGGCACTCTGTTGTCCTTTGCCTTTGGACTTTTCTTTTAGGAATTTGTCTTGGTACAGGTTGACCTTAGGAGACCTCGTGGATCTTTGTTTGATAACAATATTCTTTCAAAAAATATTTATCAGATGCCTAATGTGTCCAGTGCACTATGCTGGCCATGGATAAAGCCTAAAGTTTAGCCAAGACAGAGAGCCTGCTCTCATAGAAGTTGCCATCTTGTAGGGGACTAAGAAACAAACGTAGATAACCCCAATCCACAGTATGATGTGATAGGTTTATTAGAGAGGCCCAAGCAGAGAACTAGGTACCATCTGAAAATGAAAGGCTCATTACTGAGAGAAGAGATCATGGCAGGCTTCCTAGAAGAAGTAGCATTAGCTTTTCTTTCATTTATTCATTCATTCATTTAGTCCACATTTGTTAAGTATCTACTTTGTGCAGAATATTCTGTTAAGTGGTCAGCTAGATTAAAAAAAAAATAGATAAGACATGGCCACTGCCTCATGTTGTTCACAGCCCAGTAGGCAGATAAGAGACCAACATAACTGTAATACAAAAGACCACATAAGTACATTAGAGAAGTATAAAATTAAGTATTATGTGATACCAGAGGGAACCAGGGACCATAGGCTCATAAATGTGGAGATGAAAGGGACCTCCGAAACTAATGTGAGGGTTATTGCCCATTAGGGGAATCAGGGAAGTCCATCTCAGTAAAGGTTTAAAGAATCTCTAGAAATTCAGCAGGTAAAGGGGGAGGACATAGGTAACAATGTGAACAAAGCCATAGGGGTAAGAATGCCCAGAGCATGTCCGGGGAGGGAGAGCACAGGCTCTAGTCTGTGGCATAAGGGTATGTGAAAGGATGGAAAGTTAAGAGTAGAAAAGATAAGATCAGGCCAAATGGCAAAGTCCTTGAATGCTTATCTCTTGTAATCACCACTTTCCTCCTCTTTCTCACCCTCTTTCCTTTTCCTCCTCTCTAGTCCATGGTGTTGCTTCTCCACAGTCAACGACAATACATCTTTGAGTTTGACAAGAATGACCGTCTGTCCTCCGTGACCATGCCCAATGTGGCCCGGCAGACTCTGGAAACCATCCGTTCCATTGGTTACTATCGTAATATCTACCATCCGCCTGAAGGCAATTCCTCAGTCATCCAAGACTTCACCGAGGATGGGAACTTGCTCCACACCTTTTATTTGGGCACAGGCCGGAGGGTGATCTATAAATATGGGAAGCTGTCAAAGCTGGCCGAGATGCTTTATGACACAACCAAGATTGGTTTCACTTATGATGAGACAGCAGGCATGCTTAAGACTATTAACTTACAGAATGAAGGGTTCACCTGTACCATCCGCTACCGGCAAATCGGTCCCCTGATTGATCGCCAGATCTTCCGCTTCACGGAGGAAGGGATGGTGAACGCCCGCTTTGACTACAACTACGACAACAGCTTCCGGGTGACGAGCATGCAGGCTGTGATCAATGAGACCCCACTGCCCATTGACCTCTACCGCTATGATGATGTGTCGGGAAAGACCGAGCAGTTTGGAAAGTTTGGGGTCATTTACTATGACATTAACCAAATTATCACCACAGCAGTCATGACCCACACCAAGCACTTTGATGCCTATGGGAGGATGAAAGAGGTCCAGTATGAGATATTCCGCTCCCTCATGTACTGGATGACTGTGCAGTATGACAACATGGGACGGGTGGTGAAGAAGGAGCTGAAGGTGGGTCCATATGCCAACACCACTCGCTACTCCTACGAGTACGATGCCGATGGACAACTCCAAACAGTGTCGATCAATGACAAACCCCTCTGGCGCTACAGCTATGACCTCAATGGGAACCTGCACCTGCTGAGCCCTGGAAACAGTGCCCGCCTCACCCCACTAAGGTACGACCTCAGAGATCGCATCACCAGGTTGGGTGATGTCCAGTATAAGATGGATGAAGATGGTTTCCTGAGGCAGAGAGGCAGTGACGTTTTTGAGTACAACTCGGCAGGCCTGCTCATTAAGGCATACAACCGGGCTAGTGGGTGGAGCGTGAGGTACCGCTATGACGGGCTGGGGAGGAGGGTGTCCAGCAAGACAAGCCACGGCCACCACCTCCAGTTCTTCTACGCAGATCTGACCAACCCCACCAAGGTCACCCACTTATACAACCATTCCAGCTCAGAGATCGCATCCCTCTACTACGACCTCCAGGGTCACCTGTTTGCCATGGAGCTCAGCAGTGGAGATGAATTCTACATCGCCTGCGACAACATCGGGACTCCACTGGCGGTATTCAGCGGGACCGGCTTGATGATCAAACAGATCCTGTACACTGCTTACGGGGAGATCTACATGGACACCAACCCAAACTTCCAGGTCATCATAGGCTACCATGGGGGCCTCTACGATCCACTCACCAAGCTCGTCCACATGGGAAAGAGAGATTATGATGTGCTGGCAGGTCGCTGGACTAGCCCGGACCACGACATGTGGAAGCGTTTGAGGAGTAACAACATCACGCCTTTCAACCTCTATATGTTTAAAAACAACAACCCCATCAGCAGCTCTCAGGATATCAAGTGCTACATGACGGGTGAGTTCTTCATCCATCTCTCTCACTCGGTGACTCCTAAGATGGCACCGGGGCTTTGCAAGTACTTTTCCACGGAGTTAAACTGCCTCTGTCCAAGTTCTGAGATCCGCTTTTAAGCAGATGTTTCCGTCCCCGCTACCAGCTAGGTCTGTGACAAAGTAATAGTAATAATAACATTTGCATAGCACTTTAAGGTTTGCAAACTGCTTTACAAACATGAATTCATTTTATTCCCTCCACAACCCTGAGAGGTTTAACAATTTAATAATGCTACTATTATCCCCATTTTACAGTTGAGGACGCTGTGACAGAGCTTAAGCGACTTGCCCAGCCCTTTATCCCACTGTGCCTCAGAGCTGCCTCTAGATAAGTCGCTTCATTTCCCAGGGCTTCAGTTTCCTCTTCTGTAAAATGAAAAAGGTCTGATTAGATCATCTCTATGGTCCCTCAGCTCTAAAATTCTGTTTCATAACATTCTTTCTTCTTGGTCCTTTCCAGCTCTGACATTTTATATTGTGTTAAATAATGCTGTAATAAGCCAGGTGGTGCCATGATGCACAGAGCACTGGACCTGGGGTCAGGAAGTATTCAAATCTGGCCTCAGATACTAAGTCATGTGACCCTGGGTAAGCTACTTAACCTTCATCGACCTCAGTCTTCTCAACTGTACAATGGGGATAATACCTTCCAAGGTTGTTGTGAGGAAAAAATTAGATGTCTGTGAGGTGTTTAGTACAGTGCCTGGCCCATAATAGGCACTAAATAAAAGCTTATTTTCTTTCTTCCTTCTAGTCTATTCTAAGGCCCCTCCCAGCTCTGATGTTCTAGGTTCTAAGGCCCCTTCCAGCTCTGACCTTCTATGTCCTAAGGTCCCTCCCAATTCTAACCTTCTATGTCCTAAGATCCCTCTCAGCTTTGACCTTCTGTGTTCCAAGGGCCCTCCTCCCAGCTCTGACATTCTGTGTTCTAAGGACCCTCCCTGCTTTCATATATTCTTCATCCTCAGGCCCTCCTAGGTCTCACATTCTGTGCCCTGTGAGAAGAAAGAGGAGGGGAAGGGGAGGAGAAAGAAAAAGGTGGTTACTTTTGAAGGGCCCGTGGTTAAACATGAATATTTTAGCAATTGTACACTTGATGGTGGGAAGTTTTGCTGCCAGCCTTGGAGAAACCTGATGGATTGAGCTGACATTTCCATTACATCCGTCTGCATTAAGCACTCCTCTTGCCATGCTCTCAAATGAGTTTACTGTGAAATGTGTTGGCAGGTTACTGTAGCTGAAAAAAAAAAACCTCAATGTGATATGAAATGTACTTTTCTGTCAGAGGAAGGGAAAAAAAAGTTGTCACTGCCTCTTGGCAAATAAATTAGTCCCTTTTTCCCTTTCTCTCCTCACCAGCCTTCCCCCTACACACACACACACACACACACACACACACACACACACACACACACTCTATGTCTCTTGACTTTTTAATAAAAACATATTTTCTACAGAGGAGCAGCTAGGTAGTACAGTGGTTAGAATACCAGTGCAGGAGTCAGGAGCACCTGAGTTCAAATCTCACCTCAAACACTTGACATTCACTAGCTCTGTGACCTTGGACAAGTCCCTTAATCCCATTTGGCTCATCCTGGGTCATCTCCATTCATCCTGATGAATATCTGGTCACTGGATTTAGATGGCTCTGGAGGAAAAGTGAGGCTGGTGACCTGCAACAGCCCTCCCTCACTCAGAACAAAGTCAAGTGCAAGTCTCTGATGGCATAGTCTTCTTTGGCAAGGAAGGACAAACACATTTTCTACAGAGCAAGTAGGTACTTCAGGATGTGCTATGGTGAAAAGAGCCATGTAATTCAGGGACATCAGAAGATCTGAGCAACTAGGTAGTATAATGGATACAGCTCTGGGCCTAGACTTAAAAAGCCCTGAGTTCAAATATAGCCCCAGACCCTAGTTGTATGACCCTAAGCCTGTCTGCCTTAGTTTCTCCATCTGTAAAATAGGGATAATAATAACATTCACCTCCCATGATTGTTATAAGGAGCAAATGAGATAATATTTGTAAAGTTCTTTGCGAACCTAAATCACTGTATAGTATAAATGCTTATGATCATCATTTTTTTAAAAAAATTTTGATTCTTCCACTGATTTACTGCGTGACCTTAGGGGAAACAACCTCCCTGTACCTCAGTTTTCTCTTCTGTGAAATGAGTTGATCAAAATGAACTCTGAGGTCCCTTCTTGTACTAGATTCTTAGATAAAAATCTGGTCCATTTTTCTCAGCTTCTGAGGTGCCCCCTGACCTTTCTCTTACCTGTGTGTGTGTCTGTGTGTGTCTGTGTGTGTCTATGTGTGTCTGTGTGTGTGTGTAAGAATCCCACACTGCATCCACACCTCAGGATGAGCTAGGCTCTGGTGCCTCCCCACCCTCAGCCTCAATCTGTGGAGGAGATTTCTCTCAAAAGGGAGGAAGGGAAGGAGGAACACCCTTCCCAGGATGCTTGCCAGATGTCCTGTCTCTCCCTCAGAAAATCAGGCTCTCTGAGCTGAGGATATAAGGCTTCACTCGGTGTTTGGAATTCTTAGAATCCTAGAATCTCAGGGTTGGAAGATTCTCAAAGTTAGGAGACTCCTGTTCAGATTCCCCACTCAAAGGAATCCATGACCTCAGAGGTCAATGTGTCCAATCCTCTCTGTAATATTCCTAACATTCCACCTTTGCTTAAAGAATCCATAACCTCCCACAGCACATCCTCTTTGGGACATCTCTATACAGAGTCAAAACTGGTCTCCCTTTTACCTGCTTGGACTGCTACTGGTTTTCCCCACGGGGCCAAGTGAGAAAAGTCTAATCCCTCTTTAACACAGCAGCCTTTCAGGTACTTGAAGACACCTATCACGTTCCCCACTGTCCTCTCTTCCTCAGGCTCAACATCCACAAGTCCTCTCACCATCCAACTTACCCACCATGTTTGTTCTGTTTTGTTTTGAAATAGACATTTCTTGCTATAACCCTTTTCATATACTGCTCGTTTGATGACAAACTGAAATAACCGATTTCTCTGTCATCCATATTAGTCAAATTTGAAATCACTGATGGCAAGATGCTGCCAATGCTTAAATTTGATAGTGTGTGTCCTCCATTCCATGCCCTTCCTTAAAAATAGTAGGACTCTGAAACCTGAGAATCCCTGAATGTGAACTCTGGAAGGTATCGTAGAAAGTTAAACAAACATATAACATAGAATGTTAAAAATGCAAAAGCACAGAAAACCTGTAATATTTAGCACTAGAAGTTACCTTAGAATAGAAAATGTTCAAAAATAGAAAGGGCCAGAAAACTTCTAGTATTAGTTCTGGAAGCAACCTTAGAACATGGAATGTTACAAATGGAAACAACCAAAAAAAAAAAAAAAAAAAGAAAACATTTCATTAAAGCTAGAAAGATATTAGAAATGCAAGGATCCATGGAACCTAGAACAGTACAGCTAGAAGAAATCTTACAGCGCAGACTATTGGAGCAGAAAGGCACTTAGAATGGAAGGAGCCTTAAAAGACATATTAATATAATATGAGAGCTGAAGATACCTTAAACGTCATTAATACAACCTCCTGATTAAAATCAGAGGAATCTGAGGTGACCAAATAACTTGCTGAAAGTCATGTGACCAGTTGGGATGGCAGACCCAGGATTAGAACCCAAGTGTCCTGAGTTCCAGATGGAGAATTCTTTCCACACACTACTGATCATAAAGTTTAGGCCTGAGAGAAACTGAGGCCTCGTGAGATCTTCTCCAAGGTCCCACAGCTAAGCAGCAGCACCAGGGCATTTCGGATCCCTGGGTTCTGACTCTCCACCCAGTACTCCTGCCTCTCCACCACAGCTGATTTCTCACTTCAATTCATAGGAAGTCTGTGGTTTGTTACACTATGTAACTGATCCTAAAATCCCCAGTCCTTCTGAGAGAAAAGCACTAGTTTAAAAAAAAAAAGGAAATGAGCTTTCCAGTTGTCCCCTAAAGGTGCAAGGTGAGAGCTGTGCGTTTCTCATCATCCCTTTTAAATGTCATCAGCTCTATCTTGACCTGCCTCCACTTGCTAGAAGTCTGTCACGTGGATGTGAGGATTCTTTTCCAAACTCTAACTACAGATATGGGTCCTCAATCCCAGGCAAACGGGGGTTTATGGTTGTTTTTTCCATTTTGTTTTTTTTTAATCTCCCCAAGAACCATCTGGCAGCCTTCAGATAATGTGCAATCAAGGAAAAAGCTGCCCTGCCAGCAAAGTTTGGGAAATGAAGACTTACATGGATAGTTACTAGAAGAGCCCACTTGCTCATGATTGACCTCTGAGAGGCCTGGATTCTAAGCGAACTTGGAGTTGGAATATTCCTTAGATCAAATCCCAAGGGTTACCCCTTAGATGTTGTGCTACCTTGGGCAAGACAATTCAGCTCTCTGAGATACAGGTTCCCCATCTGTAAAATGGGAATAATGTCATATTCATCTGCCTATGTTATCGAGCTGTGGTAAAGGCCAGAGGAAATAAGTGCCAAGTACTTTGTGAATCCTAAAAACCCTATATGACTATCAGTCACAGCTTGTAACATTATTAGATAATTAAAGGGGTTGGCCTCTTTTTTTTCACCTATATTATTGTCTTGAAAATCACCTCTCAAGAATAATTATTTCCTTCAATTATTTTGACTTCTTTCCCATTTTAGATGTCAACAGCTGGCTACTTACCTTTGGATTCCAGTTGCACAATGTGATTCCTGGATATCCCAAGCCGGACACAGACGCCATGGAGCCATCCTATGAACTCATCCACACACAGATGAAAACCCAGGAGTGGGACAATAGCAAGGTAATCTGTGAGCACTGTTGGGAGTCCTGTTTCTTCCAGCCTTAGAAGCTAAATTTCAGCATCACTGTCTCCGAAACGTACTTACTTTGTCTCCATTAAAAGAAAATAGATGCAAAAACTGCATGATAAATTTTGGAGTCTGAGAACCTGGTTTTGAACCCTAGCTTTGCCACTAATAACTGTGTGACCTTGGGCAAGTAACTTTCCCTGCCTGGGCCTCAGTTTGTTGGTCTAGGTGGTATTTGAAGGTGTCTCCCCGCTCTGACATTCTCTATTCTAAGGTTCTTTCCAGCTCTAATATTTTGTATTCTAAAATCCTTCTCAACGCTGACAGTCTGTGTCCTAAGGTCTCTCCCAACTCTGACATTCTGTGTTCTAAGGGCCCTCCCAGCTCTGGCATTCTGTGTTCCAAGGGGCCCTCCCAGCTCTGACCTTCTGTGTTCCAAGGGCCCTCCCAGCTCTGACCTTCTGTGTTCTAAGGCCCTCCCAGCTCTGACCTTCTGTGTTCCAAGGGCGCTCCCAGCTCTGACCTTCTGTGTTCCAAGGGCCCTCCCAGCTCTGACATTCTGTGTTCCAAGGGCCCTCCCAGCTCTGACCTTCTG